>NC_138977.1:7976241-8576241 GCF_964341445.2 Mesoplodon mirus | reverse complement strand
TATATATATATTCAGCCACTCAATGTCTTTTGATTGAGCAATTTAGCCCATTTACAGTTAAAGTAAGTATTGATAGGTATGGACTTATTACCACTTGTAAAACTGTTTTCTGGAGGTTTTGTAATTCCTTTATTCCTTCTTCTCTTGTTCTCTTCCTTTGTTATTTGATGATTTTCTGTAGTAGTATGCTTAGATTTCTTTCTCTTTCTCTTTGTGTATCTACTATAGGTTTTTGCTTTGTGGCTACCATGAGGCTTACATAAAACCTCTTACATTTATATCAGTCTCTTTTAAGCTAATAACAACTTAAATTCAAAGGCTATGCTCTGCCCTTTTCCCAGTAAGTTATCTTTCTCTTTTTCTTCTTTTCTCTTTCTTCTTCCTCTTACCTTCTTTATTAATTTTTTAAAAATAAATTATTTGTGTTTTATGGTAATTAATTTTTTGTCATTTTAAATTCTCCTGCTCTGTCATTGGTATTTTAACTTCCTTTAGTTAACTTTTCACCATATTAATATTTTTAATGTAGTCACATATGCTGTATTCATTGTTCATTCTGTACCTGACTTTGATATTTGAATTAGGAAGGCATTCCCCAACCCAAGGTTAGAAACACAGTCCTCTCTGTTTGATCCTGGTTTATTTCTAATTCTATCTGATTAGATGATGTGAGATAGGGAACACAGTCTAGATTTTGTTCCTTTACAGATAACCAGTGGTTTCAGAATGTTTATTATATATGCCATCCTTTCCCAATTGTTTTGAAATATCACCTTCATCAAAAACTAAATTTATATATATAATTTCGGCTATTTCTGAATGCCCTTTTCTGTCCCATTGATCTATCTTCCTGTTCCTGACTATCACCAACCTTTTAAATGACTGTTTCTAGCTAAACCAGGAAATTTCTGGAAAAAAGAGACCTGGTTATCACCAGAGAATGTGTTAAAAGATAAACAGACATTAAAAAAAGGTTAAAACCCAATGTGAATCAGGCAGTAGTGCCAAACTGGAAATGGTTAGGAACACCACTGATAGGAGGTAAGGGCAAAACTTTTATAAAAGCAAGGAAATTATTTGATTAGCTATAGCTTAAGCAGTTGTCTTATTTGGGAAACCATAGTTGGCTGTTTGTGATTGATTGTCTTTAATTTTGATTTCTTAACCTTGAGGCAATTACAGGCTTAGGTTTTACCTTATTTACATAGACCACCAAGGCATTAAAACCACCTCAGCCCAATGGCCTCCTTGTTTGTTAATTTAACAAAACGTGTTCTCAGAAAACCTCCTTAACCAATTTATTTCTCTGTCTCAATATTTTGCAAAGCTTGATGGAGACATCTGGGGTTTCCTTAAAGACATAAACACACTTTAATTCTACTTCTTGGGCAGAACAAAACATAGAAGTCTGTGGGAATGGCCAAAAAAAAATTCAGGAATCAGAGATGCTGTGGAAATTGGGTTTATTGATTCAATAAACAACAAAGGATAATTCTTCTATTTTTCCACTTACCCCATCTACAGTTTTTGGTATTTTCACTGAATCATCACCTTGAGCAGGGTGTGGATGCATCACTATTATGTGAAAGCAGTATGACTCCACACCGCAGTGTTCTAGGGTTTGTCTCAAAACTTTAATCATGAGGAATTAAAAAGACCTAAAATTAAAGTGTATATTGACTAAGGTTAAGTGGGAGTAAAAGTCTTTATTTTGGGTAAAGGATTTCATTTATGGATTCCCCTAGACCTGCAAATCTCTAGAAATTATACACATAATTATTTCAGCTATGTCCTCTCATTTTGTAAGTCACATTAGGGGAGGGGCCTAAGACTGAAGGATTTTCATAGTCTTTTAAAATTGGTATGGATACATTATATACCATCAGCTAAAAGTATCATAAAATATACTTTTACACAGTGTAATGTTGTAGTAAGAAATATATATGTGGTCTTCCTCTCTGGTTTCTGGCACAGAACTCCTAATATTATACAATAAATTAATATTTGTTTTTTTTGTCCCTGGCACCTTAAACAGCTCTGGAGAGATGAATAAAGGTGAAAAGAGCATGTTTTGTCATTAATAACAAGACCTTTTCAACCACACCTTCGTTTATTTTAATAAAGTGACTTTTTGGAAAGCCCATAAAATGAGGGGCTAGTGGTCAGGGGAGTCAACCATGTGACTAGAAGGTTGAAATTTTCCACCCTATGTCCTGACCTCTGGGGAGAGCGAGGCTGGAGGTTGAGTTAATCACTAATTGTCAATGATTTAACCAATCATATCTAGGTAATAAAGCCTCCATAAAAAACAACTGAAAGAATTTGGGGAGCATCTATATTGGTGAATGAACTGAGATGCTCAGAGGGAGCTACACCCTGGGAGGACATGGAAGCTCTGTTCCCCTTACCCCATGCCTTGCCTTATACTTCTATTTTTCTGTTCATCTATATCTTTTATTATACTCTTTATAATAAACTGGCAAGTGTAAGTATCTTCTTCCCTGAGTTCTGTGAGTTGTTATAGCAAATTATTGAAGCTGAGAAGGGGGTTGTGGGAATCCTCAGTTTGTAGCCAACTCAGCCAGAAATACAGGTGACAAGCTGGGACTTACAATTTGCATATGAAGTGGGGGACAGTCTTACGGACATGATTCCTTTATCTGTGGTCTGTGCCACCTCCTGGTAGTTAGTGTCAGATTTAAGTTAAATTGTAAGACACCCAGTCAGTGTCTGCTGAGAACTGGAGTGGAAAAACTCACACATTTGGTGTCAGAAGTGGGGCAAATAGAGGAAACAGAGTTTTCCTTTACCTGGGTGAAACAGACTGTTTTCAGCAGTACTTATCAGTATGATAGTCTCTATTTGTAACAATCCTTTTACATATGTTGAAAAGGTTCCCAGGAATTTAATAAATCTTTTCCTACCTTTATTCAGCATAGACTTCCTTAAGCTTAAAACAATTTTCTCATTAGCACAACAAAATTTTGATTCTATAATAACATTATTTCTATTGCTTCTCAGCCTTTTGGCTAAGATTAAGTGTAATAGCACTATTTCTGGTAGAATAATGGATAAGAGGAAATTTTTACAGTTTAGCTTATGGATAATTATTGATATTTCTAAGCATTTGGGATATATTTAATTTTCATGTATTTAGATGTTTTAGACTAAATTTGTAGTAGCAAATTATAATACAAAATCCAATGAAAATATAGTCATAGTTTTATTATAACTCTTTATTATTTGTAACATACTCATATTACAGGTATCGAAGACTGAAGTGATATGATAAATTACTTCTTGATTTGTTGTTGAGTCAAAAGTTGGTTTAAGTCTCATTTGTTTTGATTATCTGGAAATCTGAAATAAAATAAATTATAAAATTAAATTTTACATTAGACTAGAAAGCAAAAAAAAAAACCTTGCTTTTAAGATATTGCAATTGGCCTTGAATAACATGGTTTTGAACTGTGGGAGTCCACTTATATGCAGACATTATTCAATAGTAAATACTACAGTACTATACAATCAGTGGCTGGTTGAATCTGCAAATGCAGAGCTGAGGATATGGAGGAAAATATGTATACAGAGGGCTGACTATAGGTTATATGAATATTTTTGACTGTGGGGAGAGTTGGCATCCCTAACCTCCATGTTGTTCAAGGATCGACAGGATTTTGTATTCTGTAATTTTTAGACATAGCTTAAAAGATTAAAAGTACTTAACCTTATGTATTATTTAAAAGTAACTCTATGATTTCTTTCTTTCTTTCTTTCTTTTTAACCAGTGTTTTAGCTTATCAAGTGTTAGATGAAGTTACTTTTTCTGTGTTTGGAGAATTACATTATACTTAGTATCTTGCATAATGTGGATACTTAATAGAAAGTTTAACTTGATTTATCATACCCACTGAGGTCCTCTTCTGAAAACTCTGAGGTTTGATATACACTTTCAATTGTGGATCTTCTAGACCCTCCTAAAGAAAAAAAGATGTATACATTTAATGGTTTATCACAAATAGAGTTTACAGTTCTTTTGAGTTTGAATGTGGGAATCTTTTTTCAGGGGTCTCTACCCTTATCACCTGTATGACAAAAGTTTATGTATAACTTGTATCACCAGTGCAGATTATATCGGTCAAAGATGGTCACAATGATATATCCCACTCTACACGTTCCTCAAAAGTATGACGTTGCCACTTCCCCTTCAAGAGGTGGAATCCAATTCCCCTCCTCTTGAAACTGGGCTAGGCATAGTACTATTTTGTAATCAATAGAATGTGGAGGAAGTGACTGCATGACTTCCAAACCTAGATAAGAAAAGGCTGTGCTGCTTCCACCTGGTTCGCTTAGGATGCTTGCTTTGGAGGAAGTCAGTTGCCATATAAGAAGTCTTACCACCCTGAGATTGCCATCTTGGTGAGGCCATGTACAGGTGCTCCAGTTGACAGTCCGAGCTGAGCCCAGCCTTCTAGCCATCCTGCCAAAGCTCCACTCTGTGAGTAAAACTTTCTTGGATACTTCAGATCAACCCATCTGTCAGTTGAGTATTATCATTGGGTAACCTCAATGGATGTCTAGCCAAGCCAGGTTCGAATTCCTAATGCACAGAATTCTTGTGATATATGAAATGGCAAATGGAACAGCCACTGTTTGGGGATAAGATGACTTGTTAAAGCAAAACTCTGGAGGACAATTAATTTAGAGAGCAATATAAAGTATCCAAATAATCAAATAAGATATGGGAAATTTAGACATAAACAGAAATATTAATTTATTACTTAACTTTCATATCTGCCTTTCTACTTTTTTTTAAACATCTTTATTGGAGTGTAAGTGCCTCACAATGGTGTGTTAGTTTCTGCTTTATAACAAACTGAATCAGCTGTACATATACATATATCCCCATGTCTCCTCCCTCTTGTATCTCCCTCCCACTCTCCCTATCCCACCCCTCTAGGTGGTCACAAAGCACTGAGCTGATCTCCCTGTGCTATGTGGCTGCTTCCCACTAGCTACTTATTTTACATTTGGTAGTATATATAAGTCCATGCCACTCTTACACTTCGTCCCAGGTTACCCTTCCTCCTCCCTGTGTCCTCAAGTCCATTCTCTACATCTGCATCTTTATTCCTGTCCTGCTCCTAGGTTCTTCATGACCACATTTTTTTTTTAGATTCCATATATATGTGTTAGCATTTGGTATTTGTTTTCCACTTTCTGACTTACTGTACTCTGTATGACAGACTCTAAGTCCATCCACCTCATTACAAATAACTCAATTTCATTTCTTTTTATGGCTGAGTAATATTCGATTGTATATATGGGCCACATCTTCTTTATCCATTCATCTATCGATGGATATTGAGGTTGCTTCCATGTTCTGTCCTGTAAATAGAGCTGCAATGACAATTTGGTACATGACCCTTTTTGAATTATGGTTTTCTCAGGGTATATTTGTTTTTTGTAGTTGGATTGCTGGGTCATATGGTAGTTCTATTTTTAGTTTTCTAAGGAACCTCCATGAAGTTCTCCATAGTGGCTGTATCAATTTACACTACCACCGTGAGTGCAAGAGGGTTCCCTTTTCTCCACACCCACTCCAGCATATATTGTCTGTAGATTTTTTGAAGATGGCCATTCTGACCTGTTTGAGGTGATACCTCATTGTAGTTTTGATTTGCATTTCTCTAATGATTAGTGATGTTGAGCAATCTTTCATGTGTTTGTTGGCAATCTGTATATCTTCTTTGGAGAAATGTCTATTTAGGTCTTCTGCCCATTTTTGGATTGGGTTGTTTGTTTTTTTGATATTGAGCTGCCTGAGCTGCTTGTAAATTTTAGAGATCAATGCTTTGTCAGTTGCTTCATTTGAAAATATTTTCTCCCATTCTGAGGGTTGTCTTTTCGTCTCATTTATGGTTTCCTTTGCTGTGCAAAAGCTTATGTTTCATTACGTCCCATGTGTTTATTTTTGTTTTTATTTCCATTTCTCTAGGAGTTGGGTCAAGAAGGATCTTGCTGTGATTTATAGCATAGAGTGTTCTGCCTGTGTTTTCCTCTAAGAGTTTTCTACTGTCTGGCTTAACATTTAGGTCTTTAATCCATTTTGAGTTTATTTTTGTGTATAGTGTTAGGGAGTGTTCAAATTTCATTCTTTTACATGTAGCTGTCCAGTTTTCCCAGCACCACTTATTGAAGAGGCTGTCTTTTCTCCATTGTATATTCTTGCCTCCTTTATAAAAATAAGGTGACCATATGTGCGTGGGTTTATCTCTGGGCTTTCTATCCTGTTCCATTGATCTACATTTCTGTTTTTGTGCCAGGACCATACAGTCTTGATTACTGTAGTTTTATAGTATAGTCTGAAGTCAGGGAGCCTGATTCCTCCAGCTCCGTTTTTCTTTCTCAAGATTGGTTTGGCTATTGAGGGTCTTTTGTGTTTTCGTACAAATTGTGAATTTTTCTGTTCTAGTTCTGTGGAAAATGCCATTGGTAATTTGATAGGGATTGCATGGAATCTGTAGATTGCTTTGGGTAGAATAGTCATTTTCACAATGTTGATTCTTCCAATCCAAGAACATGGTATATCTCTCCATCTGTTTGTATCATCTTTAATTTCTTTCATCAGTGTCTTATAGTTCTCTGCATAAAGGTCTTTTGTCTCCTTAGGTAGGTTTATTCCTAGGTATTTTATTCTTTTTGTTGCAATGGTATATGGGAGTGTTTCCTTAATTTCTCTTTCAGATTATGCATCATTAGTGTATAGGAATGCAAGAGATTTCTGTGCATTAATTTGTATCCTGCTACTTTACCAAACTCATTGATTAGCTCTACTAATTTTTTGGTCGCAACTTTAGGAATCTCTACATATAGTATCATGTCATCTGCAAACAGTGACAGTTTTACTTCTTTTCTGATTTGGATTCCTATTTTTTCTTTTTCTTCTCTGATTGCTGTGGCTAAAACTTCCAAAACTATGTTGAATAATAGTGGTGAGGGTGGCAACCTTGTCTTGTTCCTGATCTTAGTGGAAATGGTTTCAGTTTTCCACCATTGAGAACGATGTTGGCTGTGGGTCTGTCATATATGGCCCTTATTATGTTGAGGTAAGTTCCCTCTATGCCTACTTTCTGGAGGGGTTTTTTTTTTATCATAAATGGGTGTTGAATTTTGTCAAAAGCTTTCTCTGCATCTATTGAGATGATCATATGGTTTTTCTCATTCAGTTTGTTAATATTGTGTGTCACATTGATTTGCATATATTGAAGAATCCTTGCTTTCCTAGGATAAACCCCACTTGATCATGGTGTATGATCCTTGTAATGTGCTGTTGGATTTTGTTTGCTAGTATTTTGTTGAGGATTTTTGAACCTATGTTCATCACAGATATTGCCCTGTAGTTTTCTTTCTTTGTGACATCTTTGTCTGGTTTTGGTGTCAGGGTGATGCTGGTCTTATAGAATGAGTTTTGGAGTGTTCCTCCATTGGCTCTATTTTGGAAGAGTTTGAGAAGGATAGGTGTTAGCTCTTCTCAAATGTTTGATAGAATTTGCCAGTGAGGCTGTCTGGTCCTTGGCTTTTGGTTTTTGGAAGACTTTTAATCACAGTCTCAATTTCAGTGCTTCTGATTGGTCTTTTCATATTTTCTATTTCTTCCTGGTTCAGTCTTGGAAGGTTGTGCTTTTCTAAGAATTTGTCCATTTCTTCCAGGTTGTCCATTTTATTGACATAGAGTTGCTTGTAGTAATTTCTCATGATCCTTTGTATGTCTGCAGTGTCAGCTGTTACTTCTTTTTGTTTCTAATTCTATTGATTTGAGTCTTCTCCCTTCTTTTCTTTATGAATCTGGCTAATGGTTTATCTATTTTGTTTATCTTCTCAGAGAAACAGCTTCTAGTTTTATTGATCTTTGCTATCATTTCCTTCATTTCTTTTTCATTTATTTCTGATCTGATCTGTATGATTTCTTTCCTTCTGCTAACTTTGGGGTTTTTTTTTTCTTCTTTCTCTAATTGCTTTAGTTGTAAGGTTATGTTGTTTATTTGAGATGCTTCTTGCTTCTTGAGGTAGGATTGTATTGCTATAAACTTCCCTCTTAGACTGCTTTTGCTGCATCCAATAGGTTTTGTGTCATCGTGTTTTCATTGTCATTTGTTTTTAGGTCTTTTTGATTTCCTCTTTGATTTCTTCAGTAATCTCTTGATTATTAACTAGTGTATGGTTTAGCCTCCATCTGTTTATATTTTTTCCTGTAATTAATATCTAGTCTCATAGCATTGTGGTCGAAAAGATACTTGATACAATTTCAATTTTTTAAAATTTACCAAGGCTTGATTTGTGAACCAAGATATGATCTATCCTGGAGAATGTTCCATGAGCACTTGAGAAAAATGTGTATTCTGTTGTTTTTGGATGGAATGTCCTATAAATATCAATTAAGTCCATCTTGTTTAATGTATCATTTAAAGCTTGTGTTTCCTTATTTATTTTCATTTTGGATGATCTGTCCATTGGTGAAAGTGGGGTGTTAAAGTCCCCTACTACTATTGTGTTACTGTCTATTTCCCCTTTTATGGCTGTTAGCATTTACCTTATGTATTCAGGTGCTCCTATGTTGGGTGCATAAATATTTACAATTGTTATATCTTCTTCTTGGATTGATCCCTTGATCATTATGTAATGTCCTTCATTATCTCTTGAAATAGTCTTTATTTTAAAGTCTATTTTGCCGATACAAAAATTGCTCCTCCAGGTTTCTTTTGATTTCCATTTGCATGGAATATGTTTTTCCATCCCTTCACTTTCAGTCTGTTTGTGTCCCTAGGCCTGAAGTGGGTCTCCTGTAGAGAGCATACATACAGGTCTTATTTTTGTATCCATTCAAGCCAGTCTATGTCTTTTGGTTGGAGGATTTAATCCATTTACATTTAAGGTAATTATCAATATATGTGTCCCTGTTACAATTTTCTTAATTGTTTTGGGTTTGTTATTGTAGATCTTTTCCTTCTCTTGTGATTCCTGCCTAGAGAAGTTCCTTTAACATTTGTTGTAAAGCTGGTTTGTTGCTGCTGAATTCTCTTAGCTTTTGCTTGTCTGTAAAAGTTTTAATTTTTCTGTCAAATCTGAATGTGATCCTTGCTGGGTAGAGTAATCTTGGTTTTAGATTTTTCTCCTTTATCTCTTTAAATATATCCTGCCACTCCCTTCTGGCTTGCAGAGTTTCTGCTGAAAGATCAGCTGTTAACCTTATGGGGATTCCCTTATGTGTTATTTGTTGTTTTTCCCTTGCTGCTTTTAATATTTGTTCTTTGCATTTAATTGTTTTTTTGTTTGTTTGTTTGTTTGTTTTGGTACACGGGCCTCTCACTGTTGTGGCCTCTCCCATTGCAGAGCACAGGCTCTGGACACTTAGGCTCAGCAGCTGTGGTTCACGGGCCTAGCTGCTCTGCGGCATGTGGGATCCTCACAGACCGGGGCACGAACCCATGTCCCCCTGCATTGGCAGGCAGACTCTCAACCACTGCGCCACCAGGGAAGCCCTGCATTTAATTTTTGATAGTTTGATCAATATATGTCTTGGCATGTTTCTCCTTTGATTTATCCTGTATTGGGACTCTTTGTGCTACCTGGACTTGATTGACTATTTCCTTTCCCATATTAAGGAACTTTTCAACTATAATCTCTTCAAATATTTTCTCAGTCCCTTTCTTTTTCTCTTCTTCTTCTGGGACCCCTATAATGTGAATGTTGGTGCATTTAATATTGTCCCAGAAGTCTCTGAGACTGTCCTCAATTCTTTTCATTCTTTTTTCTTTATTCTGCTCTGCAGTAGTTATTTCCACTATTTTATCTTCCAGGTCACGTGTCCGTTTTTCTGCCTCAGTTATTCTGCTATTGATTCCTTGTAGAGAAGTTTTAATTTCATTTATTCTGTTGTTCAACATTGTTTGTTTGCTCTTTATTTCTTCTAGGTCCTTGTTAAACGTTTTTTGTACTTTCTCCATTCTATTTCCAAGATTTTGGAGCACCTTTACCATCATTATTCTGAATTCTTTTTCAGGTAGACTGACTATTTACTCTTCATTTGTTTGGTCTGGTAGATTTTTATCTTGCTCCTTCATGTGCTGTGTGTTTCTTTGTCTTCTCATTTTTCTTATCTTACTGTGTTTGGGGTCTCCTTTTTGCATGCTGCAGGTTTGTAGTTCCCGTTGTTTTTAGTGTCTATCCCCAGTGGCTAAGGTTGGTTCAGTGGGTTGTGTAGGCTTCCTGGTGGAGGGGACTAGTGCCTGTGTTCTGGTGGATGAGACTGGATCTTGTCTTTATGGTGGGTAGGATCATGTCCATTGGTGTGTTTTGGGGTGTCTGTGAAGTTATTATGATTTTAGGCAGTCTCTCTGCTAATGGGTGGGGTTGTGTTCTTGTCTTGCTAGTTTTTTGGCATAGGGTGTCTAGCCCTGGAGGTTGCTGGTCGTTGAGTGGAGCTGTGTCTTAGTGTTGAGATGGAGATCTCTGGGAGCACTTTTGCCATTTGATGTTACATGGAGCTGGTAAGTCTCTGGTGGACCCATTTCCTGACCTCAGCTTTCCCACCTCAGAGGCACAGGCCTGACACCAGCCAGAGCACCAAGGCCCTGTTAGCCACACAGTTCAGAAGAAAAGGGAGAAAAAAGAAAGAAATGAAAAATAAAATAAAATAAAGTTATTAAAATAAAAAAGAATTATTAAAAGTTAAAAAAATAAAAACTAATGTAAAAAAGAAAAAAAGGAAAGAGAGAAAGAAGAGAGCAACTAAACCAAAAAACAAATCCAGCAATGATAACAAGCACTAAAAAGCATACTAAAAAAACAAAACAAAACTATCCAAAAAAAAAGGACAGACAGAATCCTAGGACTAATGGTAATAGCAAAGCTATACAGACAAAATCACACATGGAAGCACACACATACACACTCACAAAAAGAGAAAAAGGAAGAAAAAATATATATCGTTGTTCCCAAAGTCCACCACCTCAATTTTGGGATGATTCGTTGTCTACTCAAGTACTCCACTAATGCAGGGTACATCAAGTTGATTGTGAAGATTTTATCCACTGCTCCTGAGGCTGCTGGGAGAGATTTCCCTTTCTCTTCTTTGTTTGCACAGCTCCTGGGGTTCAGCTTTGGATTTGGCCCTGCCTCTGCATGTAGGTCACCTGAGGGCATCTCTTCTTTGATCAGACAGGACGGGGTTAAAGGAGCAGCTGATTAGGGGGCTCAGGCTCACTCAGGCTGGGGGGAGGGAGGGATATGGAATGAGGGGAGAGCCTGCTGTGGCAGAGGCCTGTGTGACATTACAACAGCCTGAGGAATGACATGTGTTCTCCTGGGGCAGTTGTCCCTGGATCCTGGGACCCTGGCAGTGGCGGGCTGCACAGGCTCCCGGGAGGGGAGGTGTGGATAGTGACCTGTGCTTGCACACAGGGTTCTTGGTGGCTGCAGCAGCAGCCTTAGCATCTCATGCCCATCTCTGGGGTCCATGCTGATACCTGTTGCTAGCGCCAGTCTCTGGAGCTTGTTTAGGTGGTGTTCTGAATCCCTTCTCCTCACGCACCCCACAACAATGGTCTCTTGCCTCTTAGGCAGTTCCAGACTTTTTCCCAGACTCCCTCTCAGCTAGCTGTGGTGCACTATCCCCTTTCAGGCTGTGTTCACGCAGCCAACCTCAGTCCTCTACCTGGGGTCTGATCTCCGAAGCCTGAGCCTCAGCTCCCAGCCCTCACCCCTCCGCCAGGTGAGCAGACAAGCCTCTCAGGCTGGCGAGTGCTGGTTGGTAACGATCCTCTGTGTGGGCATCTCTCCACTTTGCCCTCTGCACCCCTGTTGCTGCCCTCTCCTCTGTGGCTCTGAAGCTTCCCCCCCGCCACACCTCATCTCTACCAGTGGAGGGGCTTCCTAGTGTGTGGAAACTTTTCCTCCTTCACAGCTCTCTCCCAGTGGTGCAGGTCCCATCCCTATTTTTTGTCTCTGTTTTTCCTTTTTTCTTTTGCCCTACCCAGGTACGTGGGGAGTTTCTTGCCTTTTGGGAAGTCTGAGGTCTTCTGCCAGCATTCAGTAGGTGTTCTGTAAGAGTTGTTCCACATGTAGATGTATTTCTGATGTATCTGTGGGGAGGAAGGTGATCTCCACGTCTTCCTCTTCCGCCATCTTGAAGGTCTCCTACACTTCTACTTTTGACTTGAATGCACTTATCTAATAAGATGCTCTTTATCCTTGCTTATAGCAGGCCTCAGTGTCCAGGTCCCTTTTCATTTCCTGCATTCTACTTTTCATAAAGTTCTGCATATTTCACATTTTGTCCTCATGTCCCACCTACCACAGCTCCTGAAACATTTCCACTATATTCTCACTTTATTTTCTGAAATCCCTTGTACTTTCTTGCACTGACAGAATCCTGGCTGTCCTCTGAGGATACTGCCAGCCCAAAAGCCCTTCTTATTTTTCTTTTCATCAGTCCTCTTACCATTGTACTTGGAGATGGGCAGGTGTCCTCCTCCTTATTGTTCTCTTTCAGCGTATTTGCCCTCCCTTCTTCCCTTCCTAAAACTCACATCATCAGTTTATATAATCAACTATTGTTGTGATCTACCTGCAATTGGATCGTTCTCAGTTCATTTCATCATTGGCTCATTGTCAATTTCCCACTACTTTCTTAATTTAACAATTTAAATGTACGTTTAGAAGATTCTTTCACCCTGGGTCTCAATTCCTTGAGCTCTGTTCTTTTAGATCTTGTCCTTTACCTTACCAGAGCCATTAATTCCCATGCTCATTCTCAGACTTTTTCATTACCTGTAACTGCAAGCCCCCCTCAAACTCAGTTTCCTGCATTCAACTAGTAGACTGCCAGCTTTTATGTTTTCTGGATCACTCCCTCTACTACCCCACCACTAGCAATTCTTCAACCCCACTGGGACTTCCAATTCTACCATCTTTTCATTGTTCCTCCCTATTTGGATTTATTCTTTCCCTTCTTTGTACCATTTAAACTCCATGGTCATTCCTCCTCTTGTATATAGGTTGACTTCCTTACCCTTTTTTTTCTCACTTTGTTATATTCACTTGACAAAACTATAATCCCAGTTAAATCCAACTCTCTGCCTATTCCTCTCTTGCAGTGTAAGACTCTGTGTGGCTGGAAAAACATACAAGTGGGTCTCACTTTAAATTCATGGTCACTGACATTAGGGGGCACTCAATACTTTCAGGCCATCTTATTAAATGTTCCTAGTCCATTCATTCTTCCACTCTCCTAGATGACTGATTTACTCTTTCTTCCATTTTCTCAAACCTCCAACTCTCTATATTCATTATCATTCTCAGCTGATGATTTATTTTCCAGTTTCATAGAGGAAATAAAACATAGTAGGAAAAAGCTTCCACAAGCTGTGTCAAGAGTTACTTACTTGTTTCTGTTCTATATGCTTCATGTCTCCCATACTCCCATCTAAGGTCAACCCCTCTAGGTCTTCACTAGATCTCATCCTCTCTTGCCTATACAAGACATGGCTCTAGTAATTCCTTCTGTCTTTCACTTATCAGTTTTTTTGCACTCTACTAAATCTTCCCCATCAGCATATACATATTTGGTTGAAGACACATGAGTAAGTTCTCATCAATGAATGTTACATACTGTTTCTGGGTCTAAGCATTAGGCATTGGGCATTCATTTCTCCTTAAAGTTTCCATTTTCCTCAATCTTGCACATGGAAATTTATGATTCAGTTTCAACCATGCAGACCATAACAACATCCAAGTCAATGGTTCTCAACTGGGATGATTTTGCTCCACAGGGCAGATTTGGAAATATCTGGAGATGTTTTTGTCATCAAAACTGGTCAGTGGAAGTGCTACTGGCATCTAGTGGGTAGAGACCAGGAATGCTGCTAAATATCCTACAATGCTCATGACAGCCATTCCCCACCCTTCTCTCCAACAAAAAAATCATCCAGCTCAAAATTTTAATAGTGCTATATTGGGAA
This sequence comes from Mesoplodon mirus, assembly GCF_964341445.2. NCBI lineage: Eukaryota > Metazoa > Chordata > Mammalia > Artiodactyla > Ziphiidae > Mesoplodon > Mesoplodon mirus. The sequence goes on along the minus strand of NC_138977.1, from coordinate 8,562,220 downwards.
ACCCTGCCCTGGGGGATGGTGGAACAATAAGACAGAAGGTCATGGCCTCCTGAATGCCTGTGGGACTACCTTGTAAATGTAGACAGCTCACTTCAGGATTAAGGAAGAAACAAACTTCTGTATTCTTAAGCTACTGTACTTTTGGGACTCTTTGTAATAGTAGCTTAGCCTTTACTTTAACTAATATATTCCATCACCTTTTGAAGTAAAGAACTACGCTGGGCTTCTCAGTTATAATATTTTGATTGCACCACAATACAGAGAACCATCCTGACATCCTAATGCCTGTTTTATACTATCTAATGTCTTAAACTCAACATTCCCTTTGGTTTGGCAGGATGTAACAATATTTTTTAAATTGGAGAAATTGTTCCTGATTTTCCAAGTTTGAAATTATGCCTGGTTGGTCTCAAATAACTGTTTAGCATTCATTCCCCAGATGCTCAGCAAAGGTGATTTTTATTGTGGAATAGTTTTCAAGTAGATTCTCTGAGAAGAATAGCTACATCTGCAGCTACTCTTTTACTCAACTTGGGCCACAATAGCTAGTTTTAAAAAAAGACATTCACACTTGCTGTGTTAGGAAGCCTTAGCAAAGGTTAATTTATACAGAGGAACATTTGAAGTTATCATTCAGGTTTTCTGAGACTTCTGTTCATTTGCAACAAGGTGAGCATCATGGGATTGTTGACTCTTGGTTCCATCTTGGAAAAGCAGTCATTTTGATTCCTAACCTAGGTTTCCTGTTGTGGGTCTGTTCTTAGGATATGATTTAAAATGTTTGATCTGTAGATCTTCAAGGAAGCTGGAAGATTAGGACCCATATCACTCCAGCAAGGGAGACCAGAACGAGTGCAAAGCTGAGAGTTTGGTATTTGCTTACACCGCCTACCATTTCAATAGAAATAGGCACTTCCCTGTTGCTGATAGTAAAGACTCTCAAAGGGTATATTCCCTCAAGTGGGCAACAAAAGGATCTCATTTTACCACATTTTAGTCCACCTTGTACCAAAGAGCAATAGAATAAGTCAATGATGCTGAATTGCAATAAACCTACAATCCCATTCCTTTACTTGAAAACAATGGCATATAATTTTCATATAATACAGTACTACATATAAATGAGATTTAAAAAAATGTTATCTGTAGGGGAGTATAAATTGAAATGGGAGAGAGGTTACCTGGTAGTTTTGTGACTGAAAAGGTGAATGAATTTTTATCATTTCATCATGCAAAACATTTTTAGTGGCCTTACTAGAAAAAGGTAAATAATAACTCATACATAAAGGTTGTGTCAGAGTTTATAGACTAGACCCCTGGTAATGGATTCAACCTTTCCACAACAAATCAAAAGTATTGTATGCTCACATGAATATACAACATCATTACCTTAAATTTAAAACTCACTATAAGCAGCAAACAAGTAGAGCAGGATATGAAGGATGTATTGTATCAGTGTGGTCTGCAGAGAATTTCTTCAAAAGGTTTTTGCTTTGTTGAAATATGTATTGCAGTTCAAAGCTAAAGGGATTACTTCTGAATAGTCATCATAGGGTTGATTATGTTTGTATATTATATTTAGCTGGACCCTGCAGGCTATCATTAGGTCTGCTGGTCCTGCTATTGTCAAAAAGTTGATCACCTAATGTTAAGAGACTGTGCTTTCTGTTGACCTTATCAAAATGTCTCAAAAGGCTTTGTTAACAAATAAAATTCAGGTTGTGTTTCATGAAAATGATTAAGAATAAATACCATGTATGAAAACTGCTCGTATATTATGGGTGATCTTAGCATTACGCCATTATTAGTGAGGAGATTATATTTTGCTTTAGTATTACAGCACAATTCAATTTTAGTAGAAACAGTTCTTTTTCATGCTCATAGTAGACAGTCTTAGAGACTGATTTCCAAAAAAAGGACAGAAGTCGCTCCCCCTCTCCCATGTATTCAAATCACATAAAATTAACACCATGGAAGTAAGCCCAGTATATCAATATTAATACAGTGCTATATCTACAATGGCCTATTACAATGTGGTTTTAGAAGGTAACTGTACTACGGCGAACAGAGTATATACACTGAAAATTTGTCATTCATATTTGATAATCAGAAAATCACTTTAAATAAATAAATTAAAATTTAACTGCTTATTTTCTAGACAGTGTTATGTAGTTTCATTCATTTAATCACAACAGTTGGAAAATTTTAAAGAAATGAGTTGAATATATATTCTTATAAGTCCCAAGACCAATTGCTAATATAAGACATATTTTGATAACCTTGACTTTTAACCTATGTCATTAGGAATTAATGACAAAGTAACAAAATGTAAGTATATTTTTGATAAGGATATTGACAGGGATGGTTTTATTATTTAAAATAGCCTGTATAAAATTTTCACTAGAATCACAAAAGCTGTTCTTTGGGAACAAAGATGATTTTGAAGCTATCTCAATTGAACAGCTCGTCTTTGAATTATGTTCCCAGAAGTAGGATTGGCACAGACTCCCGTGTCCTTTTTGGCATGGTCCTCCTTGTAACTGATGGTGTGTAAAATGGCTGGTCAGGGATATAGCCTGTGAGCCTAGAGCACAGCCAGATACACATTATGGCCTCATTGGCACTGTTCTCTCATCAACTGAACTTTTTAGCAAGTGGAAGTTTCCTAATATTTCTTGTACTTGCTTGCCTTTAGCCATCCCACTTGTTACTCACAATAGAGAAAGCCTTGGGTAACAGTCAGGAGGAAGCAGATGGCACATTCAACTGGGATTTTGAAGAGATGTTAATGAAAGGGCTATTAAGAGATGAGGGCAGGGCTAGAAAGACAAGAGATCCTGAGGCACCCAGTGACTCCCAGTGGAGGGATGCTATGCCATTATCTTCCCTGGGCTGAAGGTAAAGGGGGACAGGATGGCGTTATTGGACCCTGAGTGAGGGATGGAAGTTTAGAATAGTGCTCACCCAACTGAACCTAGAAGCAGCGGTTGTAGTGTCACAGCTGTCAGAACTGAGCTGAAGTCAGGGCCTAGGGAATAATTCCTGACCTTTCCACCTCCTAACCTCTGATCCCATACTGATGACTCCCTTTAGATAAATCCAAACCAGGAAGACAGAAGGCAAGTTAACCTGTGAGATGCAGTCTGAAATCAGTCTCCTGGGACACAAAGTGGGAGAATGGATCTTGTGTGTGTGTGTGTGTGTGTGTTAAATTGCATATAATAATCACAAAGTGCAAATGTCACCAGTTTGGTCATGTGAAGCATGGTTTAAGTGTCAACATACTTGATGCTAGTATATGATTTGATATTTCTCTTTTCCTTGTCTTTCTTTCCCCTTTCTCTTTCTTTTTCTCCTCCTTGCCCCCCTGTTTTTTTTTAATTTTAATTTTTATTTTTTATAATGCTGGTTTGTCATTCATGGCACTTCTCATTTTACAGTCTATAAAAATTCTATGAACCGAAGCCTGAGATTACAGAGTTAATCCCACTTTACCATAAAAACAAACAAAACAAAAACAACCAAAAACAACCAAAAAAACCCAAAAACCCAAAACCATACAAGTTTTCTTAGTAATACTTTCCTATTTTTTGTTAATAAACAAAAAGGTAATTTCTTCCAACTGTGTTTTGAAGCAGAAGTCATGATGTGGTTATTCTATATCTGATAAATATAATAGTCAAGATATAAACACTTTTAAGGCAGAACACATCAGGTTTGGGTAGATTATCTTAAGTGTCAAAAACTGACATGTGATCTTTCATATGACAGGTTGTGGCATATAGCAATTCCTTTTTCAAAAGCTTTTGTTAATATATGAAGCCTATTGAAATTTGTACAAGGATCAGAAGTATATTTGAACTCAAAATTATAGGTTCTTTCCCCTCCCTTAAGCATCATTATTTTAAATAGAATGGAGCCAGACTTGGATGAAGCATTGAAGAGATCACATTGACACAGAATTATCCTGAGTTTCTTTTTCTAGATATCTAAACTTTTAATGAGAGTATCTTATTCACATCTGTCAATCTTTCAGACACTGAATACTTTCTTAAGTATTAAGAAATATAGTGTTGATGTCTTCAGTTTTTAAAATTTCTCCAATTAATGTCACATTACAAATTCTGCAGTTTTTCTAGTCAAGATGGAATAACCAAAATCAGAGTAACCTCTTTCCTGAAACAACTCCCCTTGCCCCCAAAAACGCCCTAAATCTCAGACCCCACTCTAGACCTAGTAAATCAGAATCTGCATTTTAAAAGAATACCAAGGTCATTTGTTTGCTCACTAAAGTTTGAGACACTTTGTTTTGTATAACCTTCCTCTTATTTATACCTATTTAAGGTAGGAGCAAAATAGCCTGTTTGGTAAAAAGAGGAAGGCTAGCTGCTTGTCTTTTGTTCAGTTGCAACATTCAGATCATGAGTAAAAATTAAATTTATTTCCATGGATTGAGAGTGTATTTTGTATGAGGGAATGTGATAGAACTTAAAAAAATTTTTTTAATTAAAAAAACTTCATATCCTATTGTCATACATATTTTATTGAAGTATATACAGTATTGTACTAGTTTCTGGTGTACAGCAAAAGTGATTCAATTGTACATACATACATACATATATATATTCTTTTTCATATTCTTTTTAATTATAGGTTAGTACAAGACATTAAATATAGTTCCTTGTGCTATACATTAGGACCTTATCTTTTAATCTATATTATATATAGTAGTTTGTATCTGCTAATCCCATACTTCTAATTTTTCCCTCCCCACCCCCTTTCCCCTTTGGTAACCATAAGTTTGTTTTCTATGTCTGTGAGTCTGTTTCTCTTTTGTAAATAAGATTATTTGTATCATAGTTTAGACTCCACATATAAGTGATATGATATTTGTTTTTCTCTGTCTGGTTTACTTCATTTAGTATGATAATCTCTAGGTCCATCCATGTTGCTGCAAATGGCATTATTTCATTCTTACACTCCGGAAGTGCCTGATCTCAAAAGCTAAGCAGGGATGCGCCTGGTTAGTACTTGGATGGGAGCCTCTTTTTTTAAACTGCTCAACCTCCCTAACGTGCAGATAAGGAAACCAAAGGTTGAAGGGATTGACTTTTTTTAAAAAATTGAAGTAGAGTTTATTTACAATGCTGTGGCAATTTCTGCTGTACAGCAAAGTGACTCAGTTATACACATGCAGCAACATGGATGCAACTAGACATTATCATACTAAGGGATTGACTTTTGCTCAATATAACACAGGTGAGGAGGATGCTAGGAAGATGGCGGAAGAGTAAGACGCGGAGATTACCTTCCTCCCCACAAATACATCAGAAATTCATCTACACGTGGAACAACTCCTACAGAACACCTACTGAACGCTGACAGAAGACCTCAGACCCCCCCAAAAGGCAAGAAACTCCTCACATACCTGGGTAGGACAAAAGAAAAAAGAATAAACAGAGACAAAAGGATAGGGACAGGACCTGCACCAGTGGGAGGGCGCCGTGAAGGAGGAAAGGTTTCCACACACTAGGAGCCCCTTCGCGGGCGGAGACTGCGGGTGGCGGAGGGGGAAAGCTTCGGAGTAGCTGAGGAGAGCACAGCAACAGGGGTGTGAAGGGCAAAGCGGAGAGATTCCCGCACAGAGGATCGGTGCCCTCAGGCACACACCAGCCCGAGAGGCTTGTCTGCTCGGCCGGCTGGGAGCTGAGGCTCGGGTAAAGGGTTTCAGTCGGAGCGCGGGGAGAGGACTGGGGCTGGCGGCAGGAAGAGAGCCTGAAGGGGTTAGTGCACCACGGCTAGCCCGGAGGGAGTCCAGGGAAAGGGTCTGGAGCTGCCAAAGAGGCAGGAGACGTTTTCTTCCCTTTTGTTTCCTGGTGCGCGAGGAGAGGGCATTAAGAGCGCTGCTTAAAGGAGCTCCAGAGACGGGTGCGAGCCGCGACTAACGGCACGGACCCCGGAGACGGGAGTGGGACGCTGGGGCTGCTGCTGCCGCCGCCACAAGGCCTGTGTGCGAGCGCAGGTCACTGTCCACCCCGCCTTCCGGGGGGCCTGTGCACCCCGCCACTGCTGGGGTCCCGGGACCCAGGGAAGTCTTCCCCGGGAAAGCGCACGGAGCGCCTCAGGCTGGTGCAATGTCACGCTGGCCTCTGCCGCCGCAGACCCGCCCCACACTGCGCGCCCCTCCCTCCCCTCTGCCTGAGTGAGCCAGAGCCCCCGAATCAGCGGCTCCTTTAAACCCGTCCTGTCTGAGTGAAGAACGGACGCCCTCCGGCGACCTACGCGCAGAGGCGGGGCCCGGTCCAAGGCTGAGACCCGGGAGCTGTGAGAGCAGAGACAGGGAAATCTCTCTGTGCAGCCTCGGAGGCAGCGGATTAAAGCTCCACGGTCCACTTGATGTGCCTTGCGTCTGTGGAGTGCATGAATGGACAGCGAATCATCCCAAATTGAGGAAGTGGACTTTGAGGACAAGATTTAAGACTTTTCCCCCTTTTCCTCTTTTTACAACGAATTATCCCAAATTAAGGAGGTGGACTTAGAGAGCAAGATTTCAGACTTCTCGCCCTTTTCTTCTTTTTACAATGAATTATCCCAAATTGAGGAGGTGGACTTTGAGGACAAGATTTAAGGCTTTTCCCCCTTTTCCTCTTTTTACAACGAATTATCCCAAATTGAGGAGGTGGACTTTGAGAGCAAGATTTTCGATTTTTGCCCCTGCTCTCTTTTTGTGAATGTGTATGTGTATGCTTCTGTGTGAGATTTTCTCTGTATAGCTTTGCTTCCACCATATGTCCCAGGGTTCTATCTGTCCGTTTTTTTTTTCAATAATTACTTTTTAATTTTAATAACACTACTATATTTTACTTTATTCTATTTTACTTTACTGCTCTTTCTTTTTTTCCTACCTTCCCATCCTCCCTCCCTCCGCCCCTCCTTTCTTTCTTTCTCTCTTTCTTTCCTTTCTCCCTCCCTCCCTCCCTTCTTCCTTTCACTCTTTCTTTTTCTTTCCATCCTTCCTCCCTCCCTCCCTCCTTTCTTTCTTTCTTCCTTCCTTCCTTCCTTTCTTTCCTTCTCCCTTTCTTTCTCTCTCTCTTTCTTTCTTCTACTAATTCTTTCTTTCTACATTTTCTCCCTTTTATTCTGAGCTGGGTAGATGAAAGGCTCTTGGTGCTGCAGCCAGGAGTCAGTGCTGTGCCTCTGAAGTGGGAGAGCCAACTTCAGGACACGGGTCCACAAGAGACCTCCCAGCTCCACATAATATCAAGCGGCAAAAATCTCCCAGAGATCTCCATCTCAACACCAGCACCCAGCTTCAGTCAACGACCAGCAAGCTACAGTGCTGGTCACCCTATGCGAAGCAACTAGCAAGGCAGGAACACAACCCCACCCATTAACAGAGAGGCTGCCTAAAAACATAATAAGGCCACAGGCACCCCAAAACACACCACCAGACGTGGACCTGTCCACCAGAAAGACAAGATCGAGCCTCAACCAATAGAACACAGGCACTAGTCCTCTCCACCAGGAAGCCTACACAACCTACTGAAACAACCTTAGCCACTGGGGACAGACACCAAAAACAACGGGAACTACGAATCTGCAGCCTGCAAAAAGGAGACCACAAACACAGTAAGATAAGCAAAATGAGAAGACAGAAAAACACACAGCAGGTGAAGGAGCAAGATAAAAACCTACTAGACCTAACAAATGAAGAGGTAATAGGCAGTCTACCTGAAAAAGAATTCAGAATAATGATAGTAAAGATGACCCAAGATTCTATTTCCAAGATCCAAAATCTTGGAAATAGAATAGACAAAATGCAAGAAACAGTTAACAAGGACCTAGAAGAACTAAAGATGAATCAAGCATCGATTAAAAACACAATAAATGAAATGAAAAATACTCTAGATGGGATCAATAGCAGAATAACTGAGGCAGAAGAACGGATAAGTGAGGTGGAAGATAAAATAGTGGAAATAACTGATGCAGAGCAAAATAAAGAAAAGAGAATGAAAAGAACAGAGGACAGTCTCAGAGACCTCTGGGACAACATTAAACGCACCAACATTCGAATTATAGGGGTTCCAGAAGAAGAAGAGAAAAAGAAAGGGACTGAGAAAATATTTGAAGAGATTATAGTTGAAAACTTCCCTAATATGGGAAAGGAAATAGTTAATCAAGTCCAGGAGGCACAGAGAGTCCCATACAGAAAAAATCCAAGGAGAAATATGCCAAGACACATAGAAATCAAACTGTCAAAAAGTAAACACAAAGAAATCATATTAAAAGCAGCAAGGGAAAAAATAAACAAATAACACACAAGGGAATCCCCATCAGGATAACAGCTGATCTCTCATCAGAAACTCTACAAGCCAGAAGGGAGTGGCAGGACATAATTAAAGTGATGAAGGAGAAAAACCTGCAACCAAGATTACTCTACCCAGCAAGGATCTCATTCAGATTTGATGGAGAAATTAAAACCTTTACAGACAAGCAAAAGCTGAGAGAGTTCAGCACCACCAAACCAGCTTTACAACAAATGCTAAAGGAACTTCTCTAGGCAAGAAACACAACAGAAGGGATATACCTGCAATAATGAAACCAAAGCAATTAAGGAAATGGGAATAGGAACATACATATCAATAATTACCTTAAATGTAAATGGACTAAATGCTCCCACCAAAAGACACAGATTGGCTGAATGGATACAAAAACAAGACCTGTCTTGTTGCTGTCTACAAGAGACCCACTTCAGACCTAGAGACACATACAGATTGAAAGTAAAGGGATGGAAAAAGATATTCCATGCAAATGGAAATCAAAGGAAGCTGGAGTAGCAATTCTCATATCAGACAAAATAGACTTTAAAATAAAGACTATTAGAAGAGACAAAGAAGGACACTACATAATGCTAAAGGGATCGATCCAAGAAGAAGATATAACAATTGTAAATATTTATGCACCCAACATAGGAGCACCTCAATACATAAGGCAAATACTAACAGCCATAAAAGGGGAAATTGACAGTAACACAATAGTAGTAGGGGACTTTAACACCCCACTTTCACCAATGGACAGATCATCCAAAATGAAAATAAATAAGGAAACACAAGCTTTAAATGATACATTAAACAAGATGGACTTAATTGATATTTATAGGACATTCCATCCAAAAACAACAGAATACACATTTTTCTCAAGTGCTCATGGAACATTCTCCAGGATAGATCATAACTTGGGTCACAAATCAAGCCTTGGTAAATTTAAGAAAATTGAAATTGTATCAAGTATCTTTTCCGATCACAATGCTATGAGACTAGACATCAATTACAGGAAAAGATCTGTAAAAAATACACACACATGGAGGCTAAGCAATACACTACTCAATAACGAAGTGATCACTGAAGAATTCAAAGAGGAAATAAAAAAACACCTAGAAACAAATGAAATTGGAGACACGACGACCCAAAACCTATGGGACGCAGCAAAAGCAGTTCTAAGGTGGAAGTCTATAGCAATACAATCCCACCTTAAGAAACAGGAAACATCTTGAGTAAACAACCTGACCCTGCACCTAAAGCAATTAGAGAAAGAAGAACAAAAAACCCCCAAAGTTAGCAGAAGGAAAGAAATCATAAAAATCAGATCAGAAATAAATGAAGGAAATGATAGCAAAGATCAATAAAACTAAAAGCTGGTTCTTTGAGAAGATAAACAAAATTGACAAACCATTAGCCAGACTCATCAAGAAAAAAAGGGAGAAGACTCAAATCAATAGAATTAGAAATGAAAAAGGAGAAGTAACAACTGACACTGCAGAAATACAAAAGATCATGAGAGATTACTACAAGCAACTCTATGCCAAAAAAATGGACAACCTGGAAGAAACGGAAAAATTCTTAGAAATGCACAACCTGCCAAGATGGAATCAGGAAGAAATAGAAAATATGAATAGACCAATCACAAGCACTGAAATTGAAGCTGTGATTAAAAATCTTCCAACAAACAAAAGCCCAGGACCAGATGGCTTCACAGGCGAATTCTATCAAACATAGAGAAGAGCTAACACCTATCCTTCTCAAACTCTTCCAAAATATAGCAGAAGGAGGAGCACTCCCAAACTCATTCTACAAGGCCACCATCACCCTGATACCAAAACCAGGCAAGGATGTCACAAAGAAAGAGAACTACAGGCCAATATCACTGATGAACATAGATGCAAAAATCCTCAACAAAATACTAGCAAACAGAATCTAACAGCACATTAAAAGGATCATACACCATGCTCAAGTGGGGTTTATTCCAGGAATTCAAGGATTCTTCAATATACGCAAATCAATCAATGTGATACACCATATTAACAAATTGAAGGAGAAAAACCATATGATCATCTCAATAGATGCAGAGAAAGCTTTCGACAAAATTCAACACCCATTTATGATAAAAACCCTGCAGAAAATAGGCATAGAGGGAACTTTCCTCAACATAATAAAGGCCATATATGACAAACCCACAGCCAACATCGTCCTCAATGGTGAAAAACTGAAACCATTTCCTCTAAGATCAGGAACAAGACAAGGCTGCCCACTCTCACCACTCTTATTTAACCTAGTTTTGGAAGTTTTAGCCACAGCAATCAGAGAAGAAAAGGAAATAAAAGGAATCCAAATTGGAAAAGAAGAAGTAAAGCTGTCACTGTTTGCAGATGACATGATACTATACATAGAGAATCCTAAAGATGCTACCAGAAAACTACTAGATCTAATCAATGAATTTGGTAAAGTTGCAGGATACAAAATTAATACACAGAAATCTCTGGCATTCCTATACACTAATGATGAAAAATCTGAAAATGAAATCAAGAAAACACTCCCATTTACCATTGCAACAAAAAGAATAAAATATCTAGGAATAAACCTACCTAAGGAGACAAAAGACCTGTATGCAGAAAATTATAAGACACTGATGAAAGAAATTAAAGATGATACAAATAGATGGAGAGATATACCATGCTTCTGGATTGGAAGAATCAACATTGTGAAAATGACTCTACTACCCAAAGCAATCTACAGATTCAATGCAATCCCTATCAAACTACCACTGGCATTTTTCACAGAACTAGAACAAAAAATTTCAAAATTTGTTTGGAAAAACAAAAGACCCCGAATAGCCAAAGCAATCTTGAGAACGAAAAATGGAGCTGGAGGAATCAGACTCCCTGACTTCAGACTATACTACAAAGCTACAGTAATCAAGACAGTGTGGTACTGGCACAAAAACAGAAAGATAGATCAATGGAACAGTATAGAAAGCCCAGAGATAAATCCACGCACATATGGTCACCTTATCTTTGATAAAGGAGGCAGGAATGTACAGTGGAGAAAGGACAGCCTCTTCAATAAGTGGTGCTGGGAAAACTGGACAGGGGCATGTAAAAGTATGAGATTAGATCATTCCCTAACACCATACACAAAAATAAGCTCAAAATGGATTAAAGACCTAAATGTAAGGCCAGAAACTATCAAACTCTTAGAGGAAAACATAGGCAGAACACTCTATGACATAAATCACAGCAAGATCCTTTTTGACCCACCTTCTAGAGAAATGGAAATAAAAACAAAGATAAACAAATGGGACCTAATGAAACTTCAAAGCTTTTGCACAGCAAAGGAAACCATAAACAAGACCAAAAGACAACCCTTAGACTGGGAGAAAATATTTACAAATGAAGCAACTGACAAAGGATTAATCTCTAAAATTTATAAACAGCTCATGCAGCTCAATAGCAAAAAAACAAACAACCCAATCCAAAAATGGGCAGAAGACTTAAATAGGCATTTCTCCAAAGAAGATATACAGACTGCCAACAAACACATGAAAGAATGTTCAACATCATTAATCATTAGAGAAATGCAAATCAAAACTACAATGAGATATCATCTCACACCAGTCAGAATGGCCATCGTCAAGAAATCTAGAAACAATAAATGCTGGAGAGGGTGTGGAGAAAAGGGAACACTCTTGCACTACTGGTGGGAATGTGAATTGGTACAGCCACTATGGAGAACAGTATGGAGGTTCCTTAAAAAACTACAAATAGAACTACCATATGACCCAGCCATCCCACTACTAGGCATATACCCTGAGAAAACCATAATTCAAAAAGAGACATGTACCAAAATGTTCATTGCAGCTCTATTCATAATAGCCTGGAGATGGAAACAACCTAAGTGTCCATCATCAGATGAATGGATAAAGAAGATGTGGCACATATATACAATGGAATATTACTCAGCCATAAAAAGAAACGAAACTGAGCTATTTGTAATGAGGTGGATGGACCTAGAGTCTGTCATACAGAGTGAAGTAAGTCAGAAAGAGAAAGACAAATACCGTATGCTAACACATATATATGGAATTAAAAAAAAAAGTCATGAAGAACCTAGGGGTAAAATGGGAATAAAGACAGAGACCTACTTGAGAATGGACTTGAGGATATGGGGAGGGGAAAGGGTAAGCTGTGACAAAGGGAAAGAGAGGCATGGACATATATACACTACCAAACGTAAGGTAGATAGATAGTGGGAAGCAGCCGCAGAGCACAGGGAGATCAGCTTGGTGCTTTGTGACCGCCTGGAGGGGTGGGATGGGGAGGGTGGGAGGGAGGGAGATGCATGAGGGAAGGGATGTGGGAACAGATGTATATGTATGACTGATTCACTTTGTTATAAAGCAGAAACTAATAAAAAATTTAAAAAATATATATATAACACAGGTGAAAACTGGCTCAGTGGAGATGCAAACCCAGGTCAGTTTGGATCCAAAGCCCATGTTCATAACTTCTATACTCACTCTCACTCCAGTGAATTCAAAAGAAGGAAGGCAATAGGAAAGCCTCTTAGGCAGCTGTATTTTGTTAGGCTTGGAGAGGAGGATTTATTTGACCTTGTGGAGAACTGCCATGAAAATCCTATCTAGTCCTTAATTGTTGTTTGTCTATTTTCTTGTCTTCTAGAGATGGTTTCTAATATAGCAGTTAAAAAAAACTGCCACATGCCCCAGGGATCTCCCTGAAGACCACTAAGCTGACAGGAAATCTAGGACAACTGGGCTTGGGCAATGAGGAACCTAATCCAGGGTTTCCATCAGGTGCGTTGTTGCCTTTATTTCATTATACTTTGATTCAACCCCTAATGGATTCAGCTTCATAAAGTAAGAAAAAGAGGGAAAGAAAAGCAATTTATTCATGTTTGCACTGGAACTCACTGCAGACATGAACTTTCTCTAAAAATGCAATTCATTTGGTGCAACACAAGAGAAACTCAGTAGCTAAGGCTCTTAGAGGAAAGCGCTTTCCCAGAGCTAATGTTTTTATACTCAGTGATTGAATAAATCGATCCATTTATTACAACATCTTCACTTAAGATTTTTATCCCTAGATGAATGTGTATAAGCGTACTAAGGGACTTTCTTTATCACTAAGAAAATTGATTACACTTGTTAATTTGGCTTTTAATCCTAGATATAACAAAACAAATACCATAAACAAGTGTAGAAGAAATCAATATAGATCTGCTCAGTATCAGATTGATCAAAAAAGGATTTAGTAAGACTCTAAGATGTAAAATACTAATGTACAAACAAAGTCCTTACTTATGTAATATGGTTCTAGACAAGCTAGGATCTGAGAGAAACTATTTCTGAAAACAGAAATGGTGCACTTTTGTTGCATTAAAGAAAAATCCCCACAAGGCTTACCTATACAAGGTATTTAATGTGAATATTTGTTTTTAAAAGATTTCTTGTCTTTTGTCCAGCCAATCTTCTTAATTCACAGAGCACCATATCACAGATTTGTTATGCTACATAAAGCAAAAATTACACTTAACAAGTGTAAGGTTGGTCATAAAAATAGATAAAACAACACTCTTAAAGGCTCAGATATCACAAGGAAAGGTTGTCAGCCATTCTTTTCAGAGTAGGTGAGGACAATGAGAAATAAAAATTATACACAAAGACTTCTAAAATGCTACTTAGACCAGCTCTGGGCCATTACCACATGTGTTCTGTAGAATCCAAGTAGCAAACCAATTGCTCAGTGAACACTCTTTATTAAACATATTTTTAATTCCAGTTGTATAATAATAAATGAGACAGAGATCCACGCTACTTTACTCTCCAAATGACACAAATTTTAAACTGCTTCTCCAAAAGTGGATATAGCTTATGTTGCCCATACGCTGTGTCTGTCCACTGGTAACCCCTATTCAGTTGTCATTCATTCAACAGATATTCACTGAGTACCACCTGAGCAAAAAAACACACATTTGTGAGATAGGTGTTGGGGTACAGTTGGTAGCAGTATTCAAATTAGATGGATGCAGGAGTACATGGCTGGGGAAGGGGTTGCAGTGGGGGACTCAATCTATAATCACAGCATGATCCTCTGTACTAGTGCCTGGTCTTCAGAGAAGGAATTGAGAGTTTTAGGTACAATTTATTAAAGCAATTAATAAGATAGTCTAGGAGGGAGCACAGTGTTTCAAAACAAACACTAAGACATTAACAGAATACATATAATAAATGCATTTAAATGCTTGTCCCAGGGTTAAAATAAGCCTGTTGGGTTTTCCATGGTAGGACTCAGATTCCTCAATAGCTTGATTGGTGGGCCAAAAATTTGAAGAGCAGAGAATCTCTGTGTTAGAACACATTCCCTTAATGGGTGCACATTACATACTGCACGTGTATTTTGACTTATAGATAAGAAGAAGTCATTTTTGAAAAACTTTCTGTGGTTTGAACTTAAGTATATAATCACCATTTCTTTGTTATCTTCGTATTATAGACTTTTCTTTTTTGAGAAGTAGTATATTCATACCTGTACCTTTCATATTCATACCTGTACCTTTCATGATATCTTAGAGATAGTACATATTTAATGTTTTCTGAATGAACACAGTTTTTAGCTTGTGATTTACTTTAAAAAATGTGACATGCCATCGACAGATGAATGGGTGAAGAAGATGTGGTACATATATGCAATAGAATACTACTCAGCCATATGAATAAAGCTGCTATAATCATCCATGTCTGTGTGGACATAGTTTTCAACTCTTTTGGGTAAATACCAAGGAGTGTGACTGCTCAATGGTAAGATAAGAGTATGTTTATTTCTGTAAGAAACTGCCAAACTGTTTTCTAAGGTGGCTGTAACATTTTGCATTCTCACCAACAATGAATGAGAATTCCTGTTGCTCCACATCCTCACCAAATTTGGTGCTGTCGTGCTTCAGATTTCGGCCACTCTACTAAGTGTGTAGTAGTATCTAGTATCATTAAGGAATTGCAAATTAAAATTTGAAATTCCTTAATGACATATGATGTTGAACATCTTTTCATATGCTTTTTTTTGCCATCTGTGTATTTTCTTTGGTGAGGCATCTGTCCAGATATTTGGCTTTTTTTTTTAATTGGGTTGCTTGTTTTCTTATTGTTGAGTTTTAAGAATTTTTTGTATATTTTGGATAAGGTCCTTTATAAGAAGTGTCCTTTGCAAATATTTTATTCCAGTCTGTGGCTAGTCTTCTCATTCTCTTGACTATTATTTTTCAGTACATATGGAGTTGCTTCATTTGTTGCTAACAGTGGAATAGTGTCTAACATATGGATGTACCATAATTTAACCAATCACTAAATGGCTTGTTGAACATTTAAATTGTTTGCAATCTTTTATAATTAAAATACTGTAAATTGATACTTAAACCTTTGTAAGGCTTTTGCATTTGTTCATCCTTCAGCCTGGATTGTTTTCCCCTCCAAGAGACGCTTATGTCTCACTCCTTTACTTTATCCAGGTGTCTCCTGAAATGTTACCTCCTCTGAAAGGTCTTCTATATCCATTCTATCTAAAGTAGAATTGTTCCATTCCATCACTCCCTGTCCACACATAGTGGGATATATATATATATATATATCACATTTTACTGCATATTATATTATAATATATTATGTCATGTTATATGTTTATGTTTTCAGCTGTCTAGATTCCCCTCTAGTGAATAAGTTGCATGAGGGTGGAGACTTTGTCTTATTTGCTGCCAGTACCTCAGACAACGCTTAGTGCATAGAAATGCTTAGTAAATGAATGAATGTGTTGGGTAAACATAAAATTATGGGTCAAAGCTGCATGCATTTTAAATTTCTGTATTGCCAAACTACTCTCCCTAGAGGTTGTATTTATTCTTTCACCAGTAATACATGGGAGATCCTGTATCATCACATGCTCACCAACATATTGCATTATTAAACTCGCCAATCTGACAGCTGAAAATTCCTTCCTACACTTTTTAAAATTTATTTTTGGCTGCACTGGGTCTTCGCTGCTGCACGCGGGCTCTCTCTAGTTGCGGTGAGCAGGGGCTACTCTTCATTGCGGTGCACGGGCTTCTCACTGTGGTGGCTTCTCTTGTTGTGGAGCACGGACTCTAGGCACACGGGTTTCAGTTAGTTGTGGCTCGTGGGCTCTAGAGCATGGGCTCAGTAGTTGTGTCACGTGGGCTTTGTTGCTCCGCGGCATGTGGGATCTTCTCAGACCAGGGCTTGAACCCGTGTCCCCTGCATTGGCAGGCAGATTCTTAACCACTGCGCCACCAGGGAAGCCCCCTTCCTATACTTTTAATTCACATTTTTCTTATCATGAGTAAAGGCAGCAATTTTTTCACATTAAAATTCACTTTTTAATAAACTCTTCATATCCTTTTTCCATTTTTAAAAATTGGGTTATTGGTCTTTGGCCTACTGATTTATGACTTTTTTCATAAAACAGATGAGCTCTTTGTGACATTTGCAGATTTTTTTCCAAGTTCACTTAAAAAAAAACTTGTTTGGGTGCTTTGTCATGCAGAATTGCTTTATTTTATGAAGGCATGTTGTCATGCTTTTCTGTTTTGGGTGTAGAGTTGGGTTGGTTGCCTTGTGACCTCAGGTCCTTTCTGGGTTCAAGAAATTTTTTTTTGCAGATTTTGGTGTTGTTGTTGCTGTAAGGATGAGAATGACATTCTTTCTAGTTTTCTGCATTCAAGCAGAAGCTGGAAGATAATTGATTTTTACACATTAATTTTGTGTCTAGCCATCTTATCAAGTTCTGTTGTTGTTTATAAGGCTTTTCATTTGCTTTTCCTTGGTTTTCCAATTGAGGAAGTATGTAAATAAGCATACACTCTTATCCTTTTCCAGTTCTTATATATCTTCTTTTTTTCTCTATAAGTGTTAAATGATAGTAGTGATAGTTGTTATCTTTATTTTATTATTGCCTTTAATGAAATTACTCCTAGTATAGATAATGAATTTTATTAAATGTATTATGAGCTTCCATTCAGAATAATCATGTGATCTTCCTCTTTTCAGTTGTTCATTCATTTAACAAATACTTGATGAGTGTCTATAATGTGTCTATTTTCTAAGTTTTGGGGATACAACACTGAGGAAAGAAAACAGACAAAAATCCTGTTGTCATGGTGCTTATAATTCTAGAGGTTAAAGACAGACAGTAAATCTTGATAAATAAAACATACATTATGTCAGATGATAACATATGCTATGGAGGGAAGCATATAAACACAGGGAATGTATGTATGAGTGTGCGTGGTGGGTGGTTTGCAACTTTTAAAAGTATGACCAGGTGATATTTGATTAAAATTCTTAGGGAAATAAGCTAAGGGGATATCCTTTTTTTTTATTAGTTTCTGCTTTATAACAAAGTGAATCAGTCATACATAAACATCTGTTCCCACCTAAGGGGATATCTTGAAGAAGAGCAGCACAGGTGAAAAGGACAGCAAGTACAAAAGTCCTGAGGTGGAGACATGCCTAGTATGTTCCAGGAACAGAAATAAGACCTGTGTGGGAAGAGGAGGCTAATTGAGGGTGGGCAGGAATAGTAGGAATGATTATCAGAGAGGTAATGGAGGCCAGATCATGCATGGTCTCACAGGCCATTATAGGTATGTTAGCTTTTATTCCACATGAGATAGGAAATCATTTGGAGAGTTTAAGCAGAGGAGTGACATAATCTAACTTGTATTTTAAAAGGGTTACACTGACTACTGTGTTGAGAATAGACTATGAGAAGCTATTACAACAGTCCAAGCAAGGTATGGGGGTGGCTTGGATTAGGAGATAGTAAGAAGTTACATGATACTGGATACATTTTCAAGGAATAGGATTTGTTGGCAGATTTGGTGTGGGATGTGAGGAGATTAAGGATGACTCTCAGGTTTTAAATTTGTGCAAATGTCCTATTAATTAAGACATGAAAGCCTGGGGGGTGGACCCTTTGGGCTTACTTGAGGTAAGTGATAAGAGGATGATTTTGCTCATTCCGAGTCTTAGATGTGTGCTAGATATCCAAGTGAAAGTGTCAAGTAGGAATTTGTGTACACAAGCCTGGAATTCAGGAGAGAGCTCCAGACAGTATATATAAAGTTGAGAATTATTAGTGAATAGATAATATTTAAGGCCATGAAATTGGATGAGATCAATAAGAGAATGAGTGCAAATAGAAAAGAGAAGAAACTAAAGCTCGAGCCATGGGTCACTCTAACATTTAAAGATCAGGAAGATTAGGTGGAACCAGCAAAGGAGATTGAGAAGGAGCTAGGGAGGAAGGAGGAGCTGTAATAGGGAAGAACAAATCTGACTCCATATTAGATCTGTTCCTTTCACTTTAACCTCACTTTAACCTTTGGGCTCTGTTGCCTGTGCTTAGTCATGCTGGCTCTGTACATTTTGTTAAAGAATGTTGCCTACAGCTTGAAATATACATGAACATTGTGGCTTGGCTGTGACCTCACCTACACGGATAGCCACAAGAACAAAGAATCCAACACCAAGAAGTTTGCAATAACTGACCCCGCCCCTCCCTCACTTTGCCTTTAAAAGAGCTTTGCTGAAAGTCTTCAAGGAGTTTGGCATGAACCACTCATGTCCTTGCATGGCCCTGCAATAAACTTTTCTCTGTTCCAAACTGATGTTTCTGTATTGTTTGGCTTCACTGTGTGTCAGGCACACAGACTTGCATTCAGTAACAGAGCCAGTAGGGTAAGCCATTTGAAAAGAGTATTTAAAGGAGGAGGGAGTAGTCAACTCTGTTCAGTATTGCTGATAGTCAAGTAAGATGAGGAAGGTTGAGAAATGACAATTGGACTTGGCGATGTGAAAGTCGTCAATGAGCTTGAGAAGAGCAATCTTGGTAGAAGGTGAGACTGATGAGAGTGGATTCAGGAGAGAATGGGAACAGAGTAATTAGAGACAACTAACATAGATGATCTTTTAAAGAGTATTGTAACAAAGTGGAGCAGAGAAATGAGACAGTAACTGGTGAGAAGTGTGAGGTCAAAAGACTTCTTTTTAAAGATGAGAGAAATTACAGCATGTTTGTATACAGATAAGAATGATTTACAGACCATTTGATGCAGATGGAGAAAAAGGGGAGAATTGTTGGAGGTAATGGCTTTGAGAAAATGAGAATGGATGAGATATAGTACACAGGTGGACAGGTTGGCCTAGGCTAGGAGCATGACAGTCAATCCTCAGTAAAAGGAGAAAATGTGTATTGAGCGGAGATGTAGGTGAGTGAGTAGAGGTGATAATATTTTATTGAAATTTTCTTTTGATTTTTTTAAATGAAATAATAGGGTCATCAATTGAGAGTGAGGATGGGTGAGAAAGTGTTGGAGGTTTGGGTCAAGAAGACAAAATGTGAAGTAGCTGTCTAGGAGAAGGGAGAGAGAATGAACTCGGGATATATAGTGACTGGGGTGAGCATTAAGGGCCCACCTGAGGTTAGTGATCATGAATTTAAAACGAGATCAATCGGCATGGCTGTATGTTTTTCTGCAGCAACATTCTGTTGTAAGGATACAAACAGGAAGTAGGCAGAGAGTTGAGGTTAATTAATGTAATGGTTTTACCAGGCAAGTATGCAGAAGAAAGATAGGTAAGGGATGGATCACAGACTTTAAGCTGCTTAAAGACAGAAGTAGTTTCCGTGAGGCAATTTCTTCCTGGAATTTTTCAGGAAATTTATGTGTTTTGCTAAATCCTGAATCCCAGGAAAAAAAGATAAGTTGATAAATTGGGAAAACAGGTAAAAGTATTAGAATTCCCATGTGAGACAAAGTTTAACAACATAAAGATGTTAGTTTGGGGGGAAGAAATCCACTAGCATCAAATTGAAAGCAAAGCAGGAAATGCTGACACTCAGGATCAAAGTTAAGGTTGACATTGCTGGAAACAATGAGAGCATGTAAGAGAGAAATAGTCGTGTTCTAGTGAGGCTTGTTCTTAGGTGTTGCCATAAGTATGTGCTTGTGGCACTGTCTGCTGCTAAGGGTGAGATGTCTTGCAAGCAAAATAAATGTTATTCAGCTTACATGAGTAGTATACTTTATAGAAATTCTATGAATGGTGTTCCAAGAAATAAGTTTTGGAAAAAAAAATCTGTAAGTTTGCATTTTGGATATGTGATTCTGAGTAGTGTTTTTATGCTGCTAGGTGATTGGAATGTTATTTGAATACTCACCCAATAATGTTTGCTGGCATTTTCTAGTGTTTGAATATTCACTACAGGCAACAGCTCTTTGTAAATTTTACTCAACTTAATATTTCTTTATATATTTATATTTTTTAGACTGTAGACTATTTAATATATTGATAGTAAGTCAAAAGGATAAAGACTGTGGAAGTGTTTTAATTATAACTTATGATTTGAGGAATTCCTAGAAATTTTGTTTCTCATTCCCAACACCCAAAGATAAATATATGCTGGGAACTTGGAAATGGTAGACAGAAGTGGAAACATGAGGGAACTGAGGGTAAATGAAAAGGTGGTATGACCCACTGATGATAGGTCCTGATAGGAACCCACTTATTACATGAAGCAATGTGGAGGGACAGGAGATAGTGGGATTTTTGAAATTGAGTTTATGAAGGCAGTACAATTTTCACTATTGAAAAGGTCTAGGTTTAACGACAAGAATGAATAGGTAAGATAAGACGGAAGACAAAGTCACTGAAATAGAGGAGGTCAAGAAACTGAGAGAAGAAAATACTGGAAGGATTATTGTGTGTAGTGACAATGAACCAGGAGTTGAAAGCTTCAAAGGATGAAAGGAGATACCTGTAGAGAGATGACTGCAAACCATAAGAGGCAGAAGAATATAGTCTCATTACTTGGGATTTATAGGTAGGGTTTTAGCCTATAAAAAGTGGCAGTAAGGTCAAGGTTACTTGTGATACTTTTAGGCCCAAAGTATATGGGAGAGAAAACAGCCATCACTTGAGAGCACTGCAGAGAAAGCAGTGTCCTTGGAGGACAGCCAGGTAAGCACAGGCAGCAAAAGGAATATTGGGAGAAAAGGTGGAGGGTATTGCTTTTCTGACCATGGATTTCTGAGGACTTACTGAAAGGATTTCAGTGGTTGAAGAGAATTAGGAGATGGGATTGGGGGAAAATGTGTATATAGAAAACCTTATGGTATGAGAGTCTTGGGTGATCGGGACTTTTTGTCATCACTGCTCTGAACAGTGATAATAGACATTATAAGTTTACTCCTGATAGCGTCAGACAGATAGTGGGGTTAAAGCTGGAAGTCCGGAGCCAACACAAGGAGTTTTGCCTGGAGCTCAGAATGATTGGCTGCCCTCTCTGTTCCTGCCAACTTTGATGTGGAGGCATAAGTGAGGTGACATTACCCAGAACACCTGGATCTCTGGAGGAGCAGGAGGGTTCATCTTGACTCATAGTGGAGACTGAGGGAAAGGCAGTCTTATCCCAGTTGCAGTGAGTTATATTAATAGATCTCCTAATACTGGGCTATCTTTACACTCCTGTTAGAAACCTCAGTTGGTCATGGCATGTTATTCTTTTAATGGTCTACTTCAGGGGTCCCCAACCCCTGGGCTGTGGACCACTACCGGTCTGTGGCCTGTTGACCGCTACCGGTCTGTGGCCTGTTAGGAACCAGGACGCACAGCAGGAGGTGAGCGGCGGGAGAGTGAGCAAGCTTCACCTGCCGCTCCCCATCGCTTGCATTACCCCCTGAACCATCTCCCCACCCTTACCCCCTGGTCTGTGGAAAAAATGTCTTCCATGAAACTGGTCCCTGGTACCAAAAAGGCAGGGGACAACTGGTCCACTTGAGTCTGCTTATTCAAAATTTTGTAGTGTTGTTTGAAAGTGAGATTGGTCTATAATTATTTTTCTCTTTTAGTGCTTTGTTAATTTTTTTTTTTTTGTATTTTATTTGGCTGCATCAGGTCTTAGTTGCAGCATGTGGGCTCTTTGTTGTGGTGTATGGGCTTCTCTCTGGTGGTGGCATGCAGGATCCACAGTGCATGGGCTCAGTAGTTGTGGCACGTGGGCTTAGTTGCCCCATGGCATGTGGGATCTTAGTTCACCAACCAAGGGTCAAACCTGTGTCCCCTACATTGGAAGGTGGATTCTTAACCACTGGACTACCAGGGAAGTCCCAGTGTTTTGTTAAATTTTTGTATTAAATCTTATAGTGGTTTCATAAAAATAATTGGATGTTTCTTTTTTCTTGTAACCTTGAAAAGTTTAAATAGCACTGGAGTTACCTATTCCTTAAAAGTTTGGTAGAATTCAATTGTGAAAACTTTTTATAGGGTTGAAATGTTACCATTATTTTTTATTATATTGAATATTTAGAAAGAGGATCCACATTTTATCTTTGTAGCCTTAGCACCTAGCTCAGTGCCTGAAACAAACTATATTATTATCATCAACATTATAAATTGTGATTTGTATTTCAAGAAGAAAAAATATATTAAAATACCTTAACATGAAGATTTGTATTAGCTGTCCCTCTCCATCTTCAAGGCTTCCACCTTAATTTACTCTCTATTACCTGATCTATTACAATAGTCTTCTAACTGGTCTCTCTGGCATCTCTCTTTCTTACCTCCAATATCCATCTTATATTCTACTCCCAGATTAACCTTCCTAAAGGGCTGCTCTTCTCATTTGACACTTGCATAAAAACCTTAAAAAACTTCTTTTATTTTATTGAAGTATAGTTGATTTACAATGTTGTGTTAATTTCTGGTGTACAGCAAAGTGATTCAGCTATATTTATATTATTTTTCATTATGGTTTATTACAGGATATTGAATATAGTTCCCTATGCTATACAGAAGGACCTTGTTTATCCATTCTGTATATAATACTTTGTATCTGCTAATCCCAAACTCCCACTCATCCCCCCCCACCACCCCTCACCTTTGGCAACCACAACTCTGTTTTCTATGTTTGTGAGTTTGTTTTTGTTTTGTAGATAAGTCTATTTTTTGTCATATTTTAGATTCCACATATAAGTGATATCATATGGTATTTGTCTTTCTCTGTCTGACTTACTAACTTAGTATAATAATCTCTAGGTCCATCCTACCCTTGCATAAAAACCTTGAGAAGCTTCCCAGTGACTAAAACACAAGTGCAAACTTTTCACTGCTCTCCATCTCAATCCACCTTCCCTTTGTCTTCCACTATTTCCCCACAGATACACTATGTTTAGGGAAGCTGGGTTCCTTGCCATTTCCCATACAATTTTTGTCTTATCATTTCTGTCCTTCATTCATGCTATGCCACTATTTACTTAGACTTTTTCCTCTATTCCCTTGTCCCTATACGCCAAAGAATCCTGCTCATCTCTCAAGTTCACCTCTTCCATGAATTCATCCATGAAGACAGAGTTACCTCTCATAATTCTTTGAAAAAAAATATGTGTATTTATCTTGTATCCTCTAGTAAAATGAAAACTTCTTGAAGGTAAGAATCTTAACTTAGAGATCTTTACAACATTTAGAGCATTTATTCAATAATTAATTTTTGAATGGGTGAATGAATAGATCTATAAACTGATAATGATTTATTCTAACAATTTAAGATAAATTCTGAACATTCTCCTTTAGTATGGATTTGACATGTTATGGAATTTAGCATCATGTTCTGATTAATACATGAACATTTGGATGAAATATATGTTTTACACACTCCTGTAAGTATGATATATATCATATATATATATTTATATATATATATATAATTACAAAAATTCATGAGCTTGCATGAAATAATGGCAGTCATAGACATAATTTCAAATATGTTTTCCTTGAAAAAACAATAGATTAATAATGGACTTTAAGAGGCATATTTTAAAATATTATTAGACCTATTATTTAAAAAGAATTTATTTACTGCTTCAAGATGGTGGAAGAATAAGACATGGAGATCACCCTCCTCCCCACAAGTACATCAGAAATACATCTACATGTGGAACAACTCCTACAGAACACCTACTGAATGCTGGCAGAAGACCTCAGACTTTCCAAAAGGCAAGAAACTCCCCCACGTACCTGGGTAGGGCAAAAGAAAAAAGAATAAACAGAGACAAAGAATAGGGATGGGACCTGCACCAGTGGAAGGGAGCTGTGAAGGAGGAAAGGCTTCCACACACTAGAAGCCCCTTCGCAGGCGGAGACTGCGGGTGGTGGAGGGGGGAAGCTTCAGAGCCCCGGAGGAGAGTGCAGCCACAGGGGTGCGGAGGGCAAAGTGGAGAGATTCCTGCACAGAGGATCAGTGCCAACCAGCACTCACCAGCCCGAGAGGCTTGCCTGCTCACCCGCCGGGGCGGGTGGGGGCTGGGAGCTGAGGCTCGGGCTTCAGTTGGATCCCAGGGAGAGGACTGGGATGGTGGCGTGAACACAGCGTGAAGGGGCTAGTGCACCACAGCTAGCCTGGAGGGAGTCCAGGAAAAAGTCTGGAGCTGCCGAAGAGACAAGAGACTTTTTCTTGCCTCTTTGTTTTCTGGTGCGCGAGGAGAGGGGATTAAGAGTGCTGCTTAAAGGAGCTCCAGAGATGGGTGCAAGCCGCGGCTATCAGCATGGACCCCAGAGACGGGCATGAGACGCTAAGGCTGCTGCTGCCGCCACCAAGAAGCCTGTGTGCAAGCACAGGTCACACTCCACACCACCCCTCCTGGGAGCCTGTGCAGCCCGCCACTGCCAGGATCCCGGGATCCAGGGACAACTTACCTGGAAGAACGCACGGCGTGCCTCAGGCTGGTGCAATGTCATGCCAGCCTCTGCCACCGCAGGCTTGCCCCGCATCCGCACTCCTCCCTCCCCATGGCCTGAGTGAGCCAGAGACCCCGAATCAGAAGCTCCTTTAACCCCGTCCTGTCTGAGTGAAGAAGGGACGCCATCCGGCGACCTGCACACAGAGGCGGAGCCAAATCTGAAGCTGAACCCCAGGAGCTGTGAGAACAAAGAAGAGAAAGGGAAATTTCTCCCAGCAGCCTCAAGAGCAGCAAATTAAATCTCCACAATCAACTTGATGTACCCTGCATCTGAGGAATACCTGAATAGACATCGAATCATCCCAAATTGAGGAGGTGGATTTTGGGAGCAACACTATATATTTTTTTTTTCCTTTTTCTCTTTTTGTGAGTTTGTACGTGTATGCTGCTGTGTGTGATTTTGTCTGTATAGCTTTGCTTTTACCATTTGTCATAGGGTTCTGTCTGTCCATTTTTGTTTTGTTTTGTTTTGTTTTTCATTACTTAAAAATTTTTTTCTTAATAATTATTTTTTATTCTTTATATTAATAAATTATTTTATTTTATCTCCTTTCTTTCTTTCTTTCTTTCTTTCTTTCTTTCTTTCTTTCTTTCTTTTTCTCCCTTTTATTCTGAGCCATGTGGAAGACAGGCTCTTGGTGCTCCAGCCAGGCATCAGGGCTGTGCCACTGAGGTGGGAGAGCTAAGTTCAGGACACTGGTCCAAAAGAGACCTCCCAGCTCCACGTAATATCAAATGATGAAAATCTCCCAGAGATCACCATCTCAATGTCAAGACCCAGCTCCACTCAAAAACCAGCAAGCTACAGTGCTGGACACTTTATGTCAAACAACTAGGAAGACAGGAACACAATCCCATCTGTTAGAACAGAGGCTGCCTAAAATCATAATAAGGCCACAGACATCCCAAAACATACCACCAGACATGGACCTGCCCACCAGAAAGACAAGATCCAGCCTCATCCACCAGAGCACAGTCACTAGTCTCCTCTACCAGGAAACCTACACAACCCACTGAACCAACCTTAGCCACGATGGGCAGACACCAAAAACAATGGGAAATACGAACCTGCAGCCTGCAAAAAGGAGACCTCAAACACAGTAAGTTAAGCAAAATGAGAAGACAGAGAAATATGCAGCAGATGATAGAGCAAAGGAAAAACCCACCAGACCAAACAAGTTGAGAGGAAACAGGCAGTCTACCTGAAAAAGAATTCAGAATAATGATAGTAAAGATGATCCAGAACCTTGGATATAGAATGGAGAAAATACAAGAAACGTTTAACAAGGACCTAGAAGAACTAAAGAGCAAACAAACAGTGATGAACAACAAAATAAATGAAATTAAAAATTATCTAGAAGGGATCAAGAGCAGAATAACTGAGGCAGAAGAATGGATAAATGTCCTGAAAGATAAAATAATGGGAATAACTACTACAGAGCACAATAAAGAAAACAGAATGAAAAGAATTGAGGACAGTCTCAGAGACCTCTGGGACAATATTAAATGCACAACATTCGAATTATAGAGGTCCCAGAAGAAGAAGAGTAAAAGAAAGGGACTGAGAAAATATTTGAAGAGATTATAATTGAAAATTCCCTAAAATGGGAAAGGAAATATTTAATCAAGTCCAGGAAGCAGAGAGAGTCCCATATAGGAAAAATCCAAGGAGAAACATGCCAAGACACATATTAATCAAACTATCAAAAATAAGATACAAGGAACAAATATTAAAAGCAGCAAGGGAAAAACAACAAATAACACATAAGGGAATCCCCATAAGGTTAACCGCTGACCTTTCAACAGAAACTCTGCAAGCCAGAAGGGAGTGGAAGGACATATTTAAAGTGATGAAGCAGAAAAACCTACAACCAAGATTACTCTATCCAGCAAGGATCTCATTCAGATTCGATGGAGAAATTAAAAGCTTTACAGACAAGCAAAAGCTAAGAGAATTCAGCACCACCAAACCAGCTTTACAAAAAATGCTAAAGGAACTTCTCTAGGCAGGAAACACAAGAGAAGGAAAAAACCTACAATAATAAACCCAAAACAATTAAGAAAATGGTAATTGGATAATACATATTGATAATTACTTTAAATGTAAATGGATTAAATACTCCCACCAAAAGACATAGACTGGCTGAATGGATACAAAAACAAGACCTGTACATATGTTGTCTACAAGAGACCCACTTCAGACCTAGGGACACAAACAGACTGAATATGAGGGGATGGAAAAAGATATTCCATACAAATGGAAATCAAAAGAAACCTGAAGGAGCAATTCTCATATCAGACAAAATAGACTTTAAAACATAGACTATTACAAGAGACAAAAAAGGACACAACAAAATGATCAAGGGATCAATCCAAGAGGAAGATATAACAATTGTAAATATTTATGCACCCAACATAACAGCACATCAATACATAAGGCAAATACTAACAGCCATAAAAAGGGAAATCGACAGTAACAAAAAACATATTATGGGACTTTAACACCCCACTTTCACCAATGGACAGATCATGCAAAATGAAAATAAATAAGGAAACACAAGCTTTAAATGATACATTAAACAAGATGGACTTAATTGATATTCATAGGACATTTCATCCAAAAACAACAGAATACACATTCTTCTCAAGTGCTCTTGGAACATTCTCCAGGATAGATCATATCTTGGTTCACAAATCAAGACTTGGTAAATTTAAGAAAATTGAAATTGTATCAGGTATCTTTTCCAACCACAATGCTATGAGACTAGATATCAATTACAGGAAAAAATCTGTAGGAAATACAAACACATGGAGGCTAAACAACACACTACAGAATAACCAAGAGATCACTGAAGAAATCAAAGAGGAAATTAAAAATTACCTAGAAACAAATGACAATGAAAACACAACGACCCGAAACCTATGGGATGCAGCAAAAGCAGTTCTAAGAGGGAAGTTTATAGGAATACAAATCTACCTTAAGAAACAAGAAACATCTCAAATACACAACCTAACCTTACACCTAAAGCAATTAGAGAAAGAAGAACAAAAACCCCCCAAAGTTAGCAGAAGGAAAGAAATCATAAAGATCAGATCAGAAATAAATGAAAAAGAAATGAAGGAAACAATAGCAAAGGTCAATAAAACTAAAAGTAGGTTCCTTGAAAAGATAAGGAAAATTGATAAACCATTAGCCAGACTCATCAAGAAAAAAAGCGAGGAGACTCATATCAATAGAACTGGAAATGAAAAAGGAGAAGTAACAACTGGCACTGCAGAAATGCAAAGGATCATGAGAGATTACTACAAGCAACTCTATGCCAAAAAAATGGACAACCTGGAAGAAATGGACAAATTCTTAGGAAAGCACAACCTTCCGAGACTGAACCAGAAGAAAAAGAAAATATGAACAGACCAATCACAAGCACTGAAATTGAAGCTGTGATTAAAAATCTTCCAACAAACAAAAGCCCAGGAGGACATGGCTTCACAGGCGAATTCTATCAAATATTTAGAGAAGAGCTAACACTTATACTTCTCAAACTCTTCCAAAATATAGCAGAGTCAGGAACACTCCCAAACTCATTCTACGAGGCCACCATCACTCTGATACCAAAACCAGACAAACATGTCACAAAGGAAGAAAACTACAGGCCAATATCACTGATGAACATAGATGCAAAAATCCTCAACAAAATACTAGCAAAGAGAATCCAACAGCACATTAAAGTATCATAGACTATGATCAAGTGGGGTTTATTCCAGGAATTCAAGGAGTCTTCAGTATACGCAAATCCATCAACATGATAAGCCATATTAACAAACTGAAGGAGAAAAACCATGTGATCATCTCAATAGATGCAGAGAAAGCTTTCCACAAAATTCAACACCCATTTATGGTATAAACCCTCCAGAAAGTAGGCATAGAGGGAACTTACCTCAATATAATAAAGGCCATATATGACAAACCCACAGAAAACATCATCCTCAATGGTGAAAAACTGAAAGCATTTCCACTAAGACAAGTTTGCCCATTCTCACCACTATTATTCAACATAGTTTTGGAAGTTTTAGCCACAACAATCAGAGAAGAAAAAGAAAAAAAAGGAATCCAAATTGGAAAAGAAGAAGTAAAGCTGTCACTGTTTGCAGATGACATGATACTATACATAGAGAATCCTAAAGATGCTACCAGAAAAATTCTAGAGCTAATCAATGAATTTGGTAAAGTAGCAGGATACAAAATTA
Source organism: Mesoplodon mirus (assembly GCF_964341445.2). Lineage (NCBI taxonomy): Eukaryota > Metazoa > Chordata > Mammalia > Artiodactyla > Ziphiidae > Mesoplodon > Mesoplodon mirus. The sequence goes on along the minus strand of NC_138977.1, from coordinate 8,532,812 downwards.
ATGCAGAGAAATCTCTTGCATTCCTATACAATAATGCTGAAAAATCTGAAAGTGAAATTAATAAAACACTCCCATTTACCATTGCAACCAAAAGAATAAAATATCTAATGATAAACCTACCTAGGGAGACAAAAGACCTGTATGCAGAAAATTATGAGACACTGATGAAAGAAATTAAAGATGGTACAAATAGATGGAGAGATATACCATGTTCTTGGATTGGAAGAATCAACATTGTGAAAATGACTATACTACCCAAAGCAATCTACAGATTCAATGCAATCCCTATCAAACTACCACTGGCATTTTTCACAGAACTAGAACAAAAAATTTCACAGTTTGTATGGAAACACAATAGACCCCGAATAGCCAAAACAATATTGAGAAAGAAAAACGGAGCTGGAGGAATCAGGCTCCCTGACTTCAGACTATACTACAAAGCTACAGTAATCAAGACAGTATAGTACGGGCACAAAAACAGAAATATAGATCAATGGAACAGTATAGAAAGCCCAGAGATAAACCCACGCACATATGCTCACCTTATCTTTGATAAAGGAGGCACGAATATATAGTGGAGAAAAGACAGCCTCTTCAATAAGTGATGTTGGGAAAACTGGACAGCTACATGTAAAAGAATGAAATTAGAAGACTCCCTAACACCATACAAAAAAATAAACTCAAAATGGATTAAAGACCTACATGTAAGGCCAGACACCATCAAACTCTAGAGGAAAACATAGGCAGAACACTCTATGACATAAATCACAGAAAGATTCCTTTTGACCCACCTCCTAGAGAAAGGGAAATAAAAACAAAAATAAACAAATGGGACCTAATGAAACTTAAAAACTTTTGCACAGGAAAGGAAACCAATAAGCAAGACAAAAAGACCACTCTCAGAATGGGAGGAAAATATTTGCAAATGAAGCAACTGACAAAGGATTAATCTCCAAAACATACAAGCAACTCATGTAGCTCAATATCAAAAAAAAACAACAATCCAATCCAAAAATGGCAGAAGACCTAAATAGACATTTCTCTAAAGAAGATATACAGATTGCCAACAAATACATGAAAGAATGCTCAACATCATTAATCATTAGAGAAATGCAAATCAAAACTACAATGAGATATCATCTCACACCAGCCAGAATGGCCATTATCAAAAAATCTACAAACAATAAATGCTGGAGAGGATGTGGAGAAAAGGGAACACTCTTGCACTGCTGGTGGGAATGTAAATTGATATATCTGCTATGGAGAACAGTATGGAGCTTCCTTAAAAAACTAAAAATAGAACTCCCATATGACCTAGCAATCCCACTACTGGGCATATGCCCTGAGAAAACCATAATTCAAAAAGAGACATACACCACAATGTTCATTTCAGCACTGTTTACAATAGCCAGGACATGGAAGCAACCTAAGTGTCCATCAACAGATGAATAGATAAAGAAGATGTGGCACATATATACAATGGAATATTACTCAGCCATAAAAAGGAATGAAACTGAGTTATTTGTAGTGAGGTAGATGGACCTGGAGACTGTCATACAGAGTGAAGTAAGTCAGAAAGAGAAAAACAAATACCGTATGTTCACACATATTTATGGACTCTAAAACAAAAAAGGAAAAAAATGGTCAGAAGAACCTAAGGGCAAGACAGGAATAAAGATGCAGACCTATTAGAGAGTGGACTTGAGGATATGGGGAAGGGAAAGGTAAGCTGGGACAAAGTGAGAGAGTGGCATGGACATATATACACTATGAAACATAAAATAGATAGCTAGTGGGAAGCAGCTGCATAGCACAGGGAGATCAGCTCGGTGCTTTGTGACCACCTAGAAGGGTGGGATATGGAGGGTGGGAAGGAAGGAGATGCAAGAGGGAAGAGATATGGGGACATATGTATATGTATAACTGATTCACTTTGTTATAAAGCAGAAAGTAACACACAATTTTAAAGCTATAATACTCTAATAAAGATGTTAAAAACATTTATTTACTGATCCTATTTTATGTTATTATGTTATCTAGCTGTAGTAATGGATAACTTATTGTTTAAAATCACTGGTTTTCATCTTAAGAGTGACAAATGCCTACGAAAAATGTCTTCCTGAGTGGCTTTCTCAAGACCTCAAATAAGAGATTGAGGAAATAGAACTATTACATTGATGATTTTCAGATAATATTTGAACAAGCCAGGCTGTTATTAGCATGTAAACACAATGTAACAGCTTTTCAGTGTACCTAGATATTTACTTCTGAGAGACCACTGGAGTCTCTTTACACTATAAGTGAGGTATTTTTTTAAAATGCAGAGGTTTTCCATAAGGAGCGAGGGATCACAGCCCCATATTGGGCTCCCCAGCCTGGTGGTCCTGTAGCAGAATATAAGCCCCCAGAACATCTGGCTTTGAAGGCTATCAGAGCTTGTGTACAGGAGAGCCAGAGGGCTGTAGGAAACAGACTCCACTCTTTTCTTCTTTTTTTTTTTGCGGTACGCAGGCCTCTCACTGCTGTGGCCTCTCCTGCTGTGGAACACAGGCTCTGGATGCGCAGGCTCAGCGGCCATGGCTCACGGGCCCAGCTGCTCCACGGCATGTGGGATCCCCCCGGACCGGGGCATGAACCCGTGTCCCCTGCATCGGCAGGCGGACTCTCAACCACTGCACCACCAGGGAAGCCCCCAGACTCCACTCTTAAACGGCTTATGCAGAATCTCACCAGCTCTGAGACCTAGGGCAGAGGCAGTATTTTGAAAGGAGCCTGGGTCAGACGCACTTGCTGAATTTGCAGAGCCTACTGGAGAGGTAGGAAGCAACTGGGACTCCCTCCAGGGACAGGGACACTGGCAGCAGCAGACAGGGACAAGGGTGGCAGCCAGTTTTGGGAGTTCACTCTACCACTAGAACACTGGTGCTGGCAATCTGAATTCAGTAAAGTTGTAGGATACAAATTAATATGCAAAATGTGTTGCATTTCTATATACTAACAACAAAAGTTCAGAAAGAGAAATTTTTAAAAATCCCATTTACAATTGCATCAAAAAGAATAAATCTAACTAATAGGTGAAAGACTTGTACTTGGAAAACTATGCAACATTAATGAAAAAAATTGAAGATGACCAAAGAAAGATATACTGTGCTCATGGATTGGAAGAATTAATATTGTTAAAATGACCACAGAGCCCAAGGCATTCTACAGGTTCTGTGCAGCCCCTATCAAAATAGTAATTGCATTTTTCACAGAACTAGAACAAATAATTTAAAAACTTGTACGGAAACACAAAAGACCCTGAATAGCCAAAAAATCTTGAGGAAAAAGAATATAGAGGTATCACACTCTCTGGTTTCAAACAATACTACAAACCTACAATCATCAGAACAGTATGGTACCAGCACAGAAACAGACACATAGATCAATGGAACAGAATAGAAAGCCCAGAAATAAGCACATGCTTATATGGTCAATTAATCTATGTCAAAGGAGGCAAGAATATACAGTCTCTTCAATAAATGGTGTCAGGAAAACTGGATAGCTACACTCAAAAGAATCAAGCCAGACTACTTTCTCATACCATGCACAAAAATAAATTCAAAATGGATTAAAAACTTAAATGTAAGACCTGAAACCATAAAACTCCTAGAAGAAAGCATAGGCAGTACTGTCTTTGACACTGGTCATAGTAATATTTTTTTGGATATGTCTCCTCAGGCAAGGGAAACAAAAGCAAAAATAAACAAATGGGACTACGTCAAAATAAAAAGCTTTTGCATACCAAGGAAACTCTTAACAAAACAAAAAGGCAGCCTACTGAATGGGAGAAAATATTTGCAAATGCCATATCTGATAAGCAGTTAATATTCAAAATATACAAAGAACTCATGTAAGTTCACATCAACAAAAACCAAACAGCCCAATTAAAAAATGAGCAGAGGGCCTGGATAGATATTTTTCCAAAGACATATGGGTGGCTAACAGACACATGAAAAGATGCTCAGCATAACTAATTATCAGGAAAATGCAAATCAAAACCACAGTGAGATACCACCTCATACCTCTTAGAATGGCCATCATCAAAAAGACAAATAAGTCCTGAGGGTGTGGAGAAAAGGGAACCTTCATGCACTGTTGGTGGGAATGTAAAGTGTTACAACCACTATGAAAAACAGTATGGGGGTTCCTCAAAAAATTAAAACTACCATATGGATCCAGCAATTCCACTTCTGGGTATTTTCTTCTTTGATTTGAATTTTATTTTATTAATTTATTTTTATACAGCAGGTTCTTATTAGTTATCTATTTTATATATATATTAGTGTATATACATCAATCCCAATCTCCCAGTTCATCCCACCCCCCAACCCCCTACTTCCCTCCTTTGGTGCTGGGTATTTTCCCAAAGAAGAGAAAAACAATAATTTGAATGGATATATGCACTCCTATATTCATTGCAGCATTATTTACAATAGCCAAGATATGGAAAAAACCTAAGTGTCTATTGATAGATAAATGGATAAAGAAGATGTGGTGTATATATATATATATATATATATATATATATATATATATATATATATATATATATATATATATATATAATGGAATATTACTCAGCCACAAAAAATAATGAAATCTTACCATTTGCAACAACATTCATGAACCTAGAGGGTATTATGCTAAATGAAATGTCAGACAAGGAAAGACAAATACCATTTGATTTCACTTGTATGTGTAATCTAAAAACAAAATAAATGAACAAACATAACAAAGAAGAAACAGACTTAACAGATGCAGAGAACAAACAAGTGTTTGTCAGGGGTGAGGCAGTTGAGGGGGTGAGTGAAATAGATGAGGGAAATTAATAGGTACAAACTTCCAGTTACAAAATAAATGAGTCACACGTTTAGTCATGTATAGCATGGGGAATGTAGTCAATAACATTGTAATATCTTTGTATGGTGAGAGATGGTAAATAGACTTATTTTGGTGATCATTTTGGAATGTAGAGAAATATCAAGTCACTTTGTTGTGCACCTGGGTCTACATAGTGTTGTAGGTCAATTATACTTCAAAATAAGACAAAACAAAAACAAAAAATCCAAAATCACACACTCAGCTGCATAGAAAAATGCCTGGGAGGATGCACACTAAGCTGTCAATAGTATTATTCTTCAAGAAAGTATCTGTGCGTGGAAGGCACTCTTACTCTTTACCATATACATTTTAACTTTATCCTTCGTAGAGCATTTGGGGAAAGGATGCTGTCTAAGCATTAATGGGTGTGTGTGGAGGCTCAAGTTAAAAGTTAAGATCAGATATAGAGTGGTAAGGAATGTGACATTTTGGTTAAAAAAAAGAATTTATTTCTGTCACTTTTGGAATAGCAAGAGAGCGTATATTGTTGGAGCTACTTAAGAATTTTATAGAGCGGGACACTAGGATTCTTCCCATACTTCTCTCTTTCTGGAAGGAGAGAATCCTTGCATTCTTTACAGCTGGGATGGTATAGAACTCAGTCTATATAGCAAATATATCTAATAATTATAAATAACATAAATATTTCAAAACGCTAAATTTTTTTTGTTTATACACATCAGTGTGAACTAACCTTCCTTCTTCCTTCCCTCCCTCCTTTCTTCTTCCCTTTTCCCTTTCCTTTCCTCCCTCCTCTTCCTCCTCTTTTCATATGGCAGTAAGAGGTAGGAGGAGAGGAAAGGAAAAATGACTAGATTGAAGTAAAGCTTAGATTAGAACAGCCTACATTATATAAAACATATTTTAATGATATAATTTTCTTCTCAGAAGAGATTTGAATGTAATATAAAACAAACCAAGATAACAGAGAACACAATGCAAAATAAACTCCCCAGATAGGACTTTTTTTTTTTTTTAGCAAAAGCATTAGGTAAGTTCTCAGCCTGACATCACAGGAGAAATCAGTCCTCTGGTCCTGAGCCTTTCACTCTCCACCAGGATTAGTTGAAGACCTTTTGTCCTAGCAGGGAAGGCCAGGCAAAGTCTCCAAGTCTCATGTGAGAAACGTGCTCAGGAACATAGTTTTTAAAAAGGAAAACATGCAAGGAAACTTGAAAAGCATTTTATAATAGGTCTTAGGAGGGTTGAAAGAATGCAGTTCATAGAGAATTTGAAGACAATCAGATTTCATCTGAATAAGTGTTTTAAATGCTCCAAACTGGAAAATTTCTATTATCTTCCTTACAGATCACTGAAAACAAGTGCCTGGCTCATGCTCTACCCAAGGTACAGTCACTCTGTTTTCAAGCTCAAAACAGATATTGATTTTCGTTTCAAACTTTAATGCCAAAATTAGCAGTGTCAGCTTGTATTAGAGGCGGATGGTTTAGAGAGTTCAAGAGTGAACAAGCAGCACAGCCAGATTGCCTTTTCTGGGTTATCATTTGTTTTTTTTTTTTTTTTCTTTTCATGTCTTACAAAGCATGGAATATAAGACAGCCTTCAGTTTTACAGCACCCAAAGAAATATTTAGTCCAATTTCACTCATGTCTTTTGCCCATCAGTTTCCTTCAAGTGTCAGTTGAGGGGTCATAAATACATCTAGTTTGAGGATGATTATAGTTTGCTTTAATCTCCTTCTTCTGGGCATTTTGCCTCTCACTTAGCTTTGGAAAAACCAAGATTTGTCCATTTAAATTGACAGAGCATTTCATCTGCATTGTCCCATAAAGGGGGAGGTGGCTCAATTATTGAATCGGTCCATCAGCAGAGTGTGCATCCTTTATATCTGGGATTGATCGAAAGGAAAGAACTACAAATTGCACTGTGAAAGCTTCCCTCACATGGAACAGTTAATCCAAGGAGCAGCCCCAGCCCCCTAATAGGGACTTTTAGAACGTTCATTTGCTATGAGGAGCAAATGTCCACAAAGCTAAGTCACCCAGACTTGACTTGTCAATAAGGAAGTGTGTCTTATTGATAAGAGTGGCTTATTTATCAATAAGGAAGAGTGTTGCTGGAGTGGCTTCGGGGAGTGAAGAGGGGAAAGGAATGAGTATGGATATCCTTGATATCCTCTGAAATACCTCTAAGTCTGTACGATTAATATCTCAGCATATCTGGTTGTTGCTTTCTGTATTCCGAATGAAGGTGGCTTTTATTAGATGGCTCCCATGAAGAGTGTGTTTGGAGTGCATGCGTACGTGTGTATGTGTGTGTGTGTGAGAGAGAGAGTGAGCGAGCAATGGAGGGAAGGAAGGAGGGGGTGGGAAGGGGATGCAGAGGAGAGAAATGAAGAGTGAACAGGTAAACAGTAGCGGAGTTAGAACCTAGAGCTTCTGCAAATACAGATGTGATGTAGTAAATGCCTGTTATGTTTCCCAAGCTGTCTTCTCATATACATTCTAGTCCCACAGTGGGTGTAGCCCAGTTTCTGAATTACTCCCTGAGCATTGTGTGGAGGGGCAGTAACTAACTCGACAGCAGGACAGGTGGCAGCCTCCCTGCCCTCCCACAGGTGTGGTGAATGCCTTTCTTATCAACCACTGAAGTATGTTGTCATCTGCTCACTTGTCTGTACATGAGCTCTTTGATGACAGGGATTGTGTTTGATTCATCTTCTATTTCCAGGGCCTAGAGAATGTCTGGTTTATGGTTTGTACTCAAGTTGAGGAGTGAGCGGCTTGTGGGCTATATGGCTACTCCATGTGGGGATGTATTAGAGGTGAAGATGGGGAGTGGTCCCCCCGTGCTGTAATATTTTAGGAGTAAAAAAAATATCTAAACAATTAAAAGGAAAGGGGAGAGAGATTCCCTGTCTTTCCTCATCAACAGATCAAGAACCAGAGAGCAGGGCTTCCCTGGTGGCGCAGTGGTTGAGAGTCTGCCTGCCGATGCAGGGGACGCGGGTTCGTGCCCCGGTCCGGGAAGATCCCACATGCCGCGGAGCAGCTGAGCCCGTGAGCCATGGCTGCTGAGCCTGAGTGTCTGGAGCCCATGCTCCACAACGGGGGAGGCCACAACAGTGAGAGGCCCGCATACCGCAAAAAAATAAAAAATAAAAAATAATAATAATAAAAAATAGAACCAGAGAGCAGACAATGCTGAACATTAAGACCCAGATGCCTGATGTGGGAGTTGAATTATCACCAGTTTTGATCAAGCCCCTGTCATATTCAGTTGGGGGAATATTAGAGGTCTGAGACAGACGGTGGCAGAAGTTGGGGGACCGACGGGTAAGGCAGGAATGAGGCAAGAGCCTAGGAAGAAAAGGGCATAGGGCGCTCTGAGCCGACGGAGAAAAAGTAGGAGAAATTTGTTGGCAAGAACCAATGTCTCCTGCATGCAGAAGGGGAAAATGAAATGCAGGCAGGCAGGTAGACCACCCCTGGTCATGGAGCTGGGACTGGCTATGGGTGTCGGAGAAATCAGCCTCCAGTGGTTGGCCATGGCCGTGTTCTTCGGTGATTGCAGTAAGTAAAGCTTGGCTAGGCAATCAAGAGAGAGAAAATGAAGAATGCCTTTTCCTTCCAGTTTTAGCTATTAAATAAAATTTAGCTGAAGTCTGAAATATAGATCATAGCTTAGTATTAACTATAGTCATGCTTAATACCCCTTGGGTGGAAGGCCACTTAAACCATACCTGATGGGAACAATCTTCGTGCTTTGGAAACCCCAGGTCTTCTGATACCAAATGTAGTGCCCCTCTGCCCACCCTACCTTGACTCATGCTGTACGGTTGTTTTCAATAATCTCTGGAACAGCATGGTCACCTGTCAATAGTATGAAGTACCTAAGGTTTATTATTTAAATGTTAATCTAGAAATGGTGATGGTTTTTCTTTCTTTTGTGTGTGCAACTTTAAGCAATCTTTATTGAAAGAGTTTTTAGAACAGTATAAAATGGTGTACATGAAGATGATTCATTTAGTCTTTATATAATTGGTCATTTTTATCCTTTCAGTGAAAAAAAGTGGAAGAATCCACTTATTCAGATAGGGTTTTCCTCCCTCCTTGAAACTGAGATAAAAACAACAGCAGTTTTTAAACTTTGTTTCTGGGAAAGAGATCCTTTCCTTCTTGGTGACGGGTTTCTAAAAAAACATTTTTTCTCTTGCCTTTAGTACTGGCCTCTAGCATTTCCACTGAAGGAAAGGGCCCTGTTACCTTACAAGGTATTTCTCTAAATGTGTTTTGTTTAAAGAATGCCACAACAGGAAAACCTATTCGCTTTGCTTTCTATACTGTGATTGGGAAGCACAGCTAGTTCACTCTGTCGAAACAGCCAGCTCAGCAACTGATGTTAGAGAAAGAAGCTCAGTCTCCTAGAGCGAGTGGAGTTTACAGACTAGCCTTCAGCTTGTAGATCCTCTGTACAAGCCCTAGGGGAGGATAGATTTTATAAATAAAATATCTGTGAACAGCAGTAGTCACAGCATTATTACAAACTTAAAAAAAAGATATCAAAGGGCACGGTTACATGAAACCAGCAACAAGCCATCATTTGCTTCTCTGAACCATCCAGGGCTGCAGCACCAAGCAGGACTTGTTAGTTTGCTCAAAAGAGGATGGCGAGTTGTATTAAAAAGTAGGGATGTTAAAGATGTCACAAAATCCAAGTTTTCCAGTTGCCTTAACATTATGACATTAGATATTTGTATTTGGGAAGAAATTATGCTGTTTGATGATGAACCCTAACTTGAGAAATTAAAGAAGTCATGATTTTCCTTTTAGTTTGATCTTGCGGCAAATATTCAAACACAGTGAAATAATGGTTTACAAGTATTTTCCAGATAATTTTAGTTTAAACAACAATACTACTTTCAGGTAATTTTTATTTTTTGCTTTTGGGGTTGTTGTCTCTTGTCCTCCCCCGCCGAGATGGAAGTGTGTTTAGAAAATGCTGGAGAGAATAGCTTCTCACTTCCCTGATTTCTTGAGTTGGTCTGGTTTCTGCCCCCTTCCAGGTGTGATTAAAACAGAAATTTAAGGTTCTGCATCACAAGTCCAAAGGTAGCTCAGAGAAGGACCCAGAACCAAGTCTAGCCTATCCCAGGAGCTAGTTTATTTCTGGAAGCTTCCATTCGAAAAGACTTTGGGTCTTCTTAAAACGAATGTATATCTCCTTACTCAACATATTATAGTTTACTGAAATTTGACTCTCATGTTTAAAAAGAGTCAGACTCTGATTTTCCTTAGTGAAGTCTTTAGTCAGATTCAGATACCTACTTATTTTATTATGCTCATGTCTTAGGAATCCTATTAAGTAGATGTTACAGCTATGAAGTTTGAAATGATACATCCTATTGACAGCATTTGAAGAGCAGAATAAAATTAGGTGCCTGAAGTCTGACGTGATTTTGTCCAAAAATTATTCTGTGGTTTGACTGTCAAAAGGTTTTCTGTTTGTTTAGGAAAGTAAAGGGATAGCTCTGTAACAGGCTTAAGGAAAGCTGCCCCCATATGGATGAGGGAATTTTCAATACAAACTACCATCTTCTGCACCATTCCATTGCAAATGCAATCTTAGATGGTTGGCAGCTATGCCATGCCTCTGCTTCTTTTTATAGTCTAGGAAATAACCCTCAATTACATGAATTAGAGTAGGTCAATTAAAGAACACCAGGGCATAAAAATTATGAAGAAGATTCTCTTGTGTCACAAATTATGCATGAAAAACAATTCTTCCTCTCCTATTCTTTAGTAATTGGTAATCTTTCTAGAACAAATATATTCAAGTAAGCTTCCAATACACACTTTGTACATTGCATGCATAATCAGTGTTGAAATGAGAGCTGGATGTTGGTGAATAATATTTTTTGAGTCAGGGGTCAAGGCTGCCTTGTATTCTTCTGGGTAAGATGTAGAAGTTGCAGGAGATTTTAGCTGAGCATTATCCCTAAACAGATTTTTTTTATAGAATTGTCTCTTTGCTCCCTTTTACTTACTCTTTCTTTAGTGTGGTGTAGTATACATAATTTAAGTAACCAGGGAATGTCTCTGGGCTCAAAACCACCTGCTGGCTTATATTAGCTAATTAATGGTGATTTATCTGAGTTACTAATTTGAATGGAGCTGATTGCCTTTAGGAATTTGGGAAACGTTGTAAGAATTCTGATTAAAATTATGCCTTTGTGATGGACAGTCTCCTTAAAAGGTTTTTAAAAAATGTTTCCTGTTAGCAGATTTAAGAAAAAAAAAACAAAACGAAAGTGCCAAATTGATGACCTTGTGTTGTTTTCTGGCTCAAATCATGTCTTATGGCAGCTTGCTTCACTCTGTAATTCAATTTTATCTCTGCCAGGCTTCTTCTCATTTTGTCTCTTACATTAGGGTTTACCTGCCTTTGACGGCTTGAAAAATAGAACTGATCTTGAATCCATAGAGTTTAATCATTTTTGCAAAAACTGATACAGTAGATTTATTTTAGCCAAACTTCTGTGTTAGGCTGGCTTGATTCCCAGGGCCTCAGTGTGTGAATTTAATGGTGGTACAGTGTCTGAAGTAGGAATATAATAGAAAGCTCTCAGAGGTATATCTATTGGATCAGTGTAATTTCATTTTTTGTCTGCTGGTCTCAATGTCTCTTAAGGCAATGTAGTGTATAGACAACAAAAGCTGGCCAGCTCTCTCTACTGTGATCCCATGGATGTTAGAGCCACTCAAGAATCGCCTTCTCAGATAAAGTATACAGTAAGCAACTGTTAAACATACAATGAGGCTTCTATGAAACATCAATTTTATTAACTGTGTTTAATTAATGAGTGGTAATGAACATGTGGTTACTGCTTTGAGTCTTTTGGGTTTAGGAATAATTTGTCTAACCTAGGCAATCACCGCCCCCCCTCAAATTAATGCAAGTAATGATAAAATGCATACAGTGCATTATATATATATATCTATATATATATATATATATAGATATAGATATAGATATAGATATTTAGTTTCTACTTATTAATTCACAATATATCTTTTAAGGAAGAAGGTACTTTTCACATATGCACATTATTACAGTTAAAAAATTTAACTATTGAAATATAGGCATAAAGGAATTCAGGGCTGAAAAAGAGGTGAGAATTGAGTTCTCAGTGACCTCAGACTTATAGTTTGCCCGGCTTATCTGATACTAAGGAGTGTGGATGAAATATGATTTGCCACTTTTTTCTGACTTCTGATACACTTCCATGACGACATGAACACCTTCCTTTAAAAAAATAATAATATACTCCCATGTTCTGCATTAGTTATCAAATTTGACAACCAAAGAAAACTTTGTTATTTGAGTTTTGAGCTGCAAACGAGTAAGCTAAAGTTATTTCTGGTTTTGGGACTTGTAGTCAGTTCCTTAGGGATGAAGTTTCCCTAGCAGTCAGTGCTTTTGCCTTTTCAATAGTTCTCTCCCCTCTTTGGTTCCTCAGAGTGAGGAATTTCAGTTCCCAGAACTTCTCTGTCTCTATTTTAATTGCACAACTTTCAGTCTTTGGCTAAAGTGCAAGGTTCTTTAGTCATGCTAAATTCAAACATTCTCTTCTCAGTTGTTTGTGCTCTATTTCTGAGTTCTCTCTCCACCACCTACCCTCCCCCCGTGTCCCCCATCCCTGCCTTGAACTATGACTGTGTTAAGTAAATGAGAAGCTCCTCTTAAGAGTCAATGAGCTCTTCTTCATCTCTTCATTTACTTTACATTGAAGAGCCATATAGTCTTGGGGATAGGGATGAAAAATTGCCTGATCTCCACTACACATACTTAGTTCTCCTATTTCTGACTTTACTAAGTACAAGGCAATCCAAGTAAAAGTCCAACTCACTGCATGGTTGTTATAGGTCTCAGGCATCCCCACCTTCACTGGAACACAGTGGAAAGTACATACAGAACATTCATCTGCATGCAAATTAGTGTGTGTGTTGTGAGATTGCAAAGGGTTTGTTAAAGGTAATAAGAGATGGCATTTAAGCTACTGCTTTTAAGGTAACACAATGAGCAGATGTACTTAGCTCATAACTTTCAGATATTGATAGGTTTAGGTAAATGACACATTTTTGAAAAAGGTAAAATCTCTCAGTGGTTAACTGATTGAAGGCAGAGAGCAGAGACAAGAGAGAAGCAGAGGCTATATCAGTTTCTTTATTTTAGTTACCACCTAAAGTGAGCTCCAAAAGTGGAAGTCATAGACTGTGACCTCCAAACTTGCTGCATTTATAGACTTCACCAAAAAGCCTCCCTTTTTTTCCCATCTGCACCTTATTCCTTTTTCAGAGATGGCACATTAATATTTATAGGCTAACTCCATACAAGTTCTAAACTTTGGTCTAGAGAAAAGATGACACTAAATAACAGGGTTGATTATGGCTAAGCCAGAGGGGAGGGCAATGACCACAGTGATCTGAATTTAATTCCCACTTTTCCACCTTCTTCTACAACAATGAAACATAGTGATGTTCCCAGAGCACAAAGCAGAGGATACACCCCCAAAGCATCTTAATCAAACCATTTTTTGAAAGTCTGACTTATGGATTTGATGTTCTTGGTGATTTCTAATGCTCAGAACTAGTTTGGCATTAAGTATTCAATCACCTTGTGATCTGTTCCATTTCAAGAGTGGTAGAGGGGAGAAAATAGACTCCAAATCATAGCTACTGTCTTGTGCAAGGTTCTTATTAAAAACAGCATATTTCTGTAGCCCAGAGGGCTTACAGCCTCTTCCAAAGCAGAAGCGCTGCTCTAAGCTAACCTCAAGGGGCTACTCGAGAGAGATGCAGCCTTCACCCCTCTCACGGGGCAGGGGGGGACTGATAGTATCATATCCGATCCCAATTCCAAGCCTCCGTCAGCTCAATAAGAAATATTCCTTAAGGCATTACTGACACGCAGTTCCCTGGTTGATTGGTTAATAAGTATTTCAATAAGAATAATTAATTTTAAAGAGAAAGAAAACACTTCACAGTAGAATCCATTTAGGAGAGTACATATACCTAGGCTCAGTGAGGTAGGAGGATTTTGGTTTTTTATCATGTTCGAACATAGATATCATTTGCTTCTGGTATATCACTTGTGCTTGACATTTTATCTACAGATGATCAAAATATAATAAAGGGATAACCTCCAGACTGAGGCTCTTAACAATGATGAGCAAAGAGATGCTTGGAGACAAGATGCTGAGGAACAGAAATGCACTGAATAAATTCAGTTCAAAAAGGATGATCATGTCCCGAGGTTACACTAATGTGAGTGTTTTTGCTTATTGTCTGCTAAAAGTGACAGCAGCTATAAAGAGTTTTTTTTCTTTTTTTCCTCATTTTTTTTGCACAAAGGTCACCAGTTTCCAGTTTACTGATTAGACTGTTTCATTTTTCATGCAAAGGCTTGTTGACTTTGTTTGGCCATAAGCATTGTTTATATATTTGTATATGTGTTACCAAAAAAATCTTCATTAATATTATAAGTCAGATCTTAATGTACGATTTCATCATTGTATAGATCATAAAGTTGCAATTAAAGGTTTGGAAGAATTTTAGGACTTATTTAAAAATCGTTAGCCAGGTGTACCTTAAAGGCATGTATGTATAGGTATGTCTTAAAGTGTAATTGTCTGCTATTTTTAACATTTAGAACGTTACATCCTCAATATAAAAAAAAGAGAAAAGTTTATAACTTTTTAAAAAATGTTTTTTGGCTGCATTAGGTCTTCGTTGTTGCAAGCGGGCTTTTTCTAGTTGTGGCGAACGAGGTCTACTCTTCATTGGGGTGCACGTCTTCTCATTGCGGTGGCTTCTCTTGCTGTGAAGCATGGGCTTTAGGGCATGTGGGCTCAGTAGGTGTGGCTTGCAGACTCTAGAGTGCAGGCTCAGTAGCTGTGGTGCACAGGCTTAGTTGCTCCGCACCATGTGGGATCTTCCCAGACTAGGGATAGAACCCGTGTCCCCAGCGTTAGCAGGTGAATTCTTAACCACTGTGCCACCAGGGAAGTCCCAGAAAAGTTTATATTAAGGTAAATTCACATGGAAGAGGTAAATTTTTCATAGAAAATAATTTCTTGTAAGTTAAATTATAATTTAAAAGTCTAGTTATTTCTTTAAAAGAAACCCAAATCACAAGTTAACGTTTAGTAAAATGCATTCAACTTCCAGGTCTTAATTTCTAAATCAAAGCATGGGCTAACTTTGAAAATAAAACTTTAATTTTTATCTTACCTACAAAATTGAGACCATTTTATGTAATTGCTCCCTGAAAGCATCTCTGCATGTAAGTATATGACCCTTCAGTGATAGCAAGGTATTCATCGTCTTACTTCAGCACAAATGCAGTTGATTTAGTTTGTCATGTGGCTTCAAACCAAGTGAATCGATTAGACAGGCAGCCTTCAAAAGACAGGCAGACCTTGGCATTTGCCCAGATTTACCATTTTAAATGATGATGATACTCTATGGCTGGAAATAAAAAAAAAATCTTGATCTAGGAGTGCAGATTCAAAGGATGTAAATCAACTGTCAATAACATTGACTGAAATGTTTTTAAAGCTTCAACTCTCTAGAGGGGACTGTTGCTCAGAATATATGGCCTCTGCCATAAACACATATGCAAGTCAGATAGCTGAATTCTCAAGGAGAGCAGAATGTTAAGGGCAAGTTGGGGGTCTGAGAAATGGAGTACATCTGGGGAGCAGAGAGGTCTTGAGTCAAAAAATTATTTACTCACACTCACAGTGTCTCAGTTTAGCTGTGCTCTGCTAAATGTTAGGAAGAACGCAGTCAGATTAAGCCAACCAATTCTAATGTATGAATGGCCATAACCTTCTTACAGGTGTTCATATTTAAAAATGAATGTTTGTTAACTTAAAGAAATACCTAATTACTGAACCTAACTAGAAGTACCTAATTACTGAATAGAGAAGCAAGATACATATAAGCAAGTAATTTTGACACATGAAAAAAATGCTTTTGATCAGGAGATCGTTATGTACAAGCCTGGTCTTTGGGTTGGTGTCTACCACAGAACAAATCCCTCTTTCATTTGTTACTATTTTCATAGCTGTTTCTCTCTCTTTACTTCTGTACCAATAGGTATTCTCAGAAGTTTACAAATCATTTTAACATTCTTATGGCATTGATGGTAGATGAGGAAGCTTCATTGTTTGGATGGGATTGGCAGGGCTGAATGTTTCTAAGTGAACATTTTAATAATATATTTATTGTACATGGACTACCTGTCTGATAAAAAAAAAGTAAACAAGAAAACTCAGTGTTTTTTAAAAGTCAGTTTGTGATAAAGCCATTAGTCTCATAACTGCTGAATTCCATTGCAAGTGATATTCCAAACTGCGTTAAATGATATTATGTGTAAATATATTTCAGCATTAAGTTTTATGGGATCTTTGGCAGAGGATGAAATCACAAGATATAATGAATTGTTAAATAACTTTTTTGCAATCAATTTATTTATTTTATTTTTGGCTGCGTTGGGTCTTCATTGCTGCACATGGGCTTTCTCTAGTTGTGGCGAGCTGGGGCTACTCTTCATTGCGATGCGCAGGCTTCTCATTGTGGTGGCTTTTCTCACTGTGGAGCATGGGCTCTAGGCACATGGACTGCAGTAACTGCAGCTGCAGGTTCAGTAGTTGCAGCACCTGGGCCCTAGAGTGCGCAGGCTGCTGTAGTTGTGGTGCACGGGCTCAGTAGTTGTGGCTCACTGGCTCTAGAGTGCAGGCTCAGTAGTTGTGGTGCACGGGCTTAGTTGCTCCATGGCATGTGGAATCTTCCTGGACCAGGGCTCGAATCCGTGTCCCCTGCATTGACAGGTGGATTCTTAACCACTGTGCCACCAGGGAAGCCCTGCAATCAATTTATAAGCCAAGAAGAAAATATAAACTCTAGTTGGGTTAAAGGGATTGTTAGAAAGATTGTGAATTGAGAGGAAGCCTTGGTGGGTTAATCAGTGTTCTTAGAACATTTAGAAGCTGTTCAGTTCTTCAATGAATTGTTTAAAGTTAAAGAAGATCACTGACAAATTTCAACCTGAATTCCTTTGGAATCATTCACTGAACTGTGCTGTAAACGAAACACTGAGTCCATCATTGCTTTAGCAAGTTGACGTTATAGATCTCTAGAGCTTCCTTAGGTTTCCTTCATACTATTTTTCACCTTCAGCTTTGGACGTGAGAAAAAAATGTTTTCTTATGATCTTAGTGCAAAAATTTCATTCTCCTTGTGATTCTGTAATGTATTCCCCTTATAGTTAATTATATCTGGTCTTGAATCAGAAAGGCCTAGTTTCAGTCCTATTTCTACCACCCTCTGGCTGGGTCACTGGGGTCAAATTACTTAACCTCTCCCAAACCTCCGTTTTGTCCATTGTAAATTGGAGTCCTCCTCTCCTCTGTTGTCTCTCTTCTGCTTTTGACAGCTGACCTTGGTGCCTCACTCTTCTGTTCCAATTGCCCAAGCCTTAGACCTTTCTCTGCTTTTCTTCTCCCACAAATGAAAACTTATTGTTTTGTCCCATTGCCTCAAGGCCTTGCTCACATGTTAGCTAGCTAATAATTCCTCTCCAAGAAAACACAATGACTTAATTTAGTGGAAGCAGACATTTCTTCTTAATGATAATAACATATTTGTATAATGATTTATAGTTTAGAGTGCCTATCCATATATAACCTCAGTTAATTCACATGGTATCCCTGAAGTCGGGTATTATTATCTATATTTAGTGGGTGAGGAAACAGAAACTAACAAGAGGTCAGGAGATTTTCTCAAGAATATGTGCATACGTTGAGACTCGAGTTCTAGGCCAGCTTACCCTAAGTGCAGAATTCATTCCATTTCACAGCTGTAATCAGGTAGTATTGAGAAATATAGGAATCTCAGAACTGAGGAATAGCTGATAATGCAAACATAACAATGGAGAGATTCTACCCATCACTCATAGCCATGTGTTCTAAGACAATCTATTTAACCTGTCTGGGTTTCAGTCTCTGCACCTTTAAAATTCAAGGGCTGGACAAGGTGACCTCTTAGGTTCATTTCAGCTTTAACATTCCATGATTCTATGAACATTAGCATCATAGTTGCAATTTCTATACCAATTTTCACTTTCTTTTCAGTTTATGTCAATAGTTTGCACAGAGAATTTAGTTATCAACAAGTATAATAGTGTTTAAAAATGTGTTATCATATATATTTTTAAAAGATAAGGAGAGAGAGTAGAGAACATTGAGTATTAAATTTAAAGATTCAAATAGGAAAGTATAACTACCAATTTCTCTTAACCAAACAACAGATCTGTGGGGTTGCCTTCTATATGGAAAAGTGCTTAGTTTTAGGAGGGATGTGCATGGAGTAAGAAGGGGGCACCACTTAGCCATCCCCATCAGTCATATCAACTCTAGCCATTAGGGGTTGGAAATGTGCAAATAAAGAGACGTGGAAATAAGATCTTCAACATACTTGTGGATTAAATTTTAAAAAGTCAGATGTAAAACAGTATTAAGCCATGTAGTCAATACTGATGTTGCCTAAGTTAAATACAATTCTCTATTATTATTATAAACTGTCTGAGAAAATCTGGCCCAATTTTATAGGACAGGCTAAAAGCAAAATTAAAGAAAAAGATGACATTTTGAAGGTTCCCCCCCCCTCCATTAACACAATGAGGCCGACTGAGCTGTGAAACTGTGATGGAAATATTAGAGCTGTTGTGTCTGAAAAAAAGGCAGTGATCATTTCATTCTTCCTGTCTTTTAATGCTCCAGGGTTTTGGAGACGAATAGGAGCAATAAGTTCACTTTGCAGAATTAACGCAGTAATTCTTTATCATAAGAGCAGAGCATTACCTCAATCTGATTTTGCTACAAAATGGTTCAAAGTCTATTTTTAATGATGGCCCTAATTTGTTAACACCTTTTAAATTATTAATCCCCTTTATATTCAAGTAGTTATTGCGTGTCATAACAATGTATCTATGCAGGGAAATTTAATAGTATTTTCTAGATGTCAAGAAAAGGCTTGTTCTTCAAAATGCTATTAAAACTGATAATGAGCTAAATAGTTGCCATAGCAAACACTGAAATTACTGTATCAATCAGCATTGGGTGCTCTTATTCAATAAACAGAAATTAACCTATTAACTATGCCTAACTTTCGGCAACAAAGTGGTTGCTTTCAAGCATTTCTCTCCTCTTCAAATCCTTCTTTTCTTAAAATTACATATTGCTGTATAATATTAGAGTTTTGAATCAAGTCCTTGATATCAGTATTTATGGTTGAAATTCTAAAAGTACACATGACATTATGTCATGAATGTTTTATGTTAATGATTACAAATATTTTTACTTTCCTTTTAGATGGAAATTGACATTTTTGAAATAAAAAATACCATATCTGAGAAAGTCAAATACTCGTTTTTAAATCATGTTACAGAATATTTTCCTGATTTTGAGGATTTAAAATTTCTTTCTTATTTTATGAATTATGGGTTTTTACTAAGGCATACCTACAAAAAATATAATAGTGAAATGTAGTACAAGGGTATACCATTGGTTATTTAGTTTTTAGATACTAAAATAAGGATAAGGAATATAGTTTTATACATGTTCCAAATAAAGATGTAGATTCAAAAGCACTTTACACATTATTAAAAGCAACAGAAAGTCAGTTCCAGTTTCTGCTGTGATTCAAGCAGAACAGAACAAATGTATCTTCACATAGTGGGTGTGCCTTAGTTCTAATTATCACCTTAGTTATGCTTTGGGCTGATAATCAGTGTCACACAAAAATGACCCAGAACTGGCTTTCATTTGGATACTTTTCTGTTATTTCTCATAAAGTTTAAGGAGCTTGTATGTCTTTAGTTGCTTTAATAATTTCTAAATTTCTAAAAAAAATATTACACTGCACACTCTAGGTCATTTAAAATAACATTCAAATGATGAATATTAGAAATTACACGTGTAGCTGAACACAAATAATAATAAAAAATAACACGGGCTTTGTGCTTAAAGCATTTTGTGTCTGTTGCAACTCCCCTGAAGTACAGAGGGTATATATATCATCTTCATTGAATAGATTAAAAGGCAGACCTATAGAAGTTAGCTGATTTGTTCAGCTAGCAGGGGCAACTGGGAAAATAATGTAGACTTCTTAAGCTTATAATTCTAGTGGTTCTCCATCCTAGCTGCTTCTTAGAAATCACTTGGGAAGCTTTAAAAAAATACCATTGTCTGGGTGCCACCCAGTGAATGCCCATTTATATCCAAATCCTTGGGTATGAGATCTCTACATCAGTGGTTTTAAAAAGCTGACAGAGAATTCTAAAGTGCAGCCTGGGTTGAGAACCATGGGGAACTTGTTAAAATGCAGATTCTGATCCAGTAGATCTGGGTGGGCCTGAGCTTCTGCATTTCTATTGCAGGTAAAACTCCCAGGTGATGTTCAAACATTTTGAGTAACAAGGTCATCCCTCCTCCTTCACATCAGTTTCTATTACTACCTCAATGGGAAATTGTAAAACATCTTCACTTTCTAAAAAATAAGATCTTTTATATTTAAGGAATTAGAGGCAAGTATTTCCTTGAGTAGGTCTGTAATTTGATTTAAATAAGTTATAATTTGTTTGACAGAAATATACTCAACTGAATTCTGATCTTTAAGGGGCTCAAAATTAAGCATAATCTAATAAGAGCTAAACTCCAAATTCAGAAAATTTGGGGTCAATGACCAAACAGGGCATAGATCTTGGTTCAAAGCATGGATTCTGCAATCAAACAAACCTGGGTTCAGATTCCAGCTCTGTCACTCACTACTGTGTCTCTTAATCTTCGTAAACCTCAGTTTTCTAATGTGCAGAATGGTAGTACTAATAATATTGGTTCATTTATTCGATAAATACACTCAAAGCCTACTCAATGTGAGGCACTAATATTCAGTGGAGAAGAGGGTAGCCAAGGTCCCTGCCACCACTAAGCTTACCTGTACCTAGCTTATAATATCTTTGTAGGAATAAAAGAGATACTGCCTAGAAATTTCTTAGTATGGGACCTAACATGTAAAGGCTCAATAAATGTTAGTCATTATTTTATATTAGCTCTAAGACTTAGCTGTTATTATGTCCAATTAGCACATACTGTTTTGATATGTTGATAGCCCCAATAAGGACAGGAACCATTGATTAAATATACTAATCATAATTTTGGATACAGAAAAGAGCTTACACAGGCACATTATGTGAATATGCCCAGGAGCAGAGAGTTTAAGCCTTCATTATTACAAAATGCATGGACTTTAGTTCTTAGTTTTATGGTCAGTTTTTGGTCAAAGGCTATATGTTGTTCGGATGTTTCTAATAAAACTAATGACTATATGTCTGTAAATGTGATCAGTAAATTCAAGTAGTGGCAATATTGAAAAAAATTTAAAATTTCCCTGAATGCAAATTCATTACTAAAAGCTTTGCATCTCATTAGCTTAGTTGAAAATGGCTCATTTAATTATGAAATATTTTTTAAAGCAGATTTTCCATTTTTTCACATTTTTAAAGAGATACCTTTTTTTAAAGTTGAGGTATAGTTGACATATCACATTATGTTAGTTTCAGGTGTACAACATAATAATTCAATATTTGTATACATTGTGAAATGATTACCACAATAAGTCTAGTTACCATCTGTCACCATACAAAGTTACAATTTTTTTGTGTGACAAGAACTTTTCAAATATGCAATACAATATTATTGGCTAGTCACCTTGCTGTATAGTGCTTCTTATGACTTATTTATTTTATAACTGGAAGACTGTACCTCTTGACCCCCTTTTCTCTAGCCCCCAACCTCCCTCCCCTTTGGCAGCCACCAATCTGTCCTCTGTACCTATTATGTTTTGTTTTGTTTGTTTTGTTTTTTTAGATTCCACATATAAGTGAAATCATATGGTTTTTGTCTTTCTCTGTCTGAATTATTTCAAATAGCAAAATACCCTTGAGGTCCATCCATGTTGCTGCAAATGGCAAGATTTTATTATTTTTTTATGGCTCTTCTTTATTCATTCATCCATCCATGGACTCTTAGGTTGTTTCCATATCATGGCTATTGTAAATACTGCTGTACTGAACATAGGGGTACATATCTCTTTTCAAATTAGTGTTTTCATTTTCTTCAGATAAATACCCAGAAGTGGAATTGCTGGATCATTTGGTAGTTCTATTTTTACTTTTTGGAGAACCTCCATACTGTTTTCCATAGGGACTGCATCATTTTACATTCTTTCCAACAGTGTATCTGGGTTTCCTTTTCTCCACATCCTCACCAACACTTGTTATTCCATATTTTTGTTAATACCCATTCTACCAGGTGTGGTTTTGATTTGCATTTCCTGATGATTAGTGATGTTGAACACCTTTTCATGTGCTTTTTGGCCATCTGTATGTCTTCTTTGGAAAAACAGGTATTCAGATCCTCTGCCAATTTTTTAATCAGATATGTTGTTGACTTGCATGAGTTCTTTGTATATTTTGAATATTAAACCCTTACTGGATATATGATTTGCAAATATCTTCTCTTATTTAGTAGATTGTCTTTTCATTTTGTTGCTGGTTTCTTTCACTGTGCAAGAGCATTTTAGTTTACTGTAGTCCCACTTGGATATTTTTGCATTTGTTGTCCTTGCCTTTGGAGTCAGAGCCACAAATTTATCACCAAAACCAATGTCAAGGAGATTAATGCCTCTGTTTTCTTCTAAGGGTTTTCTGCTTTCGGGTCTTACATTCAGTCTTTAACCAATTTTGAGTTAATTTTTGTGCATGGTAAGATAGTAGTCAAATTTCATTCTTTTTCACTGGCTGTCCAGTTTCCCCAACACTACTTATTGAAGTGACTGTCCTTTTCCCATTGTATATTCTTGGCTCCTTTGTCATAAATTAATTGAACATATATGCATGATTTTATTTCAGGACTCTCTATTTGCTGAATTGATCTATATGTCTCTTTTTATGCCAATACCATACTCTTTTGATTACTGTAGCTTTATAAGATAGTGTGAAATCAGAGAGTGTGATGCCTCCAGCTTTGTTCTTCTTTTTCAAAATTGCTCTGGCTTTTCAGGATCTGTTGTTGTTCCATACAAATTTTAGAACTGTTTGTTCTATTACTGTGAAAAATGCCATTGGAATTTTGGTAGGGATTGCATTGAATCTATAGATTGCTTTGGGTAGTATGGACATTTTAACAATATTAATTATTCCAATTACTGAACATGGAATATCTTTCCATTCAATTGTGTCTTCTTCAAATTCTTTCATCAGCGTCCTGTAGTTTTCAGTGTACAGTTCTTTTATCTCCTTTGTGAAATTTATTCCTAGGTTTTAAATTCTTTTAGATGCAATTATCAATGGGATTATTTCTTAACTTCTCTTTCTGATAGTTTGTTATTAATGTATAGAAACACAACCTATTTCTCTATATGAATTTTGTATCCTGAAACTTTACTGAACTCATTTATTAATTCTAAGGGATTTTTTTTTTTTTGGTGAAGTCTTTAGAGTTTTCTATGTCATTTTCAGAATAAAACCTCTGCAAATAGTGAGTTTTACTTTATTTTTCTTATTTGGATGCATTTATTGGAAGTCCTAACTCAATACTATGTTGACTAAAAGTGGAGAGAATGGCCATCATTGTCTTCTTCCTCATCTTAGAGGAAAACCTTTCAGCTTTTCATCATTGAGTCTTATTAGCTGTGGGACTGTCATACATTGCCTTTATTTAGCTGAAGTGTATTACCTCTAATCACACTTTGTTGAAAGTTTTTATCATGATGGATGTTGAATTTTGTCAAATACTTTTTCTGCATCTGTTGAGATGATCTTATAACTTTTATCCTTCATTTTGTTAATGTGGTGTATCAGGTCAATTGATTTGCAGATGTTGAACCATAACTGAGTCCCTGGAATAAATCCCACTAGATCATGGTATATGATCCTTTTAATGTATTATTGAATTTGTTTTGCTAACAGTTTGTTGAGGATTAATGCATCATTGTTCATCAGGAATGTTTGGCCTGTAATTTTCTTTTTATGTGATGTCCTCATCTGGTTTTGGTATGGGGGTAATGCTGGCCTCATAAAATAAGTTTGGAAGCATTCCTTCCTCTTGAATTTTTTGGAAGAGTTTGAGAAGGAAGAGTATTAAATCTTCTTTGAATGTTTGGTAGAATTCACCGGTGAAGCCATCTGGTGCTAAACTCTTGTTTGTTGGGAAGTTTTTGATTACTGATTCAATCTTTTTGTTAGTAATCAGTCTACTTATATTTTCTATTTAGTCACAACTCAGTATGGTGGGTTGTATGCTTTTAAGAATTTATCCATTTCTTCTACATTGTCTAGTTTGTTCATGTATAATTGTTCATAGTAGTCTCTTATGATTCTTTGTGTTTCTGTGGTGTCACTTGTAATTTCTCCTCTTTCATTACTGTAATTTGAAAGTAATTTCTCCTCTTTCATTACTGATTTTATTTGAGGCCTCCCTCTTTTTTCCTTAGTGAGACTAGCTAAAGGTTTGTCAATTTTGTTTATCCTTTAAAAGAACAATGTTTTAGTTTCACTGATGTTTTCTTTTGTATCTTTATCCTCTATTTTATTTTTTTCTGCTTTGATTTTTATTGTTTCCTTCCTTCTACTAACTTTGGGATTCTCTCTTCTTTTTCTAGTGTAGAGTTAGATTGTTTGTTTGAGATTTTTATTGTTTCCTGAGGTAGGCCTGTATTGCTATGAACTTTACTCTTAAAACTGCTTTTGGTGCATCCATAGATATTGGGTTGTTGTATTTCCATTTTCATTTGTCTTGAGGTATTTTTTAAAATTTCCCTTTGATTTCTTCATGACCCGTTGGTTGTTTAGTAGCATGTTGTTTAATCTCCACCTATTTGTGATTTTTCCAGTTTCTTCTTGTATTCAATTTCTAGTCTCATAGCACTGTGGTTGAAAAAGGTGCTTGATATGATTTCAATCTTCCTAAATTTGTTGAGACTTGTTTTGTGCTCTAAAATATGATCTATCCTGGAGAATGTTCCATGTGTACTTAAGAAGCAAGAATGTTCTGCTCCTTTTGGATGGAATGTTTTGTATTTACCTGTTAAGTTCTTCTGGTCTAATGTGTCATTTAAGGCTGATGTTCCTTTATTGATTTTCTGTCTGGATGATCTATTCATTGATTTAAGTTGGGTTTTAGAGTCTCTACTATTATTGTACTGCTGTCAGTTTCTCTCTTTAGGTCTCTTAACATTTGCTTTATGTATTTAGGTGCTCCTATGCTGGGTGCATAAATATTTACAAATGTTATATCCTCTTGTTGGATTGATTCCTTAACATTATGTAATGCCCATCTTTGTCTTTTATTACATTCTTTGTTTTAAAGTCTATTTTGTCTGATATAAACATAGGTATTCCAGCTTTCTATTGGTTTCCATCTTCCTGAAACATCTTTTTCTATCCTTTCACTTTTAGTCTGTGTATGCCCTTACCTCTGAAGTGTGTCTCTTGTGGGCAGCATTAAGATGGGTATTGCTTTTTTAATCTAATCAGCCACTCTAAGTCTTTTGATTGGAGCATTTAGATCATTTACATTGAAAATAATTACTGATAAATATGTACTTATTGACATTTTGTTCATTGTTTTCTGGCTGTTTTTTAGTTTCTCTCTGTTTCTTCCTTCTTTGTTCTCTCCTGTTATTGTTTGATGACATTCTTTAATGTTATACTTAGATTCTTTTCTTGTTATTTTTTGTATATTTACTATAGCTTTTTGCCTTATGGTTACAATGTGACTCACATATAATAGTCTACTTATACAGTAGTCTATTCTAAGTCAATAGCAACTTAAGTTTGACTGCATTCTAAAACTGTACATTTTTACTCCCCCCCAACAAGTTTTATGTTTTTGATGTATTTTTTACATATTTTTATTTTGTGTATCCCTTAACTAATACTGTAATTATAGTTGCTTTTTTCTTTTAACCTTCATCCTAGCTTTATAGGTGATTAACACACTAACTTTACTGTATATTTACCTTTACCAGTATGATTTTTAGTTTCATATGTTTTCTTATTACTAATTAGTGTCCTTTCTTTGCAGCTTAAAGACCTTTTAAAATTTCTTGGGGGCTGGTTAGTGATGATGAACTCCTGTACCTTTTGCTTGTATGGAAAACTCTTTTCCTCTCCTTCAATTCTGAATGATAATCTTGCTGGGTAGAGAATTTTTGTTGGAAATTTTTCCCTTTCAGCACTTTAAATATATTACTCCATTACCTTTTGGCTTGCAAAGTCTTTGCTGAAAAATCTACTGATAGTGTTAGGGGGCTTTCCCTTGTACATATCAAATTATTTACCTTTTCAGTTTTTAAGATTCTCTCTTTATCTGTGACTTTTGACATTTTAATTATAATGTGTCCTAATATAGATTTATTTGGGTTCCTCTTATTTGGAACTCTCTGGACTATTTGATCTGAAGGTCTGTTCCATCCTCAGGTTAGGAAAGTTTTCAGTTTTTTTTTTTTTTTTTTTTTTTTTTTGGCTGCGTTGGGTCTTCATTGCTGCATGCGGGCTTTCTCTAGTTGCAGCAAGTGGGGGCTAGTCTTTGTTGTGGTGTGTGGGCTTCTCATTGTGGTGGCTTCTCATTGCAGAACACAGGCTCTAGGCATGTGGGCTTCAGTAGTTGCAGCACACGGGCTCAGTAGTGGCAGCATGCGGGCCCTAGGGTGCATGGGTTTCAGTACTTGTGGTGCATGGGCTTCATTGCTCTGTGGCATGTGGGATCTTCCCAGACCAGGGATCGAACCTGTTTCCCCTGCATTGGCAGGCAGATTCTAAACACTACATAACCAGGGAATTCCAGCCATTATTTTTTGAAATAACTTGTCTGCCCCTTTCTCTTTCTTCTTCTTTTGGGACCCCTGTAATAAGAATGTTGTTCTACTTGATGTTATCCCACTGGTTCCTTAAGCTATCTTCACTTTTTAAAATTCTTTTTTCTTTTTGCTGCTCTGTTTGGGTGACTCCCAATGCCCTGTCTTCCAGATCACTGATCCCTTCTTTTGCTTCATCAAGACTGCTGTGAACCCCTCTTGTGTATTTTTCAGTTTAGTTATTGTATTCTTCAACTCTGTGCCCTCTGTTTGGTACTTTCTTATATTTTCTATCTCTTTGTTGAAGTGCTCACCATGTTCATCCATTCTTCTCCAGAGTTGGTGACCATTTTTATGACCATTACTTTGAACTCTTTATCAGGTAGATTACTTATCTCCATTTCATTAAGATTTTTTCTGGGGTTTTACCTTGTTCTTTCAGATGAAAACATATTCCCTTTTTGCTTCATATTGGTTGACTCTCTGTGTTTGTTTCTATATATTAAGCAAACAGCTACCTCTCCCAGTCTTGAAGGAGTGGCCTTGAGTAGGAGGTGAGCCTTATTATTCAACCTTGCCCAAGCTCTTGTCTGTCTGTCAATCCTTTGTGATCTAAGTAGCCTGATACATTCCTGTTGGGTCCCAGTTGTCGAGGTTGTGCCAAGACCCATCTCATGTGGCCCTTTTTTCCTTTGTTGTGGAGGAGCTGTTCACCTAGTTTTCAGTTGTTTTTCAAAGAGAGTTGTTCCATATGTAGCTGTAGATTTGGTGTGTTTGTGGAAAGAGGTTAGATTTGCCTTGGAATAATCATGTATTGGTGTAGTCCACATATTCTTTCATTCTCCTAGAAAATGATTTCATGTTTTCTCTTTTCTCCTTAAACCTCCCATCTGACTTCTAGATAATAAAGTTGTTTCTTTTTTCACTAAGAAAACTGGAGCAGTTAAAAGATAACTTTGATAAACTTCCAACACATCTTCTCACCTAACTTGCACTGTGCCTGCACTCCTGTTTCAATGGAGATGTGTCCATGCTGCCATCAAATGTCAACCCTGCTATTTGTGCTGTAGATCCCATTCCCTCTTGCCTAACCAAGAACATTGTTCCAACAATTCTCCTCTCTTCTTCACTGTAATTTCTCTCCTCTCTATGAGGTCATTCCTACCCTATCCCAACCATTAACTCTGGGACCTCATATGCTATTACTTGTTTTCTTGTTCACCCCTATTAAGACAAGATGACTTCAAGCATACCAAGCACATCATCTTTTAAGCCCTTGGGTATTTTCCTTACTTTTTGCCAGATTGGCCATTTATTTTTAAAGTTAAAAAATTTGTTCTACATTTCAATGGAAATAGTGTCTCATGGATACACAGTCATCTGTGCTCTTTCTTGTCCTCTACTGCTAGCTCTTCTAAATCCTAACTTTTACTTGCAGAGTGACCTCATTTTCTCTTTCCTCATATGCTCTCTCAAGGTTATTTCATGAAGTACCACTGCTTCAAATACTATCTATAAGCTATGACTCTAAATTTGTATCTGCAGCCCTCTGAGCTCCAGACTTATATATCCAACTCTTGCTTTAAACCTGTAGTTTAGGATCTAAAAAACATCTTAAACATCTAAAACAATACATCAAAATAGAACCTTTGGTTTTTCCCAGTCAAAATCATGTCCACAAGACAAAATTTTAAGAATCATCTTTTATTTCTCTTTGTTGTTCATCCTCAAAGGTAATCCCTCAACAAGCCTTGGTTCTATACAAAAATGCATCTCAAATATGTCTGCTTCTTTTTATCACTACATCTGGGCCACCACCTTGATGCCAGCTAAATTCTCAGAAACGGAGAGCATTTCAGCATGTAATTTAGCCTTTCCTTGTATTCAGTTTTTTTTTTTTTTGGTGGAAATTAAGTTGAAAAATCTCCTTCCCACTTTGCTTTCTGTAGTCTGCATGCTTAGGTTCTTATAGATTCTCTGTTGTACAGAAACAGTTGCACATGTATGCACATCAAACAGCAACTTCCATACCCACATTCAGACACAACTACATCTTATGTTTGCATATGTACAGATGTGAGTACACATTCTACATCAGGAAAGAAGTGAACTACACATTAAGTTAATATTTAGAAATGATGAGCAAACAAAGAGCAACTTTGTAAAAAGTAGTTTTGAAACGCTGTTTTAAGATTTGTAGGCTGGGCAGCAACAACTTTGAACAATAAAAGGAGGAACTTAAAATCTGAAGTATGTTTGGTCTCAATATAACTTGGTTAGAATCCCTGTAAAGATAATGTATAAATATAAGAATAAAATGATAAACATCTCAGTCCAGAATTATTATGTGAGAACTTTTGAAAAC
Organism: Mesoplodon mirus; assembly: GCF_964341445.2. Taxonomy (NCBI): domain Eukaryota; kingdom Metazoa; phylum Chordata; class Mammalia; order Artiodactyla; family Ziphiidae; genus Mesoplodon; species Mesoplodon mirus. The sequence goes on along the minus strand of NC_138977.1, from coordinate 8,503,580 downwards.
TATTTTATAATCATTTATTGCCAACCACAATGGAATATTTCCTGGTAATAATTTGTAGCATTTCTTAGTAATTTGATTCCTTTCAATTAATTTCCAGATTTTCCTAAATAATTTCTAACTATCCAAGTGTTTAAGTATAGCTTGATACTATAAACAAATAAGAGCAATAAGTTTCTAAAGGAATTCACTGTAGCTTAGAAAAGGCTTTGAAATAATATTGTTAACTGAATTCAAGCAAAATATATGGCACATTCTTAAACTGGATCCATTGGTAAACATTGTATGATATTTGAGATCTATTAGTAATTTAAAATATTGACTTAATTTCATATTTTAAATAAAAAAGATAATATGATTCTCTGTTTTAATTTCTGTCATGATAGTCATGATAGACTGGGGCTTTAGAACAGATTAGAATTAGATTAGATTTGACTTTATCTGTCTGAGTCTGGGCATAACTACATTTACCCCACAGTAATGGGGGGGTCTCTCAACTATTGGTGAAACTGCCAAGGGCTCATTTTACTTCCTTTACATTGGTTCTGAATCTCCTCTTAATGGAAGACTACCCTGGAAGCTAGTCAAAATGAGATCGAATTTATAGGTTTTCATGTAGAATGGAACCACCTGCTATTTCCACTGCTTTTAGGGCCTCTTATAACTAGATAGCTGAAGCTGAAAAATGAATCTTAAATTCAACACTACACTCAAATAATCTTTTGGGCCGATGAGATGTTATATTTCACCCCCAGTCCATCTTAGTAATGACATTTATAGCTACTTGGGATTCTAGACCTGTAGAGATTCTCAAAAATTGGAATATTTCACAATTTGAAAGTATTATATACATTTTTACCTTTCTTTGAAGTGTCAAGGGTAGTAAACACAATTCTAACTCAAAATTTTAGCTTTAAGAGAAAGCAAAGAATGTTTAAATGTGTATCAATTTTCAGTACAAGATATAAAATGAAATAATGTTTAAAACATAAAGTTACCTACTTCCTTCTAAAATCCTCCCATTTGAAATAAATGTGACATTATACTTTGTAGTAGAACTTTTAAAATATTTTAATCAAATTTAAACAATTGTGAAAGGGCAACTTTAGAGATATAAAATTCCCAGAATTGATATATTCTTCCAGATCTGCTAAAATATTCCTGCTTCCCCCAGATTAAACCCAGTAGAATACTTCTTTTTCAAGCACTTTTCAGTCAACATTTATGGGTAGAGATCACAATGTCCCAGTCATCCCAGTAATACACAGGGCTGGACATCTTAATGGATATAGCATGGTCAAGTGAGTAATTTTCTAAATGAGCCATTCTAAACTGTGTGTGTGTGTGTGTGTGTGTGTGTGTGTAAATGTATGAGTACCTTCACTTTCTGCATTATAAATATATCTTCTTATTGTTCAAATTGCTTAAACTCTTTAATAAGTGCAAAAATAAGAAGAAGCATGTTCCACTGTACAATCTCATGAGACCAGCAGTCTCCAGGTCTCTTCTAAAGATCGTGTGTCCCATTTGGGAAAATGAGATAAGACATGCAGGCATGTATATAGTGGAAAATATCTTTAGGAATTTCTTTTTCTCTAAGACTAAGTGCTCTTCCATGGGTTAGTTTCAGTTTTCACTCTCTGGGGTTTCTCATAGCTCTAGATTTGTCTTTTCTGGAGTCCATCTCTTAAACAGCTGATCTAATATTTAGTTAATATTCTCTCTCTCTCTTTCCATATATATATTATATATATATATATGTATACACACACACACAAACTATATATATATATATATATATATATATATATACACATACACACACACACACATCACCATGCCAGAGGTTTTTCAACTCAATTTTTTCAATAGTCTTGTAAAGTTGGAATGATTTGTTCATATAACAAGTTAACAAATGAAGATCAGATAGTAAATGGCTGGACTTGTATTATTATAAAATCCACATCTCTGTGTCTCACTACAGATAACTTCTCTTGATTCCAACCCAGGGCACTGGAGCTTGTGGATTTGCATGAGTCTCACAAACATCAAAATATCCTGACAATCTTGGAATTGAAGACTTATAACAGATAAACTGTGTAACTTACTAGTTAGGCATACAACATAAACTACAAGAAAGGCAATGATTTATAAAGGAAAAGATAATGTCAGCAGACATACTTTGTTTATAAAAATACATCTTTCGCCTTCTTGAAATAACAGTGTATGTTCAGAAATACACCTGACAATATAGTGTCTGTGACAAAGAATGAGAGTAGAAAAACTGTTAGATTGGATTATCCAGTATTAGATGGCTTTATATCTTTCCCAACCAAAAATATATTTTGAATAAAAATATATAGATTCCATCATATTGAAATGAGTTAACTTTTATATTAACCTGAAGAAAAGGGATTAAAAGAATCAAGCTCTATACACAAGATTCCTTTTTTTAAGACTCCTGAAGCTGAGATTTTGAAACCAAAATAGAAAATATGGTGCAACTTCAATATCTGGAAGCAAATGATGGTTGAAAACGTGTAATTTTATAGCTTAAGGTTAAAATCTTGAAATGCACATGACAAACAAATCAGTAGACTATAAAGTTTGCTCGGCACAATGTAAGTTTAATATAAGGACTGTATTCTGAAAGATTTACTCAATAAAAGCAAGCGTTATATTAAACCAAGTCACTATATTTTGAATTCAGTAAGACTTCATTACAAGCAACGTTCACTAACATGCTGCTCCAATACAGCATTATCTCAAATTATTCACCTCTGATGTAGGACTACCAGAAAATGAAATTTTATCACAGTAGACTTTTGAAATGTTTTTACTTTGCTATCTTTATAAAGTGAAATACACCTAGCTGTGCACATATGGAGTGCCTCTCTACAGAAGTCTTTGTATGCACATATGGATTATTAAAGAAGTTTGGTGGTAGTAGAAATTCAGTGGTAAACTATATGACTATTCTGATAGCGAAGAGAAAACCTCTTTTTTAAAATTTGTTTTTTATTGTGATAACATTGGTTTATAAAGTTATATGTTTCATGTGTGCAATATTATATTTTTACTTCTGTATGCACTACACTGTGAACACCACCAAAAATTTAGTTTCCATCTGAAACCATACAGTTGATTCCTTTACCTATTCCCCCCGCCCCGCCCCCCATCCCTTCCCTTCTGGTAACTACTATTCTGTTCTTTGTATCTATATGAGAAAATCTTGACTATTCATTTTCAGTAAACAAAAATCTAAAATGACAACCATAAGTAAACCTCCAGGCTAATTACTATGAGGAAGAAAACAAACTGAAAAACAAAACAAAGGCAGCTATTAAACATGTTGTTTGACTAATTAAAACATGGTATCTACAATGACATCTTTTTAGATGTAATACCCTCACTTATAAGTGAATCTTGTGGTGCAACTGTCAATTTCAAATTCTCTATCTTTATTTTTACTCGTACAAATTGATTTCTGACAGTCTGATCTAACACATGCAGAAGACAATGAAAGTTTAATACTTGGTCGTACATTTCTTCACTCCTCTTACGCAGTACTGAAGTATTATCTGGTTTCCTAATAGTCCCTTCCCTGCCATTTCAGTGCAGAGAGTGACCACTTTTAAAGTAAATTATTGAGGTCATTACTTTATAGATATTAAATATTGTATCTTGGCCATTTGTATGGAAAATATTATTATTTAAATTAATGGTTGTTGAGAATGTGTTATCAAGAGAAGGGAAAAGTCAAATAAATAACAAGGTAAATGATTGTTAAATTATATTCCAATGTTACATAAGAAATAAAATATTTATTATGTATTTACTGTGACATTACTCTGTTGGTGAAATGTATAGAAAAATAAATTTGGGAATACCACATTCAATGCAAGAACAATGCCCATTGTTTTCATTTAATAAGAAATGATAGTGACTGATTTTCTTATGTCTTTGTAATCTATTCCATAATGTAAAATGCTGTCCATTATAGTATTTTTTTGGTTTGTTTTTAAGAGTACCATATAATACCTATAATACCATTTCTTTGGGGATATAACATAACACATTTTAAAAAAAAATTATCTCAATTACTTTTTCAAGATAAAAAGGAAAATACAGGGTTCTTTATAGATAGAGCAATTAACCTAGGACCCTACTCTTTTTTAAAAAATGGCTATAATAATTTTATTTTATTTATTTTTTAAAGTAATTTTTATTGGAGTATAGTTGCTCCTAGGACCCTAACCTTATATGGTACATTCAACTAACTTAAGACTCATTTATTTCCCTTTTTTTTAAAAAACAGATTTTATTTATTTATTTATTTATTGAGTGTGTTGGGTCTTTCATTACTGTGTGCGGGCTTTCTCTAGTTGCAGCAAGCAGGGGCTTCTCATTGTGGTGGCTTCTCTTGTTGTGGAGTACAGGCTCTAGAGTACAGGCTTCAGTAGTTGTGGTGCACGGGCTTAGTTGCTCCGTGGCATGTGGGATCTTCCCAGACCAGGACTCGAACCCATGTCCCCTGTATTGGCAGGCAGATTCTTAACCACTGTGCCACCAGGGAAGCCCTCCCTTCTTTTTATAATAGAGGTAAAATTGGCATATAACATAATATTAGTTGCAGGTGTATAACATAATAATTCGATGACTACAAAGTTATCACCACAATAATTCTAGTTACCATCTGTCACCATACAGTTGACCTCTTCCACTTTGATAACCATTAATCTGTTCTCTCTGTGTGTTTTGTTTTGTCTATTACTTTTGTTTTTTTAGATCCCACATATAGGTGAAATCATAATGTATTGGTCTTTCTCTGGATGACTTATTTCACTTAGTATAATACCTTCAAGGTTCATATATGTTGTCACAAACAGCAAGATTTCTTTCATTTTTATGGCTGAGTAGTATTCCATTGTGTATTTTTACCACGTTTTCTTTATCCATTCATCCACTGATGGAAACTAAGGTTGTTTTCATGTATTGGTTAATATAAATAATGCTGCAATGAACATGGGGTATATATATCTTTTTGAGATAGTGTTTTTGTTTTCTTCTAACCACCCAGAACTGGGATTGCTGGATCATATGGTGGTTTTATTTTTAATTTTTTGAGGAACCTGCAGGCTGTTTCCCATAGTGGTTGCATCATTTTACATTCCCAGTATCTGTGTAGGAGGATTCCCTTTTCTCTACAACCTTTCCAACACTTGTTGTTTCTTGTCATTTTGGTAACAGATATTCTAACAGCTGTGAGATGATAACACACTGTAGTTTTGATTTGCATTTCCCAGATGATTAGTGATGTTGAGCATCTTTTCATGAGCCTGTTGGCCATCTGTATGTCTTCTTTGGAGAAATATTTATTCTGATCCTTTGCCCATTTTTAAAATTGAAATGTTTGCTTTTTTGTTATTGACTTGTATAGGTTATTTATATTTTGAGTATTATCTTTTATCAGTTATATGATTTGCAAATATATTCTCCCATTCAGTAGGTTGCCTTTTTGTTTTATTGTGGTCTTCTCTGCTGTGCAGAAGCTTTTTAGTTTGATGTAGTTCCATTTGTTTATATTTGCTTTTGTTGCCATTGCCTTTGGAAAAATATTACTAAGAGTGATGTAAAGAAACTTACCAGCTATTCTTTCTTCTAAGAGTTTTATGGTTTCTGGACTTATAGTAAAGTCTTTAATTCCTTTTGAGTTAATTTTTGTGTACGGTGTAAGACAGTGGTACAGTCTCATTCTTTTGCATATGGCGGTCCAATTTTCTCAACACAGTCTATTGAAGAGACTGTCTTTTCTTCATTGTATATTCTTTGTTCCTTTGTCACAAATTAATTAACCATATATGCATGGGTTTATTTCTAGGTGCAATAATTTGTTCCATTGATCTGTGTCTCTTTTTATGCCAAATACCATACTGTTTATATTGCTGTAGCTTTGTAGTATAGTTTGAAATCAGAGTGTGATACCTACAAATTTGTTCTTCTTTTCAAGGTTGCTTTGGCTCTTTGGGATCATTTGTGGTTTAATGGAAATTTTAGGATTGTTTGTTCTATTTCTGTGAAAAATGCCATTGGAATTTTGATAGGAATTTTATTGAATGTATGGATTGCTTGGGTAGTATGAGTATGGACATATCCACAACATTAATTCTTCAAATTTATGAACATGAAATATCTTTCCATTTATTTGTGTCTTCTTCAGTTTTTTTCATTGATGTCATAGTTTTCAGTGTACAGTTCTTTTACCTTCTTGGTGAAATTTATTCCCAGGTATTAATTTTTTTTTTTTGATGCAACTATAAGTAGGATTGCTCTCCTAATTCCTCTTTCTGCTAGTTTGTTATTAGTGTACAGAAACATGACCGATTTCTGAATATTGATTTTGTATCCTGCAATTTTATTGAATTTATTATTAATTCTAAGAGTTTTTTGGTAGAGTCTTTGGGGTTTTCCATATATTAGAATCATGTCATCTGCAAATAGTGACAGTTTTACTTTTTTTTTTTTTTTGCGGTACGCGGGCCTCTCACTGTTGTGGCCTCTCCCGTTGCAGAGCACAGGCTCCGGACGTGCAGGCTCAGCGGCCATGGCTCACGGGTCCAGCCACTCCATGGCATGTGGGATCTTCCCGGATCGGGGCACGAACCTGTGTCCCCTGCATCGGCAGGCGGACTCTCAACCACTGCGCCACCAGGGAAGCCCCCAGTTTTACTTCTTTCTTTACTATTTGGATGCTTTTTACTTCTTTTTCTTGCCTAATTGCAATGGCTAGGACTTTCAGTACTATGCTGAATAAAAGTGGAGAGTGGGGCTTCCCTGGTGGCGCAGTGGTTGAGAGTCCGCCTGCCGATGCAGGAGACACAGGTTTGTGCCCCGGTCCAGAAAGATCCCACATGCCGTGGAGCGGCTAGGCCTGTGAGCCATGGCTGCTGAGCCTGCGTGTCCGGAGCCTGTGCTCCGCAACAGGAGAGGCTGCAACAGTGGGAGGCCCACGTACCACAAAAAAAAAATAATAATAAAAATAAAAAAGTGGAGAGTGGACAATCTTGTCTTGTTCCTCATCTTAGAGGAAAAGCTTTCAGTTTTTCACCATTGAGTATGAAGTTAGCTGCAGGCTTGTCATATGTGGCTTTTCTTAGGTTGAGGTATATTCCCTCTATACCCACTTTATTGAGAGTTTTTATCATGAGTGAATGTTGAATTTTGTCAAATGCTTTATCTGCATCTATTAAGATGATCTTAAAGTTTTTATCCTTCATTTTGTTAATGTGGTGTATCAGATTGATTGATTTGCAGATGTTGAACCATCCCTGAACACCTGGAATAAATTCCACTAGATCACAGTGTATGAGCCTCTTAATGTATTGTTGAACTCAGTTTGAAAATATTCTGCTGAGAATTTATGCATCTATGCTCATCAGGGATATTGGTCTGTAATTATTTTTTGTGTGTGTGGTGTCCTTTTTTGGCTTTGGTATCAGGGTAATGCTGGCCTTATAACATGTGTTTGGAAGCACTTCCTCCTCTTGAAATTTTTGGAAACATTTGTGTAGGATAGGTATCAAATCTTCTTTGAATGTTTGATAGAATTAATCACTAAGGCCTCTGGTCTTGGACTCTTGTTTGTTGGGAGGTTTTGATACTGATTCAACCTCCTTACTAGTAATTGGTTTATTCATATTCTGTATTTCTTCATGATTCAGTTTTGGAAGGTTGCATGTTTCTAGGAATTTATTCATTTCTTATCTGTTGTCCAGTTTATTGGCATTCATAGCATTCTCTTATGATCCTTTGTACTTTTTTAGTATTTGTTGTAACTTCGCTTTCATTTCTGACTTTATTTATTTGAGCCCTCTCTCTTTTTTTCTTAATGAGTGTAGCTAAAGTTTTGTTCAATTTTATTTATCCTTTCAAAGAACAAGCTGTTAGCTTCACTGATCTTTTCTAGTGATTTTTAAAGTTTCTATTTCTTTTGTTTTGGCTCTCATTTATTATGTTCTGCTTTCTACTAACTTTGGGCTTCATCTGTCTTCTTTTTCTAGTTCCTTTAAGTATTAAGTTCATTTATTTATTTGAGATTTTTCTTGTTTCTTGAGGTGGGATTGTATAACTATGAACTTTCCTCTTGGATCTGCTTATGCTGCATCCCATAGATTTTGCTATGTTGCATTTCTATTTTCATTGTCTCTAGGTACTTTTTAATTTCCCCTTTCATTTTTTACTGATCCACTGGTTGTTTAGTAGCATGTTGTTTAATCTCCATCTATATGTGGTTTTTTCAGTTTTCTTCTTTAAATTGATTTCTAGTTTCATACTGTTGTGGTTGGAAAAGGTGCTTGATATGATTTCAATATTCTTAAATTTAGTGAGGCTTGTGTTGTGGCCTAACATACCTAACATATCTAACATATCTAACATACCTAACATACCTAACATATCCTGGAGAATGTTCCATGTGCACTTGAGAGAAATGTGTATTCTGCTGCTTTTGGATGGAAGGTTCTGTAGATATCTATTAATTTCATCAGGTCTAACATGTTATTTAAGGCTGATGTTTTCTTATTTATTTCTGTCTGCATGATATACACATTGATGTAAGTGGGATTTTCAAGTTCCCTACTATTATTGTATTACTGTCAAAATCTCCCTTTAGGTTTGTTAATATTTGCTTTATGTATTTAGATGTTCCTATGCTGGGTATATAAATATTTATAAATATCAAATCCCCTTGTTGGATTGACCCCTTTGTCATTATGTAATGCCCTTCTTTGTCTTTTATTACATTCTGTGTTTTAAAGTCTATTTTCTCTAATACAAGTACAGCTACACCAGCTATCTTTTGTTTCTATTTCCATGGAAAATCTTTTTCCATCCCTTCCATTTTATACTGTGCATCCTTAGATCTGAAGTGAGTGTATTGTAGGTAACATATAGATGAGCTTGTTTTTTTATCTGTTTAGCCACTCTGTGTCTTTCAATTGGAGAATTTAGACCATTTACATTTAAAGTAATTTTTGATAAGTATGTACTTATTGGCCTTTATTAATTGTAATCTGTCTGTTTTTGTATTTCCTTTCTGTTCCTTTTTTCTTTTCTTCCTCTGTGGGTTGATAATTTCTTTAGTGTTGTGTTTAGATTCCTTTCTTTTCATCTTTTGTGTATCTACTGTAGATTTTTCTTTTTTGTTACTATGAGGCTCACATATAATGGTCTACATATATAGCAGTCTATTTTAAGTTGGTGGCAACTTAAATTTGAACACATATTTAAAACTCTACATTTTTACATCCCCACCCTTCATTTTATGTTTTTGATATTATATTTTAAATCTTTTTATTTTGTGTATCCCTTAACTAATTATAGTAGCTACAATTAATTTTATTGTTCTTGTATTTTTACCTTCATACTAACCACTACTAACCATAGTGGTTGATCCACAGCTCTTGCTATATATTCACCTTTACAAGTGAGATTTTTACTTTCATATGTTTCCTTATTATTTGTTAGTGCCTTTTCTTTTCAGTTTAGATAAGACCTTTAAAAATTTCTTGCAAGGCCAGTTTAGTGGTGATGAACTCCTTTATCTTTTGCTTGTATGGAGATTCTTTATCTCTCTTTCCATTCTTATGATACCCTTGTTGAGTAGAGTATTCAGGGTTGGATAGTCTTTCTTTTCAGCACTTTGTATATATCATACCACTCCCTTTTGGCCTGCAGAATTTCTGCTGAAAAATCAGCTGATAGTCTTATGGGTGTTCCCTTGTACATATCAAATTGTTTTTCTCCTGCTGCTTTTATGATTCTCTATTTAACTTTAGACATTTTAATTATAATGTGTCGCAGTGTGGATCTCTTTGAGTTCTTCTTATTTGGAACTCTCTGGGCTTCCTAGACCTGGATGTCTGCTTTCTTCCCCAGGTTAGAGCAGTTTTCGGCTATTTCTTCAAATAAGCTTTCTCCCCCTTTCCCTTTCTCTTCTCCTTCTGGGACCTCAATAATGTGAATGTGATTCCACTTGATGTTGTCCCACAGGTCTTAAGTTATCTTCAGTTTTCAAAATTCTTTTTTCTTTTTGCTGCTCTGTTTGGGTGAGTTCCAATGCCCTGTCTTCCAGGTCACTGATTTGTTCTTCTACTTCACCTAGTCTGCTATTGAATTCCTCTAGTGTATTTTTCAGTTCAGTTCTTCAACTCTGTGACTTCTATTTGGTACTTTCTTATATTTCCTATCTCTTTGTTGACGTTCTCACCATGTTCATCCATTCTTCTCTTGAGTTTGGTGAGCATTTTTATGACCATTACTTTGAACACTTTATCAGGTAGATTACTTATCCCTGTTTCATTAAGGTCTTTTTCTGAGGTTTTGTCTTGTTCTTTGGTTTGGAACATATTCTTGTTTTCTCATTTTCCTTGAATGTCTGTGTTGTTTGTACGTATTAGGTGAAACAGTTACTTCTCCTAGTCTTGAAAGAGTGGTCTTGTGTAGGAGATGAAGCTTATCATTCATCCTCACCCTAGCTCTTGATTTTCTCTTGAACCTTTGCGGTTGTTTTAGTAGCCTGATTTATTCTTGATATGTCTCAGTTGTTGAGGGTGTGCCAAGACCTCAGTGTTCCAAAGGAAGTGATCTCAGTCAGCACTTCAGTCAGTGATCTCAGATCAAGCTTACTGGAATCTAGATTCTCAGGCATCAGCTTTAAAGTACACAGATATATACAGTCCTGTGGGACTGGAATTGTAGATGCTGCTGGCCTTCAGACTAGAAGATCTGGAGATGTCCTCAGGGCAACATTTGCAAGAATCAGGGATTCATATGAATGTAGAGTCTCATTTCTGTGAGGTACCAATGAGCTGTGGTGAGTTCAAGGGAGGACACATAGATAGTGCATGTCTGTAGCCTTTAGATTTATAGCAAACCTGAAGCCTGTCCCTCAGGTTAAAGCTCTAGGACAATTAAAAGGGCCTTTTTCACTTGTGGACTGGTGATGTGTTTCAGGCTACTGTCTGTGGAGTGTCCTGGGTGTGGTATCCTGCCCAGAACTCTGTCTTCCCAATTATTACAGTCTTGTTGTGTCTAGGAGCACAAACATTTCTGTCCATCAGAGCCAGGCAATCAAGAGGTATCCCGTGTGTGTACTGTGCTGGCCCACCAGCTTCAATGAGGCTGTGGAAGAGTATTAGATTGGGCATGCCCTTGGTTTTAACGATGCCAGAGAAGAGTGCTGGGGTGGAGCACACCTGTGTTTTTAGTGAGGCCTGGGATGAGCACTGGGTGCACGGCATGCCCTCAGCTTTATCCATGTGTCTGCACATGCCCACCTATGCTAGCAAGGTAAAGGGAGTGTGTAAAAAATAGTGTTCTCCAGTGCCTCTGTCCCTGAGGAAAATTCCAACTAATCCCTGCCCCTCTGACAGACACTCTAAGATTAGCAACTGAATCTCCTTCACATATATTTCAGTCACCTCTCAAACTGTTGCCTTTGCACTGGCTCCCGGGATAAGTGAGTTTGCACATTAGCCCCTCAACAGGAGTATCTTTGATCCCCACAGTCCTCCAGATCCCCTGGATACAAGCCCTGTTTGTCTCCAAAACCAGATTTTAGGGGGGGAGCTTGTTTCTCTGGTGCAGGTTCCAAGGGTTGGGGTGCCCAATGTGTGGCACAAACCCCTTGGTCCTCAAGGGAGAGGCTCTGGGTCTGCAAGAGCCTTCCCTAGTGTGTGTCATTGCACCAGGAGTGAGGGTTTTGATGAGACCATGTCTCTGCCTTTCCTACCGTCTCACTGTGCCCTTCTATCCCTTGTTGTGGAGGAGGACGTTAAGCTAGCTTTCGGTTCTTTTTCAGCTGGAGTTATCCCATAGGTAGCTGCAGACTTTGTGTGTCCATGGAGGAGGTGAGTTCAGGATCTTCCTATGTTGCTATCTTGGACCATTCCCCAAACACACACTTCTATCTCTAAACTTTCTAAAAACTTGTGACATAGACTGAAAAATTAACTCAGTTCTTGAATTAATTCAGTAGTTTTCAAATCCCCTTATGTTTCTAATCTTCTGTGTAGATGGCAGAGGGTAAACTTTTTAGATAAATTTACCAGGTACCAAAAAAAAATTTAAATGGTAAACTTGTTGCAGGCAGTAGAGTAAAATGGAAAGGCTGTGAGGTGTGCTTTTTGGATATCCATTCAAGTTCTGATGCTGCTACTTCCTCTGTTTGGCCTGGGGTAGGACAGCTTACCTCACGTAAACATAAGTTTCTTCATCTGTAAAATGAAGACCCAACTAGAAATCTGGGACTTTTATACATCACTGAAGTTCTACAAAAGAAAATTTCCTTAAGATTACCCTTCATGTTTAAACAGACTAAAAATGAATGTAATTTAACCTTTTTTCTGTGGCTAAGGGCCATCAATAGAAAAAACAATATATGTGAATTTGTAAGGTTTCTTTGCTCCCACATAAATTGGCCCCAGACTACTGAGTGCTTGTACGAATGTTTATGTGTGTGTGTGTCAACCTTCTTCTTATTTTCAGCTAATGTTTATTGACACAGTTGTCACTGTGTCTGTTTATAACATGCTGCCTTGTTTTTAATATATTTATTAAGGGGTAAATATACTCTTCTATAAAGTATGTTGCAATTGATTCAACAGTATCAACATAGTAAATGTTTGGTTTGTTGAAGTCATCAAAGTTTGACTGATTGATAAGTGAAGTATTTATATGCTCTAGTAGTAAATCCATTTTCTTTTGCTTTTTCCCTTAGAAGACAGAGGGCGGTTGTTAAAGTATCTTTTCCTTAATGACACCTACTTGAAGACAGTTATTAGAGAATCTTATCTCCCCACGGTCTAAAATACTCTCAACCTTTACTCATATGTCACATTTTCCCAATGATTAACCTTCTTCATTATAATTTTGTAAATCCCGCTCAGTGATTTCACATGCCTCTCAAGCTGTCTGGTTTCAAAGGCAAAACTGTAGTCTAATAACAAAAGACTTGCTATTTCTAGTAACATTTCTGTTAATAAATCTTAAAGTGATATTAACTCTTTTGATGTTGTTTCCATTTTTCTAATAGTATCTATGATTATACATACCCATGAATCTACGCACATACAGACTCTCTCTCTCTCTCTCTCTCTCTCTTTCTCTCTCTCAATTGAAATAGTAGACTTGGTTGGCTAAGGAGACCAGAAGAATATTTCTATGAGTTACTTATAAGGCCTGATACCAGTAATTTAAATTTTTCTGAGAAATAAAACTAATGAATGGGTCTGTGTTTTGGAATCAGGTCATACTTTTAAAGCAAGAAGACTCCTTCTTCCTATTACTCTTCCTGCAGTGTGCCATGTTTGGAAGTGTCCTCTTACAGGTGTGTGTAAGTTGTAATGCAGGGGTGGTTAGTATCTGTTCTTCTATAAAAGTCTGGCACTGCCAGGCAATACTTTGGGTAATAATCGTGACTGTGTTTGAAATGCGTGCTTTAAAATAACACAATTGAGTCAACATGTAAAGCTTAATCCATTCTCATATTCAGTACAAAGATAATTTGGATCTCACCTCATTTGTTTTATGCACACAAATGAAACCAGAGCACCATGCTCTATTCTTTGGATCAGTATTAATTTCCAGTAAATTTTCCCTACTCAAGGTCCTACTCTAAAATCCCAAAGCAGTTTTGTATCACCACCTTCTGTACAGTGACTTTAAACCTCAGTTTCTGAAATCCTTTTTGTTTCTCAAGACTTGCCTAGTTATTTTGATACAGCATAGGAAACAATCTGTTTTCCTTTCTATTACCTACTACTCCAAAATCTGTAAGTATTGGTTAACACTGTGATCAATGTCTCAGAAATAGTGTGTAGGGATTGACTATTGGTTAGAAAACTATATAAAATTTGGAAGCTGATATTTAGGTTCAGAAAAAAAAAAGCTTTATAAATGTCACAGTACTGAAACAAGGAAAATAATATGATATATATATTATTTTTATGTAAATATTATTTAAGATAGAATCTGTTTCTCACATGCAAAGGGCAGATGGGAAATTGTTCAAAGTAATACGAAGGTAATGGTACACAAGTATTATCCTATTGCATTAGGATAAATTTCCAGTAGTTTATTTGAGTTGTTGAGATCAATTCCCATAAGTTTAAAAGTGGGACCAATGAAAGAATTCTATTAAAATACTGCTCAAGCATAATGTAAGATAATTTTATGTGCACCTATTATACTTCCCATATGTCATCTTATAAATTTCGTGTGTGTGTGTGTGTGTGTGTGTGTGTGTGTGTGTGTGAAGAGTGAAATGGAGGTAGTGATAGTGAATTTAGTAAGCCAAATATTTGCGTTGTTCCCCAAAAGGGGGAAAATTGATTTACATGATTGTTTGCTATTAAGGCTCAAATGAGTCTACCATGATTTGGTTTTCTCTTATGTTTTTAAATTTTGACAGCTGTCAGTTTACAGTTATGACTACTTTATCTAAGCATCACAAACACTGCATTAGTATCTTCAGAAAATATACTGTGAAAGCTGCAGTTTCACTGTCCCAAATCAATTATCACATTCTTTAACTTGCAGTGTAGTCGTTTGTGGGCACTGAGGCAGCCAGCAGAAGGGTATTGATTGGAGTATAATGTCATGTGTAGCAGGAGAGAAAGATGAAAAGTATTTTCTGCTTAATGGGTTGGTATTAAGTAGGCGGGAATGGCTTTTAATTAGCCAACAATTGCTGTGTTTCCCAGTTTCCTTCCTTCCCTCCTCCTGTCCGTCACCAGCTGCCAATCTGCCCCCATTTTTTTGTTATTTGGAGTGCATTGCTCACTGCAGTGAAAGCCTTTGTTTAAGAAAGAGGGCTCCCAGGGTCTCAGCTGCCTGGGTACAGCTTGCTGCCTACGATGAGTAGCAACTGTCAGTTTATTTTATCTCAACCTTTTCATCATTCTGCTGAAACTGATCGACTGAAACCACCTGAGAGAACTGAGGATTCCGTACCTACAAGTCATTAGCTAGGGCTGCAGCCTCTCGCCACAGAGCAAGTCAACTGCACACTTCCCGAAATGCAGTCCACTTTAACCCCATGTTTCCCCAACACATAAGAATTCTGTCCCTTTTTTTGTTTTTGAAGCAGAATCAACGGGAGAGGATCCCTTTGATGTATGGGCATGTAAGTCAGGACATTTTGCTTTCGCTAAGGATGAGGATAATGTCCCCGTGACAGGCTTTGCTATGGTGAAAGCAGCTATATGAGGGACTTTGTTCAATCCACATCAAAAGTGAATGTGAAATTGGAAAACATTTTACAAAGTGACTTTATGACATCAGGTCTCAAGCCCCATTCTTTACCAATATCAAATGTGTCAGATTGAAGCCTGATTTCACAGGCTTGTGATCCATATGACAGCTGTTTAGCGGGTTTCCTGTTTCATTTTAGAATGGAGTAAAGACAAATTTCCCATACACTTTAATGATACTGTGAAAACTTTTTTCTAGAGAAACCATCTAACCTGTTATACCCATAATGCATCAAAACAGAATGACATGATGAGAAAATTCCCCCCGTGCCACAGTGGAGGTTATGTTTAGTAAATATCTGTGACACACGAAACTATTGAGAAATGATATGCCATACCATATACCACTTCCATATACCACTTAGACCTGTGGAGTTGTGAATATGTGGTATTTAACCATGTTTCAACATGGGTAGGTAGACTTCTTGGGGAAGTGAAATTTTAGAAACCTTTAGAAGGAAAAGGGAAGATAACTGAGCAGAGAAAAAGATTATTATTTCTGATAAATGATGTGAACTAACAATAAGAGTTGGAATTAAGAAGGAAGAGTTCAAAGTCCTTCACTTGATTTTAAGATAGATATATAAAGGAAGCCAAGGGAAGAGATGTATTGGTTTACAGTGCTTTCCATTTATCATATATGAATTTAAATATTGATAAGAAATGTTATCTGAAGACTCACTAAATAGGTTTACATACATTAGTGAAATATCACATATTCATGAGGAAAAGCTAACCTTGCATTATCTAAACCTTAAAATATTGAAAAATTTAAGAGCAGTTCTCACACATGAGAATCATCTGGTGAGCTTGTTGAAAGTAGATTCTCAAGCCCCTTCACTGGAGATCCTGGTTTAATGAGTCCGTGGTAAGGCCCTAGCATACGCATTTATAACAACCTCCCACCATCACCGATCAGATCATTTTTGATGCAAGTGGTCCTTGAGTTGCACTCTTGAGAAACTGCCTAAGGCTTATTGTGAAGTTTAATTTTACACAGGGTATCTTCAAATACTTGAATCATAATAGAAAATGCAACAGAATATCTTGAATCACCAATGAACAATGCTAATTTCAATGTCATTTTTCCTCCTAAGAATCTTCTACTTAAAATTTCTTTAAAATCTTTAAAAATGAAATAGATTAGACTACAATAGAAAAATACCAGAGTGCATCACATGTAGTAAGTATAGTTTTGTCAAATTCTTGATTCAATTGTTTATTCTGCATCACAAGGTAAAATATATTTCTTACTGTAGGTTTTAATCCAAAAGGCCACTGCTTGACAACCTGTTCTTCACACAGCAGCCAAAGTGATCTTTTTAAAAAGTCAGAGCCCTATTCTCAGACTTCAGTAACAATTTTCCATCACAATTGGAATAAAATCCAAAGTCATCACTATGGCCTGAAAGACCTAAATTAACTAGCTATCAGTGGAACCTCAGTTCTTCCTTCTCACTCAATTTCCTCCCACCATATTGGTCTTCTTGTTACTCAAACAAGCCCAGCATTACCTAGATATCTTCTCCCCACCCTCCTAGATATTCACACAGCTTGCTTCATCATTTCAATTCAGGTTTCTTTACAAACCATGCCTCTTTTGAAAGACTTCTCTGAACTTTCTGTTTAACATAGCCCTCCCCAAACCCAATCCCTTTGTGTCCTCTTACCCCTCTTTATTTTTCCTTCATAGCACTCAGCACTATTTCTAGTGGTTCCCTGACAGCATCTAAACCTCTCTTTCCATGCTTAAGATATTCTCTACTTTATAAATTTAAGTGGAAAACTGGGACTTGTTCCCACCCTACTCATTGAAAAGCCAGATATTCACTTTCCCAGCTTCCCTTGCAGCTTGGCAGGGTCATGTGAGCCAGTCTCCACCAATAAGCTGCACACATGCTGAACTTTGCCTCGGGATCTGTAATTTGTTAGGCAGGATTCTACACTGTAAAGCTTCCTTAATATTCTCATGACAAGAAATTAACCTGCCAATGTGTATGTGCTCATTAATTTTTTTCTGAACATTTTTTGCTGTTGTATAAACTAGGCTTAGTATCTGCAAACCTGAAAGACCTGCTATATACATATTTAGTTGTAAATCAGAACAGTTAGTTCTCTTGTGTCCCCTGTTATCAAGTTTGTATAAATATTTATGTGGATCTAAAAATAGTCGTTGAATTATTACAAATATAGATTGTTTCATATATAGGTATTTAGAATTTGCTTTAATTTTAGTATATGGCTTGATCTTTCTTTGTTTCCCTTCAAATTGATGTACTAAAGAGAGTCAAGAAGTCTCCTGGAGAAAGAGCAAAATAGATTGGTTTTGATTTACCTATCTTTTACAAATTATATTTTTCTTGGCAGGTATTGAGAAGGCTACCAGTAGAAAACTGATGTATTTTTTGAAAAGGAAAATTCTATGTTAGATATAGAAAGTGACAGTATTATGCATAATTATCTATGCAATTACACTTGCACATGCTTGAAAATTTTTAGCCAGGAAATGCTTAATAACATTTGCATGGTTAAATGAGACAGCAGAAACAACTGGAAAGGCCTCAGGGCATGGTCATCTATTTAAGCATCCACTTGGATTTTCAACGTACTTAGTCATATAATTGTGTGCCTAAACTTAGTAGATTCATGTAAGTAATCATAAATTATTTAAAAGCTGTGTGTGTAATGTTTTGTTCTCTGTTTCCTGCCAACCAAATTACTAAGGAATATACTATATTCACATTTCATCATATAAATCTTCAAGTAAGATTGCAGTGTAAAGCCCTGGATGAAAGTGAGTGGACAAGTGAATTCATTCAGATGATATATACATATATATATATATGTATATGCATATATGTATATCCAAAGATATATTGGACATATCTATAATCTATATATCTATTGATATATATCTATTAATAATATATCTATTTGGACATCAATATTTTAGAGAGTATTCTTATGATAAAATTGTATCATTCTGTTCATCTGTCTCTACTAAGATTTATATGGAAAAAGAGTTTCCTTTCCTAATGTTGTATTCAACACAATGAATTTTTAATTTTTATTAATTTGGTTTTTAATTTTAATTAAGACCTAAAGGCTGGACATAATAGCTTCCTTCTGTATAGCAGATTTTCTCCTTTTCATAATCCTGTTAGTGGGTGGTGGTGAAAACTTGGGCCAAACAAATGTGAATAGTAAAAATATTAACCTCAAAATTTTATGATGGTCATTTTGACCCAAATTTCTCCCCTGGTTTTTTTCATTAATCTTCTTCCTGACTATTGATTTTGAAGCTTCATTTCATTTCATATGTCTTCATTGTTACTTTTATATCTGAGTTACAAATATGTGGAGACTTGAGGAAAACTATGTATCTTTTCCCAGGAGCACACTTAATAAGCAAAACTAGATCTTTGAAAGTGTTAAATTAAACTTCCTTTGATAAGAGTGCAAAATACACTTTATTACCTACTGATACAATGAAATGTATATGTAGTCTTAATTCTGAGAAATCAGACTGGTCTCACTAAAGGCCAAAATTAACTGTTCTTTTCTCACTTTAACTGCCTGATTCCATGTTAGAAGTCAATAAATACAGTCCCTTAGAGGCACAGCACTTAAATGAGCTAACTTTAGTTTTCCCTATTGGTGTGACAAAGTCCAACTTTGTTTACATTGAGGGCGTGATGAAGAACATCTATTTGGCTCAGATTATTTGATTGAAGGTTAGCAGGCAATGAAAGGAAGAAAAAAACCTGAGTACACTGTCCTGTTAAAGGATTTGGGGTGATAAATATTGGTGCTGTTAATAGTTATTTTATTGCTACAGTAGTTCAGATGATTCAAAAAGTAACTGTATTCAGGTGCATTTGTAGTGTTTTCAGGGATTCACTTCAGGAAGGTCAAGACACCAGTCAGGATGATATGGCATTAAAATTAAGAAATATACTATCATTTCATCTGATTAGACTCTTGCTCAATATTTCCCATACTGAGCACACTGTACCCACCTCGGGTGGCAGACATTATCCATGAGAAGTGAAATATACATCCAAGGATTGTTAGTCAAGTCAGCCATCATAACAAGGCATTATAAATGATTTCTAATTTCTAAAAGAATATTCATCATGAAAAGTATTTATTTTTCTATTAATTATGCTAGGGAAACTAGATTATAAAAACTTTCACTCAGGAATGGGAGTTAAAAATACAGCAAAGACAGAGTAAAAGAATTTAGAGGAAAGCAAATTCTGGGACCATGGATATAATTTTTTATTGATGTTGTGGTTAAAAAAATTAAAATTAATAATAATGAAAATACCAAGGTGAGAGGTAAATAGAAATAAAACTCCCACACAATACCCAAAGTTTCAGGGAAACTCTGGAAAAAATTAGAAGCCAACAGAATTTGTGCCTTCAGTATGTTCATATTTTAAATGTTAATGTTAACTTCTTTTTTCAGAAGAAATCATATGGAATTGTCCAAATAGAGCCTTACTAAAGAAGGATTAAATATACATAGGAGAGGGTTGTTTTCCCCCCAATTCTAGCAATGGTAGAAAGTATTTAGCTAAATTGACAGAATAGTTGGGATCCATGACTGCAAGTAAAAGGATATAGTTAGAAGCAGAAGTAAGACCCCTCATTGGGAATGAGATAAACATAAATGGGTGACAACAGGGTTCCCCCAGAACTTCAAACCCTAGCCTTGCACTGGTACAGCTACAGCATTTACTCTGGTTTTACAATGGTCTAACCAAGCAACCAACAAACTTTTGATAAGCTTTTCAAACTAGCAATTAAAGACAAAATTGAAATAAAACCAGATTAGAAAAACCCAGCTACATTTTTCTTAGAAGTGGTGAATTCAGTGTACATTGGAAGGTTAAAACTGGTAACGCCATCAGCTACTAAGAACTGTGAACAGAATCTAAAAGAAGTATAGTTTTTGTCTGAGCAATCAAGAATTCTCTTTTATTGAACCAAGGCAGCAGATAGAGAAGGAGGCTCTCAGAGGGGGGAAAAAAGAAAAAGAAAAAGATCTTTCAACCCGAGGGATCTTGAGCTACATTATTATTTCCCAATGAAGTGAGCATTAGTTTTCTGAAGACATACTTGATTCCTAAGAATGCAAACTTGTCACTTGTAGAAAATATATGAAGATGAGTGAACTGTATTTGAATGAGGAAATTTGAAATTAAGGCTCAAGTTCTGTGCTCTTTTTTATTTAAAAATTTGGCTACAATTAAGTATTGATTTGTCTTTTTCAGCATGTTTCATCTTTGGAATTATTTTCTTATCAGGTACAGAAGCCATTGAATTCTCTAAGCTCTTTCTTTAAATTTATTAGAAGTACACTTTGATTAATCTATCATGATTTAAATGATAGTAACAGAAAAGATGCTTATCTTTCTCAAGTTTTTTTGACAGTAGCATAGAGTATATAAAGAATACATTTTACTGTTTTATCTCTCATTTGTCTTATCAAACTTGTTTCCTGTGACTAGGAATGGAAGTGAAAAACAAAGGATTTTAGGGATCTCTGCCTCTAAAAAATTATAGGCAGACCTACAACCTATAAACACACAATTTATAAATTGTCATAGAAAACTGCTATCCCAGCTCTCCCACTGGAGTTCCCACTGCTACTATCTAGGGAGCCGTCACAAAGAATCCTGAAGCTTGTGGATGTCAGGGCAGGCTAAATTAAGCTGTGGTAACAAACAACTCTGAAAATCTCAGTGGTTCACCACAAGGAAGGATTATTCTGTGTTCACACAAGGTCTGCTGCAGATATGAATGGCTTTCCAGGACAAATGTAGATATATAGTGATCCAAGCTGCTTCGATCTTGTGGCTCCATAGTGGTTTTTAAGGCTTTCTCCATGATCACTGTAGCAGGGAGAGAATCAGCTGCAGTATCTCAAGTGGGCTCTGCTTTGCTTTCACTGGGAAGCAACTTTTACCCATTGGCCAGAACTAGTCACAGAGCCCTGCCTAGTTGCCAGAAGCTGAGAAATGCAGTCTTCCATGTGACCAGAAGAGTAAAGAAGCAGACCTTGGCAAGCACTTGTAATTTCTACTCCCTTCCACAGTGGTTACTGAACTGTCTGAAAATTATAAGCAATGATTGTATGTTTTTCTGAAGAGAGGAGAGAGACCTTAGCTTTCATCAGATTCCTTAAGGGGAGAGTGATCTGTCATCTGAAAACTCTGATAAGCATTTTTTTAAAGGTAGAGATTTATATTGAAGAAAGGAAAGCTCTGAAATTCAGGAACAACTCAGTGAAGTTGAATTTAGGGCAAATTCCAAGACTTAGGGAGACCAGTCCATGTATTGGCCTCATTATTCATAACTGGCTTGCCTCTTACTCCCTGAGTGATTTCAATCCCATGCTATAGTACAATTAAGTTCTTGTAATAGCTAATCTTCCAACATTTAAAAAATCCTAGTTTTTTGAATAGGTTAAAGCATTTTCAGTCATTCATAATAAGGTGCTATCAGTTTAATTAGATTGATTCCTTCCTCATCATGCTCATAACTTTGATCCTCTGAAGAACAGGTATCCTAATTAGAAAAGGAATTAAGTTGGGAGAAGGGGTAAGTAAATTTAGAACATGGGGCATTTTTAAAATTCAGAAAGAATGTCAGATTTTGAGATACTGCCTAATGCTTGAAAACTGAATTTAATAAAAAGTAGGTTTTTCAAAAACTGTCCACAGTTCAGTATTCGTTGAGCACTATTATGTGCCAGGCATCATGCTAGCTGCTGGGGCTATGACAACAAACACAGTCGCCACTCTGTGCTGTGATAATGTGTCAGCACTACTTGGCATTTTATTGTCAGGGTGCTTTTAGCTGCAAGTAACAAAACTGAGCTGAAAGTGGCTTAAATAGGGAAATTTATGTCACATAAAAAACTGGTGGTGGCAATTACAGGGTTAGATAGTTTAGCATGCAAGGATGTCATTAAGGATCTAGATTTTTTCTGTGCTTTCCCACCACCATCCTCATCATTTTCATATCTTAGTTGCACATTGGCTATGGCAGTTCCAGGCAGCACATATTCATATATCAACATTTAAAGTCAGGAAAAAGGGAATCTCCTTGTTTGTGCCTCTTTTTAAGAATGAAGAAAACCTTTCTAGGAATTCCTCAGGAGATCTTCTTGTATCATTAATTACAGTTGTGTTCCGTATCCTCCCGAAAGCTATCACTTGGTAAGTATAATGAGGTCATGGTGATGGGCTTATATTAGTAAATACTCCACCACTGGGGATAGAGAAGGTCCATCCTCTGCAATGACACGGAGACATGAAGGGAGAGAACAATCAGGATTATGTTAGCAGGAAGGAAGTTGGGCAATGGCCACTGGGTAGGGAACCAACAGGGTCTTCCACACAGATACATTATGTCACTGGACCCTCAAGGCAATCTTGTGGGGTGGGAACTGTCATCTTTCTTTATAGAAGAGGTAAAGTTACCCAGGTCCACCAGCTATGAAGTGAAGGAGCTGGGATTCAAACAGAGATTGCCTGACTTCAATCACCACACAGTATCTGATGAATCTGGTCAAAGAAAACTACTCATCACTGAAACATGCCTTTTCCAAATTCACAGCCTTGTCTCTTTTGAATTTGCCTTAAATCTGTACTTCAGTTTGTCTGTCAAAAAAGCCTTAGAGAACTGTTACTGTAGAGTATGACTAAGGAAATTTGAAGTAACTGTATTTCAGTTTATGTAATGATTCTTCTCATAAATCTTCATTTTTCCCCTCCACTTTCACTATGTGTTGATATACTTGTAGTATTACGGCAAAAACAATGTAAAGGAGTTATTATATGGGGTTTACTGCAAATCATATTGAGAACATGATGCTTTAAAAACCCATACTAATTCTTTTGGTTTTCAAGATTTCCTTTAATTTAATTAGAACAAAGTGAATTTTAAAAGTATAAGAATTTTCTTAGAAACCTAGGAGTCATAGACTTAAAGAACTAAAAAGAAATTCAGAGATCATGTAGTTTAATTACCTTCTTACACTGATTTTACAAATGAGGAAACTTGTGCAACACTGAAAATCTTAGTTTGCAAAGATACTGGGAATAAAAGACTTAGTATATGAAATAATTATCTATTTGATGTATCCTACATCACACACAAAACAGTCTCACAATAATAAAACCAATATAAATACCAATAGTATGAATACTGAAAACAGTTTACTTTTTTTTTGGAGGGGGTACATTTTTTAGGATTTAGCCAACTAGAGACACACAGTCAAATTTCTGTTTAAAGCTACTTCGAATATTTCATTTCTCTGTGACTATATCACCAACTAGATATATATTTAGGATCATTAGTTTTACTTTATTTTGGATTTTTAGAGACTGCCTTTTCAAAGTTTATAGGCTCCTTGGAGAAGTGGCTGATGGCAAATCTGAAGTCAAAGACGTATATTATGAGTCTGAAACAATTTTCATAACAGATAGCAAGGAAGTCATCAAAATCCACAAAGCCTACACTAGAGGCTGTTTGCAGGAGGCTGGGATGATTTGGGGCTGAAAGATATGCAGGATAGAAATGGATCACTCATCCTAAACCTGATTTTTTTTTTCAATCCAAGGAAAAACAAGATGGAACTCAAAATGTTGAAAAATCCCCTTTAAAGAGACCCAACCACTAGGCAATGAGAATATAGCTTCAAAAACAGGGGGTTCCCAAAAAAGGAATCAATGGGATGAGCACTAAGAAATTCAGTCCAAATAGGGAGCTATTGTGGTCCCCAAGTTGGCAGCTGTCTGCCTGGTTGAAACTGAATGTGTTTTTATAGAACCAGATTTCTCCATTTAATTTAATTGAATTTCACATTTGTTATAAACTCCACAATAGTTTGTTATTACTTTTGCTTTCAACAGTCACTTACTTTTTCAAGCCATTTTTGAAAGAAAAATATTTTATTTTTATTGATACATTTCTCATTTCCTTATTCATTCTTTATGAAGATCCAGGTTTCTATCTAGATTCATGTTCTTTCTGCCTGGAGGAGTTTACCATTCCTTGTACTGGTGTATTGGTGATGAATTTTCTCAGCTTTTGTATGCCTGGAAAAATCTTTATTTTAACTACGTTTTCTTTCTCTTTTTAAAAAAATTTTATTTATTTATTTTTTAACATCTTTATTGGAGTATAATTGCTTTACAATGTTGTGTTAGTTTCTGCTTTATAACAAAGTGAATCAGCTATATGTATACATATATCCCCATATCGCCTCCCTCTTGTGTCTCCCTCCCACCCTCCCACCCCTCTAGGTGGTCACAAAGCACCGAGCTGATCTCCCTGGGCTATGCGGCTGCTTCCCACTAGCTATCTATTTTACATTTGGTAGTGTATATATGTCAGTGCTACTCTCTCACTTCATCCCAGCTTACCCTTCCCCCTCCTGTGTCCTCAAGTCCATTCTCTATGTCTGCGTCTTTATCCCTGTCCTGCCCCTAGGTTCATCAGAACCTTTTTTTTTTCTCTTAGATTCCATATATATGTGTTAGCATATGGTATTTGTTTTTCTCTTTCTGACTTACTTCACTCTGTATGAGAGACTCTAGGTCCATCCACCTCACTACAAATAACTCAATTTTGTTTCCTTTTATGGCTGAGTAATATTCCATTGTATATATATGCCACATCTTCTTTATCCATTCATCTGTCAATGGACACTTAGGTTGCTTCCATGTCCTGGCTATTGTAAATAGTGCTGCAATTAATATTGTGGTACATGACTCTCTTTGAATTATGGTTTTCTCAGGGTATATGCCCAGTAGTGGGATTGCTGGGTTATATGGTATTAACTATGTTTTTGAAAGATACCTTCATTGGGTATAGAATTCTAGGTTTGATGGTTCGTTTTTTCTTCTAGTACTTTAAATAAGTTGCTTCATTCATTCTTGTTTGATTTACATGTTTCCAGGAAGACTTCAGCTCCTATTATGTTTGTGCCACCACACCACTACTATAGCTGCTTTTAAGATTTTTCACTTTATCACTCATTTTAAGCACTGTGATTATGGTGTATCTTGGTTTAATTTTCATGTTTCTTTTACTTAGGGTTCATAGAGCTTCTTAGATTTGGGTTTGTAGTTTTCATCAAATTCAGAAAAAAAAAATCAGCCATTCATTATTTTTAAAAATATTTTTTCAGTTCCCTCCTGTTTTCCTCTTCTTTGGGGTCTCCAAATTACTCACATTTAGGCTTCTTGAAGTTTAACCATGGTTCTCTAACATGCTCTATTCATATCCTTTCAGTATTTTTTCTCTATATTTAATTTTGGATAGTTTCTACTGCTATATTTCCAAAGCTAATCTTGTGTTTTGCATTATCTAAATCTGCTGCTAATCCCATCCAAGTTGTTTTGGGTTTTTTTTTTCAGCTTGGACATTTTATTTCTTACTTCTAGAAATTCAGTTTGGCTTTTTAAAATATCTTTCTTGGCTCTATATATTTAACCTTTCCATTACATCCTTCAACATATGAAATATAGTTTTAATAACATTTTTATGTCCTGTATGCTAATTCTATCATCTGTTGCATTTCTGCATCATTTTCTATTTATATATTTTCTCCTCATCATGAGTTATAACTTCCTGCTTCTTGGCATATCTATGTAATGTTGCTTGGATGCCAGATACTACAGAGTTTACTTTTTTGGTTGCTAAATATTTTTTACTCCTATAAATATTGAGTTTTGTTCTAGAATTCAGTTAAATTACTTGGAAGCAGTTTGATGCTTTTGATACTTGTTTTTAAACTTTGGTAGGTGGTACCAAAGTAGTCTTTCATCTAGAGATAATTTTTTTCTCTACTATTAAGGCTTATGTGTCCTCCACCATAATATGCCCTATATTTTATGAGGTTTTTCCATTCTGGCTGGTGGGAGCATAAACAATTCCTGGCTCTGTTTAAGCTTAGGTGATTATTCTGCTTGAGGCTTTTGGGTGGTTCTTTCCCTAGCCTTCCATAGTTTCTTTACATGCACATACTGATCAGTATGCAGAAGACTGCATATCTCTGGAGCTCTCACTCAGTCAATCTCTCTCACTCTTTCCTTTTCTGCAGCTCTCTCTTTTCTAGTACCCTTTGCTGTGAATTGTAGCCATCTTGGTCTCCCTGGACTCCTAATTCAGTCTCCTCAACCCAAGGATCTCCTGGGCTGCCTCTACCTTCGTTCCCTTCCCTGTGTTACAGCCTGGCAACTTCCTCTAGGCTTGAGGAAATCATATAGCTCAGCTCATTTCATTTCCCTTTCTCAGGGATCGCTGTCCTGCACTGTGTGTTGTCCAGTTTCTGCAAACTTTTGTCTTATATGTTTTGTTTGGGTTTTTTAAGTTGTTTAAGATAGGAGGGTAAATCTTTTCCTTGTTACTTCATCTTGCCCAAAAGTAAAGTCCCACTTGTTTCTTTTCACTGAATATTTTTAACCAGACTTTAATTTAAAATGTAATCTTTTAAAAAGTTAGATGTGGCTTTTACTAGCTATAAGATAATATGTAAGGAACTGTAAGGCATGGAAAGAATCCTGGACTAGAGTTCTAGAAAACTAGATTATAGATCCATTTTGTCTTTCAGATTATTGCATGACTGCCTTCCCCTGGACCTGAGAACATTTGGAAATAAAACATGTGGACCAAGTAATTTTTTTGGTAACCACACAACTCAGTCTTTTCCTGATTCTATAAAACCAAAAAAAAAAAAAATCAAGAAGATTTTAACTCATTTTCAGAAGATAGAAATGTACTAGAGGAGTGCTATCACGTTTAGGAGGGCAGAGACATCCACAAACTAAAGTGCATGAAGAAGAGATAATGATGATCAGAGAACCAGACATGTACAGGAATTGGAGGCCCCAGGAATAGTGGGGAAAAAGTAGAGGCTGAGGAAATGCTGAGGGGAAGTATGACATAGGGTTGAAAACAGGCAAATGAATGGAAAGTCTGCGGATAAAATGGTTAACTAGGTTTAGCAACCTCAACAGTGTCAACCAACCAGGGAAAAGTTAAATTGCATGTGACATCAGATAGCTAGAAACTCCTTTATTATAAACTCTAGCAGAAGGATCAAGTAATACATCTGGCATTTTGGCATTTATACAGCTGTTTGATATATTTTAGTGATGATGATGAGGATGATAATAATAATAATAATAATTACCTCTTGTGGAAACCCTCAGAAACCAGTGTTTATGGGGGAAAAACAACAAATAAAATGCTCATGAAGCTCTAGATTGTATTCTTAAGGACTACAAAATATCTTACTTGTTTAGAAAATGCTCTTACTGAGGAATTGTGGTTGGTTCCAGAGGAATCATATCAATGACCTATTTCAAACCTCAGATAACAGGCTAAAGAGACTTGAAGTGAAATCTATTGCCAAAATTCATGAAGCTAATTAGTCTTCAATAGGGTATTATAACCAGGGTCATCAGACTCCTGAGTAACAGTCTCTCTCAATTACACCAAGCTGCCAGTAGGGTGAGCTTTGATTCATCCACAATTTTCACGAGAATCTTCTTTTTTATATGTCATGTTTTTGAACACATTATTAGAGACGGGTTTGCTCTGTGAAGATAGGATGATATAAAACCTGCTTGCTGACTTTTTGGCTAGTTCCATAACATTTCCCTCATTGTTATTGTTATTTAACAAACAGAAGTAGCGATCAAAGTATAATAGAATGTGAGACTCACTTGTGAATGTGGTTTTTTCACATTCTTTAAAATGGTTAAATTCATGAATGAAAAATACAAGAAAAGGATAGGGTAGGAAAACGTGGCTTGACATTAAACCAAGGAACACACATCAAGCCAACACAAACCAAGGATGAGAGACAAATTCATGCTCTTTATTGTTTTCCTTTAAGAATATTAAATGATTCATAAAACTAGGATGATAGTTTTGGCACTCAAGGAAATCTTTACATGCTTTTTGGTAGAAAACAGTAAGTGTCTTTACTGACTAGCCAATGTGTTCATCTTAATAGTTCTGGTAAGGAAAATAAACTATATTCTGGAGAAATCAGCAGAAATTCATAGACCCTTAAGCCTTCCAGAGCCAACCAATTTCTGTTGCTTCGGGCTTGAAAAATTTTATTGAACTGTAATAAAATTTGAATTCCTTCTAAATTCCTAAATTTGGAGGCAAATCTATACTTATTTTACTATTGGAAGGCAAAGGAGGAGTATGAAAACATTCCAGCCATATCTAAACGTATCAGAAGAGTATGAAGGTTCCTATATTTGCTGTGTTCCCTCTGAAAGATACAAAGATGAGAGGTGATTGCTGGTGAATCACTGTTCTGTTTTATCTAGAGACCTGAGTGCTCTCACTGCTCTATTCCCTTAGGGGGTCATGTTCCTCTGCTTAAAAGAATATTGCCTGCTCTGTGAGCTAATGATTTGTTTGGAGGTTGGAAGTCTCACAGGTGAAGATAACTGCACAGCTTTTATAATGTATCTTTCAAATCTTTGATCTGCTTTTTTCTGAATACCTGGGACCCCTCAATAGCAAGATTAAAGATGCCTCTTCAGAGAAGAAAGGTAAAATTTGAAAACCTAAAAGTTCCTCAGATTTCCAAATAAAATTTCTGTATTTCTTCACTTTGTCAACATCATACTTGCTGTTGTCCTGCATTCATGTGATAATTGGATGGTAATCAAAATACAGTGTTAGATCATCGGTTTGTGGGTTTTTTCCCCATATTTTTCAAGGAGGCAGGGAACTACAAATCTTGTTTCAAAAAGTGGTTATTGCCAACTAGCCTATGGCAAGGACATACATACTCATTTGATTCTATTTAATTTGACAAATATTTACTTAGTACCTAGTAGGTGTCAGACATTGTGCCTTCTTTTGTAGGGAATACCAAGAATCAGGACTTGTTTTCAAGAGATTCATACTCTATTGGGCAGACAAGGCAATTACAGAAATGGCCATGATAGGATGCAGAATATAACAAATGAAAAATGCTTGCAGAGAAATGAATGACATTCAATATGGGAAGAGAGAGAAGAAATAATATTCAAGTGAGAGGGGGTGAGGGAAGATTTCAGCATTTGAGAAGGACCTTGCAAGGTGGGTGAGATTTCCCTGGAGGGGACTGAAGCTGGAAGTAAGGTGATAATAGTGTATGTTGCATGTGTGTGAGTGTGTGTGTGTGAGTGTGTGTGTGTGTGTTGTCGGGGGAGGGAGGTGGTCAAAAAAGGTTGAGAAGCTTGTGTTTAACTTGTGGACAGTAGCGAGTCCATGAAGATTTTTAAGCAGAGCAAAGATAGAATAATACGAGTTGTGGTTTAAGAAATATTTTTGACGCATTTAAAAATTTTAGTGTAAAATTTAACTTTTTAGTGTATTTTGAGGTAAAACTATGTCTGTGTAAACAACAAGTGTTTGATAGTGCCCTACAGGTCTTATTTCCACACAGAATACCTATCACTTAAAATGTTGACTGAACTAACTTCTCATTTATATTTGAATCTGAAAGATTATTATTTTCACTCTTATAATGACGTAGCTCATCCACGCATAGATTTCTATTCTTGGTCAAGTGAATCAGTAAGGGGGTGTACTTTTAGAGCATTCTGGTGAATTTAATCTTCTCCACCACATGAACAGCTGAATTTTTACTGTCTGAGTAATATTTTTCTTAATTTATATTTTATTTAGGTAGCATTGGTTTATACATTATATAAGTTGCATGTGTACAACACTATATTTCTACTTCTGTATACTTCACAGTGTGCTCACCACCAAAAATTTAGTTTTCATCTGTCACCATACAGTTGCTCCCATTCACCCATTTTGCCCTCCCAATTTTCCCCTGTGGTAACCCCTACTCTGTTCTCTGTATCTATGTGTTTGTTTTTGTTCGTTGGTTTGCTCATTTATTTTGTTTTTTTGTTTGTTTTTTATATGTCTGAATAATATTTTGAAGTGCACTTTTTGTTTCCTCCTAAGCCCTTTAGAGCACAACATGCCCTTACAAAAAATGGGGAGATAAAACGTAACAAGAATAGAAAAATAAATAACTTCATAGAGTAAAGCAAAGCAAAGCAAAATAGATTTTTAAAAAGCCAAAAAACAGGATTGCAATAAATGGCTCTTATCAGAAGCTAGTTTTGAGGAATATTTTTTTCATGATTATCATTATGATGATTAGGGTTTATCCCAGATAAATCTGAAAATGTGAGTAGTTCAACGTATTCTCCACCAAACCATTTATCAAAGCAAGTAATCTAATAGATGGATCATACTTCCTCTGCTTTAGCTCCTGGGCAGAAAAAGTGAGAGCCTAAAGGGAAGATAACGCAAAACTACAGAACAAATGCCCAAATATATGACAAGACAACATCCTGAATAAGCAAAGCATTATCTGAAAGTAGTTAGTCAATAGTCAACTATAAATATTTCTTGAGCACTGAGCACACTGGAATTCAACAATCCCTCTATTTCTGAAGACTTCATCTTTCTTTCTCTTATTATGCATCTATTAGGAATGAGACCTTTCCTTATTTTCTAACTGGAGGACAGACAGTGGTGGAGTGGTATTCTACTGATGTAAAAGAGCCAGTAAAATTTCTTTGTGCCAAATTTACTATTATTTACTATTTATTCTGTGGAGGAAATAAACACCAAAACAAATTATTGTTTCATCTAAATGACCTAAGGGGGGAAAAAAAAGAGTTCCAAATAGGAGATGCCCAGCAATTCCACTCCTGAGTATATAGACAAAAAAAACCCTCCACTAATTCAAAAACATGCTTGCACCCCAATGTTCATATTAGTATTATTTACAATTGCCAAGGTATGGAAACAACCTAAGTGCCCATCAACAGAAGATGTGCCATTCACACACACACACACACACACACACACAAATGGAATACTACTCAGCCATAAAAAAGAATGAAGTTCTTAACTGGAGACTAGAGCCCAGTCAAGTTGATACATAAAACTGACCCTTACATCCCCCCTCTAGTTATTTGTTTTTAATTGACTATTTTGACTAATTATCACAAGAAAAGTATGTAGGAAAAAAAGTAGAATTAAGAGAAATTACTATCAAATATTTTCTCAATTAACATTCACACCTGAATTGAGAAAAATAGGAAAACTTACTATCATCAGAAAAGTAAGAGTATAATACTAACTAGCATCTATGAACACTTGCTCTTGTCCATAAGGTACGACACTGAACATTTTTTAAAACATAAACCTATTTCATATTCCTTACAGCTGATCAGTACCTACTGTTGAATATTTAAGATAACTGAAAAAATGGTGATTTATCAAGTTGAATAAATCTATCACTATTATATGCCTCCCTTAAACATTGAAGGTACGACACAGCAGAAAATTGCATCCAACATTAACATAGTAATGAATAAATAAAAATAAAATTGCCAATGGTCGAATAAACCTTTGCAATGAAAATGACTTAGCCATTAAGAATGGTACAAAGATCTAAATTGTTTTCAGAAACCAAGGCCTTACCAATAGTCGGATCAGGTGCAATGTCACTTCTATTCTCCTTCCATGACAGCAGGTAGTCAAGGCTGGTAAGATCTGCAGATTCTATACAACTATTAATGGTCAGCATCATCTGATGAGCTTTTGCTATTCCATAATGAACTTTTGTCTCATCCATCAGAGGTATGTTCGTTAACTCTGCTGTTGTGTCAAAAGCTTGCTGAAAGTATTCAGAAGCTTTGTTGTAGCATCCCTAAAAATGTAAGAGAAATAATTTTTTTCTTAATTTTAATTTACCATCCCACATGTCTGCCCACTTTGGCATGTGCCACACTAATCCTCCAACAGTTTTAGCAGTTCATCTTCAAGAAGAAAGAGATGGCAAGCAGGGCCTCTATTAGAATAAGTTTCCTTTTAAAAGCTGTGATTACTAACCATGCAATATCTTGAAGTTCATTCACCAAGAAAGGTGTATCTACCAGGTTGAACTGTATGAAACAATTTTCTTTTGGATTAAAAATGGTCAAATTTTAGCATTTTGCTTCCTAATATAAGGAAGAAAAAAGAAGTTTGGGAAAGAGTGAACTGATTCACATTGATTTGGATGGAATTTTCTTACTTGTTGCATTGGATTTACCATACAAAATCTGTTTAACCAGCTTTTGTTTTCAGTCACAGCAAGAGATCATTCTAGCCAACCCATTTAATCAATGGTGAGTGAAAATGCATGTATATTCCTGCTCTTCCATTATTACTTGTGTTTTCCCATGTGCACATGTCATTCTTGACTAAGAATGTGGAAGACAAGATTTTGAAATAACACGATCTTGACAACAGCACTAGCATAACTCAAAAGATCATTTAAATGTTTATCGTCTCCAAGTCCCTTGCAACATTTTAACTTGCAAAAACTCAAGGTTTCCTCCCCTTCTCTTCCTTCCTTCTTTCCTTCCTTCCTCCCTCCCTTCTCTCTCTCCCTCTCTCTTCCTTTCTCTCTCTCTTTCTTTCTTTCTTTCTTCTTTCTCATTCTCATCTCTCCTTTTAAAAGTTATTGTCTACAAATAAATAACATTTACCTAACTCTTATGAAGTGTCAGGGACAGTGGTAAATACTTCATATGTATTATGTCATTAGCTTTCATAGGTCACCGTATGAGGAAATATTATTCTTATTTTACAAATAATGAAATTGAGCCTCAGAGAAAAGACTGTCTTCTGCCACCTCCCCAAGTCTTCTAAAAATCCTCCTTAAAAACTTTTCCTCAAAAGGGGATATTATTTTTAGGATTAAGCTATACTTGTAAAGACTCTAGGGAAGAAAAACTTCCTTTCTTCACGGATTTATAACCCTGGGGAGTCCATCCTCTTCCCTTTCCTCCCCTCTCCTTTCTTTCTCTCTCTCATATGCACAAAAACATGTATGCACACTCTTGAAGAGAAATGTTTTACTATGAGCTTTCAAGTCATTTTTCTCACAATGTTTTATGATGGAACTGGAAATGAAAAAACACCATAGAAACAGCTTTATACCATATGCCAGTACAGGTAAAATGCATGCTCAACAACCACACATCTCTGTGCAATCATAGAGTCCAAAGAGCAGAAAAACTGATTGAATAAAGAGGCTGCTGGCAAGGTGAGGAGGGGGAGGAGTAGGGCTTATGTGACAGTTATGTTACATACATGAGCAGCACATGTAACACTGCTATATACCCACAGGGACAATTTAGGTGAACCATTCAAATGGCTCACTCCAATTAAAATTTCTAATTTAAACAGACTTCCTCTATATTACATCAATAACAATTTTTGTTTGTTTACATGAACAATTCTTTCTCTTATTTCAAAGCATAAAACAGGATTTATATGAGACTAAGATCACTTAATTAAGAAAATATAAAAGTATATCAAAGATATTTGTATGTCAATGAAATAAATTATATGATTGAGAAATAATATCAATATTGAAGACAATAAAACTAGTTAAAATTATAGATTGCCCTGTTAGATATCAAAGAGATGGGACAAAATAGATGAAAATATAAGACTAGACCAAACATTTCTATTTTTAAAAACAAAGAAGTATAAATATCTAATTATTGTTCTAGCTATAATCCTGAGCTTTAGGCTGTTCATTGCTTTAGTGAGAGTCTCAATTAGGAGGATTAGGGACCATAAATAAATGGACATATATTTGAATTTCCAGAATTATTTTGATATATTATTATTTTGGAACAAACTCATTCATCCAATGAATAACTACTATTTACCAGGCCCATGCCAGGCAGTAGAGATTCAGCAGTGAACAAAGTTTAAGGTCAAGTAGGTGAGCTTGCTGCTAGTGGAAGTAGTCATCTGCCTATAACTTTTATTAGATCTTTTTTAACAAATGCTTTTTCCCCCTGAATACTTCTATTGTTATAATAGGTAATTAGGCATTATAATTAGGTAATTATTCTTCCCTCAAATTGTGCCTAGTGTTCAATCTTGAGACACACACATACCTGTCATAAAACTGGTATCAAGCTAGATTTTTCTAGTTTAAGGCACCCTTAAGAAATATAACATTAGTTCTTCTCAGATGCAAGAATTTTTATACATACCTTTTTAGAACAAGGTTTCATTAATGTGCACTGTATTTCCAGATTTTTCATTCTTAAAGAGTTTCTATTGAAATTTAATCTCTTCTCTAAGGGTTCTGTCCAACTTTCCACAGTTCCTGTTATCAGTGAATCCCTATGCTGTTATAAAATTCAGAAGATTCTAGTAATTAATCCTGGCAATCTTAAATAAGAGTTTGGGAATACAGAAGTGAATTTATAGAAGTGAATTTATACACTTCATAAGTGCATCTTATTGGAAGAGAAGACTTCATTTAATGTTATAAATATCACTAATAAGCATTAGGTGGACAATTTCAGGACAAGATCTTGACATTATAGATGTTGAAACAAAACTTGCATTATTACACTATAACATAGAATTTTCATGCAGTATTGTGATTCTTATTAGATCCTTCTTAGTGTCTGAATTGTCACTGTCCAATGAGCAAGCTCAAAATAAATGGGCATTTTCTCAGTACTAAGGAAGAATCTTTTCTTACACAATTTCCTTACTGTATTAGTGTTGGAACTACCATTGTTTTAACTATATGATTATGCTCTGCTCTTAATAGAGAATAAAAGATCCCATGAAGGGTCTATACCTAGTTATTTTCCCTAAAATATTCTCACTTAACCCCTTTACATTAATGATATATTTTCAATTAAAAACCAATCACATCAGGAGGGTGAGATGGGTGGCCCATCTTCCATGATTACATAGTAAAAGGTAAACTAATTAGGATGTTTTTAAGATGTGTTAACTTAAATTATAATAACACTATAATAATTAGAGAAAACTGTATTTTTCTACATACAGGTTTATATTATAATTGTGGTCCTATAACAATATTATTTCTTGGAAATTACTGTTAAGAATACAACTAGAATACATTGCATGAATAATATGAAGCCAGAAAAGGTATGATAAGGGCAGTTGGTAGAGGTCCTTAAAAGGTAGACTGACAAATATCAGTAATATTAGATTTGCTTTTAAAGATTCAGGGAAAGTTTTCAAAATGCCAAAATATTGGACAAAAATGAAACAGAAGTTTGGAATTTCAAAAGTGAGAGACTACTACTCTCAACTGGTATAAAATTGGTTACAAATTTATGGATTGATTCAATGAACTTGCATATTTTTGTTCACCAACTCTGCCAGGTTCTCTTCTAGAAATTGGAATGAAATTTTAAAAAAAAGCAGATCTGGTCTCTTTTCTCATTAAGCTTCCATTCTAGACACATTCAACAACAAGAAGGAAAATATCACAAATGAGAAAACTATGAGACAAGTGCTGCATGGAAAATTGAAGTAGTATTAAAGAGTGAGTTGGTGGCTACTTTTGATTGGGTTGACTCAAGGAAGACCTTTCTGAAGTTGTAGCATTTAGCTGAGCCCTGAATGACAAGAAGCCAGCAATGTGAAGTTCAGATTGGGGAGTGGTCCACGCAAAGTATTCCAGCTAAAGCAAATGTCCTCAGGCAGAAATCAGCTCAGCATGTTTGAAGAACTCCACAAAAGTCCCTTTGGCTCTGGTGGACAGCATAAGGAGAGTAGAAGGCAATAAAGTCAGAGACTGGGAGTGGGGGAGGTAATGCATCTCATATAGATTGTTTCAAGTCAGGGTGAGGATTTATATTTATGTCCTCAGAAGACTGAAGCAATGGAAGTATTTTAAGCCAAGAAATAACATGATTTTATTTACATTTTGAAAGGATTACTTGGGCTTCTGTGTGGAGACTGTATTGGATGGAGGAGAAATGGGAAAATGGGTTCAGAGCTTATTGCAATAGTACAAGTGAGAAAACATAGTGTCATAACCAGATGTGGTGATAGTAGCAGAGAGAGAGAGAAGAAGTGGGTGGATTTGAGATGCGTTTTGGTGGCATGAAGGTCAGGGTTTGCTACTGGATTGGATATGGAGCAGGAGGGGAAAGATGAATCAAGAATATCCAGATTATTGGCTTGAGCAATCGAGTTGATGGATAATGGTACCATTTATTAAGATGTGGAAGCCTGGGGAGAAGTAGGTCAAGGAGGGAGGAATCACATTAAACTTGAGACGTCTATTAGAAGACATCCAGGGAGAGATGCTAGGGAGGCAGCTGGCTTCACAAGTCTGGAGTCCCAAGGAGAGATCAGGGTTGGAGATATAAATCTGAGAGTCATCAGTGTATGGATGGTATTTAAACCATGGGCCTGTATGAGGTCAGATAAGGAGAGCTCACAGATTGAGAAAAGAAGGTTGCCTATGAAATGCCTGAATGGTATTCTATCCTGGTTGAATATTAAGAAGGGAGAGAAATAGAATTTAGGGAAAAGCTGATGAGTTGAGTTCAGTTTTTAATAGGTTACATTTGAAGAGATCTAAGTGAAGATGTCAAATAGGCAGTGAGAATGAGTCTGCAATGGAGGAGAGAGATCTGAGTTTGAGATATTAAGAAGGTAAGTGCTATTGTGTACCCAATATATGCTAGGAACTCTATTAGGTACTATGTACATGTTCTAAAATTTCTAATCCTTATATAACCAGTCTTCAAGATATATTGTTATTGACATTTGAAAAATCAGGAAACTGAGGATCAAAGAATTAACTCGCTCAAGGTCACAGTTAATAAACAGCTGAGTGTAGATTCAAAGTCAGGTGGGCAAAACTTGGTGTAGTTCTTTGTCCTGCTACAGTTTCTTTCAAGGGAAAACTTAATAGATAGTGTGTGGTGCAAATAGTTTGTGAAACTGTTTGGGTGTAAAATTGGAACAAAGGCATTTGATACAATTAGGAAACATTCATAAGCAACTGACTAGCAGACATGAAATAACTCTTTGTCAATGCTTTCTTAGGAAATGGCTTTGTAGAACTAGGAGGAAATTCAGGATGTCATCAAGGCTATCACTTTGTCTCAAAATTACAAGGAGAAAAAGATAACTATCACTTAGTTCTAATCCACTTAGCTATACATTTTCAAATTATACTCTTATAGTAATGATATAACAACTCAGAGTCAGCCTGAGAAGTCATCAGTAGATTTTCTGACTTGAGAAAATACCCGCAAAGAATCACAGTAATGCACAAAAACTGAATGTAACGTTAACAAGTTTAGTATCAAACAAAGCTTTCTCTTGAAGTCTATGATGTCATAAAATTATTATAGTATTATGTTCTTAATACTATACTATTTATCAGTGACTGTTTATTACATTAAGATGTAAGCAACCATGAAGGTATATGAATCAACTTGTACATTTGGAGGCATGCATATTTGAAGAGAGCATGAATACTTGGAATCCTATAAATTTTATACTAGAATAAGGATAAGCTGGTAAAAAAAATTAACTTTTGGTAGTTGCCACAGGCTTTGGATATTACTCATGTCTCTAGCTTTAGATATTAAACTCTTCTTCAAGAATTACTAATCAGAGAATAAAATACATACTGTTAAGATAAAAACTCTTGGTAAAAAAAAAATTAAGAAAATGCAAGTATAAAAATATTACCCCTCAGAAATGTTTTTTTGTTTTTATCTTCCTTATGCTTTCTGTAATTGGGAAAATACAGGCTAATACTTGATGTTCACATTATACTAAAAAACTGAGGTCTGGATATTGTTTGGTGGTAGGGTAAAACAATTTGTGCATTTTGCACTTCTCTTTTGAAGAACAATCCTTTTAAAAGGTAGGACTCAAATATTTACTAGAAATGTCAATTCTGCCACTATAGGATAAGCTTGTCCATTAGACTGTAAGCCTTACAAGGGCATAAGCCTTGTCTCTCTCTCTTTTTTTTTACCACTGTATCCTGTAAAGCAAACAAAAGGAAATACAAAATCAACAAGACAGGAGTCACCAGAGGCAAAGGGCAGATCACAGAGATGGGGGTGGCAGAAGGAGCAACCAGCAGAGAGAAAAATGTGGGGGTGAAAGACTGGGGGGGCACAAAGAAAGAGGGACAACAACTCAGGGGAGACCAGAGGGAGAAGGAGAGGACAACCGAGAGGGAGAGAGAGGTTCTAGAAAGACAGGGGCAGGAGAGAAGAGAGCAAGGGGGGTGAGGGAGGAAGAGAGAAGAAAGAGGGTGACAGTCAAGACAAAAGGGGGTTTCTGATTGTGAGTGAGAGGCGAGGGGAGGGAGGAGGCCAATGAGCCAGGGTGAGCAAGAGAGAGGGGTGTAAAAAGAGATGCCCTGTTTGAAAGCATGCTTCCCATAGAAGGAACTGAAGATAGTAATTTTATTCATTCAAATTAATTTCAAGCTCTTATTTCCTTTAAAAAAAAAAGCCTAAATAGGGACAGTCATCGACAGGAAGACACTGGAAGTCGCCAAAAAAGATACCCCACATCCAAAGACAAAGGAGAAGCAACAATGAGACTGTACGAGGGG
Source organism: Mesoplodon mirus (assembly GCF_964341445.2). Lineage (NCBI taxonomy): Eukaryota > Metazoa > Chordata > Mammalia > Artiodactyla > Ziphiidae > Mesoplodon > Mesoplodon mirus. Next base: position 8,464,766 of record NC_138977.1, on the reverse strand, counting down.
CACAATCACAGTAAAATCAAATCCCATAACTGCTGGGTGGTGACTCACAGACTGGAGAACACTTATACCACAGAAGTCCACCCACTGGAGTGAAGATTCTGAGCCCCGCGTCAGGCTTCCCAACCTGGGGGTCCAGCAATGGGAGGAGGAATTCCTAGAGAATCAGACTTTGAAGCCTAGTGGGATTTGATTGCAGGACTTCAACAGGACTGGGGGAAACAAGAGACTCCACTCTTGGAGGGCATGCACAAAGTAGTGTGTGCATCGGGACCCAGGAGAAGGAGCAGTGAGCCCAGGGGAAATGGAACCAGACCTACTTGCTAGTGTGGGAGGGTCTCCTGCAGAGGCGGGGGGTGGCTGTGGCTCACCGTGGGGGCAAGGACACTGGCAGCAGAATTTCTGGGAAGTACTCCTTGGCATGAGCCCTCCCAGAGTCTGTCATTAGCCCCACCAAACAGCCCAGGTAGGCTCCAGTGTTGGGTTGCCTCAGGCCAAGCAACCAACAGAAAGGGATCCCAGCCGCACCCATCAGCAGGCAAGTGGATTAAAGTTTTACTGAGCTCTGCCCACCAGAGCAACAGTCAGCTCTACCCACCACCAGTCATTCCTATCAGGAAACTTACACAAGCCTCTTAGATAGCCTCATCCACCAGAGGGCAGACAGCAGAAGCAAGAGGAACTACAATCCTGCAGCCTGTGGAATGAAAGCCACATTCACAGATAGACAAGATGAAAAGGCAGAGGGCTATGTACCAGATGAAGGAACAAGATAAAACCCCAAAAAAGCAACTAAATGAAGGGGAGATAGGCAACCTTCCAGAAACAGAATTCAGAATAATGATAGTAAAGATGATCCAGGACCTCAGAAAAAGAATGGAGGCAAAGATCAAGAAGATGCAAGAAATGTTTAATGAAGACCTAAAAGAATTAAACAACAAACAAACAGAGATGAACAATACAATAACTGAAATGAAAACTACACTAGATGGACTCAATAGCAGAATAGCTGAGGCAGAAGAATGGATAAGTGACCTGGAAGACAGAATGGTGGAGTTCACTGCTGCAGAACAGAATAAAGAAAAAAGAATGAAAAGAAATGAGACAGCCTAAGAGTCTTCTGGGACAACATTAAATGCAATAACATTCGCATTATAGGGGTCCCAGAAGGAGAAGAGACAGAGAAAGGACCAGAGAATATATCTGAAGAAATTATAGTTGAAAATTTCCCTAATATGGGAAAGGAAATAGCCACCCAAGTCCAGGAAGTGCAGCAACTCCCACACGGGACAAACCCAAGGAGAAACACGCCGAGACACATAGTAATCAAACTGGCAAAAAATAAGACAAAGAAAAATTATTGAAAGCAGCAAGGGAAAAATGACAAATAACATACAAGGGAACTCCCATAAGGTTAACAGCTGATTTCTCAACAGAAACTCTACAAGCCAGAAGGGAGTGGCCTGATATACTTAAAGTGATGAAAGGGAAGAACCTACAACGAAGATTACTCTACCCCGCAAGGATCTCATTCAGATTCAATGGAGAAACCAAAAGCTTTACAGACAAGCAAAACCTAAGAGAATTCAGCACCACCAGACCAGCTCTACAACAAATGCTAAAAGAACTTCTCTAAGTGGGAAACACAAGAGGAGAAAAGGACCTACAAGGCCAAACCCAAAACAATTAAGAAAATGGTCATAGGAACATACATATCGATAATTACCTTAAACATGAATGGATTAAATGCTCCAACCAAAAGACACAGGCTTGCTGAACGGATACAAAAACAAGACCCATACATATGCTGTCTACAAGAGACCCATTTCAGACCTAGGGATACATACAGACTGAAAGTGAGGGGATGGAAAAAGATATTCCATGCAAATGGAAATCAAAAGAAAGCTGGAGTAGCAATTCTCATATAAGATAAAATAGACTTTAAAATAAAGCATGTTATAAGAGACAAGGAAGGACACTACATAATGATCAAGCAATCAATACAAGAAGAAGATATAACAATTATAAATATATATGCACCCAACAGAGGAGCACTTCAATACATAAGGCAACTGATAACAGCTATAAAAGAGGAAATCAACAGTGACACAATAATAGTGGGGGACTTTAACACCTCACTTACACCAATGGAAAGATCATCCAAAATGAAAATAAATAAGGAAACAGAAGCTTTAAATGACACAATAGACCAGAAAGATTTGATATTTATAGGACATCCCATCCAAAAACAGCAGATTACACTTTCTTCTCAAGTGCGCATGGAACATTCTCCAGGATAGATCACATCTTGGGTTACAAATCAAGCCTCAGTAAATTTAAGAAAATTTAAATCATATCAAGCATATTTTCTGACCACAACACTATGAGATTAGAAATGCATTACCGGGAAAAAAACGTAAAAAACAAAAACACACGGAGGCTAAACAATACGATACTAAATAACCAAGAGATCAGTGAAGAAATCAAAGAGGAAATCAAAAAATACCTAGAGACAAATGACAATGAAAATACATCAATCCAAAACCTATGGGATGCAGCAAAAGCAGTTCTAAGATGGAAGTTTATAGCTATACAGACCTACCTCAAGAAACAAGAAAAATATCAAATAAACAATCTAACCTTACACCTAAAGAAACTAGAGAAAGAAGAACAAACAAAACCAAAAGTTAGCAGAAGGAAAGAAATCATAAAGATCAGAGCAGAAATAAATGAAATAGAAACGAGAAAACAATAGCAAAGATCCATAAAACTGAAAGCCGGTTCTTTAAGAAGATGAACAAAATTGATAAACCATTAGCCAGACTCATCAAGAAAAAGAGAGAGAGGACTCAAATCAATAAAATTAAAAATGAAAAAGGAGAAGTTACAACAGACACTGCAGAGATACAAAGCATCCTAAGAGAATACTACAAGCAACTCTATGCCAACAAAATGGACAAACTGGAAGAAATGGACAAATTCTTAGAAAGGTATAACCTTCCAAGGCTGAACCAGGAAGAAATAGTAAATATGAACAGACCAATCACAAGTAATGAAATTGAAACTGTGATTAAAAATGTTCCAACAAACAAAAGTCCAGGACCAGATGGCTTCACAGGTGAATTCTATCAAACATTTAGAGAAGAGCTAACACCCATCCTTCTCAAACAGTTCCAAAAAATTGCAGAGGAAGGAACACTCCCAATCTCATTCTACAAGGCCACCATCACCCTGATACCAAAACCAGACAAAGATACTACAAAAAAAGAAAATTACCAACCAATATCACTGATGAATATAGATGCAAAAATCCTCAACAAAATACTAGCAAACAGAATCCAACAACACATTAAGAGGAACATACACCATGATCAAGTGGGATTTATCCCAGGGATGCAAAGATTCTTCAATATATGCAAATCAATCAATGTGATACACCATATTAACAAATTGAAGAATAAAAACCATATGATAATGTCAATAGATGCAGATAAAGCTTTTGACAAAATTCAACACCCATTTATGATAAAAACTCTCCAGAAAGTGGGCATAGAGGGAACCTACCTTGACATAATAAAGGCCATATATGACAAACTCACAGCAAACATCATTCTCAGTGGTGAAAACCTGAAAGCATTTCCTCTAAGATCAGGAACAAGACAAGTATATCCACTCTCACCACTATTATCCAACATAGTTTGGAAGTCCTAGACACAGCAATCAGAGAAGAAAAAGAAATAAAAGGAATACAAACTGGAAAAGAAGAAGTAAAACTGTCATTGTTTGCAGATGACATGCTACTGTACATAGAGAATCCTAAAGACGCCATCAGAAAACTACTAGAGCTAATCAATGAATTCGGTAAAGTTGCAAGATACAAAATTAATGCACAGAAATCTCTTGCATTCCTATACACTAATACATAATAACACTAATGATGAAAAAACTGAAAGAGAAATTAATGAAACACTCCCATTTACCATTGCAACCAAAAGTATAAAATACCTAGGAATAAACCTACCTAGGGAGACAAAAGACCTGTATGCAGAAAACTATAAGAAAAAAATTAAAGGTGATACCAACAGATGAAGAGATATACCATATTCTTGGATTGGAAGAATCAATATTGTGAAAATGACTATACTATCCAAAGCAATCTACAGATTCACTGCAATCCCTATCAAACTACCAATGGCATTTTTTACGGAACTAGAACAAAAAATCTTAAAATATGTATGGATAAACAAAAGACCCCGAATAGCCAAAGCAGTCTTGAGGGAAAAAAAAACGGAGCTGGAGGAATCAGACTCCCTGGCTTCAGACTATACTACAAAGCTATAGTAATCAAGACAATATGGTACTGGCACAAAAACAGGAACATAGATCAATGGAACAACATAGAAAGCCCAGAGATAAGCCCACGTGCCTATGGTCAACTAATCTATGACAAAGGAGGCAAGGATATACAATGGAGAAAAGACAGTCTCTTCAATAAGTGGTGCTGGGAAAACTAGACAGCTACATGTAAAAGAATGAAATTAGAATACTCCCTAACACCATACACAAAAGTAAAGTCAAAATGGATTTGAGACCTAAATGTAAGACTGGACTCTATAAAACTCTTAGAGGAAAACATAGGAAGAACATTCTTTGACATAAATCACAGCAAGATCTTTTTTGATCGACCTGCTAGAGTAATGGAAATAAAAACAAAAATAAACAAATGGGACCTAATGAAACTTCAAAGCTTTTGCGCAACAGAGGAAACTATAAACAAGACAAAAAGGCAACCCTCAGAATGGGAGAAAATATTTGCAAATGAATCAATGGACAAAGGATTAATCTCTAAAATTTATAAACAGCTCATGCAGCTCAATACTAAAGAAACAAACAACCCAATCCAAAAATGGGCAGAAGACCTAAATAGACATTTCTCCAAAGAAGACATACAGATGACCAAGAAGCACATGAAATGCTGCTCAACATCACTAATTATTAGAGGAATGCAAACCAAAACTACAGTGAGGTATCACCTCACACCAGTTAGAATGGGCATCATCAGAAAATCTACAAACAACAAATGCTCGAGAGCATGTGGAGAAAAGGGAACCCTCTTGCACTGTTGGTGGGAATGTAAATTGATACAGCCACTATGGAGAACAGTATGGAGGTTCCTTAAAAAACTAAAAATAGGATTACCATATGATCCAGCAATCCCACTACTAGGCATATATATACCCAGAGAAAACCATAATTCAAAAAGACACATGCACCCCAATATTCATTGCAGCACTATTTACAATAGCCAGGTCATGGAAGCAACCTAAATGCCCATCACAGACGAATGGATAAAGATGTGGTACATATATACAATGAAATATTATTCAGCCATAAAAATTGAGTCATTTGTTGAGACATAGATGGATCTAGAGACTGTCATACAGAGTGAAGTAAGTCAGAAAGAGAAAAACAAATATCGTATATTAATGCATGTATGTGGAACCTAGAAAAATGGTACAGATGAACCAGTTTGCAGGGCAGAAGTTGAGACACAGATGTAGAGAACAAACGTATGGACACCAAGAGGGGAAAGCTGCAGGGGGCTGGGGATGGTGGTGTGCTGAATTTGGCGATTGGGATTGACATGTATACACTGATGTGTATAAAATTGATGACAAATAAGAACCTGCTGTATAAAAAAATTCAAAAAAAAGCCTCAATAATTCTGAAATAATCAAAATCAATTATATGGTAAATAAAGGACTATAGTGGTTCAGGGTATGAGTTTGAATACCACTGCTGCCTGGAAGCTTGGAGACCTGGCATAGGTTACTCAAACCCTCTGAGCCTCGGGAAAAGGGGAATTGTGTGGTATCACATAAGGATATGGAGATTAAGAATGGCTGTACCACTTTATATAGATGGCACTTGCTTCCCCTGCCAGGTACTGTTCTAAGTGCCTTCCATATATTAAGTCAACATTCACAGCCACCTTATGAGGTGAGAAAATTGAAGTGCTTAGAAGGTAAGTAGCTTGTCTCAGGTCACAGATCTTCTTAGGGAAAAAACTGGGCTTTTAATCCAGTATGGTCTCAGAGTTAGTACTTTTCATTACTATATACACAGTCTCTCAAAAAGATTAAGACAAGGTGTATCAACACAGTGTGAGAATGTCACTACCCTCAAAAATGATAGATCCTACTCTTGATCAAAACTGCAATTATAACTGGAGAAACAAACCTTTTTCATACTGCTTCTAAAGGAGAATCTGTGTAATAGAAGATAAAGTCAGGAGAAAATAAACCAGAAGTCCATTATGATGAATGCATTGCATGAGTAATAGCCCCTGAATGAGATACTTTTATTTTAGACTTTTTCCTCTTCTTTCTCTTTTCTTTCACATAGCCAACCTGTTGCTAGATTTCCATATTTCCTTCAGAATCACTCTTGGGATTTTCCATTCTTCACCTTAAGGACCTGACGGAGGCATCACAGCTGGACTAATAAAACAAGAATTTGGAGCAAGAGAGGTGAATGTTAGTGCCAGCAGATAAGAGCCAACGTTATAACGAAGTTTCTTTGAATTGACATATTTTAATTGCTCTTCAAATCCCAGATCACTTGACTCTGCCTTGGCTGTGCAGATAGGAATCAGCATTAGCAGATTGTGGTGACTGGGCTAAGATGGCGGCCAGGTCCTGGGAAAGGAAGAAGTAAGAGGTATTTCTCTTCCCAGTCACTGCCTTGTGCGTTGACTAAGTCCTGCAGTCCTGGGGCCATTCTGTACAACATGCTATGCGAAGGTGAGGATCAAATAAAAACAGAAGTTTAAAATTCTGCAAATTTCTCCCATATAAGCAAGAAACACACTATACTCACTTTTTCATTGTAGATGTCTCCAAGCATTGTACTTGCTCTCACAAAATCTAGGCTTTGAAAATTTTTTCTTGCAATTTTCACAACTTTTTTCAAGTATTTCACTGCTTCTGCCATCTGTCCTTGGCTAGAAAAAAATAAAATAAGAAACTACCGGAGTGTCATCTCATTTAATATCACAGTAAAGAGAAGATTTTTTGTGTGTCTTTACTTTAGAAAGTGTAAGACAGTTATCAGGATAATGAAATGTAAAGTGTATATTTTAAAAATATGTGGCTCGCCTTTGACAGAGTATACAGTGAGTTAGAACTTAAGCCTTTAAACTCTTATGCATTGCTGGTAGGATTGTAAAATAGTGCAGCTGCTTGGAAAAACAACTTGTCAGTTCTTCAAAAAGTATAATATACAGTTACCATATGACCCAAGAATTCCACTCCTATGTATATACCCAAGAGGAATGAAAACACATGTCCACACAAACACTTGGACATGAATGTTCATATCAATGCTATAATAATAGGTAAGAAGTGGAAACAACCCAAATGTCTATCAATTGACTGGGAAGCAAAATGTGCTGTATTCCTACAGTGGAACATTATTCAGCCACAAAAAGGAATGCAGTAGTGATACATACTACGACATGGATAAAACTTGAAAATATGCGAAGTGAAAGATGCCAGTTACACAAAATAAAACCACATATTGTATGATTCCATCTACATGAAATGTCCAGAACAGGCAAATCTATACAAACAGGAAGTAGGTTAGTAGTTACCAGAGGCCATGGGGGTGCGGGTGGGTAAATTGGGAGTGGCTGCTAATGGGTGTGTGTTTCTTTTTGAAGTGAAGAAAAGTATCTGAAATTAAATAGTGGTGATGGCTGCACAACTGTGTGAACATACTAAGAACTACTGAATTGTAGACTTTAAAAGGAGAAATGTATGGTATATAGATTATATCTCTGTAAAGCTGTTATTTTTTTGAAAAAATAAAGCCTCTAAAAAGGTTGAAAATTTCCACATTCCTTTGCAAATGAAAACAGTTCTTTGAGGGCAGTCATATGCAATCCATATAATACCTTCTGGAGGTATTAGAACAAATATGATGAAAATAGAGGATTCTGAAATCTCCTAACCAGGATTCAAGGAAGGAAAGATAAAGCCTGAAGATGGGCTTCCCTGGTGGCGTAGTGGTTAAGAATCTGCCTGCCAATGCAGGGGACACGGGTTCAATCCCTGGACCGGGAAGATCCCACATGCTGCGGAGCAACTAAGCCCGTGCGCCACAACTACTGAGCCTGCATTCTAGAGCCTGCAAGCCTCAACTACTGAAGCCCGCACGCCTAGAGCCAGTGCTCCGCAACAAGAGAAGCCACCGCAATGAGAAGCCTGCGCACCACAACAAAGAGTAGCTCCCGCTCAACGCAGCTAGCGAAAGCCTGCACACAGCAACAAAGACCCAACTCAGCCAAAAATAAATAAATAAATAAATTTTTATAAAAAAGGCCTGAAGGTGGAAGGAGCCTGGCTCCTGGCACAAGAATCTGGCAAACGGCAAGAATTTACATAAACAAGAAATAAGACTTTATTGTCATACGTCACTGAGATTTTGGTGACTGTTAGCACAGCTCAAATAACCCAGAATGACTAAAACAAGTTTGGCTATTTTATTTTCTTTCATAAAGAATAGAGGGGTCAGTTAGATCATTATACTGTATGTCATTATACTGTAAAATTAGTGCTGTATGTCAATAACATCTCAATAAAACTGGAAGCAAAAATAATAAAGTACTTGTATCTAGAATATTGAACAAACAAATAAATAATACGTGGGGAGCATTGGCCAAAAAAAATAAGAGAGACACATCATTTTAAAGATTTCAATGAATTATATTCAGAAACTTCTATTTGAATTTTGCTCTCATTTTACAAATCTGAGTCCCAAATACTCATTAGTTCCTCATGATCTGAATGCTACCCCAAAGATACACAAATCTGCATTTCATATGAGTAAGAGCTAAACAGTAAAATAAGAAATGGAAAGAGTTTAAAAATTTCTCTAAAGGAGCTAATTATTTGAAAGCCTGTCTAAAGAGACGGGCTCTTTTCTACTAGGAGCCAGTTGTAGTGATGTCCTATGTGAAGAACACTTGGGGGGCTACAAGATTAAGAACCAAGGTGAAAAATCCTTGAGCAACCAAAGAGACAAACAGTAATTTTTGAAAACAGCTCCATCCAAGGTATCATAAGCTGTGACTGCCTTTTGCAGAGGTAGTTGAAGCCAAAGTCCTGCTCAAGGGAAATTTGACTGCTGATTCAGAGCCACAAAGAATTAAAATGTTACGGACAAAGCAAGAAGTGATTTCAAAATAATGGCTCCAAATTAAGCATGCTGAATAAATTCAATATCTGTTGAATGTCTGGCTTTTTTTTTTTTTTTGGTCAATCCCTAAAAAAGAATGGTGAATCTAAGATGATATGCAATTCCATTATTAAATCATGTCAGAACTGTTGAAATTGTTTTATTAAAGTGACAAAATCCAAAATTTAGAGATTTAAAAGTAACAAAACCCCCTGTAATTGTGTTCTTCAATGGAGCATAATAAAGGAAAAACTCTTACTCCTGAACATGTCTGAATCCCTAGAACGACCTCTCTTTGTTTTCATATGTCAGCAGTTCCCAGTGAGCATCTGTGCCATGACCCTTAATAAATCACAAGATGAAATTCTGAAAGGAAGAGGTTGTTTTACAATTAAGCTGATTCTTGCATGGGCATTTCTTTATGTTTATAGGGCAAGGATTTACTCATAGGAGCTCCAGATAGGATGATGTCAAATATGGCATATGGAGAAGTTTTGCTACAAATTTTTAAATTATTGCAACTATAGAAAAATTTAGCAACTCTAATACATACTTCACTGGTTCTAAAACACCTACTTTCCCATATTTTAACATTTCTGAAATCGGGATCCCTTAGAACAGGTGGCATCTTATAATCTCTGTCAGACAGGGAGCAGTCAAGTCATAGCTGTTGCTGGATTTGTCCATGTTTCTGGTTATGACTTGCAATTGCAATGCCTTGATCTTTCTGTCAACAACTATTAAAGGATAATTTCAGAGAGAAATATGAGGAATGGTTGTTTTCTAAAAACCTTTCACTGAAATTCTGGAAGATAAGAAAGTACTGGCTTCAAGATTGGCAGACTGAGTGTTCATGACTTGGAAGAAATACTGGAGGGGGTACTGGGGCACTATTTTAAGAAAGGCTACATAGCACCAATGTTCTTGATGACACAAAAGATAATATGGGTGAGGAAAAAAAGATAGTGACAATTCTGAGTTTAAAAATGATTCAGAAGAATTGGACTTTGAATGGAAAGATGTTTGAGGAGTATAATAACCTTACTTTGTCTATATTTTCTTTTTACATGAACTCTCAAGAGTCGTAAAAAATACCTATGTGTGAGTCTAAAATAGCTCTTTTATTAAGTATAAGATCAAAATTCTAAGCAATAGGAAAATATTATGTCACAGTTTAGTTAGAATATTTTTCTTCCTTGGGTATGTAGGGTGTGTAGTCCAATAAAAAAAAAGTTAGATTTGGTGAAATGTGAAAATAAAGCCACTCATTCAGTATAATGGATTAGGTTAGTTCATTGGTTAGTAAATTTTTGATTAAAATTTGCTAGGAAGTTTAAAATTCACATAAAATTTATATGTGTATACATGATGACTAGGACATATGAGATAGAACAACTCTAAAACTGGTCTAATTACTTTATAGTTCTAATAAATTTCTATCTGTACTGACTCAATTTAATTTTATGAAAAAATTAACTTACCTATTTTTTTGTTTGTGTTTATGTCATATGTGTATAGCCATAAAGCAATCAAATATTCAACACTGTTCTGTTTGTATGCTGGGCATCAAAATATTAACAGTTCTAACCTTACACATTTATTTGTGAAATGGCCCTCATTTTCCTGGTTGCAGTTAAAATAGGAAAAGTTAACATTCACCCAAATCTCTGAGCAACTAGAACTCACCACAGAATCATTTTTTCCAAGAATATCTATAATCAATAATCAATGAGCATTACCATATGCAATAAATAGTTGGAAAAGCACTAAGAAGTAAGACAAAAGGTAATACTTGGTTTTTAGTGGTAAGAACTTGAGATTTGTCCCACCAGAAATGGTCAGTATATGGAATAAATAAGTTCATGCAAAAACATTTTCATACATTTAGAATTTTCATAAAATAATCCCATGAATGGGGTGCATATGTTAACAGCACTATTGGAAAATTAGATTTGTTTGGCTGTTTTACAAAATCAAATAAAATGAGTTGGGAAATTATACTTATAACCAAGGAAGAATTATCTAAGATTAGAACTCATATTTAACTTGGAAAGAATGTCAAACTGCCGTGAAACACTGACTGAAATGAAATATTTTGTCTAAGTGCTATTATTCTATAACCTGTATGGAAATAAACACAGTAGCTCTGAGGAAAAACTGCATATCATTAGACCACAGTCTTTGATCTATACTAAGCACTTAATAAAATTAGTCTTTAAATGTCAAAAAAAGAGGGGTGAATTGTATGGTTATTTAAAAGGATAAAACCTTTAAAAAGTTTCTATCCCCAGAGCTGGGTCTCTGGCAAGGACAGAGAAAGCGTATAGGCAGCCTTGTGACGAAGCGGACCGTGGAACAAATGTGCCGTGACAAAGCCACATGCGTGACGCTGGGAGTGATTCACAGACAGGAAGGCTGTTCCAACAGCGAGAGGCCAGGGGCAGCTTCCTGCAGGAGCTGGGGAGGAGAGCAGCAGCCATGGGGGGGGGGGTCTCCTTGGAGATATGATGCTTCTGCCCTCTCCAGGGGGCTGGAATGTCCCACCTGCCTGTTCCACAAAGGAATGGAAGTGAAAACAGGCAGCAGGTCCCTTTTGCCTATTAAACTAACATTAAAATGTATTTAGTGGAAATGCCTAGTACTGGCAACAGTGTAATGAAATAGGCATTCTTGTATATCTCTGGAAGCATCTGGTAAACCAGCAAATGGGAATAATAATAATAATAAATAATAATAATAATGAATTGGAAAGTATCCGTTAACACACCTGAGGAGCTATGATAAAATTTTGTTTCATTGGGCTCTGGGATCAGACATGTGGAAATCTGTCCTAATGGATGTTGTTTTAAATAGAAGGGGAATGATATTCACCACTGCATTCGTCTGCAAACAAGTGGAATCAAAATAGATGTCAAAGAATGGTTATGTAAATTGATTCTAACAACGCAGTGGTTAGTGGCCTTTAAAATATTTGTTTCTGAAGAAATTCATCCACCTGCAAACAAAAATCTTAAGATATGTTAAGTTAAAAATCATGACTCAAGGGCTTCCCTGGTGGCACAGTGGTTAAGAGTCCGCCTGCCGATGCAGGGGACACGGGTTCGTGTCCCGGTCTGGGAAGATCCCACATGCCGCAGAGCGGCTAGGCCCGTGAGCCATGGCGCTGAGCCTGCGCGTCCGGAGCCTGTGCTCCGCAAGGGGAGAGGTCACAACAGTGAGAGGCCCACCTACCGCAAAAAAAAAAAAAAAAAAAAAAAAATCATGACTCAAATTTTACTATGTATGTTTGCAAATATCTAATAAATAATAAACATTGGGGGAAAATACTGGAAGGAATTACAACAAAATAACAGTGCTGTCATTAACATGAAAAAAAAAAGTTAATAAAAGCTGAATGGTAGTTTGTTCTTCCAAGTGTCCCTCAGTGGTGAAAACTCAGGTATCCCTAAAATCACCTATACAAGTGGCAAAATGCTTAGAAAGACATCCAGGTTCTAGCAGAGTGCTTGGCATGTATTAGGCCTTCATATATTTCTGAATGAAGAAACAGTGGAAAATTTGAGAAGGGAAACACTTATATAGTACACATAAAAGTTAAGCTTCCAGGTAAGTCATTGGAGAACCTGTCATTGGATATTTGGAGACCATGACTGTAAACTCCTGTATCCTGGATATTTCAGTAACATCAAGAATATCTTTTTATTTCAGGAACATCTTTGAGAGACTATCAAACACCCTAGAATGTTCTCATGACTGGGGAATATGGTTCCTGCCCCTAAACAGTTTCACTGTTTGGGGAGATTAATTTATACATTCATATGTGGGATTAACTCTGATAAGTACTATGAACTGTCTGTAGTGCTTTGAAACCTGGAGCACATTCATTTGAATATCTTTGCAAGAGCAGGTCTAGTGTTTGTGGGGTAAATTTGGTCTTAAAAGGGAGTCAAAAGGATATGGAGCCAAATCTAGTGAATACAATGGGGATCTCAAAGCATCAATAGAAATTTGAAAAATTGTAATATGCATTGTGGGAGATATCTTTGAACTGCATAAAAGGTTTAGTGTGCTTATAGAGTCACAGGCTCTTTGCTCCACTCCATCTTTCTTCCTCTTCCACCCTTACCCAGGCCTTCAGCACAGGTTGGGGGTCACTTCTGTGAACCATCCATCTTTCTCCAAATGTTTCTCCCTGTCTAGTGCCTAGCACTCCCAGCCAGTCTGTTATTCTCTCATTTTTCCTATAGCTCTCATTTTCTCAGTATCTTACTGACACTGAGGTCTCTGTTTACCCAAAGTTGGCTGTTTGCAGGGTTCTGTCCAAGGCCTTTCTCTCCCCTCCATTAAATGGTTCTATGGGCAATTTCATATACTGCTGTGGTATGTCCTCATTCTTATATGCACATGCCTGGCACATCTGTATTTCTAGACCTGATTTCCCCCTGTACTTCACATCCATATTTCCAATTGTCCAGACATACAAGGCATGCAAAGGAAGACACTTCCCTCCAAGTGATGTCATCTAATGATGTGGATGATGGCATTTTGGGAATTAATCATCAGGAAACCCTTTCATAGTGTAGCGGTATAAAGTGTTCACAAGTAATTTAATGTATTTTGTTCTAAAAATGGGATTACCCAGAGAGATGATTTTCTATGTTTTCTAAATATGTCTCTAGATCCTTTTGGCTGTTTTCAAAGATTAAGCCCACCTCTCAATCAGTGATGTGTGGCTGTAGGAGCTATTCAAAAGGATAGGCGACAGCTCAGAAAGTATTTCAAAAGAGTTTGATTTTAAGCAGGTAGTGGCAGGATTAGAGGTATAAACTTGCATAACCTCCCAAGATTTGATGAGAACAACATTCATTTCCATAGATAAGCTGTGGTATGTTTGTGAAAATAAATTAAATTGCTTTAAAATCACTGTGTGTACTATGTTGGATATTAGAAAGATCTAAGCTTGAATTCCAGTTTGGCCTCTTAGATGAATAACTTTGATGACATCTGCACTCTTTCTCAGCTTGTTTCCTCATTTTTTTTTTTGTTTCCTCATTTTAAAAATGGCCATAAGTTACTGTGAGATGAAAAACTACATATATGTATAACCTGGCACATAGTAACAATTCAATAAATGACAGCTAGTTATTACTATTACCTCTCAGTGAAATAAAAAGCTATCATATCCATAACTCTCTACTTGGTATTATCTGTCAGTAACTGATAGAAAGTCAATTTAGCTAAGCATTACTTTTTGAAAGTCTTCCATTATGCAATGAATTAAACACCATAATTTGAACACACATTCTGCAAGACAGACACATAAAGCCTTGGTGTTTATTTTCTAGGGGGCACAGTCAAAGAACTAACACTTTTTGTTTACTTGAGTTTCAGGTACTGCCAATACATTCTTTTTTCCTTTCTTATTGGTAAAAGAATGCTCTACATATCAGAAATGGAATGGAATTTTATATTCCCAAAGTTATGAATACTGCTTTTTATGATTCTGTTCTCACCTTTTCATAACAATATTATGAATACTCTTCTTCCACACTTAGGCATAGTTCAATTCTCCAGAAAAATTATGAATTGTTTGAGGAATATTTCAAATGCAGACATGGAGAGGTGCACTCATTAATTTAAAATTTGTTTTGTGGAACAACTAAAATGGTATTGAGAGAGCTTGAGAGTATAAAAAATTAGTAAATAATATAGTTTATTTTACTTAGAATTTTAAGCAAACTTGCGGATTTCTAAGACTAAATTTATCATATTAGTGTTAACTCTCAAAGATCTTTCTTGTACTGTAATATTCAAGAAAAATTGATGAAATAAGAAAAAAGTAGAGACTTTGCATAGCATTTTAAAACTGTAGGGGAAGATTACTATTTTTATTCAGTAAAAATGGATTCACTGAAGCTTATTTATGTTCATGTTTCTAAAAGCTGATCTATTTTTTAACACCTTATTTTAAATTTTTTTTTAATTTTTTAACATCTTTATTGGAGTATAATTGCTTTACAATGTTGTGTTAGTTTCTGCTGTATAACAAAGTGAATCAGCTATATGTATCCATATATCCCCATATCCCCTCCCTCTTGTGTCTCCCTCCCACCCTCCTTATCCCACCCCTCTAGGTCGTCACAAAGCACGGAGCTGATCTCCCTGTGCAATGCAGCTGCTTCCCACTAGCTATCTATTTTGCATTTGGTAGTGTATATATGTCAATGTCACTCTCACTTCATCCCAGCTTACACTTCCCTGTCCCCATATCCTTAAGTCCATTCTCTATGTCTCTGTCTTTATTCCTGTCCTGCCCCTAGGTTCATCGGAACCATTTTGGGTTTTTTTTAGATTCCATATATATGTGTTATAAAAGCTGATTTTTTTTTTTTTTTTTTGCGGTACACGGGCCTCTCACTGTTGTGGCCTCTCCCCTTGTGGAGCACAGGCTCCGGACATGCAGGCTCAGCGGCCATGGCTCACGGGCCCAGCCGCTCCACGGCATGTGGGATCTTCCCAGACCGGGGCCCGAACCCGTGTCCCCTGCATCGGCAGGCAGATTCTCAACCACTGCGCCACCAAGGAAGCCCAAAGCTGATCTATTTTTGATGGAAGAACACTTTGGATTAGGTTTGGCTGGCTGACGATTGTTAAATCACAACACACACAAACAAAAAAACGAGTTCAGTGAACAAGAAACACAACAGCATAAATAAAACTATCGCTGGGTGAGTCAAGTTGTTTTTCTCACAGAGGAGCAACAGATCTCCAAAACATCCAGAATTATCTGGAACTTGTTCTAACAAATAATGCTAGAGAAAAAGGCTTCCTATTATAAATTATATGCCCCACTCAACGCTGTACAGTGCTGTAGCCAGGAAAGTTGTTACTATAGCATCTGAAATATAAACATTACATGCTGCTGAAAGGATTTCCAAATTTAAAAGTTAGCAATAGATTTAGAAACCAGTCTTTCTTTGGAAGGGGAAGAATCAAATATTTTCTTACAGAAAAGCTACAGATTATTTGTATAAGTTAAAGGACAAGGTTAAAATGTTAGACAAATATTAATTCCAGTTTTCTATATGCAGTGCACAGGTGCAACTTGAACAACATATTATATGGTATAATCATTAAATTCATTCAACCAGACCTTAGAGAGTTAAAAACATATATTCTGAGGAACAGGACTCCTCGGTCCAAAGAATGAGAATGAAACAGTGCAGAATATTTGTGTATCAAGGTGATTCCAGTTTCCAGCTGGGAAAACAGGACTGTTAACACCCACATCCCCTGACAACTGTCCAATTATGTATATCACACTTGGCCTACTGTTTGCAGTAGAAGTAATCAATAAAGGATGTGGTTGAGTGAACATAGATTTTGGTTGAACCAATGCATGAAAACTTAATCATTTACTCAGAGAGAAGAAATCAAATAGAGCAGTGATGAAACAGCCACTAAGGGGTTTGTTGATTGTGCCACCAAGTTTGTGGGCCACGGATGAAAGTAATAAGGCAAATGGAATCAGTGACAGGAGAAAATGTAAAAAGCTATTCTTAATTTCATGAATTAATAGAAATGTTTTGATGTATTTTGGGGGGTCATTTTTAGGAAATTTCACATCAAAGCCTGGATGTTTCATTTTAAAGAATATATGAAAATTACTAGGGCATGTCATTTCTCTCAAGCAAGAAGAAATTAATTTTCAGTTATAACAGAAAGGGTAATTTTCACACTTGAAACTTTGTACTGATTGATTTAAAGATCTCCACCGTGGAAAATTTTCTAGGAAATAATATAACCCAAGTTTGCAAGAAAATTTAACAGTTAGTAAGGAATAAACCCAGAGATGGGCTAGTTGTGACAAGTATGTCTTGAATGACTCTCATTTTTGTGATTTTCCCCCTAGATTCTTTTTAAAAGTCATCCTGATTATTTGGAGAGTTGTAGCATTTCAGTAAATGAGGCAAAAAAAAAAAAAAAAACCCACAAATGCCATAAGGAAAATAAGGATTTTTCCCTCTGTATTTACTCAAATTGTTTATCTATGTAATAATAATATTTAGTTGGTAATTTCTCAACTCACTATCTCTTTGTTTTATGGACCATAATTCTGGTTTTTATAGCTGTGTCATAGGCAATTTTTCTCATTTTAGAATACCAATACTCTTTTTTTTCACTAGTATTCCAAGTAGGAGGGGAAAAGACATTGTAAATGCTTATTTTTCTGTTATGCTACTTAAACGCTTGTGCAATTAATATAATTCAGACCAATAGCAAAAAAAAACAAACCCTGCTCACTATTGAAACCTTCATCAATAACCCTAATGCCAGGGCTGAGCCTAGCCTTACCAAATGGGCAACAGTATTACCAAGTCCTGAGTCTTGAGGGAATGTGGCATGTTTTTCAATTGAAGGCTTAATATAAATTCTTATAACCATTTTAGAAGCTTCCAGCATTACAGCTTATTCACCTTTCATGCATGCTCTGCTGATGGCCTTAAACACACACTTATCCTAGACATGGCTATCCTCTTCCATTTCCTTTAAAGAGATAAAATATGTTTATAGAGATAGGACTCCCATTAGTGAAAATTGTGCAATTGCACAGGGTAGGAGAGAGAGATTTAGAGGTGATGCTAAGCTTCACATGCAGCTTGATTTATTTTTCAGTCACCACAACAATAATTGCCTCTATTTTCGTAGTGCTCCATTTCTTGCATGTTACTGCTAATCTGGGGACAGTTTAGGACAATGAAGGGACATATGTGTGTGTGCGCATTTGTGCATTTGTGTGTGTGTGCATGTGTCAAAGAACACCAAGCCCTTGAAGTGAAATTTTCTAAAAATGACCACAAAATATATATCAAAATACTTCTAGTAATTAGTGGACTCAATCTAATAAGGCTTATCAGATATCTAGGGTGCCGTTGTCTACATGTATATAGAATTTTTGTTTTTGAAACATGTGTTTCTGAGTTATTGTGCACAAATGGTGAGAGAATATGCTGAGGGTTGCACTCCCCTGAGTGCTCCTCCAAATACAGCAACAGTGCTGCAAAATGGCAGATTTGGATTGGAAATCCTGCGGCGGGCTTGGGACTCCATTTCCTTATGAACTCAGAGGAAGCTTTTCCTGTACTCTTTTGTGCATTACATAACATTATACAATTAAGAACCCATGCCTACCATACAAATCATTGCTGTCTTCATTGGTATTTTAGTAGATGGGAATTCTTACAAGTGGAATTCACTTCATTTGGTATAAAAGTGAGATAGGGATACAGTTTCTTGCCCATTATATGTTTGCCCCAAGGCAGGTTGCTAGATTGTTGAGAGTGTTGGAATATAATCGTCCCCATTCCTACCAGAAACATACCCTACTTCATGATATAGCAAACATAGCTGGATCCGAAGGGCTCCAATCAACATTGTGGAATAGAAGGACGTGGAGCTCACCTCCTCCCACAAATACATCAAAAATACTTCTACATGTGGAAAAATTCTGACAGAATACCTACTGAATGCTGGCACGAGATCTCGGACAGTCAAAATTGCGAGAAAGATCACCATGTAGCCATGCAGGATGAAAGAAAAAAAAGAGAAAAATGGGAATTGTGACAGGACCTGTGCCCCTGGGAGGGAGTTGTGAAAGAGAGAAGGTTCCCTCACCCTGGGAAGCCCCCTTCATGGGTGAGAAGTTCAGCTGGGACAGGAAGGGAACTTCAGAGGTTCAGAGAAGAGTGCAGCAACAATCTTGCAGCAGGCAGAACAGAGAGAGACCTACACAGATAGTCCGTGTCACCTCACTGCACTCCCCAGCCCAATATGCACATTTGCTGGTGTACACAGGGGCTGGGTGCTGAAACTCATGTTTCAGAAGACAGACCCAGGGAGAGGACTGGGGTTGGCTTCACAGAGACAGCCTGAAGGGGATAGAGTGTGGGACAGGTTGCAACTGGGGGGGCGGGTGTATGCAGAAGGAGCCTGGGCCCTCCATAAAAGTGAAATACCACTGTTAATAGGCACATGAAGGGAGGGGTAGACCCCATGTTATAGTAGCCTCATTCTTGGAGGGCTCACAGCTGGTGTGGCTCCACCTCTACGAGCTCTGGGAGCATGCAAGCAGGTTGCCCACACATGGAGGTTGGGCTGAAATCAGAGCCGATCCCCACGGGCCATGCCACTATGGAAGCAGGGCTGAAATCTGAGTCCTCTCCTTGTGGTTGTGTGATCTGTGGATTTATGCCACTGCTGCCACCACTGGCTTTATAAACTCAGTGCCTGTGGGTCATCCAAGTAGATTACATGTGCTCCTGCATCTGGGGCAGATGTAGAGTTAGAAGATGTGGGCTTTGTGGGTGCACACACATGGAGACAGGGCAAGGGTCTGGGCTGCTTCCATAGGTTCCATGGCATGTCCAGGTGCATGACTACTGTGGTCATGGTACGTGGCTTCAGTGGATCTGTGACTACAAATCTGCACTGGTGGCTTTGTGAACACAGTGCCTGAGGGACACCAAGGCTGACTGCCTGCATTCCACTGTTGAGGTGGAGCTGAGGGCAGTGTCCAAAACAGTACTTTGTGAACCCACACAGTGGATGACAGGCAACACCACAGAGCACACTTCCCGGTGGGCAGCTCCTGTGGAGGAATACTCAGTGGCTCCTCTCACAGTGAGAGTGCTCCTGTCCTGCAGAGAGGACCCAAATAAACAAAATAAGAATGAAAGAGGTGAAATAACAACTGATACTGCAGAAATACAAAAAAACATAAAAGAATACTATGAACAATTATATGCCAACAAATTTGACAACCTAGAAAAAAATGAACAAGTTTCTAGAAGTATACAGCCCACCAAAACTGAATCAAGAAGAAATAGATATTTTGAACAGACTGATCACTAGAAGTGAACTAGAATCTGTAAAACAAAATGAAACAAACTCCCTGCAAACAAAAGTCCAGGACCAGATGGCTTCACTGGGGAATTCTACCTAAACATACAAAGAACTCATACCAATCCTTCTCAACCTCTTCCAAAATATTGGAAGGAGGGGACACTCCCAAAGTCATTTTATGAAGCCTGATACCAAAACCAGATAAAGACACTACCAAAAAAGAAAATTACAGGCCAATATCTTTGATGAATAAGATGCAAAAATTCTCAACAAAATATTAGCAAACCAAATCCAACAACACATAAAAAAGGTCAAACAACATGATCAAGGTGGATTCATCCCATGGTCACAAGGATTGTTTAACATATGCAAATCAATCAATGTGATACACCATATCAACCAAAAAAAAAAAACCAGACAAAAACCACATGATCATCTCAATAGATGCAGAAAGCATTTGATAAAATTCAACATCCATTCATGATAAAAAGTCTTACCAAAGTGGGTATAGAGGGAACATATCTCAACATAATAAAAGCTATTTATGACAAACCTACAGCCAATATAATACTCAACAATAAGAAGCTGAAAGCCTTACTGCTAAAATCTGGAACAAGACAAGAATGCCCACTCTCACCACTTCTGTTCAACATACTATTGCCACAGCAATCAGACAAGAAAAAGAAATTAAAAGTATCCAAATTGGAAGGGAAGAGGTAAAATTGTCAATATATGCAGATAACATGTTACTCTATGTAGAAAACCCTAAAGACTCCACTAAAAACTACTAGAACTGATGAACAAATTCAGAAAGGTAGCAGGATACAAGATTAACATACAGAAATCTGTTGCATTTCTTTACAATAACAATGAAATATCAGAAAGTAAAAGTAAAAAATATCCCTTTTAAAATCACATCAAAAAATAAAATACTTAGGGGGACCTTCAAGATGGTGGAGGAGTAAGATGTGGAGATCACCTTCCTCCCCACAAATACATCAAAAATATACCTACATGTGGAACAATTCCTACAGAACACCTACTGAACACTGGCAGAAGACCTCAGACTTCCCAAAAGGCAAGAAAATCCCCACTTACTTGGGTAGGGCAAAAGAAAAAAGAAAAAACAGAGACAAAAGAATAGGAACTGACTTGCACCTCTGGGAGGCAGCAGTGAAGGAGGAAAAGTTTCCACACACTAGGGAGCCCCAACACTGGCAGAGATGGGGTGTGAGTTGGGGGGCAAGCTTCAGAGCCATGGAGGAGAGTGCAGCACAGGGGTGCAGAGGGCAAAGCAGAGAGATTCCCACACAGAGGATCAGTGCTGACCAGCACTCACCAGTCTGAGACGCTTGTCTCCTCACCAGCCAGGGTGGGGTGGAGGCTGGGAGCTGAGGCTCAGGGTCTGGAGGTCAGACCACAGGAAGTGGACTGTGTTTGGTTGGCTGTGTGAAGACAGCCTGAAGGGGGCTAGTGCATCACAACTAGCTGGGAGGGAGTCAGGTAAAAAGTCTTGACCTGCCAAAGAGGCAAGAGATCATGGTTTTGGGGTGAACGAGGGATTCCTTCCCTGTGTGCCCACAGAAGGCAGAGCACTGCCTAAGCAAGCTCCAGAGACGGGCGTGAGCTGCGGCTATCAGCTTGGACCCCAGAGATGGGCATGAAATGCTAACGCTGCTGCCACTGCCACGAAGAATCCTGTGTGCAAGCACAGGTCACTACCCCCCCACCACCCCACCCCCAGGAGGCTGTGCAGCCCGCCACTGCCAGAGTCCCGAAATCCAGGAACAACTTCCCTGGGAGAACACACGGCACACCACAGGCTGTTGCAATGTCACTTTGGCGTCTGTCACTGGAGGCTAGCCCTGCATTCCAATTATGACTACAGTACCCTTCCCTCTCCCCAGCCTGAGAGAGCAAGAGAGACCTAATCAGCCGCTGCTTTAACCCCCACCTGTCTGGGTGGGGAACAGACGCCTGAAGATGACCTACATGCAGAGGCGGGGTCAAAACCGAGGCTGAACCCCAAGAGCTTTGTGAACAAAGAAGAGAAAGGGAAATTTCTCCATGTACCCTCAGGAGAAGCAGATTAAATTCCCACAGTCAACTTGATGAACGCTGCATCTGTGGAATACCTGCAGAGACAATGAATGTTCCCAAAAATGAGGTGGTGGATTTTGGGAGCAACTGTAGACTTGGGGCTTGCTGTCTGTGACTGATTTCTTTCTGATTTTTATGTTTATCTTATTTTATTTTTTAGTGCTTGCTATTATTGGTGGATTTGTTCATTGGTTTGGTTGCTCTCTTCTTTTTTAAAAAAAATTTAAATTTTTAAAAAATTTTTATTTTTTAAATTTTATTATTTTTAAAATTCATTATTTATTTATTTATATTTATTATTTTTTTTCTTCCTTTTTTTCCTTCTTTTCTTCTGAGTCATGTGGCTGAAAGGGTCTTGGTGCTCTGGCCACGTGTCAGGCCTGAGCTTATGAGGAGGGAGAGCTGAGTCCAGCACATTGGACCACCAGAGACTTCCTGGCCCCACGTAATGTCAATCAGTGAGAGCTCTCCCAGAGATCTCAATCTCAACGCTAGGACCCAGCTCCACCCAATGGCCAGCAAGCTATAGTGCCAAATACCTCATGCCAAACAACTAGCAAGATAGGAACCCAACCCCACCCATTAGCAGAGAGGCTGCCTAAAATCATACTAAGTTCACAAACACTCCAAAACACACCACCAGACCCAGCCCTGCCCACCAGAAAGACAAGATCCAGTCCCACCCACCAGAACAGAGGCACCAGTCCCCTCCACCTGGAAGCCTACCCAAGCCACTGAAACAACCTCACCTGCTGGGGGCAGACATCAAATACAACGGGAACTATGAACCTGCAGCTGAAAAAAGGAGACCCCAAACACAATAAGTTAAACAAAATGAGAAGACAGAGAAGTACATAGCAGTTGAAGTAGCAAGGTAAAAACCTACCAGACCAAACAAATGAAAAGGAGATAGGCAGTCTACCTGAAAAAGAATTAGGAATAATGATAGTAAAGATGACCCAAAATCTTGGACATAGAATGGAGAGAATACAATAAACGTTTAACAAGGACTCAGAAGAATTAAAGAGCAAACCAACAATGATGAACAACACAATAAATGAAATTAAAAATTCTCTAAAAGGGATCAATAGCAGAATATCTGAGGCAGAACAATGTATAGTGACTTGGAAGATACAATAGTGGAAATAACTGCCACAGAGCAGAATAAAGAATGAAACGAATTGAGGAAAGTCTCAGAGACATCTGGGACAACATTAAACACACCAACATTCAAATTATAGGGGTCCCAGAAGATGAAGAGAAAAAGAAATGGCCTGACAAAATACTTGAAGAGATTTAGTTGAAAACTTCCCTAACATGGGAAAGGAAATAGGCAATCAAGTCCAGGAAGCACAGACAGTCCCATACAGGATAAATCCAAGAAGAAACATGCCAAGACATATATTAATCAAACAATCAAAAATTAAATACAAAGAAAAAATATTAAAGTAGCAAGGGAGAAACAACAAATAACATACAAGGGAATCCCTATAAGGTTAACAGCTGATCTTTCACCAGAAACTCTGCAAGCCAGAAGGGCATGGCAAGACATATTTCAAGTGATGAAAGGGAAAAACCTGCAGCCAAGATTTCTCAACCCAGCAAGGATCTCATTCAGATTCGACAGAGAAAGTAAAACCTTGCAGACACACAAAAGCTAAGAGAATTCAGCACCACCAAACTAGCTTTATAACAAATGCTAAAGGAACTTCTCTAGGCAGGAAACACAAGAGAAGGAAAAGACCTACAATAACAAACACAAAACAATTAAGAAAATGGTAATAGAAACATACATATTGATAATTACCTTAAATGTAAATGGATTAAATGCTCCCACCAAAAGACATAGACTGTCTGAATGGATACAAAAACAAGACCCATATATATGCTGTCTACAAGAGACCCACTTCAGACTCAGGGACACTTACAGACAGAAAGTGAAGGGATGGAAAAAGATATTCCATGCAAATGGAAATCAAAGGAAAGATTGAGTAGTAATACTCATATCAGACAAAATAGACTTTAAAATAAAGACTATTACAAGAGACAAAGAAGGACACTACATAATGATCAAGGGATCAATCCAAGAAGAAGATATAACAATTGTAAATATTTATGCACCCAGCATAGGAGCACCTCAATACATAAGACAAATGCTAACAGCCATAAAAGGGGAAATCAACAGTAACACAACCATAGTGGGGAACTTTAACACCCCACTTTCACCAATGGACAGATAATTCAAAATGAAAATAAATAAGGAAACACAAGCTTTAAATGACACATTAGACAAGCTGGACTTAATTGATATTTATAGGACATTCCATACAAAAACAATAGAGTACACTTTCTTCACAAGTGCTCATGGAACATTCTCCAGGATAGATCATATCTTGGGTCACAATTCAAGCCTTGGTAAATTTAAGAAAACTGAAAGTATATCAAGTATCTTTTCTGACCACAGTGCTATGAGACTAGATATCAATTACAGAACAAAAAGTTAAAAAAAAATACAAATATATGGGGGCTAAACAATACACTATTAATAACCAAGAGGTCACTGAAGAAATCAAAGACGAAATCAAAAAACACCTAGAAACAAATGGCAATGAATACACAA
Organism: Mesoplodon mirus; assembly: GCF_964341445.2. Taxonomy (NCBI): domain Eukaryota; kingdom Metazoa; phylum Chordata; class Mammalia; order Artiodactyla; family Ziphiidae; genus Mesoplodon; species Mesoplodon mirus. The sequence continues at coordinate 8,439,910 of NC_138977.1, read as the reverse complement.
TGACCCAAAATCTATGGGATGCAGCAAAAGCATCTCTAAGAGGGAAGTTTATAGCAATATAATCCTACCTCAAGAAATGAGAAAAATCTCAAATAAACAACCTAAACTTACACCTAAAGCAATTATAAAATGAAGAACAAAAAAACCCAAAGTTAACAGAAGGAAAGAAATCATAAAGATCAGATCCTAAATAAAAAAGAAATGAAGTAAAGTATAGCAAAGATCAATAAAACTAAAAGCTGGTTCTTTGAGAAGATAAGCAAAATTGTTAAACTATTAGCCAGACTCATCAAGAAAAAAAGGGAGAAGACTCAAATCAATAGAATTAGAAAGGAAACTGACACTGCAGAAATACAAAGATCATGAGAAACTACTACAAGCAACTCTATGCCAATAAAATGGACAACCTGGAAGAAATGGACAAATTCTTAGAAAAGCACAACCTTCCATGACTGAACCAGGACAAAATAGAAAATATAAAAAGACCAATCACAAGCACTGAAACTGGAACTGTGATTAAAAAAATCTTCAAACAAACAAAAGCCCAGCACCACATGGCTTCACAAGCAAATTCCATCAAACATTTAGAGAAGAGCTAACATCTATCCTACTCAAACTCTTCCAAAATACAGCAGAGGGAGGAACACTCCCAAACTCATTCTATGAGGCGACCATCACCCTGATACCAAAACCAGACAAAGATGTCACAAAGAAAGAAAGCTACAGGACAATATCACTGTTGAATATAGATGCAAAAATCCTCAACAAAATACAAGCAAACAGAATCCAATAGTGCATTAAAAGAATCATACACCATGAGCAAGTGGACTTTATCCCAGGAATGCAAGGATTCTTCAGTATATGCAAATCAATCAATGTGATACACCATATTAACAAATTGAAGGATAAAAACCATATAATAATATCAATAGATGCAGAAAAAGCTTTTGAAAAAATTCAACACCCATCTATGACAAAAACTCTCCAGAAAGTGGGCATAGAGGGAACCTACTTCAACATAATAAAGGCCATATATGAAAAACCCACAGCCAACATTGTTCTTAGTGGTGAAAAACTGAAAGCATTTCCTCTAAGATCAGGAACAAGACAATGTTTCCCACTCTCACTACTATTATTCAACACAGTTTTGGAAGTTTTAGCCATGGCATTCAGAGAAATAAAAGGAATCCAAATCAGAAAAGAAGAAATAAAACTGTCACTGCTTGCAGATGACATCATACTATACATAGAGAATCATAAAGATGTTACCAGAAAAGTACTAGAGATAATCAATGAATTTAGTAAAATAGCAGGATACAAAATTAATGCACAGAAATCTCTTGCATTCCTATACACTAACAATGAAATAGCTGAAAGAGAAATTAAGGAAACACTCTCATTTACCATTGCAACAAAAAGAATAAAATACCTAGGAGTAAACCTACCTAAGGAGACAAAAGACCTGTATGCAGAAAACTATAAGACACTGATAAAAGAAATTAAAGATGATACAAACAGATGGAGAGATATACCATGTTCTTGGATTGGAAGAATCAACACTATGAAAATGGCTATACTACCCAAAGCAACCTACAGATTCAATGCAATTCCTGTCAAATTATCAATGGCATTTTTCACAGAACTAGAACAAAAATTGAAAAATTTGTATGGAAACACAAAAGACCCCGAATAGCCAAAGCAATCTTGAGAAAGAAAAATGGAGCTGGAGGAATCAAGCTCCTGGATTTCAGACTATTCTACAAAGCTACAGTAATCAAGACAGTATGGTACTGGCACAAAAACGGAAATATAGATCAGTGGAACCAGATAGAAAGCCCAGAGATAAACTCAAGCAGTTATGGTCACCTTATCTTTGATATAGGAGGCAAGAATATACAATGGAGAAAAGACAGCCCCTTCAATAAGTGGTGCTGGGAAAACTGGACAGCCACATGTAAAAGAGTGATGGTAGAACACTCCTTAAAACCATACACAGAAATAAACTCAAAATGGATTAAAGACCTAAATGTAAGGCCAGACACTATAAAACTCCTAGAGGAAAACATAGGCAGAACACTCTATGACATAAATCACAGCAAGATCCTTTTTGACCCACCTACTAGATAAATGGAAATAAAATCAAAAATAAACAAATGGGACCTAATGAAACTTAAAAGCTTTTGCACAGGGCTTCCCTGGTGGCGCAGTTGTTGAGAGTCCGCCTGCCGATGCCGGGGACACGGGTTCGTGCCCCGGTCTGGGAAGATCCCACATGCCGCGGAGCGGCTGGGCCGGTGAGACATGGCCGCCGAGCCTGCACGTCCGGAGCCTGCGCTCCGCAATGGGAGAGGCCACAACAGTGAGAGGCCCGTGTAATGCAAAAAGAAAAAAAAAAAAAAAAAAAAGCTTTTGCACAGCAAAGGAAACCATAAACAAGACCAAAAGACAACCCTCAGATGGGAGAAAATATTTGCAAATGAAGCAACTGACAAAGGATTAATCTCCAAAATATACAAGCAGCTCGTGCAGCTCAATATCAAATAAACAAACAACCCAATCCAAAACTGCATGGTAGAGCTTAATAGACATTTCTCCAAAAAAGATATACAGATTGCCAACAAACACATGAAAGGATGCTCAACATCAGTAATCATTCGAGAAATGCAAATCAAAAGCACGATGAGGTATCACCTCACACCAGTCAGAATGGGCATCATCAAAAAAATCTACAAACAATAAATGCTGGAGCGGGTGTGGAGAAAGGGGAACCCTCTTGCACTGTTGATGGGAATGTAAATTAATACAGCCACTCTGGAGAACAGTATGGAGCTTCCTTAGAAAATAAAAGTTGAACTACCATATGACCCAGCAATCCCAGTACTGGGCATATACCCTGAGAAAACCATAATTCAAAAAGAGACATGTACCACAATTTTCATTGCAGCACTATTTGCAATAGCCTGGACATGGAAGCAACTTAAATGTCCACTGACAGATGAATGGATAAAGATGTGGCCCATATATACAATGGAATATTACTTAGCCATAAAAAATGAAATTGAGTTATTTGTAGTGAGGTGAATGGATCTAGAGTCTGTCATACAGAGTGAAGTAAGTCAACAAAAGAAAAACAAATACCATATGCTAACACTTGTATATGGAATCTAAAAAAAAAAATGTTCTGATGCACCTAGGGGCAGGAAATGAATAGAGTCACAGAGGTAGAGAATGGACTTGAGGACACGGGGAGGGGGAAGGGTAGGCTGGGACGAAGTGAGAGAGTGGCATGGACATATATACACTACCAAATGTAAAATAGATAGCTAGTGGGAAGCAGCCGCATAGCACAGGGAGATCAGCTCGGTGCTTTGTGACCACCGAGAGGGGTGGGTTAGGTAGGGTGGGAGGGTGACTCAAGAGGGAGGAGATATGGGGATATATGTATATGTATAGCTGATTCACTTTGTTATAAAGCAGAAACTAACACACCATTGTTAAGCAATTATACTCCAATAAAGGTGGTAAAAATATATAAAGCTTATCATACTACAAAAAATAAACCACAACAAAACAAAACAAAACAAATATCCTATGCTAACACATACATATGGAATCTAAAAAAAAAATGCTTTTGATGAACCAAGGGGAAGGACAAGGATAAAGATGCAGGCGTAGAGAATGGACTTGAGGTCACGGGGAAGGGGAAGGGTAAGCTGGGACGAAGTGACAGTGTAGCACTGACAATACACACTACCAAATGTAAAATAGATAGCTAGTGGGCAGCAGCTGCATAGCACAGGGAGATCAGCTCTGCACTTTGTTAAGACCTAGAGGGGTGGGATAGAGAGCGGGGGAGGGATTAACAAGAGGGAGAGTGTATGGGGATATATGTATACATATAGCTGATTCATTTTGTTATTCAGCAGAAATTAATACAACATTTTAAATCAATTATACTCCAATAAAAATGTTAATAAAATAAAATACTTAGGAATAAACCTATCCAAGGAGTTAAAAGACTTATATTCTGAGAACTATAAAAGATTGATAAAGTAAACTGAAGATGATAAGAAAGAAATGGAAAGGTAGCCCATGCTCTTAGATTGGAAGAATTAATATCATTAAAATGGCCATACTACCCAAAGCAATCTACAGATTTAATGTGATCCTTATCAAAGTACCCATGACATTTTTCACAGAACTAGAACAAACAATCTTAAAATTTATGTGGAACCATAAAAGACCCAGAATTGTCAAAGCAATCCTGAGGTAAAAGAACAAAGCAGGAGGCATAACCCTCCCAGACTTCAGACAATACTACAAAGCTACAGTAATCGAAACAGTGTGGTATCGGCACAAAAACAGACATATGGATCAATGGAACAGAATAGAGAGCCCAGAAATAAACCCACACACCAACAGTCAATTAATCTTTCACATAGGAGGCATGAATGTACAATGGAGAAAAGACAGTCTCCTCAGCAAGTGATGTTGGGAATGTTGGACGGCCACATTTAAATTAGTGAAGTTAGAACACACCCTCACACCATACACAAAAATAAACTCAAAATGGCTTAAAGACTTAAATATAAGACATGACACCAAAAAACTCCTAGAAGAGAACATAGGTAAAACATTCTCTGACATGAATTCTAGAAATGTTATCTTAGATCAGCCTCCCAAGACAAAAGAAATAAAAGCAAAACTAAACACATGGTACCGAATTAAACTTATAAGCCTTTGCACAGTGAATGAAACCATAAACAAAATGAAGACAACCTATGGAATGCAAGAAAATATTTGCAAATGATGCGACCAATAAGGGCTTAATTTCCTAAATATACAAACAGCTCATACAACTCAACATCAAAAGAAACCAACCCAATCAAAAAATGGACAGAAGACCTAAATAGACATTTCTCCAAAGAAGATGTACAGATGGCCAATAGGCATGTGAAAAGATGCTCAACTTTGCTAATTATTCGAGAAACTCAAATCAAAAGTACAAGCATCTCACACTGGTCAGAATGGCCATCATTAAAATGTTTACAAATAATAAATGCTGGAGAGGGTGTGGAGAAAAGGGAACCCTCCTACACTGTTGCTGGGAATGTAAGTTGGTGCAGCCACTGTGGAAAATAGTACAGAAGTTTCTCAAAAAACTAAAAATAGAACTACCATATGACCCAGCAATTCCACTCCTGGTTCTATATCTGAAAAATACAAAAACACTAATTTGAAAAGATTCACACACCCCAATGTTCATAGCAGCACTATTTACAATAACCAACACATGGAAGCAACCTAAGTGTCTATCAACAGATGAATGGATAAAGAAAATGTGGTACAGATACACAATGGAATATTACTCAGCTATAAAAAAGAATGAAATAATGCCATTTGCAGCAACATCGATGGACCTAGAGATTACCATACTAGGTGAAGTAAGTCAGAGAGAGAAAGACATATATCATATGATATCACTTATATATGGAATTTAAAATACAATACACATGGACTTATTTACAAAATAGAAACAGACTCATAGACATAGAAAACAAACTTATGATTACCAAAGGGGAAGGGGAAGGAGGGATAAATTAGGAGTTTTGGATTATCAGATACAAACCACTATATATAAAATAGATAAACAACAAGGTCCTACTATAAATCACAGGGAACTATATTCAACACCCTATAATAAACCATAAAGGAAAAGAATATGAAAAAGAATATATATATATGTATATATATAACTGAATCACTTTGCTGTACACCAGAAAATAACACAACATTGTAAATTAACTACACTTCAAAAAAAATATATATATATATATGGATCCTTTTCCATACCTCTACCTAAAATAATACTTAAGCAACCAAATTAAAACATTTGATTATCTGTTGTTGTTGTTGCCAAGATACTTATTCATCTCTTCCCCTTAGCTTTCACAGTATAGAGCAGGAATTCAAATCCTGGAGTGGAAACTAAAATATTCCAGATGAGACCCCAGTTTAACAGGTGAGAAGTATTTTAAGATAACCTCAGGTGTCCACAAGTTTCAAAAATAATTATAAAGATTATCAGTAACTGAAGGAGAAATCCAACACTTGTCGTGTGACATAGTAAGTGCTCAGTACAGGTTTATGAAAGAAAACATTTTTCCCTGAAGTTTTATCTCTCTATCTAGGTTGGAACACAATGTTAATTTGTAGAAATTATTTTATAAACATGTTGAGGGATGCATTTATTTAACTGTTTAGGCTTAGGCCAGGTCTGCTACTACAAAGCAAGACAAATCAATCATTTTCTACTGATTCTGGGCAGTGTTAACAGCAGAATCAAATAATTAAATAATCAAAATGAGCTGGCTAAAAGGGCACAGAGTTGGTGTGTTCCAAACAGACATTACATTGAATCCTTATACATCTCTTTTTCGTGTTCAAACATCTGTTTCTTTCTGGTGATTATTTGGAAAATAAAAGTTTAAGGGATAGCTGGGTCCATCATGCACAGGATGGTTATCAGTCTTTATGTGGAGGGACCACAACACTCACAGGTTGCTTGCTTCACTCATGGCTGGCCCTGCCTTCCTTGAGTAAATGTCCGTACTCTCCTTATAACTATGTCTGTCCCTTACTGTTCATCCAGTGATGACTGCAGTGCATTGTATTTATTTTGTCGGGCACCTTATAGATTTTATTGGTGTTGGTGGTTTGATCTTTAATTAATCATTTATTTAAAATTTAATGATTATTATATTGGAATGGTAATTACATAATGAAGATCCACTTTCAAGGCATTACACATTTTAAATGCCTTTGGAATAACAATTTTGCCTTTTAAAACACCACTTTGTGTGTGTTTACAACTGAAAAACAAATGGGAAGCTTAGAATTTGACACAATCTATGTTTATTATTATTATTATTATTATTGTTACTACCACTACTACAAAATTATTTAGCAGCTATATCTTGGATATAAGGTAACATACCAAAAACCAAAGCCATAACTTTGATAACTTTTTAAATTCTTACTCTATCTTGGCTTAAATATAATGCAGTGATTAAATGGAGTACACAGCGATCACAAAACAATAAGTGAAGGCTACATCATATATTTTCCATGGAAAAATTTGTATCACAAGTTGTTCATATATACTTTTGTTCAATTTTCTGTTTTAAAGGAAATATTGGGAATATTGGTTTTGCACCCAATTGTTTATCCAGATATGCTCAAAGGAGTGATGTCTTAATGGACGAAGGATGATTGAAGCACAAAATGGAAACTTGCCTCAAAGAAGAGATCTGGAAAGGTTACTGTGAACCACAGTTACTGAAGCGTACTGTATATCTCTGTGCTCTCTGCCTTTTTAACCTGTGAGATGTGACCTGATTTTTCCCTCTCATTCAATCAAGGTCATCACTAAACTTCCAGAAAATCAAAAATAAAATAACATGAAGGAGGAAAAGACAAAGAAGAGTTTAGGTGTGTATTTAAAAATACCACATTGGTTTAAAATAACTTACAACGAAAGGGTCACTTAAGAAGGGCACTGCTTAAAATTTAAGCAGGCAGTAATGGAAAGCGACAGACCTCAAACAATTTGTCTTTCACAGTTGAGTGAATTCACAGTGACAGCAAGACAAGGATGTGCTAACTTACCTCTGCAGGACCTTGGCTGTTGCTTCATAGGCTCTCCCCAGGCTGAGATCATCATCCATGTCTGTAGAGATTTTACCATAAGTGTTAAGGACCTATGCGGGAAGAGAAATTCTTATTAAACATATAACATGACCAGATTCACTGATGTTTCATTTCATAACAGAAAAGATTCAAATTAATAGTTGTTTTTCACATCGCCATAAAATATTTTTTTTGCTTATTAAAAATTCATGTTGATTTGGTTTATTTTTATCTATGGTATAACTTGTTTTGCAGTGATCTCTTTGAGCCATGACAGTAAAGTCTTACTTTTGTAAAAGTAATTCTTTTCCTGAACAATCAAAAATCTTCCAATTGATATAACTTAGGGGTGAGTAAATAATTGAATGGTTTACAACATTATTTTCAAATATGGGACCACTATCTTAGGTAATATAAGGCAGATTATAATAGTCTACTAGGGTAGCTTAAATATCACTTTTCTTTCTATAAATAGCTGTTTGAAAAGCATGAATTTATGTGCCAGGCAATCTCTAAATCTATCATTTTATTAGAGGCATATCTCACAGTTTGTACACATATTCAGTATACACTAAAAATATTTCTTACAAATGTACTTCATTACCAGCAATCTCTTCAATCATCAAAAGATTACCGCTGCCACAGCCAAACGTATGATCTTAACACTGACATCATCTGCATGGTATAATTTTCCTTTTTATTCTTTTTCCCTTTCAAGGGCCAGAAGAAGGAAAATATGTAAAATAAAATCCCTTTTCCCTCTTCCTCTTTCATTGTTACTTGAACCAACCTATTACACACATGAAGACACAGGAAATCTCCGAAGACCTCTATGGAAATCCTTTTGGCTCATTTTCTAAGAAGAAATTAGCGAAAGTCATTTGATGGCGTTGAGTGGGAGAGTCAGCATGAGGGAGGGTGTACATCCATGCTGTGTGCTCGGCCTGAATTAGGCATCTTAGAAAGTTTGTGTATGAAAGGCGGTGTTGATATTCAGCTTTACTTTCTTAAAGTTAATATTTGGGAAATAACTTCAGTGAGGCCATGTGATACCTCCTAATTTGTGGGTGTATGTGTGTCTGTGTGTGTGTGTGGTTTACAAGTGACTTGACATAATACTGGTATTAAAACTTACTGATACATATTGACCCAGTATTTTAATTCCTGTTAAACCTGCAAGGTTCATCATTTTGATTCTTCTTTTTAAGTCTCTTAATAAGCCTTGTATAAACCTGAGACTATTCTTTTCACTCTGTTGTGCAAAACTGATTCACCTAGATTGAGTCTGATATGACTTGACATTGAGCTTTCTGCGTTAAGGGGCAGAACCTCTGAATTTTGTGAATTTGTAAGAGACCTTATTAAATCCAAATATCAAAATATTTAGGAAGAGACTGTCAAGTGTCTCTTTTGGTTCATATGGCATTCTAGAAAGTTAAAGGTTGAATATTATATATTTTGTGTCAAAAATAGTTCGTTTTTTGTTTTTCGGTAAATATTGTTACTGTGTGCCAATGTTGTGTTAGACCCTAGGAGATCTTAAAGAGAAGAGAGTATGCTTGCAAACCTTCGAGGCATTTATAGTCTAGTGGTACAGAAGTTTGCACTGATGCAGCTGTGTGAATTAGCTGAAAACAGATTTCTCCAGAGCTTCAGCTGTGCTTATCCTACACCACTCTCCCACACCCCTGGCCACCATGAACCCGGAAGCAGTACAGTAGCATCTGGAAGTACCCAACATTATATTAGGGCTGTGACTCCTTGGACCGTTGTTAGGAGGGTAGTTTCCATGAGGAAGCTTCTATAGAATCAAGGAGCAAATACCAGCACAGCCTGGGCTTCTGGTTTTGGCCTTGGACTTGATTCTATAGAAGCTTCCTCATGGAACCCGATGGGGTTTCCTGAAATGAACACCTACCTTACAGTAAGAAAACTTGGATTCAAGACCTAATTCTACCACACCCAACACACCTGGCCCAAGAAATCTCCCTGAGAAGCTTTCCTCAAAGCAAAAAAGAAAACCTCCCTCTGAGAGTTGTTATGAGGCTGCTGTGAGATGATACAGAGTGCTATTTGAACCTGGGAATAGAAGTTTCTGGGACTCTGTTAACCAGCCATCAGTGAAGAGCTCCTGGAGAGTTCCCTCCTCAGAGTAAAGGCAACATATTTTATTTGTGACTTGAGAGAGTGCCTCTCTCAGCTTAAATGCTTTACCTAAAAACAGGAAATATATAGGCAGTGGGAAGAACATAGTTCACTACTGGCCCAATAGGGAAATAATTAATTACAGTGGACCCCCCATATCCACGGGGGCTACATTCCCAGACCCCCAGTGGATGCCTGAAACCTTGGACAGTACCGAACCCTATATATACTATGTTTTCTCCTATACATACATACCTATGATAAAGTTTAATTTATAAATTAGGCACAGTAAGAGGTTAACAACTATAACTTATAATAACATAGAACAATCATAACAATATACTGTAATAAAAGTTATGTAAATGTGGTCACTTTCTCAAAATATCTTACAAATTTAATGTATTTTGCATCTTAACTAAGCACTTATCACACACTGTGGCTATAACTTGCTGTTTGAGGTGTGACAGCAAAACTAGCATGAATTTCTTTTTCCTGCTTCACAGTTTCACAGATAGAAGATTCGTTCTTACTATGGATTTTAGCAAACTCAGCATACAATTTTTTTTTCCTTCCTAAGTTGAGAACTTTCACCTTTTTACTTAAAGGAAGAACTTTGGGCTCTTCTTTGGCATATCCAAATTGCCAGCATCACTCCCCTTGCACTTTCAGACTGTTATTAAGTAAAATAAGGGTTATCTGAACACAAGCACTATGATATGTCAACAATAACCCAATAACCTTGATGGCTACTAAGTGACTAATGGTCGGGATATGCTGGACAAGGGGATGATTCACATCCGGGATGTATCAGGATGGAAGCCACAAGATTTCATCATGCTACTTAGAACACTGCACAATTTAAAGCCTATGAATTGTTTATTTCTGGAAATTTCCGTTTAATATTTTCAGACCTCGATTGACTGTGGGTAACTGAAACTTCGGAAAGTGAAAACACAGGTAAGGGGGGACTACTGTTCATGAAGTCAGTACTGAGAACCTTGAAAGTGCTGTAGGGGAGCTCATCTAAATCAAAGACAGGGCCTCTGCTCCTCAGGAATGTGAGCTCTGACTGGAGAGAGCCAACTCACGTAAAATCATAAGGGGAACACAAGACAAAACTCAGCAGATTGGTGAATTGTGTAGTCCAACCTAAGGGAAGCAGGAAGGATAGTGTTAAAATAAAAAGGAAAAAAAATATAAAAGTAAAAGGAAAAATAACGAGATTACAAATTGTGTAGAAAATAACTGTTGGTGGGAATGTAAATTGATTCCTTTTTTGTAAATCCAAAGAAGAGGGGATATATGTATACATATAGCTGATTCACTTTGCTGTACAGCAGAAACTAACACTACATTGTAAAGCAACTGTCCCCCAATAAAAAACAAAAAACTAAAAATAGAGTTGCCATATGATCCAGCAATCCCACTCCTGGGCAAATATCCAGAAAAGAAAAAAAAAAAACCCTCTAATTCAAAAAGGTACATGTACCCCAATGTGCATAGCAGCACTATTTACAATAGCCAAGATATGGAAGCAACCTAAATGTCCATCAACAGATGAGTGGATAAAGAAGATGTGGTACACATATACAATGGAATATTACTCAGCCATTAAAAAGAATGAAATAATGCCATTTGTAGTAACATGGGTGGACCTAGAGATTATCAAACTAAGTGAAATAAGTCGACAAAGACAAATATTATGTGATATCACTTATATGTGAAATCTAAAAAACAATACAAAAGAATCTCTATACAAAATAGAAACAGACTCACAGGCATAGAAAACAAACTTATAGTTACCAAAGAGGAAAGGGAGGGATAAATTAGTAGTATGGGATTAACAGATACACACTACTATATATAAAATAGATAGGTGTAATAACCTATAATGGAAAACAATCTGAAAAATATATATATAACTGAATCACTTTGCTATACACCTGAAACTAACAAAATGTTGTAAGTCAACTATATTTCAATCTTAAAAAGCATGAATATTAAATATCTCAAAAAACCCAAATTGTGTAGAAAATAAAGATGTTTTATATTGACCTTATGGTAAATTATGTTACCTGCTTTTTAATTAAGGTATAATTTACAAATTAATAAATATTGATCAACTTGAATCATCAGACACATAGGAATCTTCTTTACAAAGAATATTTCAAGTGAAAAAATACAGTGTAGAAATCTGAGGGATCCACTGTACTTGACTGAATACCCCTGTGGCATGCAATATGTTGGAAACAAATCCAGAGTGTGGAAGGTTAAATTCTGTCGTTGCAAATCAGAGATAAGAGGAGAGAAAAAAAGAATCTCAGGTGAAAAATATTTTGATGAGTTCAAAATTCATTATATATTCTTAAATGTTATGGACAGTGAACTTAATCTTCGTCAAAAGGCCAAGGAAAACACTGATTAAGCATGCTTCTATGTCAATTTCAATGAGCATGATTACAAGACTACCAAAGTTGGAAAAGTCAGTTCATGTACCTAATAAAAATTGAGTGCTTTGTGGCCACTCAATCACATTGCTCCAATAATTTCCCTCAATAATGGAGATGAAGTTTTGAAAGCTGTTTTACTAGAAGTTTTAAAGGCAATGGACTTTATCTTCCCACTGGAAATAAAACTGATTAATTTGAAAAGATATTTTCAAATAAAATCCAGGTTCTTAAAATGAGATAATTTCTATTGGTTACCTAAAAGCAAAACCATTAGAATACTTAACATAAAAAATGAGAGTGTGCAAAAGAATAATGTTGGCAATATGCTACAAGTTCTTTGAAGAATTGTTTGCTGTAAAATCAAATTTTAAGGATCATTATTTCATTTTGCTGCAATAGCCTTCAAGGGAACATTGGATTTAAGTCAACATTGTCATCGGTCAAGTAAGTGAGTGGTGTATATATATATATATATATATATATATATATATATATATATATATATATGTATATATATATATGTTGTGTTTACATAGATAGATATACATGAATATTAGACTATATCTATATCTATACCTATATCTGGAGAGATTGAGAAAGAGAATAGAAAAGTAGCCTGGTCCCCCCAGAAGATTATAAGAATAAATTCTGTGCCTGAGCACCTTTAAGGCAGGAAACATAAGAACGCATTACTATGTCTAATAATATCAGACACCCAGTTGTTTTCTTTCTTCTACATCTTTAGGATTTCCAATGATTAGGGCACCTTGGAACAAAAGAAAATGAACTATCTGATATTGATGCCCCTTCTTGTCTTCCACTATTTTCCCATTCCTTACCCCACTGCAGTTCCTCTCTTATAGTCCCTTTATTTTAGACATTAAAACAGAAGAAATTCCAGAAATCATGGCCCTCATATTTGCTTTCAAAACTGAAACTTACTTTAAGCCACTACGATGATGATCACTCCTGGCCTAATTTTCCCAAATTAGATGGAATTCTCTCCCCACCCCTCTGCCCAGACGGCCATTATAAGGAAACACTGTCCCCTTCATTTGTTTTAAACCATTTTAAATTTTAACATAATTGTAGATTCACATGCAATTGTAAGAAACAATACAGAGCATGCTCATATGTCCTTCAGCTAGCTTTTCCCAGTAGTTAAATCTTGCACAGCTATAGTATATCAGAACCAGAGAATTCACAATCCATCCACCTTATTTCACCAGTTTTACACACACTCGTGTCTGTGTGTGTGTGCACCCACGCATGCACATATGCCATGTTAATTTTATGCCATTTCATCACATGTATATATTCACGTAACCACCACCACAGTCAAGATATAGAAAAGTTCTATCACTACAATGATCTCTCATACTACCCTTTCTCAATTAATTTTTAATATGTTTGCTACTTAGAAGAGAGATAGATGGAAAAAAATTTTTCTCTTTTCCTTAGGTTAAAGAAAGGTCTACCTTGGGTTAAAGAAAGGTCTGCCTTGGGAAAAATTCTGAAATAACTTGGCATCTGACCTCTTCCCTTTTGGTACACCTCCCCTACCTTGTGTGTTTGTATGTCTCCAGGGAAATTTCCTCAGTTAAGTGAGAGAAGAATAGTAGTTGATTAAACAAATTTATACTTTGGTATGAATGACTCAAAAATGATTAATCCTCCCAGAAGAAGTTGTTGTTTTAATAAGAGGATGCTTTGTAGGTCCCAATTATTTCTTCTGGGAGGAGTGTTTTTCAGTCTAACAAAGAGAAATGAAACAATTCAGATAGTGTCAGTGGCAGGATAATTTGGGGCAAAGGTTATTAAAAATAGGCCAGCCTTGTCTTGAAATTCCACCTTATGATATGATCCCTTAAGCAGGTACTGATTTTTATAAACTCATTTGGGGTCTACTTCTGTGCCTTCAGATTTTCTAGACCCTCCACATGCTTTTTCACAATGTTCCTTATCACAGTGGTGTGGAAGAGATGAAAACAGGGAGGAGGGAAATGTGAAGCAGCAGATATGAAAATCAGGCATTTGTAAGTCACCGTTACCTGAAACGATAACTACATGCTATTTTTATTCCCTCTTGTTACCACTTTTTTCATAATGCTTAGCCTTCGGAACCAACGTATTATGGAAAGAACTCTTCCAGTACATTCCATTTCATCATTAGATGTGACTGCAGGATAAAATTATGTGTGTGTGTGTGTGTGTATACACACACACACACACACACATAATTTTTATGGCTGAGTAGTATTCCATTGTATATATGTACCACATCTTCATTACCCATTCATCTGTCAATGGACATTTAGGTTGCTTCCATGTCTTGGCTATTGTAAATAGTGCTGCTATGAACATTGGGGTACATGGATCTTTTTGAATTAGAGTTTTCATCTTTTCTGGATAGAGATATATTCCTACTCTTAAAGACCTTACTATCTAAGGCAATAAGACATACAGACGCAGAAACTATATAGTGCTATATGCCTGCATAAAGAGCTAAAAAATTTTTAACTCATTAAACAAATACTGAGTGTTTTCTATGGGCCAAGCTTTGTTCTAGGTGCTAATGATATAGCAGCAAATCCCTGGCCCCCATGCAGTCTACGTTGTATTTAGGTGATGGGGAGATAATTTGTAATTAAATAAATAAATGCATAAATCTCAAATAGTAGTAAGAGCAATGAAGAAAATACAATGGGGAAAGGCTTCCTATAGAAAGGGAAACAATCTGCATTTTAAAGGAATGATAGAATTGGGTCCCTACTGAGAGGAGCTTAAGCCAAGGACTGGAGACGGGATTGGGTGATACAATGAGGAAAAAAAGCTTTCCGAGGTACATAGAAGCAACAATGACCAATAGAAAAGTTTGCTTTAAGGTTCCTGCATAGAATGTTTTTTCTAGTAACATCCACTAACTAATCACAGTTTTAACTGATGGTATGAAGTGACAAACTTTCAAGCTGCAATTCATCTTTCTGATGACAAAGAAAGAATTTGACTATTGTTTTGAAGGTAAGGCAGGTCCTTCACTTTCATCCTTTATTCTACATGTACATAAACACAGTCTTTTGCAGGACATTTTTATTTATAGTTTTTGTCTTTTCTGCTTTCTAGGCAGCTCAATGTGTTTGGTGAAAAATGCCACATGTAAGATGGTACAGTTGGCTGCCTTGTTTCCCATCATTCCAAGTTTTCCAAATTTTATGCAGAGTTATTCCCATGCCTAGGAAGAGGAGAGGAAATACTTTTATTTCTCCTTCATGCATAGCACAGAGCATGAACAACTCAAACTAATACAGATCAGTGACATGAAGTTTAAATGGGTCTCTGTGCTCTGGCTGGTGACCCGAACTGCCATTGTTTCTGTAGGAAAATAACCCATGGAAAATATCATATAAAATAAGTTACAGCATCTATTTGAGGTGGAAATTTTGTAGTTTTTGAAAATTTTCTATAAACTCCAATTCTACTTGTATTTCTTTTTTTTTTTTTTTTTTCGGTATGTGGGCCTCTCACTGTGTGGCCTCTCCCGTCGCGGAGCACAGGCTCTGGACGTGCAGGCTCAGCGGCCATGGCTCACGGGATCAGCCGCTCCGCGGCATGTGGGATCTTCCCAGACCGGGGCACGAACCCGTGTCCCCTGCATCGGCAGGCGGACTCTCAACCACTGCGCCACCAGGGAAGCCCTATTTTTGGTATTTTTTTCTATATAAATTCCTTTCTCCACTTACTACCCTCCCCCCACTGCTCTCTTCCTTAGTTAATTTAACACTTGAAATCAGTAGGACCCCTACTCTGAGGGCATAGACCAGGCTTTGGAAGGGCCTTATGGGAAAATTAATCAAATCTCCCTTTGGGTGTTCAAAGTTTCTCCAAATATCATAGGCTTTTGAGTCAGGCAGGTTCACTATGGAGCTGAGTGACATATGTCAAGTGATTTAATGTCTGTGAGTTTATTTCCTCGAGTGTAAAATGAAAATGAATAAAGTCTACCTTGAAATGATGTTATAAGGTTCCATTAAGATGAGGTATTTAAAAGTACTTACCAAGGATTTGAATGAAGCAACTGCTTAGTTTTCCCAAGTGCTTATCTAACCATCTAACCTATTGGTTCTCACATGGGGGCGATTTTGCCTCCTGGGGATACTTGGGAATGTCTGGAGACATTTTAGGTTGTCGTCATTGGGAGAAGCCAGGGATGCTGCCCAATAGCCTACAATTCACACAATATCCTCCCATAAAAAAGAATGATCCAGCTCCAAATGTGAATAGTGTTGCTGTTGAGAAATCCTCGTGTAGCCTTTTCTTGAACAATTTTCCTGATGGGAAACTATCCTCTTGTGAGACTACTCAATCATTGGAGAGTTATGTGAAAAATCTATTGGTTAAGTGGAAGCAAAATCTGTAACTCTGCCTGCTAGCCAAGGTTGTGTTTTGTGGGACAAGATGAGTGCATGCTTCTTCCATGTGACGGCTCTTCCAATACTGAAAGAAAGCTGTTTTTCTTCCTCAAAGCATCCAAACTTACAGAGGTATCCAGGATGCTCTGAAACATGTGAGGATGAAAGCCCAGCAGCTGCACTACATTTGAACGTTTTATTTCTAATTTTGTCTACAAGTCTAAGAGTTCTAGAAGAGTTTAAATAAAGCCACCTGGACCAAAATATATCTATAAAACCATAAGGGGCATCCATCAGACTTATCTGTAAATAAGAAGTTATGAGTCCATTGCCTAGGGTACGTTTTTTATCTCCTTCTTCCTTGCCCACCATAAAAAGGCAGCAGAGCTAACACTTTGTTATACAATCCCTACACAAACCCCAAATTGTGCCATTTCATAACAAAGGTTCAGCACTGAGCTCAATACAGTGCATTACTTTGAGGAGGAAAAGGCAATGATACAGATTTATTCTTGTGCAATAAGAAATATAGAAATAAAAAAATCAAGTTTGCCATCTTGAGCTTGAAATCATTGTCAAATCTTATCGGAAATACATTTATTCTGATTTCTGGCAATCTAACCCCCTTTAGCCATTTCACAGTTGGTGAGCAGAAAGGATGTTTCTGCCTCATTTACAGCGTCTGAACATGATTCAGACAATCAACTGCAACATTAGTCAAAGAAATCAGTGGCTAATGATTTCTGACAAGCCCTGCAGTAACAGGCTGAGGACCAGACTGGGCAGCAACAGCATTCAGAGCATTTTACTAGAGCCAGGAATAGGCAATGGGAGACGATGATAAAAACAGGGGTAAACAGAACTGGTTTCCCATCACTTAAAGGCTCTTATACACTTTCTGCAAAGGCATAGTATCTGACATGCGATAAACACAGTAATCTTTTGCTACAAATATGTTATACTGAATGAACACTGAGGACAGTGAAGTGTGCAGCTCTGCAAACAATAGCACATGAAAGTAGTTATATATTTTGCATTCTGCTGAAACTATATCCTTAAGTTAGGAGTAGTCTTGCCTTGCTATTTACACTGATCATTTGGACAGTGTACTCTTTCTCCCTGAAATGCATTACTCATCATTTGGACTGCTTACATCACCTGACACATAAAGTGAGGGCTGAATAGTCCAGTGCAGAAAGAACTGAGTGTTAAAAGATATGAGCTCTTGCTTCTCTTTTGCCATGAGCTCAGGGTGTGACCTCGGACAGGTCACCTGGTTAACTTGAGCTTCAGTTTTGAAGTCGGAAAGATAAAGGGGCAGGACCAAATGATCTAGAATTCTCCCTTCCAAAAATATGATTTTGATTTTAGACTCTACATGGCTATATTTACTAATTGAAGATATGCCCTAATTATTTTCAATCATTTATCTTTGGCTTTAGAATCCCTGATGAATTTATTTTATGTTTAAAAATACTTTTTAAAACATGAGAAACAAAATGATGAGTCAGTTCATTCAGTTGAAATTTTCTTTTCAGCCTTCTCCCTCATTTGAAAAAGCTTGCATATTCTTAATGAACTGCTTTAAAAAAATGTCCCTACCATGGAATAGGTGATAACAAGGAGAGCTAAATCTACAAAGCTTTTGGTTCATATTAAATACCAGTTGTTACAAATGCAATGATCAGTGCTCTTCAAAAATAGCAATTTTTTTACAGCCTGAAATATTTAAAAATTTGATGAAAATTCAAGGTTATCCTTAAATTCATAAACTAAATTAGAATTGCTAGTTAATGTCTCACACAGTAGGAGTTTACATTGTATTTTCAAAAGCTATAAGGATAGAAATATATCTCAAAAATTTCCAAGAATTTACTTTTAGCAAAAACTCTCTCTCTACACATTCAATAAACAGATGACTCTCAAACCCCAAAATAATGAAATAGAATTCGATTTACAGTTAAAAACAAAGTTTCCTCAGTAGTAAATTGGAACATATTGCTTAATACTGCCATTTTCTAAATTGGTCATTATACTTGTATACTATGTTAACAAGGGACATATTCATGAAGAATTTCTATTCTAATTCTCAACTATTTTCTATACTTTGAATCAGAAAGCATGCAAACATTTATCCTGCACAGCCCAATCACGGTGTGAGTTATATTTACAGGTCCTTGAAAAGAAAATTTCCCTGCCCTTTATCTCCTGCAAGGGAAATCCACATGAGGTTTTGCTTTATATTTTGTTAGAAGGCTGTTGCCCAAAGGCAGTTCAGTAATCTGTGCAGTGGTCTGACATGAAAATATTCAGTGGAAGAGTAGAGTGATTAGTTAGTTCAATCACGTTCTCTTAGGAAATCCAGACCCGTTGAGCAGTTGATAATGGCAAAAGTGAGAAGGTGCTCAAAGACCACCAAGAGCGTGATCAAGTCATGTCAACAGAGTGGGTCAGACTGACGGCTACTGCTGAGGAGATAATAGGGAAACTCAGCCCCTCTTCTCCCAGGGCTCCTCCAGTTCCCAGAAGTCTTTCAGTTTATGAAGCCCAACTGTCTGCTCATCCTGGGTACTCATGGGCCATGATCTCCCTCATGGCCACAGGAATCTTTGCAATCAATCCCCTTGCCTGAGGTAATCTGAATGAATCTCTTTCTTGCACCCAAAGAAAAAAAGGGAGAAGTTTTAGCTCTAGAGAACCCTTTTATTCTGCCTTGAATCCCAAGTTTCATCCTTGATACAAAAAGGAAGATTTAGGATATAGAAATTTTTTTTTTTCACAAAAACCTAACTTGGTAGATATTGCCTTGCTCTGAACCAAAAAACAAAATAAAAGCCCCTAAAATCAAACCAAAAGAACCCAATTGAACTTGAAATTCCAAATTGAACATTGACTTTATTCTCTATTGTACCCACTGATGTAATGCAAGCAATTGATTCTCTGGCTTGAGAGTTATGAGGCAACAAAACTTGGGGGACAGTTTTTAAAAATTAGTTTAGCGTCTTAAAAAATATTACTTCAATTACACTTATTATTCAAAAATCCTCAGTATTTTCCAAGAAAAAAACAGGGTCTTCTAACAAAATATAAATATTTTTTCAAGGGAGAAATAAAAGGGTTCTCTAGAGCTAAAGTGGCAAGGAAGTAACTTCAAGCCTTTTCCCCTTCCATGTTTGTCAGTGAAAGACAATACGGGTGGATTCCTTCTATGGCGAGAGACACAGGTTATATAAAATGATTAGAGGGCCTCCCTGGTGGCGCAGTGGTTGAGAGTCCGCCTGCCGATGCAGGGGATACGGGTTCGTGCCCCGGTCTGGGAGGATCCCATATGCCGCGGAGCGGCTGGGCCCGTGAGCCATGGCCGCTGGGCCTGCGCATCCGGAGCCTGTGCTCCGCAACGGGAGAGGCCACAACAGTGAGAGGCCCGCATACCGCAAAAAGAAAAAAAAAAAAAAAAAAATGATTAGAGATTTCATTGTCAGAAAAGATTTGGGGGAAAAAGGTTTGCATATTTTTTTTAAACTAAGAAAGTCTCCAATTCCATTTGAGCATGTTTATGGGAGGATGAAAAGTGAGTGTGATGAGTGATTCTATTACACCTATGATAACATCAGTAATTTCAGTTCTCTGTTACTTATGGAGACTAAGGATGGTGATGGCAAACGGAATCAAATGAAGTGCCAGTCAAATCTAATTTGACCAAACATGTATTGTCACTTTGTCCATGCAGAAATGGCAACAGTTATGGCTTGCTGGAATGGGCAGGACTCTGGAAACCTCCCTCTAGCCACATAGACCTCCCACTGTAAACTCAGTTGTCTCCACTTCCACGTCCCTCTGCCTGCATTGCTCTTTCTTATTTCACGCCCGGCTCCTCCAGCGCCTGTCCCACGCTCCCCAGGCCTCCACCACACCGCCCACTTCTCTGTGCTGTTCCACCGCTTAGCAAAGCACCGCATGTATCTGCTTAATAATATTTATCTCTCTCCAATTAGAGCGTAGCTGCCACGAGATCAGGAACCATATGTGTTGTGCTCTCCATTGCACCCCTAGCTCCTAGTCTTACGTTAACATAGGATATTGTTGAATGAATGCGGTTGAGCTTTTGGAAGGTGCTGGTGGTAAAGTACCTGCAGAAGCATTAATGTGTATAAAATGAGCTGTTGTATTACATAATATACTATTATATATAACAATTTACTTGGCTTAAAGGAAATTAATCTCATAAATCAAGTATTATATAATATTAATATATGACATATAATGTATGTTAGAGCTTGTTATATATTAATTATATTACATAATGTTTTGCATTATATCTCAATAAAGGAAAAAATATGGCACTTTAAAACTATGGCAAATGGGAAGCATGTGAACATTTTCAGTTAACAGCCATCCTAGAGAGTTCAAGTATCAGCAAACAAGCCAGATTCCTAAAGGAAGACATAAATGACACTTTTGGGGGGAGGGGCCGCACCACGTGGCTTGTGGGATCTTAGTTCCGGGGCCAGGTCAGTGAAAGTGTGGAGTCCTAACCACTGGACCGCCAGGGAAGTGTCTAAATGACATTTTAAAATGACATAAGAACCCCCCTATCTAAACGTGTGCCTGTTTCATCCAGTCACATTCCCAAATAAATAACTTTCCCCCATTACGAGCCTGTGTGGCATTATGCTCAGTGAGTACAGGCAGATCAGAGGTTGAAATTATGTTAGATTCGTCATGGCATCTTGAGGAGTAATTCTTCCCTGTCTGTGGAAGAAATATAAAAGAGTTTTTTTCTCTCTTTTAATCTAGAATGGTGAGCAACTACAGTTTCTATCTTCACAAGCAACAAGTTAAGATGGAGAGGTGAACAGTGAAAAGCCACTAGCTCGGTGACACACCAAGCTCCTCCGCTTCTCCTGAAATGGCCACTTAGCAACCTCCTCCCATTGTACCATTTTGCACAAAACGGTTTCTGGTTCCGCAGGGAAGGATCAAGGAGGGTCCTATACTAGCGAGTGACGATCTAGAAGGTTTTAATAAACACTAATCCTGTGAAAATTTCTATATTTCTGCATGAACCAATTACCACTAGGAGATGTGTCTTTCCTCTGGCGGTAAAGCCATCATCTATTCATAATCCCTCTTACTAGATTTCTTCCTCATTTAAGGCAGGATTCAATAAAATTTCATTTTGTTTCCCCCTTTTCAGAAATCCATAAAAGCCTTGAGAAACGCTTTGAGCATATTGTGTCTGTACAACTTGATATCCTTTCCACCACAGGCCATTATTCTGGTAAACTCGGTAAACCCTAATTTAGGTCCACGATGTAATGCTTTCATAACTGGCTGTGCGAAAATGTTTCTTTAAAATAAAACACGGTAGGAAAGTCTTCCTCTGAAGGCTTGAACACAGAGGAAGCTTCATCTATTACCCTTTCACCATGATAGATGAAACAAGAAAACAATTTATGAGTCATTTCCATTCTGACAGATGTGACAATGACGGGAAATGCGAAGCCTGCCAAGAGCTTTTATCAAGTAGGTTATAACGACGCATAATAAGTGTAAATAATAAATTGCTGGAATCTTAGGGGAAATGCTGGCAATATGAAACGGTTTTGGGTACTTCGGATGGGACTCTGCTTCTCTTGGAATTCCCTGCCTTCCCAGCAGAGTTTTGGCCTGACAATAAACAACAGTTTAGTACTTTATCTAATCCTAGCCAGGAGGTGAGTTCAACAGCAAGCTTTTGCAGATGTTCACATCCAATAATCTATCCATAATTGACGAAACAGGGAGGTCAGATGTAATGGCTGCTACTATTCCAGCAACAAATAAATGGTTATTGACAAAACAAGCCAGTGTGGCACAGAGCGCGGAGCAGTGACAGGCGGGCGACAGGGCTGAGCAGAGGCAGGGAGGATGCCAGGATTCCTCAGCAAGCCGAGAGGCAGGAGGGCCACGCTGACACACAAGCAGATGGAGGGGACTTGAAAAGGAAAAGGGAGGTCGCTGAAGTCCAAAAAAAAAAAAAAAAAAGGAGACATTTGGAGGCAGAGAAGGAAAGGATGGTGGCCCAGGGTAAGGCTGGGGACCCAGGTAAGTACAAATGCGTGCGGTTCAGAAATACCTTTGAATTCGTGCACCGTGATGCAGCCGTCTGGTGGCTGCTTTTATCACCGGCGTGTCTTTGCTCACATCGCTGGCTGTCACACTGTGCCGCCCAGGTGACTCTACCACCAAAGTGTATGCATGGGACTCTTTGGTGTCCAAACCTCCCACTGAGGGATATTCATTGACATTCCATTTAACACTGCAGATACCGGTTTTTCTTCCGTATATATTAAAAAAATTCTAGGAAAATCCTGTGTGCAATTTAAACCATATTTTTAGATAAGCTAAAGATGCATAATTTTGTGGCTGGAAAATTTCTCAAGACTGAGACTAACCCTGAAATACATGCTGCTTAAAATCAAATTTACCGCAAAGGAATGGGAGTGGAAGGCAAAGTTTTCTTTAATAATGAAAAACAAACATGACACTCTAGTCACCTCACCCTAGGCAAAGAGTATAAGAAATGCATTAATCGAGTATACTTTTATTGACTGAATAAAATTCAAGATAGTTAAACATAAATAAACAGCTGAAATCCTACATTTCTATTCCAGTGCTAAAAAACAATGTTCTTTTTACACGGTTTACTATGTAATATTATAAGATGAAGAATGGTAGAATGAAATGGTAGTTATTATTGCTATAGGTAGTTTGTAAAGAGGCTTGGGACAGAGGTGTTTGAAATATTAATATTCCGAAAACCACTTAAATCAATTTAACACTCTTTAGTGGTTTATTTAGAAGTGTGATTTATTTTATACTTTGCAACCAATGCCTTTGATCAGCTCTGAAATAACATATGAGCTGAAAATAAAATGGTAAAACAAATTGCTGCTTACATTCTATAGTAAGCTTTAGGCTTTATAGGCTAAACTAGAAAATTTCCATTATATTTCGCATTTTCAAATTATTTATCAATACTTAGGAACGGAGAATTATAGAGCCAAGAAGATAATTTCTGTAATAACGTGCTAGTTACTCTGCTCCCAGAGCTCTGCTGTCTGCCCTGCTGGGGGTCCGCTCAGTTAGCAACTTCGACCGACCCCAGTCACTGGGACCATCTCTGCCCCTGGTCTACCAGGGCAGAAGCTTGGTATCACATTAGTTTGCCGCAGATTATATTCTGATTTTAACCTTTGTTAAAAGTGACCAGGCTCAGGCTTCCCTGGTGGCGCAGTGGTTAAGAATCCGCCTGCCAATGCAGGGGACATGGCTTCGAGCCCTGGTCTGGCAAGATCCCACATGCCACGGAGCAACTAAGCCCATGCGCCACAACTACCAAGCCTGTGCTCCAGAGACCGCCAGCCACAACTACTGAGCCCACGTGCCACAACTACTGAGCCCGCGTGCCCAGAGCCCGTGCTCGGCAACAAGAGAAGCCACTGCATTAAGAAGTCCGTGCACCGCAGCAAAGAGTAGCCCCCGCTCACCGCAACTAGAGAAAGCCCGTGCGCAGCAACGAAGACCCAATGCAGCCAAAAATAAATAAATTAAATAAATAAATTTTTTTTAAAAAAAGTGACCAGGCTCTTGCTGGGTGCCTTGAGACCAAGGCCCCACCATGTATCGCAGCCTTTGGAGCTGCATCCCTGTCTTATTCTTCTTGCTTGAATCTCTGTCTTGGTACTTGGTATGTGGTTGGGTCCCTACTTACTGTGAGTCTGGAGACCTACCTTACCACCATCAATGTGCTCCTACCACAAGTCCCATTCCTGAACCCCAGTCCCTGTGACTTGGTGCTTGTCACTTGCCCATGGCGGTCACTACCATTAATTGAGCAAAAACTACCTGCGCAGAGTGTTTTATATTCTTGGTACATTTACTCTTCACAGAGCTCTTTGAGATAAATATTAACATTCCCATTGCACAAACGAGAAACACGAAGCACAGAGAGGCTGAGTAACTCTCTCTGGTACCCACAGTCCTAGAGTTGGAGGAGGAGAAAGGATTTGGACTGGGTTTATTGGACTTCGAATCCTACTTGTTTTCTTCCAGAGCACTGTGATATGCCTACTGCCGGGTAACCCTGAGGGTGGCTGTGTTGACGGAGACCTCACAGCTTACTGCCTCCTGGTGCCTTTCCCAGAAGGTACTCTCCACTTACCTACAGGGTTACCCACTGCCTGGTGTCCGATGTTCTAGACGTTAACCTCATGCTGGTCTGGTTTCAGCTTTGTTTATTACCAGCTGCTACTTTTTTCACCACATGGCCTAATGATAGTAACTGATGATAGCACGAGTATTTCTTATGTCATTCCTCTGCGTGCATGACCCCCTTTTCACCCAGACAAAAAACACATCGCATTATAATGGGATGCCTTCCGTGATCCCGCCCCTCATCTCTCCAACTTTGGCTCCCATTCCTTTGCTCTCTTTTTGCTTCTTCTCAGCCTCCCTGGCCCCAAGCCTCTGAGGCACATTGCTGCCTTGGGGCTTTGACCTTGACCATCACCCCTGCTTGGAATGTACTTCCCTCACCTGCATGACTAACTCTCTCATCTGTTTCAGTCTTCCAGCAAAGTCAACTTCTCAACAAGGCCTTCCTTCTCTGATCATCTGCTTAAAATTCCTCCCACCCACCACTTGCTCTGGCATTCCTGAATCATTCCTTTGTATTTTTTTCTTTATTTCTCTATCGCTTATGATTGTCTAACAAACTATCAACTGCTGCCATAACTCAATTGTTCATTATGTTTCATCTTCATTGTCTTTCTCCAATGGGATGGAAGCCCATGAAGACAAAGGTCTTTGTCTGTTTTGCTGTTGATGTATTCCAAGTGTCTAGAGCAGGATTTGGCAATAGGTGCTCCAAAACTATTTGTTGAATGAGTAAGTCATAGATTGCTCTTAAGACTACACACATTAACTAATTTAATCTCCCCAACACCCACAGGTAGGCATTATTATTATTATTACATTTTTTTTAAAGGTGAGAAAACTGAGGCACATAGAGGTGAAGGCACTGGGCCAAGGTCATATAAGTGGGAACTGATTAAGGAAAGATTTGGACCCAAGCCATCTGATTTCAGAGACAGCACTTTTATCTGGTCCTCTCTCCCACCTCAGTGCCACGATGCTGCCTGCAGTCTGCCACCATGCAGACCAGGCTCCAAGTTCTAGTTCCTTATGGTACCACCTGTCCTACTGTCAACCAAGACTACACCAATGGTGTCCTGCAACAATGTTGTTAAGGAAACTGAACAAGGTTTAATGACTTGTCCAAGGCCAAAGAGCTTGTTAACAAAACCACAGCTAGAACTCAGGATGTCTGACTCCCAGTTTGGTGGTCTCTCTAGTACTTTCAAAATCAATTTTGAAGATCATAATGGTTGCCTGGACAGTACTTTTCCATTCCCACATAATCTATTACAATAAACAATTAAAAAGTAATTTTTGCTTTGCAAGCTTGTGATAAACATTAATAATTATTTACATAATATTTTAAAGTGAAAATGTTTATTTTGGTAATATCTGTGATATTATAACATATAAAATGAACATCATAAACAGTCACTCTGCTGTAAGCTAATATAAGCTCATAGGGAAAATGAATATGTTTAATTAAATTTAGGAAAAAGTTATAGTTAAATCATTTGTAGTACAATAATAAGGACCAATAAACCATTATCTCTTTACTATTCCATTGGAATTTTCAGCTACATGTTATATTAATAAATATCATCTTCATTTTACAAAGTGGGATGCTAAGAGATTTGTCTATGACCTGGTAAGTCAGCGGTGGCAGCAGGAATAACGTAATCCTTGCACTAACCCAGCAAATCATTCTTTTACTGTTCCATACTATTCACCAGCATTTATGGAGGGAGTGCAGTATGCCAGGCACAGATCTAAGTACTTTCTACATATTAACCTATCCAACCTTCACAACCACCCTATGTGTACTTATTACTAGCTAACTGGTACTAACATAATCCTTATGCTGCAAGTGAGAAACAGAGGCACAAGAGAGGTTAAGTAACTCACCCAAGGTCACAGGATTAGAAGTGGCAGGACCAGGATTTGGAATCAGGCGATGTGACTCCAGGGGCCGTGCTCCTAACCACGACATCATACCTTGATAATGGTTATGACAGTAACAGAGAGATTTGAAATCTACAGGAAGGACCTATCTCCCTCCCCCAATTTATTTTATCCAAAAATGACAAACATTCTGCTCTACCAGATTTTTCAACTGAAAATCTAACAAATGATACTTTTTATGCTCTTTCCCTTGCATTTACTAAGAGTTGCTGGTAGATAGCAAATTTGTATCACTAGCAAGAAGAGACCAGGGGTCATAGGAATAATGTGTCGAACACACCGCTTTTGAAAAAGAACTCTACTACTATTTTTTTTTCTTTTTACAGATGTGTTAACTCTAGTGCTGCTACATAGTTCACTGTCAGCAAAACATCCAGAGAAAACAAGGCAAATTCAGCTAAGCAGTTAAGTCATAACCAACGAGGAATCCATGGTACGCCATTATCTATGCCAATGGAGCATAAGAGGGAGATGGGAAATGAAAATGAGAGGTGAGAATTCCTGGCGACTCTTTCTCTGGAGAAGCTACAAAGCAGTGGGTCACTCCTAGCCTGATGCCACTTGACACTCCCACGTCCTGTGCCCTCTAACTCTCTTCTCCCAATTCTGTTCTGATTCTGAACTGGCCCGGCAGCAGGGAGGTGATTTTTCTTTTTAGGCATCAAGTGTTATTCAATAATAATTTCCACTGGACAAGAATAACAAAGTGTTATTTATGCCAATAAGTAGTTCATTAAGCAGAACAGATGAGAATATTTTTTAAAATGTACATGAGAAATTTGTGATGAGACTTAACAAAGGAGTTTAAAATCATCTTACTGGGGCTTCCCTGGTGGCGCAGTGGTTGGGAGCCCGCCTGCCGAGGCAGGGGACACGGGTTCATGCCCCGCTCCGGGAAGATCCCACATGCCGCAGAGCGGCTGGGACCGTGAGCCATGGCCACTGAGCCTGCGCGTCCGGAGTCTGTGCTCCGCAACGGGAGAGGCCACAGCAGTGAGAGGCCCGCGTACCGCAAAAAAAAAAAAAAAAAAAAAAATCATCTTACTGACGACTTCGTCAGTTGCAACAGCATTAGCAGTTAGGGGCGTAGCTGACTCCTCAGTCAGTCTTGGCTCTGCGTTTGCTAGCTTCATGATCTCCACGGGGAGGTCACTTAGTCTAAGTCTCAGACTTCTTCATCTGTGAAACGGGAGTAAATAGAAAATACTAGTAATATCTGCCTCTTAGGGTTCTTGTGAGTATTAAATGAGATAAAGCTTTGGGTACAGCTCTAGACACATAACACACAAAGATACATCAGTTGTTATTGTTCAAGATGATGCTGTTCTATCAGTTAGGGCTCATTTGATTTCATGGGACAAAAACCACCCCAATCTAATTTAGGCCAAAGGGGAAACTAGGGACTCAAATGCCGCTTGGAATTGTTCTCTCCATTTCTTATCTTGGTTTTTCCCTGTGTATTAGCTTTATTCTCTCAGCACACCATCCTCCATGGCTCTAGAAGCTCCCAGGCTCACCACAGAGGACTGGCTTTGATTTAAAAAACCAAAATTATCAGGTAAGCAAGCTGATTGGCTTAGCTCATTTCAGGACCCTCTCCTAGAGATTCGCTGGGGTGAGATGTAATAGTGGTGGTGATATCTGTAACCCAACGTTAGAAACAAGACCGTAGCCCACAGAAAAGTGGCGGTGGGAATGGTGTGATGCTCTGGGAAGACAGAGACAACAGATGTCCTCCAAATCGCTATTAAAAATTCCTCTGTGTAGCTGCTTCTCCTCCTGTGGCTTTATCTCAGCTAACAGTACCATTGTACTTTGGATTACTTGAACAAAAAACTCCAGATTCATGTTGGTCTCCATCCTGTCTCCTTACTTTCATCTACCCAGCCAGAAAAATTGTAAAGTTGTGAAATGTCTGTCAAATGTGTCTATTAGGAGCTACACCACCATCACCCGAGTTTGACACCCCAGCGTGACTGGAATGCATTTTCGGCCCTCCCAGGCCTTCACTTGTGTTGTCTCCTCTCCACTGAGGGGACAGCTACCCTTTACCTTGAAAAGTTCAATTCAAATGTCTTTGCCTCCATCTCCAAATAAGACAAAGTTTCCCTGTTGCTTCTCTAGCTCTTGGTTCCTGTTAAAGTATGGCACAAGTACGGGTTAGGTGCCTATTTCCCGTACAGACAATTCAGTCTTGCAGCATAATAAGAATGTACTTGAGCATGAGGAAATGGCTCAGATCTGTTATTCAAAAATGTGCACCAAACTGAAATTTAAAACAAATCATCACTATATATAAAATAGATAAACAACAAGGTCCTACTGTATGGCACTATATGAATATGGGAACTATATTCAATATCTTGTAATAACCTATAATGGAAAAGAATCTGAAAAAGAATAGATATATGCACATATATATGTATAACTGATTCACTCTGCTGTACACCTGAAACTAACACAACACTGTAAATCAACTACACTTCAATAAATAAATAAACAAATAAAATAGTCCATCATCAACATAGTAGTTACTATTCTTGTTTACATGGACTTTGGCCAGATTTACTCAGGATACCAAAAGACATAGGGCTGTATTTTTCTCCCTATTTTATTGTTTTTGCTTTATAATTTATATGATTGTCTTTTCACTTTATCAGGTCATCTTTATATGTCCTTTATTAGTTGTCAAGCATTTAATAACTTTCTCTAGTGTTTTGGGATAAGATGAGCTGCAGAAATGGCTAACTGCTACTATCAATCCTGTGTAGAAGAGTTTTACTATGAAAACAGTCTATATAAAACCTACTGAAAACATTAATTAAAGTCTTTAAATTTTAATGGAAAGGAAAAATAATAGCTTACTTTTTCTTATTACAAAATCAATATATGTTAATTGTTAGAAATTTTGAGGAATACAGATCCATCACTCCCCTCAAAATAGAAAATTAAAATCATCCATATCCCAGTTTCCACAGATAATCACTGAAAACAATTTGGTGTTTCTAGTATTTTCATATATACATATGTATATGTGTGTATATAAACATATAAGTACAGTCATAATGTACATTGTATTGTATCCTGATATTTTATTTAATATATTGATATTGCTTTTATTGTTATAAAACATTTATTTTTTTGTGTCAGGATACTCAACAATGTTTAATTAATTTGCTATTGTACATTTACTTTGTTTCTGGATTTTTCCCCATTATAAACAACACATAACATTGTATAAAAAAGTTATAGCTGAATCTCTGAATATATTAATAATTATACAAACAATATTACAGCTAAATATTTGTATACATTAATAATTATTTCCTTTAGATAAATTCTGAAATGAATAATTCCTGAGTCAAAAGATATGCAAAATTGTGAGTGTTCTTAAAACAGAACAAAGCTACCATTTATTGAATGCTTACTAAGTGCCAAGCACATTACTATCTTGTCTCATTTAATCCTCACAGCAACTATATCATCCCATTTTATGGGATGGAAAAGGAAGCTTAGAAATCAAATGATTTGCACGGGTGTAGCTGACACTGTCAGTGCCGCTCCTGTAATCTCTGCAGCCAAAGGCTGCTGAGGCAGCATCTGGAACTTTCTGTCTGATGGCTGAGCCCATGGTAAACTGGAATTGCCAGAGAATGTGTCCCTGCAAGCAGCTCTCAACCAACAGAGGCTGGGAATTGGTGGATAAATACACCAGCTCCCTTGTTCTTCCATTGGGATAACTGATCTGTTTCCCAGAGTGTGCCAGCAGGACGGAGCTCCTTTGGCGGCAACACACCTTCTGTGGCCTCCTTCTTTGGCTTGATGCTCCTGCTTGTGGAACCTCTCCCAAATAAACAACCTGTACTCAAAACCATGTCTCAAAGTCTGCTACTGGGGAACCCAAATCAAAACATCAAGATGGTTAGTTGACTAGTAGTGCAAAAATGTCCACCAGAAACTCAAAGAACTCTTTGTGAGCTTTGTTAAAAAAAAATCTAAATATCTCAAATATCTATTTGAGCAAGAACCACGAGACACATTCAGGCTGCAATCAAAAGCATTTTGTGACTGCTACATTATGTGATTATTTATTATGAAACTCCAGCACACAGAATCAAGTTAGCCGCACTCTTTAGAGCAGGGAACACTATTGATTTGTGCACGTCCTCTCGACTGTTTTTAATAAAATTTTTTCTCCCTTCTCCCTCCCTCTTTTATTCCCTTTCCACTCAAAGGCCCTCTGTAACGTGTCACTGAAGAGTTTCTCTGTGGAGTGGGGCTGGCACCACAGGGTAATCATACACTGACTGTCCCCCACCCATCACTCTGAACCAGACTCCACTTCTAACCATAGTTCCTGCTGTTTCACATCCTTGCCAGACTTTGATACTATTTGACATTCTAATTTTTTTGCCTCTAAGTCACGCTTTTATGTAAAAGAATATTAACATTCTCCCTTGAAACGCTCACAAATGAAAGTTGTTACATACATCTATGTAATCAGCCCTCGATTATTCAGGAACTGAACATCATTTTGTGGGTTGGTTAGTTTCTTCACTATCTTCCTTCTCTTTCTCTATCCCTGGCCATCAGCATTATCATTTAGGAAAAAAAAAAAAAAAAAAAAGAGGGTCAAAAGAAGACATTCATGAAAAAAACGGTGATTAAATCTTCAACAAGTTGATTTTTATTAGTTATTAACTAAACTTTTACATGTTTATTTAGGGAGAAAGTTGAAATTAATGGATAAAATAGTTTTTAAATATTTTTAAGTATATAGATTGAATATTAGTAGTATAGGATTAAAGCTATTTTTTAGAGTCTAGTATATGTTGTTTTTATTGAGCACTAATTATACTGATAATCTCTATAAGTCAATATAGCTGTTAATTGAAGATCAAGAAACTATCTACACTACAGATACATTTGAGAATACTTCAGATACGTTTTAAGATGTTGAATGACATTTTTCTTTCTGAAGTTACCTCTCCCATGTTGTAGAGGAAAAATATATAATTTGGCTCGATTTATAATGATGAAGTATGATCTGCACAGGATTGTTGTTTAACCCATCTAATCTTATAATCATCCCCGTCTTCTTGCAGGTGTGATGCCTCTTCTTTGGGGGCCTCTGGATCAACGTTTGCTAACAGCTGTGCCGTTGCCTCTAGGTCGGTCATACAATTAGTCTTGTGATGAACTATGCAGGTTGCTTTATTGCTCCAGGGAACATTTTCATATGCTAGGCCTTGAACTTTAAGGAGTCTACATACATTATGTTCCATATGTCACTATTCGGGATAGTTGATTAGAGTCTCAATTTTCAGAGTCTTGAAGTTCACCCTCTTTAGAATGAACCAAATAGAAATAAT
The DNA here is from genome assembly GCF_964341445.2 of Mesoplodon mirus. NCBI lineage: Eukaryota > Metazoa > Chordata > Mammalia > Artiodactyla > Ziphiidae > Mesoplodon > Mesoplodon mirus. The sequence continues at coordinate 8,407,702 of NC_138977.1, read as the reverse complement.
TATCCTTCTCTTCATTTTCTCTCAAAGCAGATATCTGAAATTTGTCCACTATTTCTTAAAATGACTGGAAACAAAAATTTCAGCAGCTTTGTAAAGAGCTACTCTAGCAGCACTTTTTTTTACAAGAAATAATAATAATATTCAGAAAGTTTTGGTTACAGTGGTATTCTAGAGCTCAAGGGAATTTAAAACCAGCTTTCACATTTAAAAAATAAATAAATAATTTTTATTACTAGAAAATCAGTGTTTATATTCATTTAGGCCATGAACTTTCTTTCCTGACATAAAACATCTTTTCATTTCCGTGAAAGTCTACAACTTGTAAATTCTGCCATACAGATTATTGTTTTTAAAAATATAGACTTTTATTTTTTCTTGAGTTTTTAAAATTTTCTATAATGCTTTTGTCATTTAAGTGACAAATACTATAATTTCTATGAGAAATACCATTATGTTTTCATCATTTAAAAAGAAGAAAAACACACATAACACACATGTTATTTTCCTAAGCTGAAACATCGTAAAGAAAAAGAACCATTAGGAAACCTAATAAATAAATAAATAAATAAAGGGTTTAAGGAGAGTTAGCTCCCCATTAACGGGGAAATTTTAAAATTAAAATTAAAATTTAATTTACTAAGATTCTAGTCTGCAGTCTTTGCTACAGAAATTTTTATTAACTTGTTACTGTAAGGTTATCTGTTTTAATGCTTTAGAAAGGTCATGACTTTAAATACAGAGATAACAGTAGCAAAATTATTAGTAAAACATTTTATGTTTTCATAATCTCCAAATTATTAAAACGCATTTTTAACGAGCTACTTAAAATACTATTTTCCAAATAAGGCTAACTGTTCAAAAGGTGTTAAATAAGATCAGGTGTGGAATACACACATACCATGCTGTAAGTTATTGCTTAATAATTTGGAGTAATAGAATTCTATGATTTGGAAATAAATCCGTTTTTAAAAATTAGGAAATACGACTATTTTCTTCTGATATCAGTGTTTTTTCTAATCCTATGACCTTTTTTTGCTTGTCAGATAATGGATATTTTGAACATTTCTCTACTTAGCAAAATGTATGGAATAAAAATGAAGGAAGTGCTATTTGGATAGTAGTTGGGGTGTGTGTGGAGGGTCTATGATGGTGAATAGAAAGAGGCCTGCATGGCAACAACTGGGGGAAATGGGATATGGGACAGCTGCTCCTTTAGATTCCCGAGAAGGAGACTGCTTGAGATGGGTCACGGGGCAAAAGGATAAGGTGGATAAAAACTCTGATGTAAAGCAGGAAAATGACTGCTGAGTCCCCTGAGCTTACACCTGAAACATCTCAAGCTGCATGGTGAGCCCTCTGTAGCATGCTTCCCAAGCTGGTGATGATCTACACAGGACCAGGAGGTGCACTGGCTGCACACAGGACTGTCTGCATGTTTTGTATAATGATAACCAGAGGTCCTCTAGGAGGAGGAGGCCATGTTTCCTCTGTGCCAGCATCTGAGCTCCTCTCAGACACTGAGGCCATTAAACAGGAACAGAAGGGTCAATTTTAGGTAATGATTTCTAATTGCAAGTAGAGACAGCTTCTATTTAATCGACAGTGAAGAGCTCTGATCTTTAAATTAAGAAATGACTCAAATTTCTTTTTTTTTTGGATAAATGCCTTTTTTAACTCAAGGAAAAGTTATTAATAAATTCATAAAAAGTTTTCCATAAAATGTTGGTTTATTATATTTCCATTAGAAAAATATGTGCCACCACAAAGATAGATGTAAGCACTATGTAATTTACATATGATACATTTAGTGAATTACAGTTAAGAAAAAAATAAGTACAAAGCAGGAGCTTTCAATAGATACTCAGTAAATGTTACCTACTAGAGTATCATTGCTGTCATTGTTCAGTGTTAATTATATCATAGCCTGTAGTAATAATGGTACCTTACATCTGAAAACTGTTGATAGTCTAAAGTGTAAACATACTCTTATTTCTTTTGATTTTCACAAAGATATAGTGAAGCTGCCATCGTCATCCTTATTTTACAAATGAAACTGAGCCTCCAAGAAGTTAAGTGACTAAGCTAAGGTCAGCAGCTCGTATGTGGCAGACAGGCCTAAGAGCCATCTCTTCTAACTCCAACTCTCACATGCTCTTTCTACACCGTAGTTACCTTCCTTATAAAGACTATAGTTCAAACCTACTGTCAGTTCAAATATTTAACCACTTAACAATTAGAGATATCACTTATATGTGAAATCTAAAAAAAAAATGATACAAATGAACTTATTTACATAACAGAAATACACTCACAGACATAGAAAACAAACTAATGGTTACAAAAGGGGAAAGGGGGGCATAAATTAGGAATTTGGCATTAACAGATACTACTATATATAAAATAGGTAAACAACAAGGACCTACTGTGTAGCACAGGGAACTATATTTAACATCTTGTAATAACCTATAATGGAAAAGAATCTGGAAAAAAAAAATATATATAAAGAATAAATATATATTCATATATATATGTGAATCACTTTGCTGGTACACCTGAAACATTGTATAATAAATCAACTATACTTCAATAAAAAAAAATTAGAGAGATAGTGCTATGAACCCTTGAACTATATTACATAAAGGCAATCTTTATCATGTAACATACTTCCTAAATAAAATCCTACTTCCAACAACTTTTTAAAGAATTTCACCTACACATTTAACATTTTATCCTATGTTAACTGTTGGTTTGGGAATACTTGGGCCTAGAGAAAAAACCAGAAATTGTGATTTTTGTAGATGTTTGACCATCTAGCACTTTGGAAACTAGTTATTTTATGCATATTAATGGTAATATAATAGTCACAGTTTTCTATATGTTAGACTTTATGCCACAAACTTTACACACATTTTCTCAGTTAATTTTCACAGAGCTGTGCTGAATTAGGGAGCAGTATTATTCCCATTTTACAGATGAAGAAACTAATGCTCAGAAACGTCGCTTTGCTTATGTAATGTCATATGGTGAGGTGAGAGCAGAGCTGGGATTCCATCCTCCATCAGCTGATTTTAAAGTCCACCATCTTAACCATTTCACATTGTCCTCTCTTTTCAAAGAGTTGTTAAATATACTCTCTAAAAAGCAATTGAGAGTTCCTTATCTGAAGAATGCTGGCATTTACTGCCTTTACTTCATGCAGACTTCTAAGAATCACAGATTTGGTAACAGATGTGAGCATTGTATCCACCCAGGCAACTCTAACTAAATATTATGATACCCTATTAAACTGGTCCCAAACTTCTCACAGTCTAGTACACAGAGCTGAAAGAAGACAGGAAAGGGTGAAAGGCAGATTGAAGAAGCAATTGCTCCTGTACACAAACTGATTCAGACTATGTGCATTAGTAGGTATGGTTCATCAGAAAGATTTATCGTATCATCCTATACTGCAAATGTGCAGAACTCTGTGGATTTGAAGCATGTAAATGAATGCACCAAAGACCTAAATGAAGATAGAGAGTCAGAGCACCTCTTTTTCCATCTCTCCTTTGCCTTGGCCCTTGGCTTCTTTACTTTCTTTCCATTTCTCTCCTTTTTTTTTTTCAACATTTCTTTTCTTTTCACATATAGTTTTCAACAATGTGTCACATAAAGAGCAAGAAAATCGGGCTTCCCTGGTGGCACAGTGCTTGAGAGTCCACCTGCCAATGCAGGGGACACGGGTTCGTGCCCCGGTCCGGGAAGATCCCACATGCCGTGGAGCGGCTAGGCCCGTGAGCCATGGCCGCTGAGCCTGTGCGTCCGGAGCCTGTGCTCCGCAACGGGAGAAGCCACAACAGTGAGAGGACCGCGTACCGCAAAAAAAAAAAAAAAAAAAAAGCAAGAGAATCAAAAGCAATTCCTGAAGGAGTATTTGTTTCCTTTCCTTTCCCAGCTACTAGCTCTGGCCTGGCCCACTCCTCCTTCCTCCCCAAAACCAGCCCCCCATACTGGGCCTCTACTATGCAGATGAGAGTTAGAATTTGTGGGGGAAGAGTAGGGATAGAAGAAGTAGAAATGAATCTGCTAAAAAGAACCACAATTACTTTTTCTTTTTAATTTATTTTATTAAAGTATGGTAATTTACAATGTTGTGTTAATTTCTACTGTATAGCAAAGTGATTCAGTTATACATATATACATATACATTCTTTTCACATTCTTTTCCCTTATGGTTAATCACAGGAAACTATGAATATAGTTCCCTGTATTATACAGTAGGACTTTGTTGTTTGCCCATTCTATATATAATAGTTTGCATCTGCTAATACCAAACTCCCAATCCATCCCTCCCCCACTCCACCTCCCCCTTGGCAACCACAAGTCTGTTCTCAATGTCTGTGAGTCTGTTTCTGTTTCATAGATAGGTTCATTTGCATCATATTTCAGATTCCACATGTAAGTGATATAATATGGTGTCTGACATACTTCACTTAGTATGATAATCTCTAGGTCCATCCATGTTACTGCAAATGGCATTATTTCATTCTTTTTTATGGCTCAGTAGTATTCCATTGTATATATATACCACATCTTCTTTATCCATTCATCTGTCCATGGACATTTAGGTTGTTTCCATGTCTTGGCTTATTGTAAATAGTGCTGCTATGAACATTGGGGTGCATGTATGCTTTCGAATTAGAGTTTTCTCTAGATATATGCCCAGGAGTGGGATTGTTGGATCATATGGCAACTCTACTTTGAGTTTCTTGAGGAACCTCCATACTGTTTTCCATAGTGGCTACACCAATTTACTTTCCCACCAGTGGTGTATGAGGGTTCCCTTTTCTCCACACCTTCTCCAGCATTTGTTATTGGTAGACTTTTTAATGATGGCCATTCTGACCGGTGTGAGGTGTATCTTATTATAGTTTTGATTTGCATTTCTCTAATAATTAGTGATGTTGAGCATCTTTTCATGTGCCTGTTGAAGAGCCACAATTTCTTGATGTGAGAAAGAAAAGCAGGCAGATGAGAGAGGGAAGGGAGAGGGGTGATTAACCATGTGTGAGTGGAACACAGGAAGGAACTTTGGGGTCCAGAGAGTGACATGAAGATACAGGTTTCAGGATATCTAGAGAAAGACAAATTGAAAAAAAAAGTTAAGTGGAAGGAGAGAAGAGTCTAAACGATGTTACTGTGAGTTAAGAACTTTACCTCTTGTTCTTTGAGGAAAAGTAAGGAGAAATTTATATTACTTTTCTTTTAGCTTGGTGGATGTTTTCCTTTTAATATGGTATTCCACCAAGAGAGCCATGAAGAACTCACATTTATTCGGGTTGCATCATGGTTTGATGGTAGATAAAAATCTTCACTTATAAAAGTGCCCAAAAGGAAAATTTGTTTTATGTATGTTACCGTAGAATCTGCCAAGGCATGTATGTGTCAGCTAGATTACCATTTAGATGAAGAGCCCACTGTCATCAAGGATGGAGTGACTTTTAAGGGAGAAGGTATCAAATTGAACACAGAAAAAACTAAATGGAAACAACTGTAAGAATCCCCAAACTTTCTGTGCCTTAAACATTACAAATCAAATAAATCATCCTTTGTTAAAAATGCCTGCTGATATATAATAGCTTTGTCTTTGTTTGCATCTATTGAGTTAAAAGAATAACTAAAATTTAATTACAATTACTTAGTGAAAACTTAAGAATATATCATTTTACAAATATGACCCATACCCTCCATTGTTAATATTTATCTACAATCCATTAGTTGCTAGAATATTAATGTAACTATTTTTTTTCTGCTATATCGTTTACATGCATTTCTCTATGGGATGCTGCTGAGGAGGCTAGAGATTTTGGGTTAACCATACATACAAGTTAACACCAATATTAGAAGCATTCTAAGTTATTATAAAGATGCTGACATGTCTTCAAACATACAAATAGCTACTGTTTTGTATATGGAATAATTAAATACTAGGACAAGAATTTTGTACTACAAAAGCAAATGAAATATCAATATGGTGAATTTTTCTTTCACAGTATAATTTTTGATAGGCTACATTATCACTAAACAATGGGAAGCAAATAACTCACTGAATGCACTGAAGACAAAGTAAAGTTGATGTTCCTAAGATTAGTAAGTGGAATAGAATATTTAGAGAGAAAGAAAATTCGCGCATGAAAATAATTTACTATGATAGGACCATCCTTTTTCTTAAAATAACTTTATGGTTGCAATATTTGATTGTGAGAGCTGGGCCAAATTTGCATAAGGTCTTGAATGTGATTTTTGGTAAAATATTTTTCTCTTTGAAATCTTAGGACTTTGTAAGATACATTTACTTTCTAAAATTCAGAATTTACTCTACTTGGAACATTTTCAGGTGGAAATTGATGATGGCCAAAGGGAATTACTACTTCTTTCCTCAGCATCTGATTGATATACGTGGGTAGCTTTCTCCTCTTTAAATGTCAGTGTCTCTGTGACCTGCTACACAGGTTTATTATAGGAACTATCACTTCTCTTCACCAAATGCCCTTTTCTCATTAGTAGGTATTTCAGCCTTAAATAAATCCATTATTTGTTTTTAGTTTAGTGGTAGTCCGTCATTCAGTAAAGAATGCTTGGTCAGCAAGGAATGGATGACCAAACCTTATTCATATACTTGTCAACATATTCTTCTATTACATGTATTAATCATTTATTAATAAATAAAAGCTTTTAAATTGAGATACATTAGCAAAATTTCAGAGTCCCTTCTGTTTCAGATCATCAGAACCATTAATTAGGGATATTTACTTGTGACAGGTTTCTCTAAGCCAAGATTCTTTGAAAAATTCACATAAAAATCTTTAAACAGATGAACATTACTGGACGGGAGAAGAAATTTGTTAGAGGTAGTGGTTGAATCTAGGGGCAAGATACTGAAAATGTGAAAATATTCCAAATTATAAACTTAAAATACAAGTGAGAGAATAAAAACAGTGTACAGAATTGACGATGAGAGACTGAATATGAAAAGGCAATGTTAAATCTAACTGGACAGTTTCTCATGCTGGTTCCCACATGACAAAGTTGATTTCAAGGCATTCTTACTGCCCTCCAGAACTATAGTGTGACAGAAACACAATCGATGCTTTAGAACAGATGAAGATAGTGCTGGTAATACTGCACAGGGTGGGAAAGTAGGATAAAAAAGGACTTCAAAAGAAAAATTCTTTTTTTATGTGTTGAATTTTTACCTTGTGATTAGATAACCAGGCAGATACCTAATCAACCAACCAGGGAATCAATATTATTTATTAATTGATCATGTAATTCTTTTTTTACAATACATTCACTAAATAAGGTGTGCGTTTCCAATAGACATCTTGTAAACTAGAAGCCATGCCTTCAGATGGAGAGCAGCTGCAGAAGGAAAGACAGGCTGTAGTTTGCAAATAGAAAATAGATCACTAGGTTATATGATCACCTTCACCTTCACCTTCACCAAAAATGTGAAAATGCACAGGGAACTCTATTCAATATCCCGTGATAAACCGTAATGGAAAAGAATATGAAAAAGAATGTATATATATGTATGACTGAGTCACTTTGCTGTTCAGCAGAAATTAACACAACATTGTGTATCAACTGTACTTCAATAAAATACATTTTAGAAAAACTGAAAGGGGATTCAAACTCAAGTCTGAAGAATGTCCTTTTATATCTGAAAGGAAGGAGGGAAAAGTGGCTAAAGTAAGAAACTAGAGAGAATGAAAAGATGGCGGCCATCTATCTGAAATCAAAGCAAGATGTCAGGTTTTGTGGGAACTAATTTCAGTGCAACAGCAAAAACGCGCTGCCCTCTAAAATCAGCCCAAGCTGGAAGACCTCCATGCCCCAAATCAGGTACAACTGCTCAGTGTCCATTCTCCACCCAGCCACACCCCAGAGCCAAATTCCCATTCTCTGGTGATTCCCTGGTACCTGTTTCCTGCCTCCTGTTTTCCAGCTGTGAATCTGATGCCTTTTCGAGTTTGCTCTTAGCATCTTGTATCTAGACCTGACAACAGATGCTTCACTGGTGCTGCAGCTCTGCCCGTGGGTCTGGCTCAAATCTTATGCTCAATTCCTGCAAATTCTCAGTTCTGGGTGAGCTGTGTTCTAAAAAGGTAACAATATTCCACCTCAAGCAAGTCCCTGGTTCTTCCCAACCACACAAGCTACTCTTGACAGTAGCAGTGAGCCAAGGCCTGGAATATGGCCTTCCTGGTTTTCCAAAGACTCTGCCCTGGCTGGAGAGTTACATGACAAGAATGAACTAACCTTGACTCTCAGTGAGGTACATGCCTGGGTGAGGGGGTTGAGATCTTACTGGAAATATCTGCAAGGAGCTCTCTCATTCCAGCCCCAAACTGGGATAGGAGACAGAAGGAATGTGCTCATTTCTATCCTTTATACATGCTGGTTTTCTTGGATTATATGCCATCATCTATTCTTGGTTTTCCTGCTACCTCTCCAGAGACACTGCTTAATCTCCTTGGCACCTCCTTCTCCCAGCTTGGTCCTTGAACTTTTTCATTCATTAACTGTCTCTAGGAAATCTCCTCCACTCAACAACTTCAATATGCTGAAAACTTGCAAATTTATACAGCCTCAAATTTACACAGCATCTTCAATCCAGACCTCCTCTTGAGCTCCAGGCCCACATATACCACTGTATATAGATCTCTCTTTGGCTATCTCAAAAACTCCTCAAACTCAACATATTCAAAACTGAACTCCTCATTTCCCCCCAAGCCTGGGCTTCCTGTGGTATCCCCCACCAGAGGCCATGCAGCTCTACAGCCAGGATCCTAGGCCCATCTGGATGCCACTCTCTCCCTCACCTCCCAGATTTAATCTAATTCCAAGTCCCCCAGAACTTCTGAAGCTATTTCCTTCCATATTCACTACTACTACTAAAGCTCAGAGACTTAATTGATTAGTGTAAAAATAATGAAAGCTACTAATTATCAAAAGCTTTTATATACCAGGCAGGCACTCTTTTAAAACTTGATATAAATTTTCTTTTCTAATCATCCTACTATTAGTTTCCTAGGACTGAAGTAACAAGGCAAACTAAATGGCTCAAAAATAAAGGAATGTAAGAGAGTTCCCTTTTCTCCACACCCTCTCCAGCATTTATTGCTTGTAAAATTTTTGATGATGGCCATTCTGACCGGTGTGAGGTGATACCTCATTGTAGTTTTGATTTGCATTTCTCTGATAATTAGTGATGTCGAGCATCCTTTCATGTGTTTGTTGGCAATCTGTATATCTTCTTTGGAGAAATGTCTGTTTAGGTCTTCTGCCCATTTTTGGATTGGGTTGTTTGTTTTTTTGATATTGAGCTGCATGAGCTGCTTGTATATTTTGGAGATTAATCCTTTGTCAGTTGCTTCATTTGCAAATATTTTCTCCCATTCTGAGGGTTGTCTTTTCATCTTGTTTATGGTTTCCTTTGCTGTGCTTTTAGGTTTCATTAGGTCCCATTGTTTATTTTTGTTTTTATTTCCCTTTCTCTAGGAGGTGGGTCAAAAAGGATCTTGCTGTGATTTATGTCATAGAGTGTTCTGCCTATGTTTTCCTCTAAGAGTTTTATAGTCTCTGGCCTTACATTTAGGTCTTTAATCCATTTTGAGTTTTGTGTATGGTGTTAGGGAGTGCTCTAATTTCATTCTCTTACATGTAGCTGTCAAGTTTTCCCAGCACCACTTACTGAAGAGGCTGTCTTTTCTCCATTGTATATTCTTGCTTCCTTTATCAAAGATAAGGTGACCATATGTGCATGGGTTTACCTCTGGGCTTTCTATCCAGTTCCATTGATCTATATTTCTGTTTTTGTGCCAGTACCATACTGTCTTCATTACTGTAGCTTTGTAGTATAGTCTGAAGTCCAGGAGCCTGATTCCTCCAGCTCCGTTTTTCTCTCTCAAGATTCCTTTGACTATTCGGGGTCTTTTTTGTTTCTATATAAACTGTGCAATTTTCTGTTCTAGTTCTGTGAAAAATGCCATTGGTAGTTTGATAGGGATTGCATTGAATCTGTAGATTTCTTTGGGTAGTGTAGTCATTTTCACAGTGTTGATTCTTCCAATCCAAGAACATGGTATATCTCTCCATCTGTTTGTATCATCTTTAATTTCTTTCATCAGTGTCTTATAGTCAGAATGTAAATTGATACAGCCACTATGGAGAACATTATGGAGATTCCCTAAAAAACTAAAAATAGAACTACCATATAACCCAGAAATCCCACTACTGGGCATATACCATGAGAAAACCATAATTCAAAAAGAGTCATGTACCACAATGTTCATTGCAGCACTATTTGCAATAGCCCGGAGATGGAAACAACCTAAGTGTCCATCATTGGATGAATGGATAAAGAAGATGTGGCACATATATACAATGGAATATTACTCAGCCATAAAAAGAAATGAAATTGAGTTATTGGTAATGAGGGGGATGGACCTAGAGTGTGTCATACAGAGTGAAGTAAGTCAGAAAGAGAAAAACAATTACCATATGCTATCACATATATATGGAATCTAAAAAAAAAAAAAGATTCTGAAGAACCTAGGGGCAGGACAGGAATGAAGATGCAGACACAGAGAATGGACTTGTGGACATGGGGAGGGGGAAGGGTAAGCTGCAAAGAAGTGACAGAGTGTAATGGACATATGTACACTACCAAATGTAAAATAGATAGCTAGTGGGAAGCAGCCACATAGCACAGGGAGATTAGCCCGGTGATTTGTGACCACCTAGAGGGGTGGGATAGGGAGGGTGGGAGGGAGGGAGACATAAGAGGCAAGAGATATGGGGATAGATGTGTATATATAGCTCATTCACTTTGTTATACAGTAGAAAGTAACACAACAATGTAAAGCAATTACACTCCAATAAAGACGTTAAAAAAAATAAAGGAATGGATTTTTTCACAGTTTTGAAGCCTAGCAATCTGAAATCAAAGGGTTGGCAGGACCATGTTCTTACGGGGAGGGGATCTTTCCTGTCTCTTCAAGCTTCTGGTGGCTCCAGGCATCCCTTGACTTGTGGCACTGCAACTTCAATCTCTACCACCATCTTCACAGGGACTTGTCCTCTGTGGGCATGTCTTCTTGTTTTCTGTCTGTTTCAAACCTCCTTCTGCCTTTTTCTTATAAGGACCCTGTCACTGGATTTAGAGCCCAGCCAGAAAATCCAGCACAATGATCACCTCATCTCAAGAGCCTTAACTTAATTACATCTGCAAAGACCTTTTTTCTAAGTATGGTAAAATTCATAGATTCCAGGGATTAGAAAGTGGATATATCTTTTTAAGGCCATCATTCAACCCCCCAAAAGTAAATATGCTTATTAGTTGAGTCAATTGAGACTTAGAGAATTTAAGGGATTTGTCCAAGGTCACACAGTTAATATGAATGTGAGCTTCACATTTGATCTGTGGCTTCCTTACCTCCAGAAAAATAATTTCAATACTTTTCTGAAAGGAGTAACAGTATCAAGAGATTTGTCACTTGGATGCCAAATGCTGCTTCTTAAATACATTCATTACTAGACTATCCTACACCACTAGTGTTATCTTCCAAAACTATAGATCAGATCCATCATGGCCGGCATGTTTTCTGTCACTTAGAAGGTGCTCAATAAACAGTTGTCAGTAAATGAATGAGATGATGCCACCAGCCTCATCAAAGTCACCACACATTTCACATTGCTTAAAAAATGAGCTTCACATTCCAACAAAGCATTCAAGACCCTCCAACCCTCCAAAAGATTAAAAAGTATAATCCTGGAATTACGATGAATTCCTAATTCTTAGAAAGGCTGTACTTAGAATGAGTACAGCCTTTCTAAGAATGTCCAAAAATCGTACAAGAAGAAATTGATAAATTTGGCCACACACATATCTAAAAGTTCAGGATGGAAGAATTTCATAATAAGGCCAAAAACAATGGCCTGGAAAAACATTCACAACATATATTAATACATATGCCTAATTTCCTAAAGATATACATAGCTCCTGAGGAAATAGGCACCTTCATTTATTGTTGTGTGACAATAAATTTGTTAAGCTTCTTTGAAGGGAAGACTAGAAATAAAAATAAATTTATCTTTAAATTCATCTCCTCTCCTCTCTGAACCAGCATTTCCACCCTTAGGAATGTATTCTGTGGATCTTCTCTCACTTTGGCACAAAGCTATTCACTGCTATACCCTTTGTGAAACAAAACTGATTGGAAATAACCTAAATGCCCACCAATAGGAGATAGTTAAATCCATTACAGTACAACTATACCATGGGATACTATGAGTCCCTTTTAAAATAAGGCATGTCTATATGCACATTAGTATGGAGGAAGTTAACTCAGGGGACAGAACTGTGTGTATAAAACGTTACCATTTTGTAAACAACAAAAAGGACACACATATATACATGCACCTATATGCCAGGCATATCTATGAATATTTTGGGAAGGATAAACCAGAAACTTGTAACTGTATTTGCCTTTGAGAAAAGAACTGTGAGACTGAGACAGGGATGGAAGGAAGATTTATTTTTCACTGCAAACCCTATTGTATTGTTTGAATTTATTTTGCCATGTGCCTGCCATGTGATAGAGAGAGAGAGAGGGAATCTATAAGCTAATTTTCACCTAATTTTCCAACTTGATTTCCTACTGTATCCTGTCTTGTACATGACAATTCATTGCTTCTCAAACCCACTGACTATGATCATATTGAGTGTGTGGGAGTGTGTGTGTGTCTAATATGCTATCATCCTCGACTCTCACGCTTTCTGCCTGTATAAATCATGCCCCTCAAAAGCTCTTCTGTGCAAGCTTCCTGATCTTCAGTGTTGAAACTAACTACTCTTACCTCTGAACTCAGAAAACCCCTGTTCATCCTGCTTTGAATTATAGTTGTTTACAAGTTGGTCCCCCTCATTCAATTAGCTCCTAAAGGGAAGTGTGCATCTTGTTGGCCTCTGTGTTCCTCAAAGTACCTGGAACACAACAGCCTTGCTGTGTGCATGTCCTTAACTAAAAAATATTAAGTAGAAGAGTCAACTAGGAAAACCCAAGTCTCTTACAATTAAACCCAATTTTAAGGATGATAGAGCAAAATATTTAGCCCAATCACAGAAATGCTATTTAGCTTGAATATCTAAAAGAGCCAACAAGAACTCCTCAAAGCTGAAAAATAAAGCCAATACTTCTTATCGAATAGGATTATTACATGAGATGCATGTGAAATTCAATAAGAAGTTACAGTTGGAATATATTAGAGGTAAGAGAAGAATGAAAGAAAAATGATTTCAGTTTTAATACGGAAAAGATAGCTCTTGCCATTTTGTTTTTTTGGTTTTTTAGTCAAACACACCAAGCCTGGTCATAAAATAGGCAAACACTGAATTTTATCCTGAAGCAGGCTACTTCTCAGATTGGGACTAGCAATGTCTTCCACCTTTGCAGCCCTCCTTCCCCCACCTCCCCACACACAAAGGAAAGGTTCACTGCAATGCAATTCAATCTATTGCTTATTAACTACAGTTTTTCCTAAGAAAACTTTCTCAGATGATATTATGTGTGCTGTAATTTTTTTTTTTTTACTATTTACTTTTTGCTGTCATTTAAACCCATTTCCTCTTGTCCTTGGTGATATAGGAGTGGAGGGTCCCATTACTCCATATATTTAACTTTCATCAATAAAACCAATTTTTAATGCTTCTAGAATAGTGCTATTCTGCTTTAGTCTCTATAAATAGGTACACTGACATCCAGCCCACCCCATTTCTGTTGGCCTTATAACAACATACAATAAAAAATATAAAACAAATATAATAAAATAAAAATTAAAAGTGATAGTGATTAAAAGTCAACTTGAACTTACTGCTAATGCTGTTTCATACTCTCCAGCAGCCAAGTGTGCTAAGCCCAAGTAATAGGAAGCTTCTTCTTCCATCTTTTTGTCATTTCCTAAAAAGAAAATGTAGAAAAAATCATTATGGTATTAAAGAAATTGGTTTATTACAACAAACAGAATCTTTGCTTTTTAAGAGAGTAGGAAGTTATTATAACAAAGTATACAGATTTATATCAACAATCTCTGAAACCTAACTGTGTACTCATCAAAAAGGCTGATGTTAATACAATTTACCTGGGTCACAGATATAAGTGAGTAATGTGCATTAGCAATATAATTATGAGGAGTTTCCCTCTACATACAAAACCCAGTATTAGCATTTTGACATTCATATATAAATTCCATACTGGTCCACCATGTAAAACCTATAGTTATTCATCATAGCTGCAACTACGTATGTGAAATAATTGATAAAGAGTATCAGCCTGGGCTTCCCTGGTGGCGCAGTGGTTGAGAGTCCGCCTGCCGATGCAGGGGACACGGGTTCGTGCCCCGGTCCGGGAAGATCCCACGTGCCGTGGAGCGGCTGGGCCCATGAGCCATGGCCTCTGGGCCTGCGTGTCCAGAGCCTGTGCTCCGCAATGGGAGAGGCCACAACAGTGAGAGGCCCACGTACCGCAAAAAAAAAAAAAAAAAAGTTGATTTTATTTCTACACACAAGCAATGAACAATCTGAAAATAAAAGAAAAAATTCCATTTTCAACAGCATCAAAAAGAATAAAATATTAGAAATAAATGTAACAAACCAAGGGCAAAATGTGTACACTGAAAACTATAAAACATCATTAAAAGAAATTCGATAACATGTAAATAGACTGAAAACCATATTCATGAATTGGAAGACAGTGTTAAGATAGCGATATTTCCCAAACTGATCTACAAATCAGTGCAATCCCTATCAAAATCCCAGCTGTCATTTTTGGAGAAGTAGACAGACTGATCCTAAACATCACGTGGAAATATAAGCAATGTGGAAGGACCAAAGCAATACTGAAAAAGGACAGTTTGGAAGACTCGCACTTCCCAATTTTAAAACTTACTACAAAACCACAATAAAAAATATGTAGTAGTAGAATAAGGACAGACATGAGGATCACTGCAATAGAATTAAGAATCCAGAAAACAACCCTCACATTTATGGTCAATTATTTTTAACAAGGGTCCCAAGACAATTTATTGAGAAAGAACAGCATTTTCAACAACTGGTACTGGGGCAACTGGATATCCACATACAAAACGTGAAGTTGGACCCTCTTGACATCACACACACACACACACACACACACACACACCTAAATATAGGAGTTAAAACTATAAAACTCTTAGAATAAAGTACAGAAGTAAATGTTCATGAGTTTGGATTAGTGGAAGCCTTCTTAGTTATGATACCAAAAGCACAAACAACAAAAGAAAAACAAATTACTTTGCACTTTATCAAATTAAAAACTAGGGCTTCAATGGATACCATCAGAAAGTGAAAAGAAACCAAATCTGATGAAGGACTTGCATCTAGAATATTAGAGGATTCTTGTAACTCAATTATAAAAGGACAAAATAACCCAATTAAAAATGGGCAAAGGAACTGAATAGACATTTCTGCAAAGATATACAAATGGGCAATAAGCACATGAAAAGATGATCAACATCATTAACCAACAGGGAGATGCAAAATAAATTCACAGTGAGATATCACTTTATACCTACAAAGATGACTATAATAAAAAGAAAGTAACAAGTACTGGTGAGGATGTGGCTAAATTGAAACCCTTTACACATTGTTGATGGGAATGTAAAATGGTTCAGTGACTTGGGAAAACTCTTTGCCCGTTCCTCAAGAAGTTAAACATAGAGTTATACCACCCAGCAATGCCACATCTACGTATATACCCAAAGGAATTGAAAACATGTACACAGATTTCATAGTAGCATTATTCACAATAGACAAAACGTGGGAACAAC
Organism: Mesoplodon mirus; assembly: GCF_964341445.2. Classification (NCBI taxonomy): domain Eukaryota; kingdom Metazoa; phylum Chordata; class Mammalia; order Artiodactyla; family Ziphiidae; genus Mesoplodon; species Mesoplodon mirus. The sequence goes on along the minus strand of NC_138977.1, from coordinate 8,391,793 downwards.
GTAAATGTCCATCAGCTGATAAATGGATAAAGAAAATGTGATACAACCATACAATAGTGTATTATTTGGCCATAAAAATGAATGAAGTAGTGATACCATCTACAAGATGGATGAACCTTGAAAACATGATGCTAAGTGAAAGAAGCTGGACTCAAAAGAATACACATAGCATGATTCCATTTGTGTGAACTATCCAGAAGAGGTAAATCCACAGAGACAGAAAGTAGATTAATGGTTGCTAGGGGATGGGGGAAGGAGGGTATGGGGAATGCCTTCTAATGAGTATGGGGTCAGTGTTGATGTTTGTACAACTTTGTGAATTTATTAAAGACCATTGATGACTGAAAGATGAAAATAATAGAATAATAGAGTCATGAGACCACTGTATGGCTGGTGCTATACTTGTGCATTACACCAAGGTGTCCAAACTAAGGTGCACAGTGGATGTCAGTGGATTTACAGTACCATGTAAATCAATGTGGGAGGCAAGCGTTATCCACGCAATCATCAGCTTGCTGCTTCAGGTTCCCTGACCAAAGTAGGAGACAACAGTAAGAAGGGATGCCTTGTCCCAGGGCATTTCAGTGGCTGTCGGAGCTCTGTAAAATGCTGTGCAATCTTTTAACCTGTCTACTATCTTATATGAAAAACATGGGCACAAATATTTATTGGCTTTAAAAGATATTAAAAATTATTACATCAGAAGAAGCAAGTTTTCTCCTATTCTCTTTATCTGTCCTTTGGAAAGGGAGAGATGCTTTCAGAAAGGAGACAGCTTGGCAGGCTCTGACTATTGGAAGAGGGCCTAGGAACCTTGCTTTCTTTGTGAACAACCTTACAATTTAGCAAATGTGAACCTAAAGTGAAATACCTTTTCCTACTTGATAACATTAACTTACATTAAAAGTCCACATAACTTTTCACGTGACTAAAGTTAGCTGCTGAAATTTATCTAAGAGCTAACTATTTATGTCAGTGTGTACCCCTTTGGGGAAGGTACTAGATCACCATTCATTCAAAAGCAGTTCATTCAATGGGATACATCTTTCACTGGGGGTGATGTCCTATGGGTATTTTAACTAATATTACTTTAAAAAATTAACAGAGAGAATAAGCTAAGATTTTACTTTCATTCTTTAAAAAATTAAAATCAAACCCAGAAAATCAGTCCTGTTTACTCCATATAAGCCATTTGTTACTCAATAAGCCAATTGATTGAATATGTCCACAAGCTAATGAACTTAGTTCAAGAGCATAACTTCCATCTTTTTCTCCTTCATGAAAAGTAATTTATTAATATACTACTCTGAGGTCACAAAATATCCTTGCATCTCACAAAGTAAAAGCTTATGAGTATATGTTCCAATTTTTTTCTTTATATTTTATATATATTTTAATGATAGAATATTAAGGATGTGATCAGCTGTCACAAAAGCATTTTCACTGCTATAAGCATGCATACAAATCACTTGGAGATCTTGCAAACCTGCAGATTCTGATGCAGTCGGTCTGGGGTGGGGCCTGAGATGCTGCATTTCTTATAAGCTTCCTGGTGATGCTGATGCTGCCAGTCCAAAGGCCACACACTTTGACAGGCATGGGTCTAAAATATATTAAAGTCCTATCTTCCTGTTACTCTTAACTAAATATTTATCATATCTTTCCTATTACCCGACAATAGGGAATTTACAAACAATGAAAGGTCTCTCAGATTGTAAGAAATATATGACCTTAAGCACACACACACACACACACACACATAGTTAACTTTTGCAAATGACCTTACCTTCTCATCATGGGTTTACTGTTTTATAACATTATTCCCAGAGGGTTGCAATTTTGGAGAAAAAGCTTTCAAGAAAGAAATGGATTTCTTGCTGTCAGCACTAAGGCCCCTCTGTTTTACAGTGAAATTTGAAAGTATATTGATGGCATTTGTCCCTGCATTTCATAGGAAATAATCACCCAAACACTTGACAATTTTTACCTCCCTCTTGGGAGAAGCAGTATCTGCCCATCAAAGGCAGCAATGTGAGAGTGTTCTTTTCCACCCACCTTCTTTGGCTATTTCAGAAGCTTTTATAAGAATTCTGATGGCCTGTTTGTATTCTTTATTTTCCAGCATTTTGTCTGAGAGTAATCTGTAAGTCCTCAGGAGACTCTCACAGGCCAACAAGTTGAGAACGCGGCCTGTCTCATCCTTCCATATCCGTCCCTGCGTCAATTGATGGAAGGCCTCATAATGCTCCGCAGCTTCCAGAAGCTGACCTGAAGAATAAAAGCCATTCATAAATACAAACCACAGGCCAGAACATATTTTCAAATATTTTGCATACATCTTGTGCTTTACTATTAAAGTGTGTGTGGGCAGGGAGAGAAGCACGGAATGCAGCCAAGTATTTCTAAGGCTGAAGAGGACTTCAGCTGGGAAAGGAGCTATCTCAGTTTGGACCTCAGATTCAGCACTGATTTTGAATGGATACGCGCTAAAGGGATATACTTGGGGCAGCAGAAATTGAGGAGAATTGCAAATGTTTAGAGATGGTATGAATGTAAAGTAATAATTATTAATAACAATCATATTAGCTAACAGTTATTCAACATTATATATGCAAGGAACTGTGCTGTACACTTTGTATGCATTTCTCATTTAATTGTCAAAACAGGCCTATGGAAAAGAGATTGTTATGATTCCATTTTAAGGTAGAAAAGAGTGAGGTTAAGAATTCTGTGCAAGATTGCCTGGCCAGAGGCTTAGTAGATCCAGGCAGTCTGATTCCAGAGCCCACACTCTAAACCACTTTCTTGCACTGCTTTCCCAACAGAAAGCAGTTCTTCATTCTCGAGAATTCAGGTGTCTTGAGAAAGGATGCAACTGTTACAAATTTCAAATTTAAGTATTATGGAGCTTTAAACTACTTCTCAACGTTTCATTGGACTTTCCAAGTTATTTAATTTTAAAATTACAATGTAACTTAACTGTCCTTCTCAATTATATTTTATAATATAGTCCGAAATATATCTTCTCAAAGCCAAAACTCTAAATTAACTTTAAGTCATTTGATTCCTTGAAATGTGAGCAAGCACGTTTCTGGAAGGGTAGTTTGTAGTTCCATGATACAGATTGTATTTTACTTGTGAATTGCCTTGTAGAAATGCAGACAAAATCCTGTAATGTAAATGCTCTTTTATGGTATTGGAGTTACCTAATTGGAATGAACTGGAAAAGCACTTACGTCTAGGCATTTCAACAATCGTAGTTAAGAGTGAGTACAGGCTCCAAACAGACAGCCTGAAGTCCTATACCGGTTTTACCATTTTTGCTGTTTAGCCTCAGGTTAATTACTACCCTCTCTGTGCCCGAATTTAATTCTTCTGCAAGTAAGATTATAGTGTAACTATTCAAGGTGTTATTGTGAGAAATGAATTAATACCTATTCAATATCTGATACAGAGTAGGTACTCAATAAACACAGCTGCTGTTACCAGTTGGCACAGTGATAATATTTTTAAAAACCCACAAGCCAATTGAATTATAGCCACTATTTATTTTCCCTTTCTTTAAGTACAACATAGTCTTCCTGCAAAATATGTAGTTGAGTCCTTATGACAATATTATCACAACTGATTAAATTAACCTATGTAGGCCATATTAGGCTCAATACATTTCCTCAAATAAGATGCACTGCATATTACAGATTGGACATTCCAGGATACTGTAGCCACTGCCATCACTATTGCATATAATTTCCTATTTTTGCACTGAATTTGCTATCAAAATAAATATTAAAAATGCACAGATAAAGATGAATAGTATTTTAAAAGAAACACAACAGAGATGTATAATCAGCAAATAAGCTGTACAAAAATTCAGTAAAGACGTGGCCAGTCTGAGTCCCATGCAGAAGGAGGGCATATCAGCAAAGATATATAGAAAGAGGCGGGTGTGTGCTGCTGAGCTGTTTATAAACTTGTATTATGAAATTTTCACATGATAAAAGACTACAAAGCCATAAATATGATATTACAGAAGAATATTTGATTACATGGATGGGTGCTTATGATAAGTGAAAATATTGAAAAACATCAGATAACATTTACAAAGCATTATCAGTGTTATATTGGTGATGAATTATTGGTTATATTGGTTTCTTTTCTGCTTTTTTTCCTGATTATTGGCATTTTCTAATGTTTCTATCATCAAAATGTGTTCAGTTTGTAAAGAGAAATATATAATGGAAACTATCTTAAAATTAATGCCCAGTCCTTTTTCATTTTGATGCAAATACTGAAGGTTGAAGTTTACTGTTCTATCTTTACATTTAACTGACAATTTTTCTCTTACCTCCCACAAAAGCAGGCATAGTTTTTCACCTCTCTCCTGCAGCACCTCTGCCAGAAACACCTTTCTCCAAATACCCATGACTCTCGTTTCTTTATTAAAACTCGAATGGAGCGTTGACATATATGTGTGTTATGTTTCCTCTGTTAACTGTATTTCTGCCTGTAAAGTATAGCTCTGTATCCCTGGAAAGATGTATACAAGAGTTCTTTTTTTTTATCCAGCATCCATCTATAAAGTATGGATACATATTTCTTTTTGGCCATGTGAATAGGGACAAGTGGATACAGGGAACTGTGAGTAAACCAGATAGTTCCAGAAAAACTTGGGACCATAAGGAGACTAGGAAGGGCCTAACAGCATCTGTGGTCACACACAGTAACCATATGGAAAGAGGGTCCAAAAGTGTGTTATAAAATAACAGATTCACTAAGAATTCCAGGAGGAGAGCCAGGAGATGAAGCTTCGGATAACCCAACTAATTACAATGAAATGCAAATGAGGCATAATGATGTAAATAGCATATGAGAACTGATAGCTGGGTCCAAGATTTGATCCATATGGTGGAAGAAAGGGGAGGTAAGGGGAGGCGAGGGTGAAAGTGGGGAAAGGATATGTGGAGGAAATGGGGAGAGGGCTGAGGGGGGGAAGGGGGGAGACAAAGGTGGGGACCATGTCTCTGTATTCCAAACAAGCCAGACTTCCCTCTGTGTTAGTGATGTGATTAGGTTTCCTGCACAGGCTAAGCAGAAATGAAATGAGAGGTTCTCAGGACATTGGTTTCAATTGGCCACTATGGAAGGGGGCCTTGGAATGATTGAGAAACAGACTTTTCAGTTGAGTTTGATTTTTGCTTGAGCACTTGGGACTAGTATCAGTGTACTGCTTAGGCCATGATTAGCTGCCAAGGTTCAGCTCTTACAAGGATATATTTGAAGTCTGCCATGAGGAAGGAGCAGTCCAAGATACTTGGGTAAAAGGAACAGGGAGCTACTATTTCTTGAAGGCCTACTGGGTGCTAGTCAAAATGGAACGTTTTTTTCCCCAGACATTATCTTATTTAACCTTCCAAAACTGTGCAGTGAATATGACTTTTCTTTTGCACCAAAGAGAAAACCGAGGCTCACAAACATTAAATGACTCAAATAGCTAAAAAGTGATGGTTAGGATTTAAACACAGGATCACCAAACGCCCACACAGCTTAGTTCTGCCACATTAGGTACAAATCAGAAAACTTGGGTGGAGTAAGTTAGATTCTCTGGACATGAATATCTGAAGTTAAAAACAATGCTTGAGTTATGTGATTTCTAGTCTCTACAAGTTCTATAATTCTGTGACTCTACTCAGGCAATCACAAGATCCTCCAACATGAAAGAACAGATACTGGCCACTGATGTGCTCCTCATTGGTCTTCCTGAAGGAGTCTGATGTAAAAACAGCTCTGTAACCTGCATCTAAATTCTCTAACCTAAACCGTGAGGTGACATCATGGGGTGAAGGACCTAAGATGTCCCATACTTAGTCCTAACCTGTGGTTACAGGTTATTCATGGTTTCATGCCCCCTTGCTTAACCACTTTGCCACAGAGGAGGTCACTGGGGATTCAGTTTTAAAAATTTATTTATTTTAAAATTTTTATTGGAGTCTAGTTAATTTACAATGTTGTGTTAGTTTCAGGTGCACAGCAAAGTGATTCAGTTATACATATACATATATCCACTCTTTTTAGATTCTTTTCCCATACAGGTTATTAAAGAATATTGAGTAGAGTTTCCTGTGCTATACAGTAGGCCCTTACTAGTTATCTATTTTATATATAGTGGTGATCAGCACTGTTTTAAACCAAGATGGCTACGTAGAAGAAGAAGAGTTTTCCAGCCCTTCTCAGATGTAGGGAATCGTTTCTAAAGTTATTTGGTGGCAAATAGGACTGTAAGTAAGCCAGCAAGGATTTGATCCAAATAATCAGAAGCACACAAATGACCAGGCTGCAATTTCTAAAGGCTGGTCAGAATTTGAAAGTACATATTATAATATGGTATAATATTTGATTTAAAAATATTAAAATATGTCTACACTATGAAGGGAGCATAGTAGTTTAAATAGGCAAGTATTTCCCTTTAAGCATGATTAACAATGATATCATTTCCATGCAATTTATATTTCTAACTGTGAACAGGATTTTAAAGATTTTCTTACTTTCTGAGTAAAGACTCATATTACTATTGACTAGGTATTTATTTATTTATTTATTTTTTTAATTTTATTATTATTTTTTTTTTTGCGGTACACGGGCCTCTCACTGTTGTGGCCTCTCCTGTTGCAGAGCACAGGCTCCGGATGCGCAGGCTCAGCAGCCATGGCTCACGGGCCCAGCCGCTCCATGGCATGTGGGATCTTCCCGGACCGGGGCACGAACCCGTGTCCCCTGCATAGGCAGGCAGACTCTCAACCACTGCACCAACAGGGAAGCCCTAGATATTTATTAAGACATAATGCACCCTGTTTTTATCTGAAATTTTTAAATTTAATATACCTGAGAGAAATGTTGTAAGTGGTCATCCATGTAGTGATCATTCTGACACATGTAAATACAAATGAAGATCATAAACCAGATTTTCAAATTTGGCTCACGGCAAACCTTTATAGCTTCTTCACAGTGTTCATGTGTTGTCTGCCCTTTGTTACCAAATAAATTTTAATATATCAGGACAAGATTCCCAGATCCCGCCATCAATCTTGGTGAAGGACAAGCGTCTAGATAATCGTCCTTCTCTGGAATTCACAGGTGTTAACATTATTTTTCATTGAGAAAGAGGGCAGAGAGAAGAAGAAGAATTACACCAAGCTATCACAAAAGTAAAAGTTTACTGAAAACAGAAAAGAGAAGGGCACATTCATAGATGTTAAAGGTCTCCTGAGGGGACATGAGCTTTATCTTGTTGTACCAGGAATTACTCAACAGTATGAGTAACAAACATCACAGGAGTAACTGTGACAAGAAAGGCGTACTAACCGTTGTTCAGCTAAGTGCCTGGTTCTATGCGAAGAAAAAAATCCAGAGTGTCCACTAATATTTCAAGTGAATCAGGGAAGAAAATGGAGCCAAGATGTTTTGTGGGAGCGACTGGAGGTGACCTTCCTCCAATACCCTCAGTAGTGGATTTAGCTCAAGAACACAAGATAGTATCAGAAAGCACATCATGGGAGACACACTATGAACAATTGTGTAAGACAAGAATCCAGGCATGGATAGAAGTAGCCTCAGTCTCAGGTGTTGTTTTTTTCTTTTGGTTTGCTTTTGTTTTTTTTTTAAACAATTAGATAACATCTACATAAACAGCAACGTTGTATGCATTTATAGTTTTTCACCCAAAAGAAAGTGTACTCTTAAAATAAAACTACTACCAAGGAGCTTCACTTTACCTAAAGCCCACATAAACAAGAAACCTAGCCATTTATTTAAAAATACAAACAGGGCTTCCCTGGTGGCGCAGTGGTTGAGAGTCCGCCTGCCGATGCAGGGGACACGGGTTCGTGCCCCGGTCCGGGAAGATCCCACATGGCGCGGAGCGGCTGGGCCCGTGACACATGGCCGCTGAGCCTGTGCGTCCTGAGCCTGTGCTCCGTAATGGGAGAGGCCACAACAGTGAGAGGCCCGCGTACCGCAAAAAAAAAAAAAAAAAAAAATACAAACAAAACCCAAACAATGTTGTAAACTGCAAAATGTCTGGTAGGATGTTAAGATAAATACTACGCAGAGAAAATAAGATTTTATACATTTGGGTATTACCCAGGTTGTTGTTTACCCTTCTTCCCTGGTACAACATCTCTGAAAGTTTATAGATATTTGTTGTATCACAGCAGATGTCTAGAACAAATATTAAGCAAAGGAGAATGTATATGATCTCTCCCATTTTAGTTTTTTTTTTTAAGTAGGAAGATTGACTAGATATTAACACAAATGGGTTTAAATGTGAAGCTGCCATAAAAGCAGGAACATAAATGTAATTCTCCCAGCCGCTATTTTGATGCACATTTTTGATTCCATGAATATTTTATGAAATGGCCCAAACTAAAGCCATATAACATTCCTGCATTACTGATGCTTGCGCCCGTAAGCTACGAACATTAGAGGCATGATTGAGTGCATTAAAATGAACTCGTTCAGCAGTGCATTGATTACTTGAAGGGGGAGGGAAAAGAAAAAAAAAAAGAAAGAAAGAAGTTGCTCCACTTAAGAAAACAGCAAACAAATCTAAAGTTTGCAATATAATAAAGGCATAACCAAGTTTGAAATAAAATTTCCTAAATAGAGTGTGACTCTGTCTAGACCTGACATTAATTAGGCAAGGTGTTAATTACGTCCAAAAATGGCTCTGGTATCGTTCAGGTAATTTCAAATGTCACAGTCTCTAAGATGCACAGGCGGGCCTGCTTTAGCTCCATGCATCAGCAATTCTGAAAATAGCTAATTATTTCCTTTTCTATCAACTTGCACACTTGCCAGTAAAAATAACGCTACAGGAAAAATTGCATGAAAATAATTTGACAGGTCCATAAGGCCTATTTCTTCAGCAGCCCTGGTATAAGTCATAAGCATATTTAGTTGTAAATGGTGCACATTTGTTGAAGAATTTAAGGAAATATTCCACTTTGGTTTAAAACAACAACCTAAAGGAACAATAAAGCTTTTTGTATATTATATTACATTTTAATCTGGAGCTCCTGGACATCTTCGGCGGTTAAGTTACTATTCTGTGCAACGCAGACATAAAATCTGCTGGAAGCAAATTGAACAGTAGCAAAAAGAGAAACATGTTATTGCCTTTTTTAAAAAAACAAAAGACATTGCTTTCCATTTCAGTTTAACTGCATGAGCAATTTATATTATCTTTAGGTTGTAACATTCAATTATGATCATTATAACGGCACAAGACACGCTGAAATATTAAGGGCTCGTCATACTTCCCAGTGGAAACTATCACTTTCAAGGGTTTATCTCTCGTCAGGGGAGATTTGCTCTGTACCATAACCCACTGCACACCATTGCAAAATGGAATGCTGGAAAACAAAGATTTGGTTTCTGTAACTCAATGGATTCCCTAATAAACTGGGAAGAAAGTGTGCCCATACTTTTGAGTAGCTGCTTTGGGATACTTAGAAGAAATTTAAAGTGTTATTTAAAAAATGGAATCCTTTATCATTTTGAGCAAAGATTTCAGATAGACATTACAGGAATGCTATCATGTCCCTGTTAAAGAGTACAGGTCACTAAACCAGACAATGAAAAGGATCCCAGGAAGACAGGAAGACAGGTGTGGGTGAAACTCACCAAAGGCTTTATCACTGATGTTGGCAATACTGGTGAGTTAATTTTTAAATTCCAGAAAATTTGTCTGGACTTTTCAAATATTCTGGAGGAACTGTTATTAATTGTTGTTGTTTGTGATTTTAGATTATTGAAATGTGGTCAGGCATAGACACGGTGCCCAAACTTGTCACAATAAACTTGTCATACTAAACCTCAGATGGTAGTTTCCATCCAAGTGTTATAATTTCTAAGGATTAAGCATTGGGCAGTTTTGCTTTTAAATGCTCACAATTGGAAGTATTGAAATCACTCAAATAATTTTAAAAAATGTAAACCACTTGTATAATGAATAAACAATAGGAAATTAATACTAGCCATTAAAAAGCTTATAAACATTCCACCTCATCTCGAAATACTAAGTAAAAAGTGTCGACAAGCGTAAAAGTCTGAGGAGAAATAAAGTCAATATTGACATTAGATCAGCTAATGAATTATATTGCTCTGGACTTAATCAATAATGTAATTCTTGCTTGAATTATAGATTGCTCATGATTTTAAATAAACCACATTCTGATTGTGTGTACTATATGTTTATATGAGCAAAGAGAAAGGTGTAGAGCATATTTGCCAAAGTATCAGTATTGATTCTCTTATGGGAGATGGTGGAGAGTGGGGATATTAACTTTTCCCCTTTACTTTGTCGCTCTGATTGACAACATGCATGTGCTAATTTTGGATATTACAAAAACCTAATTAACTGAAAGTAATCTATTTAGGTGAGTATGAAGGGAGAAAAATAATGTTAGTGGAGCCCTTACCACCATGTGCCTAGCATGAATAGTAACTGATATATATGTGTGTGTGTGTGTATATATATATACATATATAAGTATCTACATCTTATTTTAAATTTTTATGTATTTTTTATTGGGGTATAGTTGATTTACAATATTATATTAGTTTCAGTTGTACAACTGAGTGATTCCAAATTGTTATAGATTTAATGTTATAAAATATTGGCTATATTCCCTGTGTTGTGCAATATATCCTTGTAGCTTATTTATTTTGTACATTGTAGTTTGTACCTCGTAACTCCCTACCCTTCTCTTGCCCCTCTCCCCTTCCCTCTCTCCACTGGTAACCACTAGTTTGTTCTCTGTAGGTGTGAGTCCATTTCTATTTCGTTATTGTTATTTGTTAATTTTTTTAGGTTCCACATATACGTGATAATAGTATCTACATTTTAGGGATGGAGAAAATGAGCCTCAGGGGTTCTCTTGCCTAAACTTCACATACCAAGCAGGTGGCAGAGCTGATGCCCAAAGCTCATGATGGCTTTATCTGCTCAAGGTGAGCCCTCTTTGGAAACTGTCCAAGGAGGACAGTTTGACTTAAAAGTAAAGGCCAAGGTTTAAACCTGAGCACCATGATATCATTGGACCCCTTGCACCCTTTCTTTAAAGGCTCTGAAACAAGGACAGCAATGCCAACCTCAGGGTATGGCTGTAACAGGCACTAAAAGAACTGCATCAGCACCCTGCAAAGTGCCTGGTGCTTTGTGGACGTTCAGTAAGTTTTCATGTCATTTTATCTACTTTTTTTCAGGTTTGCCATTTGGAGCCATATCTGGATGAGCCTGTTGTGTGGAATGCTTCAATGTCAAAATGTTATGCAACAGTGTCACTTATTCAAATGGAAAGCCTTTTAAGACACCAGTTGGAAACAGCACACTTCATCCAACTTGCGCCCAGCACCCCTCTCACTCTTGGTGAGTGGTACCTCCTAGGAGCAGTGTCTCTTCTCAGAGAGTCAGAGGAGATACTGCGTCCAGAAGGGTGAATCAGTGGGGCAGGAACTGCAGGCTCAGTGCAGCGATTCAAGACCTCCTTGCAAAGCTTTGAAAAAGAGAAAGCCGCTACAGAGCAGGCACCTCTGAATGAGGCTTCCTCTGCGTGCTACTCCTTAAGCAGTAAATAATTAAAACACTCTGAAAAAGACAGGTAAAATACAAGCCACAATGTCAGTAACACAGACATGAAAGAGAAGGGGAAAAAAATGAATTAAAAAAAAAGGCAATGAAATAATTCATTTGAAGCTCTAATAAAGTTTCATTTGCAGTCTTGTTTAAAGATATATCAGACTTTAGGGATGTAACCTAATTACATTTTTATTCTAAGTTCCATTCGAAGATCTTGGACTTTGATTCTTTAACACAGATCAAACATGGAATAATTTTCTTGTGGCTATCAATACTTAAAAAGGATCTCTTCATTAAATACTATAAGGTCTTAGGAACGTGTACACATAGTAGATGGAGAATAAACTGACATGCCCTTAAAAGTGACAGTTAATTTATGTAGAAATAGCGATGCTAATTCACTTAACTTCTGAAAAAAAAACTTTTTAACTTTTTTTTAACTTTAAAAGTGAACTTATGATGTTCACTTTTATTCAAATATAGAGTGACTCAGTTTCTAATACTGATCAAATCAGATGCCCCTTAGAAAACATATACTAGTGCCCACTTTCTAAATCCATTTTTGGAATGTACCTGGAAAATGAAATCCTGGAAGTAGCAAGTCTTACAATCTTGGAGAGATTAAAGGGGAGATACTTCAACAGGCCTGCAGTCAACCCAAGAGCCTTAGTGACGGGTGGGTGTGTGAGAGTAATCAATGCTCATACTTAGACACTTTCTGGATTGGCTTTACTTCATACTGTTACTAGGAAACTTCAATGGAATAACACCTTTGCTCTTCCAGAGAATCTTTTTGGAAAAGTTTCCTTCAAAGGGAAACTTGAAGATGCTAAATTAGAAACAGTTTAAAAGTGGGGGAAAACAAACAAACAGGACTTATTTTTTTAACTATGAAGAGGAAAAAAATGTTCCCAATGAACAAGCAGAGTTGTACTAGAGGTATGAACAGGTAGGGCAAGTCCAGTAGGACTTAAAGAGGCCAGCAGGAAAGCCGGCAAGAGTTCTGGTCATGATTCAGTGGCAACCATTGGGAGGTTTTGTTAGAGTTGGTTTTTGTTTGTTTTTCCTGCTTTGAAATATCCACAGTGTCCACCAGTGAATCTATTTTCAAGGATAAACATTGAATATGATGTCCTTTGTTGATTCAATGCTGTTTTCTCTTACAGTGTTCTGTATGTAATGGAAGCTTCATTGTTACAAATTTTAAAATATGATAGCAATTTAAATAGAAAATAAGAGTTGTTTAAAACCAAAAATAACCATATCATGCTTGTCAAAATCTATTAATAGCAAATAACAAAGACGTCATTTTCTCACCACTGTTTGGTATATGAATAAACTACTAGGTTTAGAAAAACAAAAGAAAAATTTTAGTCTTCACTATATTTAGGATGACCAATTCCTCCAGGTTTGCCAGGACATTTTTTGTTCCTACCCCAAAAGTGTGGAGTCCTGGGAACCCCCTGATTCTCGGGCAAATGGGATGATCAGTCTCCGAAACACTGACCCAAAATACAAAGAATTTTGAAAATATAATTGAGTAAAACACAAAAGTGATATTTAGCAAAAGCATAATGCAGTATGTGTTTTACTTGTTTTATGGGCAAAAATATTACATCAGCATGAATGAAATACTACATGGAAAAATCTTAAAAATTACTAACAATGACATAATCAGTCAATGAAAATGTTTTTATTATTCAAGCATCATTCTACTCCCTATCCATGCATAATTTTTACACAGTTATAAATAGATTACTATAATTAGCTTGTTTATCTAAATTATTTTATTAGAACTATTACTTTCCATATTAAATATTTCCATAACTGCATTATAAAAGGCTGCACAATATTTTTTTGCGGGGGGTTGTATACTTTAATCATCTGTCTAGTGCTTTTATATTTAGAATATTTCTCCACTATAAATAATGTTTCAATGAACCCCTTCATGTATTTTTCTATATTTAATTTTTTTTTTAATTTCTACAAGTGAAATTAATAGATAAAGATGTATGGAAAATTTTGTAGTTCTTATGCATTGCCATATTACTGTCCAAAACCATTTAAATGATTCATATTATCACCAGCAATACACATAAGTATTATTTTAATGAACCGTGATTGCTTTGTTTTCACATTTTACAAATATTTCACAATTATTCAAACTGATTTTTAGAGCAGTTAGTTATTCTCCTGTATGTTCATTACATATCATATTTCCTTTTTGGCAAATGATCTGTTTGTATCCCTTTTCTACTCATTACAGTGGTCTTAACATTTTCCTTACCAACTGATGTATTCATTACATAGACTACACCTACTAATTTCTTTGTAATATATGCTGCATATAAAGTTATTTTTTCTCCTTTCTCTGACCCCCTACTCCATATCTGAATACTGTCTCTTCTGTTGAAACGTCTGGAAGTCATCCTTTCCATCGATTCAGCCAGCAGACTGGCTCACTCCTTACCAGTCTTAATGCCTCCTTAATTTTCTCCTGCTTTTAGTTCCCCCAGTTCTAGGTTACCCCACCACAATTACTGGACAACCTAATTCATACATGGATTCCACCAAATGACAAAAAGCTTTGTTATAAAGCCACCCAAGCCTTCCGGTCCCCACTCACTCAGTTTGCTAGTCATTTTCTTTTCCACTTTGCTCTCCATATTTGGAAGGCCCTCTATACAGTATTAGCCTTTATGGATTTAGTTTTCTTAGAGAACCATCCTTTATATGCGTAATCTGGATAGGCTAAAATGGCAGCAGAGATTAAGTCATGAGGGGGTCATGTCACTGGTAGTCCCTGATGGAATGGGCTTCTCACTGAGCACTACAGGGCATCTGGAGGGGTAGGGCAGGGGAAGGACCATGGAGGCAAATGGTTGGGCAAGTTGGCAAATGACAGAGGACACAGAAAAGGAGATACATTTTTTTATTCATAATTTTGTGAGGGCCAGATTTTTTTTCAGAAGCCTTTTCTTGTGACAATCTAAGTAAAAATAAATGAAGGAAAAATAAACCCAGAAGGTCAACTTTGTGAGGTGTCCGCTGAGCAAATCTTTGTCTAGGGAGGTGTTGTTGGGGAGTGGGAAAGACACTGAACCAAAGATCTGAGGACACAGGGTCCCGTCTTGGCTCTGACAGGCTTTAGTTGTCATTTAACCTCTCAGAATCCTATCTTCTGCAAATCTGAAATGGGAATAATATCTCCTACCTCATTCATGAGAAAAAGCATGACATCTGTATCATCTATATCTACTAATACACCTTTCTATATGTGACTGCCATTATGTACATTGCAGATACGTCTGATTTGTTCTATGTCTGCCTAAATGTTAGTTAAATCAGTTTGCAGAGCCTTGCACATATAGAGATGTTTGTGTGTATTTGTTTTGAGTATGACACAGAGAGGGAAGAGGGAGCTGATATGAATGTAGAACTCTGAATCCAAGTCTTGTGCCTGCTACTAACAAAATACGTGGCCATGGCAAAATTGTTTCATTACTCTGTTTCAGCTTCTTCATCTAGTAAATTAGAGTCTGGAATAGATGACTTTTAAGACCTAATATGGCTCTAACATTCATTCGTCTAAAAGAATTAAACAACATAATTTCCCAACCCAGTTTTCAACAATTGAGAACAATTTTACAATCTACTAAATCCATATCTACCTGTTAATCCATAGAAAAGGTTTTTCCTGACCCTTAGGGCCACCCTTATAGAATCCCTTCCTGAACATCAACTGCAGGAATCATGAACACATATAAAATTAATCCCTCAGAGGATAATTCTCTTCTATTTCCCACCCAAGCTACTACCCTTCAAAGGGTTTCCTCATTTGTATGCAGTAGCCCAGCATCCAAGTGGTACAACAAGGATAAGCATAGAAAGCCTGCAAGCCCTCGAGACCAAGAGAATACATACCTACTAAGCACCTACTGCACAAACAAAAGTGATCCTACCACTTTGAAAGGCAGCAGGAAGTTATTCATGGAAGCAAGACCTCCCGGCTCCAGATAGGCTTAATGTTCTGAAGGAAAAGTAAAGAAGTTGACAGTTTTTAAGGACTGATCTTTCAGGAGACATTTAAGTGACCACAAAAATCAGAGCTGGAAGTGAACTCAGAGCAAAGAGCATCTGCTCCTACTGCCTCATTTTACAGACGAGGAGAGCAAGATCCACAGTGATTAAGTAACTTATCCAGATACACATAGTTACTTAGCAAATGGCAGTGTCCAAAGAGAGTCTAAGTTTATTGCCCAATCTAACAGTTTTTTCTCTGCTAGATTTCATCTCTAATCTGATGCTCAAATGTTGTTAGGTTAACTGTGCAGACCAAGATAGTCATCCAACGTCAATCAACCATCACTAATTTAACCTCTGTTATGAATTTGCAGGCTTCCAACTTATGTCTTTATAAAAGCTTTTGTCCCATATTTCTAATATCCCTGTAGATTTGGGCTTCCCTTGCTATCAGAAAAACCATCAATAATTAACATTTACCCCCACTTTTCTACATGATAATAATATCATTGGATCTCTAATAGTTCTTTAATCATCACCATTTTTTTCTTACCAACTGTAAAAACCTTCTGTCCTTTTCAATACTTTTTAATTCAATGAAATCTTTAAAATTAGCTAGTTCCCCCCACCCCTATTAAAAAATAACACATGCACAAGATAATCAATTCTAATAGTGCAAAATGGCATATAACGCAAAATACCTCCTGCCATTCCACACCATCGGTGCCCTTCTCTGGGGTCGCCTCAGTTGAGATTTTGTGTATTTGATGGGTTTTAAATCTTCTCAACAGTGCTTACATCTTTATTAATTTTTAATAAAATGAAAGAGAAAACAAAACACCACACTAAAAACTGATATATCCTTTGCATTTCTTTTAGTTATTAAGGCTGTTTTTCTAAGAAACTGGTAAACATTATTCCATGACAAAATAGAAATTACCATGAAATATCCATCAATTTTGATGTGGCATCTTTGATGATATTAAAATCTTTAATGATATTATTGTATTTTAATCTTTTTTTTGAGAACTGAATACTGTGATGATAAACTTCATTTCAAATGCTAAAGAATAAAAGTATCCACCAAATGAAGTGATATTTATAATAGAATATAGAATAAGGTAAAAAGCCAAAACTTTGGAAGAGATTGTTTACATCAGATATTAAGAAGTTTTTAAAAATTGCCTTATATTATTTTAGATAGTATTCTCACAATAAATGTTCTGTCAGAATTTAAAATGAAAGAACATTACATTTTTCACATGTCAAATCATATCACTCCACCATTATTATATTCCTTTATTTTTTCCTAAAATAACATCTTTTTTTTTTTTTAGTTAAGAAAAGTCACTGAAAAAAAAAAAAAAGAAAAGTCACTGACACTACATTGAATATTGTACTCGTTTCCTGAGGCTGCCATAACAGTACCACAAACTGGGTGGCTTAAACTGAAGGCTGGAAGTCCAAAATCAAGTTGTGGATTTGCAGGGCTGGTTCCTCCTCAGGACTGTGGGGGGAGAATCTGTTCAGTGTCTCCCTCCTAGCTTTTGGTAGAAGGTGTTTCTTGGTTTGTAGATGGTGTTCTCTCTATATCTTCACATTATCTTCTCTCTGTACATGTCTCTCTTTGTTCCCAAATTTCCCCTTTTTGTAAGGATACCAGTCATATTGGATTAGGGCCACCCTAATAACTTCATCTTAACTTGATTGTCTGCAAAGATCCTATTTCCAAATAAGATCACATTCATGGGTAGTGGAGGTTAAGGTTAAGAATTCAACATCTTTTGGGGGTTCCACAATGCAACTCGTGACAAATAGGATTGAAAATTTTTCTCTCAAATGAGAAAGCAGAAAGTACCAGCATCCCATGCAATACTTGTCCTGTCTTGGCTGTGTAGTTACTAAAACCATTCAGCACCAACACTGGGGAAGGAAAGCCAAGCAGTGCAGCACATGTGACTCTATGACAAGAGACTGCAGGCTGGGTGTGAAAAGGCTTACCCCACCAAACACAGAGACAACTAGAATCACAGACACAGTTATGAGTAAGGTGTGTGTGGGAGCCCAAGCCAGTGGCAAATCTGAGCTCAAAGCAGAGAGGAGACAGGGTGGTTTGGAGGGCTCCTTTACCTTCTGAAGGACCCAATGGAAGAGGCATCAAATGAAGGATGGGGTCTCATGGTCTGGCAGATGATGGATTTGAAAATATGGAGTGTACACAGAGAGATAAAGAAGGGAAGGTGGGAGGGAAGAAAGCCAGATGGATGGTGGTGATGATAAAAAGGGTCTCAGAAGTGTATTAGTCAAACTTTGGGATGGATGGATCAAGCAGAGCTAGAAACTACTCTGAACCATGTTGAGGCCCAGTTCTGTGTCATGATCAATTGTAAAAGGCACTGCGAATAATTTTTATAACAAAAAGCAACTAAACTTGTGGAATGGTTTGCTTTTTTTACATATAATGATGATCTGTTATTATCCATTTTTAGAAAGTCCTCTTTATTTGAATTCCAATGTGCTTTCTAGGTGGGAGAGAGAGGCTGTAGAACTTCAGGGAGCACATGACCCTCAGCCTATTTCCTTTTGACCACAGCCCATAATCTGTGGTGGCGTTACTACTTCTGCTTCGGGGGCAGGATGCGTGTGTTGGGATTTCAGCAGTCTCATAAGAATGCTCTCTAAGTCAATATTAATAATCATATTTGCTTCCCTGAGAAACTAGGTTGAGAATGGCAACCATCCTGCACAGAATCACTGCCCCAAGGCTGGGGCAGCTGGAAGATAAAAATAAAAAAGATATAGAAGCTCATGAACAATAGGTGGTGAGCAGGGGTACAGGGATTTTTCTTCTTTTGAGCAGATATACTGACATGGTTTGAGGCCACCAAATGTTTCTACAGGCAGAACACGAGAGTCTGTGTGCCCATGGTGGGGATCTACAGGTAACATATCTCTCTAAAGCTGTTCTTCAGCAATGGAAGCCTGTTCTGGGAATGTCCACAGATATCTAGATGTTTCTAGTTGTATGAATTACCTGAGATGATAGTTCAAGTGGGACTGAGTGGCAGAGATACTTGCAGGGTAGATTATCTTGGGGATAGCAGATCAGACACCCCTGAGTTCTCAGATAAGGCATCTACAGAATCTGTTAAATCAGCTAAATGTTTCCATTTGACGAGCGTCTGAATTGTCTGTGAGCAGTTTTCAATGTTGACGATCACAACTGCTATGCCTGCGCCTTTGACATCTTTGCTCTAATGGTTGGTTCTTCTACACTGAGTTACTGAGTTAGCCTGGCAGGAGCTTCCAGGAGACTTCAGTGAGAGGAATTAAGAGTTCAGAACTGAGTCAGAGAGCTCAAGTTTGGATCCCAATTCCAAGACCCATGATCAGGGACTGAGTCTCTGCTCCAGATGGAAACACTTCAAGACTGGATCAGCCAAGGGACCCACTATTTCCTCCTGGATTAAATAATGATAATCATGGGATCTTGAAATAGTCTAGGACCCTGGATAGCAGGCAAAACACTATTGTAGACTTGTGATGGAGTCATTCTATATCAGTGAGCTTAAAAAGTTGTCTACTTTTATTTTTTGGATTATAAATATGTTGCTCATCTATTATATTCAAACAATACAGAAATGTGTTACAAAAATGCATATATTTTTCTATATTAAAAATAAAATGGAATTTTTGGAAGACTAAGTTGTATTAGTAAATTGAGAGATCTGTAAAGTGTCTAAAACTGTTAAAATGGAAGTTTTTGGAAAAGCACAAAGACATTATATATCACATCCCAAAGGGAATCTTTAGTGTAAAATTTTCGAAGAAATAGCAAAAAACCACTCAGAGGACTCGTGAAATCCCTCATTCAAAATAAGGGCATATAAGTGTTGGAGATTGTCCCAGTCAAAGTTAGATTAGGCTACACTGTCATAGTAAATAGACCCTGAAATCCCAGAGGCTTAGACAAAGTAGTTTTCTTGCTCACATGAAGTCCACTGAGGGTGGGTGACTCTCTAGAGTCACCCAGTGCTCATTCAGGGAACTGGCTGCTTCCATCTCATGGTTTCACCATCTCAACACAATTCCTCCATGGTCACCATGGCAAAAACAGAGATAGTAGGGAGGACTCATATCTGCTTCTCCAAGTTTCAGCCTGGAAGTGACTGCTCATAGACCATTGTCTACAATTAGCACTTTTATAGTGGTTGACACATAGCACTCAATAAGTGGTAGTTCTTATCATTATAGTCAATGGAAAACAGCATTTTGACTAGCTGGATAAGAGTTTATCATGTGTAACTACCACCATTGATTATGACCCTAATGTAGGACATTTGTATTGTTTCCATTTATTTTTATTATTACCAATAATACATGTATAAAGATATAATATGTCTTCACATAAATTTTTGTCTTCATATCTGATTTTTTCCTAGATATGTAATCCTAAATTGTTTGCTAGAAATGTCAGGCTAATTGATCCTATCACCAACAATGTGAAAAACCTGCTTAAATTTTTAAAATTTCACAGCGTTAAATGCTCTCTTCAATAAGTAAATAGAAAACATTTATCCCTGCACATTTAAACATTTAAACATTCTGTACCTATCCTAACAGCCGACTCTCTCAGATTACTGTAATTATCAGAGTATTGACTTGCCTCTTCCACTAAGATGTAAGCCTCTGAATCAAGGGGCCATAAATATCTTTTTCAGCCATATACTTCCAGCATTTATCCCAGTATCTTGCACATAGTAGAAATACAATAAATGCTTGTTAGAAAATTACAGGGGAAAAGTAGCATATCTTTAGTGCTTTAATTTGTGCTTTTTATTATTAATGTTGGCTTTTATTTTAATGTTTATTACCCAGTTTAATTTCTTCTACTGGTGTGTTAGTGTTTTTTCTTACCAATTTGTAAATGTCCTTTATATAATAATGATAATAACCTGTTATATGTTTCCAATAATTCCCAATTTTAGTTTATCTTTAATTATATGAGGTCTTTAATAAATAATTTTTTCTTTAAGTACATGTCAACTCTCTCAGTGTTTGTTTCTGATAGTGGGGATGCTGTACCGCTAGCCTCGTGTTTCCATGAGGGGACCTCCTCTCTCCTTCCCTCTTCACTTCTCACCACAGAGGAGGCAAAACAATGTATCTGACTGGTGAAATCTTGAACTTTCATTCTCTCTGGACTCTGCTCTCAAGCTCCATGCTGAAGTTCACAGGCACAGTCTTAGAACCTGTAGAAGAGTCTGAACATGACCAGTCTTTCAGTAACTAGGTGGTTATGATGAATTCTGCGAGATAATAGAGTTTGATTTGAACAGATATAAGCCCTGTTCCCTAACTAGCCTTAGCTATTACGATCTGTCTGATTCCCATGTTTCTTCTGAATTGGTTCTGAACTTGGAGCAGTGAGAAGATTATAATTACCTCTCCTATAAAGCCCATCATTTTTCTTTGTGCTTTGTTCCATTGCTTTCACGTTTCAAAGGTCTTTCTCATCTAAGACTGAAATAAATATTTGCCTCGAGTTTCTACTTTTTTCATAGTTTATTTTTAAATGTTTCTCATAAAATGTAATTTTAAAATAAGATACAGAAGTAATTAACATTACCATAAAATGTTTGGAAAATCATAAAGAGAAAAATTTAAATCACACTTAGTTTTTATACTTTGTATATTCTACTTCCAAAATTATTGACATTTTTTGTAGAATTGACATTTAATCAGTTCCAGTGTATACTGTCAGTTCTTTGATATTAGGACTTCCCTCTTCTTAAAATTTTTAATTTTGATTTAGCTCTTGTTGGGCTGTAGGTAGAATATGGCATACACAGAAACTACATTCACAGTGTACTTTCTGAAGTACATAAGTAAGAATACCTTCCCATTGCTTCTTATGGGACAGAACTTACTTCTGTAGCATACTATCAGTTCTCAAGTTTATAGCATTCCACTCTCTTTACCCTACCCCCAAAGCCCCTGGACTCTACTTTTTTTTTTTTTTTGGCACTTATTGTTGCAAAGGAGAAAAAAATGAGACTTATCTAATTTTTGTTCCAATGAAGGCAATCTGTGCTTTTTCTCTGGATGCAGGTGGGAGTCTGTCTTAATCTGAGTCATTCAAAAAATTCCCAAGAATTATCTAGCAATGGATTTTTCGTTATAGTTTTGACTGGAGCATAAAGAGCCATTTCAATCTGAATATTCATATCTTTTTAGGGTCAAGAAAGCTTTCTTAAAATGTCTTTGGTTATGACTTTCATTTTGGTTATCATCTACTCTACCTCAGAAACTTCCATATTGATAATGTCATTGTTTTCACTTCTTAGTCTTTCACTTGCATTTCGGGAAAATGTTTTGAGCTTGTCCTCAACACCACTGATTCAATATTCCATTGGGCCAGTCCTGCCCTTTTTCTGCTCTGTATTTTAATTCTACCAACACTTTTCTTAGAAAGCCTTCTTTATTTCATCTGGGGCTCACTGTCATCTCATTTGGTTCTATCCTTAAGCCTTTCTGTCTCCTACTTGTATCTTTCTGAAGACATTAAGAATTTTTCTAAAATGATCACATTTACAGGTTTGTGCTTCAGATTAATGCTTTGTTTTCCTTGCATTTTCTACATCCCTCAATTAGGAGTGGTATTTTTAGTCCAGGTATTTAAAGGCAAGCAGAGTAGACAGTCTGCCCTTGGCTCTGCTCTCTGGCTAGGTGGAGCTAGTAGAATCCTCCGCTTCTATCTCCATTTGGGCGGCAGTTAGCTGGTAAGAACAGCACTTACTCAATTCCAGTGTCTAGCAGGCATTCTTCTAGGACTGAGATTGGATCTTCTCTTCCTTTAACTGAGTGTTTCTCTTCTACTTTAATCCATTCTTTAAAATAGCTAGTCTTTGGTGGTATGCTTAGTGACCATTAGCAGGAACTAGCCTTGAAAAATCCTTGGCAGTGGGAACCCTATCGGGTTAAGACTTTCAGTGGTAGAATTCCTTTGTGTGTGTGTGTGTGATACGGAAAGGAATGACCTAATACATGGTGGATACTTCACTGAGAGGAAAGCTCATAAAATTCATGCAAAAAAATGAAAGGGGGCATCTTCCCCATGATCACTAAAAATGGGTGGAGCCTGTGTTAGGGAAGGACTGAGCAAGACAGGATAAGTGGACTTCCAAATTCTACTCCTTTCCATGAGATCAAGATTGTAAGGTAGACGGTCCCTTACAGTGGTGGATGCCTCCACAAATCTGTTGCTGTATCTTCCTTTCACTACTGGATGCATCAGGGGAGAGGGGGACCATTCCACTGTATATTCACAACACTGCTCTTCTCCTGGTTCCTTCCAGCCCCTGGCAAATCACACTGGGACACACCATCTAGAATGTGTCCAAAGAACTGCCTGTCAACAATCAATTCTAGGCCCTGAACTGAGCAAGCCCACCAGGAGAACTCTTCTTCAGAAGTCCCCAGTCACTAGGAGAATTTGGGGTCAGTGTTGTAGATCTGGGTTAGCCTTTACTCAATCCCTGTGCTAAAATCACAGACGAAGGCCTGCAGACCTGGAAGATGTGCACTTTCCAAGCTGTACCTACAATGGCCTTCCCCTGCCTGTTCTCAGTGAATATGATCAGCACCCGTGGTTGTCACCCAACATCTACTTCTAATCATCCTCCTGGTCTTTCAGGATGGGAGGTCTAGACCCCAAGCCCATATGGGTTGAAATGGAATGGATTGCTGACAGAGTGAGAGACGCTACTTAGAAGCCACCCCTCTTTGAATTGGGGGGAAGGAACGTAACAAAAAGCTAGACAGAAATCAAGGGTTACCCTGACTGATACTAATCCTCTAGGCTAGCCCCTGCAGAAAACAGACTTGCCTCCTACAAGGCTCCGTGGAAACCAGCCAGTCTCAGTGCTAAGTTCATTGATTTGGTCAAAGGCAAGGCTTGGACTCAGATCCTAAATCAAGGGAAGGGGAGAAGGTGAAAGGTGTTGGTGCTTGCTCAACTATGAATGCCAGTTGATCAACCCTGCCACTGGTTTGGTTTGCTCCACACCAATAAAGCTGCAACTGCAAGGCTTGGACCCTAGTCCCCTGACCCAACCACTAAATACTGACCTGGCAAGGGAGTATTGAAGTTAAGGTTCTGCTACATCATCTTATTATTGTTGCCTTGGCCGCAGACCATACCTGGGGGGAAGTCGGTGCTTCCCTAGTCATGGCTCTTAAAAAACCCTCTCTCTCCCAGGCTCTGACACTGGCCCTGCTAGACCTCTGTGTGCTGCTCTAGAATGTATGGGCACATTTCTTTGAGGTCCAGGGTCTGAGAGCTTTCTCCAGTGCTCCACAGACGTGGTGTGAGTACCGCTTGTCCATTTGTCCTTCCAAATAGGTGACAATTCCGAAAGAAGATACAGTCACTGATGTGCTACAAGTATTTGTCAGACCACAACTACTCCACGCCTGCTACCCCAGCAGATATTTCACCTGAAGAATGGAACTGCCAGCCCTTGTGCCAATAGAAGCCAGGCCACATTGCATACTAGAGCACCATCTTCAGCAGCAGTGGGAACTAGAGCTTGTGCTCAACTCTGGCCAGGGGGCTCTGGTCCCATGTGTGCTCGTGGGCTGAACATTGGCCCTGACTGCACCCAGGTGTCCAGTTCCTGTGACATGGTTTCTGCTCATGTTCATTTGCTCTCTAGTTCCCTGAGGGTGCTGGAGCCATGCCCTGGCCTACAGCTGCTTTGCTGGGCCCTGACAACCTGCCCTTTGCTATCTGCCAGCTGGTATCCTGCTTTTAAAATCTGAATGGGCACTCCTGGAACCAGGAGGATGCCACCTGCCCCTGAGCACAGCTACCGCCTAGCTGTTGCTTCAGGGCCTCCATATGTGGGCCTTGTCTGGACCAATCAGATCAGGTATGCAGAAGCTACACCATCATCACCTCAGGGGGACCCCCATATTCAGGTGAGCCCTCACTGCACTCTAGCCACATATCTTAAGTAGTCCTAGTTTACCCTGCTCATAAAAATTCTACCCCAAATGACAAAACCTGCACAGATAATTTTCACCATTGCTAAGTACATCAGATACTCAAAGTCAATCTCTAGAACTTCCATCAGCATCAACTCTGTCATTTTATCCATCAAACAATACAGGCACTGTTCTTGTGGCCAATGAACTGATTAAGGCCATAGAAAAATAGTTTAGACTTTTCAAAAAGTGGTTGCAAAACAAAATAACACAATCTAACTTAAAAATAGGTTTAGGGCTTCCCTGGTGGCACAGTGGTTGAGAGTCTGCCTGCCGATGCAGGGGACACGGGTTCGTGCCCCGGTCTGAGAAGATCCCACATGCCGTGGAGCGGCTAGGCCCGTGAGCCATGGCCACTGAGCCTGCGCGTCCGGAGCCTGTGCTCCGCAACAGGAGAGGCCACAACAGTGAGAGGCCCGCGCACCGCAAAAAAAAAAAAAAAAAAAAAAAAAAGTTTATAGCCAAAACATTCTACGTATTATGGAATTTGTGTGCATTTTATCATGCTATGGAGTGGGGTATCTAACTGTGAGCAAGCCACTGACCCGGGAAGATAATATCACAGCAGCCCCACCCTGATCACATTTCCCAAACTCATCCTCACTCTCAGCTACTAAAATGATACAGTGCCATGGTTACTAATCGTATTAGTAGCCATTAGTAAGTGCTCCAATATTTGTTGAATGAGTGAATGGATAGATGAATGAATAAGTAAATAAGTAAAGGAAGCAATGAATAAATCCTCCAATAGAAATAAATTCATAGATTTTAAAAAATCAGAAGGCGAGGGAAATCAGGAGTTGTAGTTCAACGAGTATTGAGTGCCAGTTTTGCAAGATGAAAAAGTTCTGGAGACCAGTTGCAGAATAGGGCGATTATACTTAAAACTACCGAACTGTACACTTACACACAGTTAAGATGGTAAATTCTGTTATACATTTTTTACTGCAATACATTTTCAAAAAATCAAACCAAATTTAAAAATCAGAAATAAAATTTACAGGAAAATTCAGAATATGTTTATGATAGCTATCTGAATCTCACTGAGGCCACTCTTAAATTTTCATCAATGTAGCCCTGGCATCTTCAGCCCTCATTTTCATATATTATTTCTTATTTATTTTGTGACTTCTTTTTTCGGAGCCAGTAATTGACAGTTCCATTATTTGATTTCTCATAATTGGAGAATTTGATGCTTCCAATTATAAAAACAAAATAAGACTGAAAACAATTCTTATTCTTTTCAACTGAGGGATGTTCCTAGAGTAGAGAACAAAAAAGTGCTAAACTATACTTTAGTGTATAATTTTCAGGAATTTTCATCATTAGCACATCATGAAAGTAAAGCAATTCTTGGACTGCATAGAGTAATGGCTGCTAGCACAGGCTCTGAATCCAGCTGACTTAACACTAGCCCCGCCACTAACCAGCTTAATTTCTTTGTGCCACAGTATCCTCATCATTCAAAATGAAGTTCATAATTTCTAAAAGCTTAAAAAAAGTATTTACATCACTGATGAAATGAGAATAATAATTTTAAAAAGCTTAAGCAAAGGTTTTACTTTGAATTTTACTTAAGCAAGAATTTGGTTCCATTTTTACAAATTGAAACACTAAACTCTACTTTTAACAATAGGTTAAGAGTTTTAACAAGTAACTTCTCAATTATAGTAAGTAATAACCCTTCAGTACACAATTCTATAATCACCTATGGTTCCACATTCAAAAACAGCCACTCTTAACACATTGGTATATGATACATACCAAATATAATGATATTTTACATTGTTTTGAATCTTGTTTTCTATTTAACGTATCATGAGCATTTTCTCAAATCAATATACATTTGAGATTTCCTATACAATTTAGAATAAAATCCAAAGTCCTCAGCTTGTCCTACAAGCCCCAGTGTGATCCCAAGCCTCCTGGTCTAAACTTAGGTCCTTTCCTTCTACCCCCAGCCTTCCTCACTGGGCTCCAGACAGTGCTCAGCATGTACTTGCCTCAGGGCCTTTGCACTTCCCATGTCCTCTCTCTAAAAACCTCTTCCTCCAGATTCTCATAAGGCTTACTCCCTCACTTTATTCATGCCTCACCTTCTAAAAGGTGAACACCTTATGTAAAGTAGCAACCACTATCTATCCCTTTGCCTTATTTTTTTAATTTTTTTTTTTTTTTTTTTTTTTTTGCTGTATGCGGGCCTCTCACTGTTGTGGCCTCTCCTGTTGCGGAGCACAGGCTCCGGATGCACAGGCTCAGCAGCCATGGCTCACGGGCCCAGCCGCTCCGCAGCATGAGGGATCTTCCTGGACCGGGGCACAAACCCGTGTCCCCTGCATCGGCAGGTGGACTCTCAACCACTGTGCCACCAGGGGAGCCCCCTTTGCCGTATTTTATTTTTCATCACAGCACATACCAGTACTTCATATGTTATATAGCTATGAGTGGTTAAGGCCTGTTTTTCCCAATAGAATGTTAGTGTCAGGAGGGCAAAGATTTTGTCTGTTTTGTTTACTGTTTTATCCCTAGGCACTAGGTTCTAAACAAATATTTGTTGAATGAATGAATTTGGCTCTAGTTTGTAATTTCATGACTGCCCAGAACTCTGTTGCATGGGTGTTGCTTAATGCTGCTAGTCCCCTGTTTTGAGACATCATAAATTGTACTGCCATGGATACACTTAAACACAGTCTCTTAAATATTTTTGGATTGTTTCTTCAGGGTTGAATTAGTGGGGCAGCTTCCTAACCATCCCCCCTTTCTCTTATTCCTCTTCCCACAGGGTGTATCACAGCCAGACTTCCATCACACTCCTTTCCTTGGCCTGAAAGTATAGCCCAAACTCTATAGAGTTTGGTTCAGCCCAAACTCTGAATGCTGGCATGTTCCTAGTATGCCTTTCCATACTCAGTTCCCATCATTGCTCAGAAATATACTTTCCACTTTAACCAGGTCGCTCCTCTTATCAGTTTCTCTAATTATGCTTTAGTATGTAGTTCCCTCTTACAGAATATATTCCTGTTTCTTTACCCGCCTAAAGTCCACCCATCGTCCAGATCCCCCACCAGTCCCTCTGACTCCATCATGCCTTCCTTGGATCTAGTTTGTATGATCTCTCACTTCTTTGAATTGTTCTGTTCTTCCCCATACCTATCACTCAAGAGCTTCCCTGACTATCAGCCACGTTACAGCACCCACCATGCTGTAGATTACAATGTGCAATTTCCTGAAGCACAAAAACCTTTTCCCCTCCCTTCTCAAAGTCCTGTGCAGTTCTAGCCACAAGATAATAAATATTTTCTAATTTAACTCTTTTGCCAAAGTCAAAACTCTTGTGGAAAATGAGACAGTGTTCTGAGGGAAGAAACAGAATTATTTCTGAGCAAATATTTTATCTTCTCACATATTTTATTTGCATACTATCTACCCACTATCCTTCTATAAATAAATTTAATTCTTAACTTTCTGTTTGCAATCCTTATTAAGCCACCAAATAAAATATGTTTCTAATGAATTTTTGTTGTCCTTTCAGACTTTGGCTTAAGATAACATTATTAAGAATGACATTATTTTTAAAGGAATATTTCCTTCAGAAATTATTAAAAAATCACAACAGGGTGGTACCCGAGTTATATGGGTTATATATATGGGACTTGGGATGCTAGGAAAATCACAAAGTGTGCCTTTCCTTTTTCCCATTTTCATACATGAGAAATCAAATTAAAATGAACAAGCAGGTCTGTAAGAAAGGAAAAGCATTTCAAAACTGTGCAGCACATATGTGGATGAAGGATGTGTGTGGAGGCCTGGAGGAAGATGCTTTTTCTCCGTGATGACGCTGCTGGGAACTCTAGGCTGAGCACTCAGCAGAGATATGACTGTAGCAATATGGAGGGTGAGTCCAAAGTCTCACCCTTTTGCTTTTTAATCCAAGTAACTCACATTCTTCTACTCAGCCTCAGGCCTTTTTCTCTACCCCCATGTGCTTTCTGGTTGCCTGGACTTGGGATGCTTCAAAGCCCCCGCGGCAGCCTGACAAATGGCCACTCACCATCCTCCTCGAAGAGCAGCCCCATGTGTGCGTGCGCCTCGGCTTCCTTCTTCCCACCGTCAATTTTGATAAGTTGAGCAATCTTAAAACATCGTTCATAGAAGTGGTTCCTTACCCACTTGTCTTCAGAATTATTGAAGTAACAGGCCAGAGCATACAAGTTATTATAGACCTCTTCAAAGTATTCTTCAAAGAGAGAAAAACATCATAAAATGCATTAGAAAGATGTCTCAAGGCACATCCCTTCAAATGGCAAACCAATATAGTGACATTTAACTTCTATTTTTCCTTAAAAGCATGATTAACCATTTAAAAAATGGAAATGCAAAAATTAATGTTTTAACTATTTAAATAATTACATTAATTAAAGGATGTGCACATGAGAAAAACAATAAAATTCTTTCAGAGAGCTTAGACCCTGTTAGAAATTGACATACTCTTTGGTTGAAACAGGAGTCTTTATATAACGCAAAAAAACAGAATGGTATCTACCAGCAATGTGCTCAGTTCTTTTGGAAGAAATGAGTATGCGGTATCATCAAGTACTTTTCCCATTGAAGATATGAAAAGTATTTAGAGATTCCAGAGAAAGCAATGTTTCTTAACCATGGCAAAAAGATGAATGAAGAAAGCAGATGGAATCTGAAAATAGCAAGGTATTTTCACCCAGAAAAGGCAAGCATGCAGCTTATAGATAGAAGAAATGATGATCACAATGACCACATAACCTCCTTACACTTTCTAGTGCTGTTTCTGACAATACAAGTTACCAACAATGTTAAGGAAAAGTGCATTTCTATGCTTATCTTTTCTATGAGTATTTTTTTCTGTTGAAAATACATTAATATTAGTCATCCCTCTCACTCAGTTACTAGTTTATTAGTTGTCAGTTTATTAACCCCCCCTTTTTTTCCCAAAGTGGCACTTGACCTATTTGTACACAAAAAAGTATATTAATAAACTGTGAATCAGTCTTATAAACCCCACTGCAATCAGTCATAAACTTAAACAAAAATGTTTGTGTTAAATTGTGCCTCATCCTCGTACATTTCATTCTATTGGTGGATATGAACAAATTCATTATCTTTATGTTTCTTTGCATTTGTGCTTAAAGCACAGTAGTAAATGTGTGGTAGCCTCTGGATTACCCTTCCAAGGATTTTTAACAACAGTAATTATCTATTGGAATTAACTGATATTAATTGTTCACTACTATCAGAAGAGTCAACCTATATATTCCTGGAAGAATTACAATTATGAAAAGCATTTGTATATTGCCCACTGATACTCCTGTAAGATTAACATCAAAAGGCTCAGAAAAAATGACATTAGGCTGACTACCACAAAAATTAACTTTCAAAAACTGTACATAAGTCACTCCAATGTTTCCAAAGAAATTTCTAAAACCTATGTCATGTTTTTACACACATTGCTTCATAATTCCATAGGAGATGAAGATTTATCTCAAAATAAGTTTTAGACCTAAAAATTAAAGTTAAAAAACAGTTCTCCCTATCTACCATTTTTGAAGGCACTGGGGATTCTGGAGACCATTCTGCTTTTTAAGGTATTCACAATAGGCAATAGCTTAGGTGAAAAGTAGAGGGTACCCTGAGCTATTTACTTAAAACGAATACTCTCATTTCAGAACTGACTTCTCCTATGCTTTATCTTTCCATTCTGAACCTTCTGCCTAATATGAATAGAGCACTAAAATATGTTTTGTAACATTTTATGTTCTTTCTCATATTTAATGATTAGAGGGTTGCTGTTTTTTAAAATCTGTAAATAAAACATTTCATATCTTCCATTTTAAAAAGTTACATGAAGAGATTTTTTTAAATATATGCAATCCTGAAATAATTTTTCCTTTTTTCAGTAATTAAACCTTAATAGAAAAACCTTTCCAACATTTCATAAACGAAGTATTTGGTTTTGTTTAGAATGAGTTATATAAGCTATTTAGATTACATACTTAAAGACTACTTGTCAGCTAAGCTATTTTTCTATGGAAAAATTGAGTGTTTTTCAGAGTATTAAGTATAAAGGACTATATTCAAGTTTTGAATCTTTGGATAATCCAAATATATGGTCTGTACCCTTTACATTCTAAGCAGCCTTTTCTCCTTGCTTGTGGAACACTTCCTTGAATTGTCAGCAGGTATATTTATAAGATGAAAATCAATTTTACTGTTGATTTATTATTGAGACCAATATTCGTTATGCTACCTAAAAAGGAGATCTCATGATGAAATAAATTTGGAAAATGCTCCTGCTAATTTCTCTCTTTCAGTGAACCACATAATATACATGAGCACATTAAAGGCTCTGATAAGTCCTGCAATAAACCAACCTGCTTAATGTATATGTTAATTCACTTGGTTGTTTCTCAAACTTATTTCACCAGACAATTACTTTTGTTTTGCTTTACATAAACTGTATAAATATCCTGTGGGACTCTGCTTGAGTAGAACATACTTTGGGTAGCTTAAATAAATGTTATTAGAGAAGAAAATTGCTGCTTAACCCTTAACAATAATTTAAAGTCAAGTGTAAATCATGTTTGAATTATCTATTGATTTGGCTACCCATTACCATTATTGCCATCTCTTCCCCAGCCCCATGGGACACAAGGCCCTAATCATAATGTTACAGATGGTACAGAGATGATTCACAACAATGGGAAATATAAGAAATGCTATCAGGGACAAAGAAACACTTTAACAAACAGAAAATAATCCAAAAAGAAATGACTGTCTTACTTTAAACACTTCTTTGCTATAAAACAGAAAGTGCTATTTTGAAAAGTAATTTAAATAACTCTAGGTTCCTGCTCTGCCAAGTCTCAAGGGACAGAATTGACCTGAGATGACTATTGTTAGTGCCACAGCTTTGATTACATGGACTTCACTGTGACCCTAGAGTGATGGTCTTTCCAGTGAAAAGCAATGAGAATACTCAGAGATATGCTGCTTCAAGATAATTGTCTCAGATTCCACAACCATATGGGGTGAAATCTTCAAGGCACTATTAAGAGATCTCTGTATTCTAGATTAAGTGTATGTGTGTGTCTCTGTGTGTGTGTGTGTATGGGTTTTAAGATTTAAAATTAATTCAAGTTAATAAGAGTTTCTGTGCATATCCCCTATACCATTTTCTGGGACATTCTTAATTCAATCACAGTTTTTCTCCTATGAAGTTCATGTGTTAAATGTGAAAAAATTACACACATTTTAAAAAAGGAGCGTACAAATATTTACATGTCCTTCAACTGAAGTATTTCCAATAATACTTTTTTGCAATAATTTTAACTTTCTGTATTTTAACCAGGCAAAAGCCACTGCACTTTGAAGTCGATTACCTTACAGAAGAGTTGTTCTGAGCAAGAGGTAATTTTGTTCCATTTAACAAATGTAACCTTAGTTACCATGAATATATGATAAACCACTCAGTAAAGAAAATATTTCATTACTTGTACCATGTGTATAAGACACTGGCTATTGTAAAGTATGGACTTTAAAAATTTTTGGAATTGGAGAATCATTTTAATTTATATGCATATTTACTTTTCTTTCATAAAAGATTAAAAATTAAAAGTTTTATACCTTCAGATTATTTAGCATTTAGTTTCTTTACAATTACAAAATGCTTTATGACAAGTTTCTCATATTTATGACACTTTATAACTAGTGATGTGTTTGGCTCATATTTATGCTACTAAAATGAATGCTTCTATTTAAAACATTTAGTGAATGTGATTAATTCACCTTTGAAAATGACTATGAGCAAATTTTATCTGGATCAATTCTATTTTCAGTAAAAATATCATTCAGAAGTTGGGGCTGACACTAGAATGTAGGTTTTCTTACAATAGCATTTTAAAATTTTAAACAGTTAATTTCTTGAGAAATTATATGTAAATCACATTTGAAAATTTACCAAAGGACTCTATTTTTAAAGTCAGTTCTGCAGTTAAATACTTTTCATCATACAAATAATCAAATAATCACCTCTTGTCTACACACACACACACACACACACACACACACACTAGTTCACATGTAGTGTTGTTAGGACTTTTGTATATCTCATATTTGTAAGTCAGGTCACAACCAGATAGGAAATATGTATATTGACTCCACTATAGAGGCTAAAAGACTTCTGCTGCACCTCTGATGCTGTTTCTAAGCCCCTATCAATTTTCCACATTGCAGCACTGGGTAACTAAACATTGTCTAATACTCTATTTTCCCACAGAAAGGCCTGAAATGAAGTACAGACATCGTCATGTTGGGGCTTGAGCTTCTCTTTTTGAGTCCTGTGGTGTTTTCACACAAAAAGTTGAACAAAAGAATTTGTTTGGATTTGTTTGGTGAAAACACCAAATTTATATGTCAACTTTTGGAATTTCCTTTCTTTGATTATATAAAATGACCAATTATGAATATGTAAATAAGAAATACTTATGACAATATTGGTATAATTATAGTAGAGACTAAAATATTTTCTTTAATACTTGAAGCATATAGACTTTCTGGAAAATTTTAGGATACCAAAAAAAAAAAAAAAAGGAATTTATTAGAGATGATGTGATGGAAAATATAAAATTAACAATTTTATTCATAATTGTAAATTGCAGGCTTTTTATGTCTCCTCACTATTCACTAATAAAAATTCTCTGATAGAAATCTATAGAACTTATGGATAAAATCTTTCAATTACATTATACAAATAGTAGAAAATAAGTATAATTGTCAAGTTATAGTACTCTGAAAGTGTCTCCTCAGTGAAAGTCAATAATCAGATTATATACAAATAAAACTACGGAAAGATGTATAATTAATGATACCAAAGATTTTAATAAATTGGAAAGCCCTGGAGATGTTATTAGGTTCTATTCATTGTCTTCCCTGGCTTAGAGTGACATCACCAGGACGGCTGTGTGTCTGGCCAGCCTTGTGATTCAGCGTTCTCTACCATTTATTCCATTTAGATGCTTAGCTGATTAGGTTGAATTGTGCTAAGATGTCTCAATGTTTTAAATTCATACTTGAAACAGTTTGGAACCTTCCCTCAGGCGCTCACTGTTCTGCCTTCTGCGGTGCTGCTTCCCCCAATCCATCCACTCACCTTTCCTTTCAGCTGCTTCGGCCCTGGTCAGGTAGTAGTAGAAGTGATCCAGCTTGTCAGGCTGCTCTTCCAGGGGTCTCTGCAGCCAGAAGAGGGACCTCACTTTTGCAGTCTCCCTCAGGGCATCCCACTTCTCCATCAGAGCAAAGAGCTCAGTAAAAGACTTATGATAACCATCTCGCAGCATGTCCACACAGATGTTCTTCTTGTACGAGTTCCGGTAACTGGGAATAAGAATCAGAACACTGAACATGTTATTTTAATCCTTTAAACCTGTGCAGTGTTTTGATCCTATAATAATTAAAGGTTGAATCATGCTGCATTTTTTTCCCTCAGTGGAAGCGCTGAAAACAATGTTGACCTCAAACACTTATAACTGAACAACTTCAGTTTAATGAAAGATGCCAGGAACTATCTAAATACAGTAATTTTAGTGAAATTACATTATAAATATATCAGTTCCAGAGCTGAGCTCCCTTTGATAAGGACAAATAAGCTAGCTGACTGATGTTTTAGTCTGTTTGGGCTGATATAACAAAATATCCCTGACTGAGTAGCTTATAAACAATTGAAATTTATTGCTCAGAGTTCTGCAGGCTGGAAGTCCAAGATCAAGGTTACAGGAAGGTCGCCTTCTGGTGAGGGCCTTCTTCCTGGTTCACAGCCGGCATTTTCTAGTCATATCCTCACATAGTATAAGGAGCTAGGGAATAATCTGGAATCTCTTTTATAAGAGCACTAATCCCATTCATGAGCGCCCCACCCTCCTGACCTAATCATCTTCTAAAAGCCCCAGTGACCTACAGCTTTGGGGATTAGGATTTCAGTATATGAATTTTAGGGAACACAACATTCAGACCATAGCAACTGACAGTATCCAAAAATACTTAATACGTTAGCCACCCACCAAAACAAAACAAAAAACCAGTAAGGCAAGCAAAATTTAAATGTGTTGTTGAATATCAAAACAAAGCTCTATTAAGTGGTTTCACTGTATATTATGGAGGTTCATTTGTTCATTAATTTATTTACGCAGAAAATGTTTATTGAAATCTCTTGCTAAATATATTTTAAAAATTATTTTCAGTTAGGACTAACTTAATGATTTGTTATGTACTATTTCACTTCTAACAATAATAAATCATACGCAAGGAGATGAAATGACAATTGAATAGTCCATTTATTTATTCAACAAACAGCTATTGAGTTTCCTACTAAGTGCCAGGCATTGTTCTAGACCAAACAGATTCAATGCCCTTGTGAAGTGTATATTCTAGTGGGAGAACACAACCAACAAATAAGCAAACAAATCATAAATAATTTCAGATGATGAAAATTGCTATATAGGAAATAAAACAGGGTTATGGAATAACAGTTGTGTGGTGGCTATTATTATACTAAGCAAGAGGCCTAATGATATACCTTTATACTAATTATTTTACATTTTTTAAAAATAGGATACAATTAAATATTTAGAACTGACTTGATGTGCTACTACTATCAATAAGCATTTCAGTGTGGAGTGGAGACAGTCTGGAATTAGAACACCCAAGGTTGAGGTCAGCTCTTTCTAACCTCTCTGGACTTCATTTCTTCTCATCTGTGAAATGTGTATATTAATCTGTATTAATCTATGCCCTACCTACATCACAGGATTCTTCTAAGAACCAAGAAAAATTATGTATGTGAAGATGCTCTGAGAAACATGAAGTCCTGCAATAGACTCACCCTACAGAGTTTAAAAAACAAATGAAACAAAAATGCCCAGCTCCCATCACCAATAATTTTTTTACTCAGGGGATCAGCTTAGGTCTAGAACAAAATACTTACAGTGAGAAAGGGAGTGGAGAGAGGGAAGTAAAAAAAAGGGGGGGGGGAAGACCCAGATCATGGACACCTCAAAGCCATGGTAAGAAGTTTGGACTCCAAGCTAAGAGTGGGATAGAGCCGTAGAAGGTTTTGGATCAGGGAAATGAGTCAAAGAAATTGTCTTTTAGAAAAATCGTATGGAAGGAATGTCCCAGCTGAACTGCAACCCTCCTGTACCTGGTGGCCAGTACAAGCCACCTATTGTTATAGAACTAGTCCACAAAGAGAGTAAGGAAACCACAGTCCCAGGCCAAAAACCACCATCTTGTCAAAATGATGACCAAAATTATTTGAAATGGAGAGGACAGGGGCTATCAAAGGGCAGATTTTTGTTTCTGCCCTTTAGCCGAGAGTGTGGAGACGGAAACAGTGAGATGCTGAGAAGGGCCAGGTCCTCTCTCCCCTCCCCCCACCCCCCTGCCCCTACACAAGGGCATGGAAAGGCAGCAAAAGTCAATGCAGAGACTTTCTCAGCAGAAGAGGACTGGAACCAGCCCGCACAATGTCCCATAGCCCCTGAATGGTACGGGCCAAACACCGTAATTGTCTAGCGGGCTCTGAGTGTGGGACATAAGAGTTAATGGGAAGAGAGGGCTGGTACGTTGCCACAATGTTGCTGGCCACAGCAAGGGGATGTGTGCTAAAAGGCTGTTGGATGCGCTGCCCACTGGGGACTGTAACTCTGCGGATAAGAAGCACTGGGGAGCTACTGAAAGAGTCAGGTCAGCATATTTCCAGAGCTGACAGAAAAGGATGAATCGAGTACACCAGTGACGGACCCCTGGACAGCATCCCATAGGTTAGGAATGCATTCAACTCCAAGTAAGAGAAAACTCGGCCCGCAGTGCCTTCAAAACTAGAGGTTTCTATTTCTCACAGCACAAGACACCTAAGGGTGGGCAGCTGCTGGCCTTGGTTCCATGGCCTGGCAAGTTCAAGGCCCATGCCTCTGGGATTCTTTTATCCTTCCCCTCACTGGCCACTGGAGGGCCGCCCCAGCTCCAGACATCACGTCCACCTTCAAGGCAAGAAGAAAGGGGAGAGTTCGGTGGCATCAGCTGTGTCTTTCTCTATTATTGGGGAAAACAAAAGCATTCCTGCAACTTCTGTTGGAGTTCCACTTTGGCTCCATGGGTGAGAACTGTGTCATTTGGCCATCCCTGGCTGCAGGAGACTAGAAAAACAAATATCCTGTCTGTTTTGGGGCACACTGCTGCCCCCAAATGAAACTGGAGTTATGTTAGCAAAGGGAGAAATGAATACCAGGGAGGCTATTTCAATGTCTATCACAAGTCCTAGGTCAAGACCTAGGAGTAAATGCTGACAAATCCACTCCAAAGTTTGCCAGATAAAACTGGGCAGGATACCCAGTTAAATTTGAATATCACATAAACCACAAATGATTTTTTCTTAGTATTATTAGTATGCCCCAAATATTGCATGGGAATACTTACACCAAAAAAATTTCTGTTTTTTTGAAACTCAAGTTGAAGTGTATGTTGTATTTTTATTTGCTAAACCTAGTAACCCTATTTCCCTCTACCCTGCACCCATGCTGTGTTGCTTCTATGTGGGAAAACAGGGTGAGGGGAAGGAGTGTTAGAATCTGAATAACCTGAGAAATCACTGAATTGGACTGACTTTACCTAAGAGGGACGAGATTGGAATTATACACTAGGGAGGATCAAGACTTAGGGCCAGGAATTAAAATTAAGTCATAAAAAAATAAACACTTTCAATTTAGCATGCTTGAGCTTGTTGACTCTGAAATGCACACCAGATCCAAGAGAACAGAACCGGGAGCAGGGAGAAGAAATGGGAGACTCTGGTGTTCATGCAAAGGAGAGGCCACAGGGGCTGAACTGAAGTAAGGCAGGGGGATAAATAGAAGTAGGTGGATTCAATACATATTTAGGAGATAAAAATGCCGATTACTTGGTGACTGACTGGATGTTGGGGTTGATGGAAAGAGAAGAGCTAGGGTGACAACAGGAGTCACGTGTGGGTATTTGGTAATTTTCAAAAGAGGGGAACCCAAAAGAATGAACAGGTTTGGGGAAAGATAATAAGTCTGGGTTCAGATAACTTGAGTTTGAGGAGACTGAAGGGGACATCCAGATGCTACCCAAAAGGGCAGTATGAGGGATGGTAAGGAGGTTTGAGGGGACAAGGGGCTGGAAATTCAACCTTGCCTCAAACAAGCACTGCCACACAGAGAACAAGCTTATGGTTACCAAAGGGGGAAGGTGGGGAAAGGGACTAATTAGGAGTTTGGGATTAACAGATACACACTGCTGTGTATAAGATAGATAAGCAGGGACCTACTGTATAGCACGGGGAACTGTATTCAATATCTTGTGATAACCTATAATGGAAAAGAATCTGGAAAAGAATATCTATCTATCTATCTATCTATCTATATACACGTATATATAACTGAATCGCTTTGCTGTATACTTGAAACTAACACAACATTGTAAATCAACTCTACTTCAATTAAAAAACAACAACAGGGCTTCCCTGGTGGCGCAGTGGTTGAGAGTCCGCCTGCCGATGCAGGGGACACGGGTTCGTGCCCCGGTCCGGGAGGATCCCACATGCCGCGGAGTGACTGGGCCCTTGAGCCATGGCCGCTGAGCCTGTGCGTCCGGAGCCTGTGCTCCACAACGGGAGAGGCCACAACAGTGAGAGGCCCGCGTACCGAAAAAAAACAAAAAAACAAAAAAACAAAAAAACAAGCACTGCCACCTTTGTGTGTCTATGCCTTGGCTGCCAGCATGTTTTCCTGTGAGTGAAGAAAGCATACTGGGGCAAAAAAATTATACATAAATAAAAATTAGAACGTTGATTTAAACAGTGAAAATAAGTACATGTCAGGAGGCCATCTCAGTTCTAATCCCAGCTGGGACAGAAATGTAGAACATCATTCCCTGGGCCTTATTTCCCTCACCTGGAAGACGAGGGTGCTTTGGCTGGATTTGGTCCAC
Source organism: Mesoplodon mirus (assembly GCF_964341445.2). NCBI lineage: Eukaryota > Metazoa > Chordata > Mammalia > Artiodactyla > Ziphiidae > Mesoplodon > Mesoplodon mirus. The sequence continues at coordinate 8,353,050 of NC_138977.1, read as the reverse complement.
CCAGCATCTAGTTTCATGTCCACAGACGGCAGTACTCCAAAGTATTTTTGGAAATGGCACATCGTGTGTCATCTTGGTGGGACTTGATTTCAAAGACTCCCTAGCCAAGGGGTGGATCAGTGACCCAAATTAAGCCACTGGTCTCTCTCCCAGGATTTTGAATCTTGAGGCAAGAAACACAAAGATGGAGGTTCCGGGTAAGATGGCGGAAGAGTAAGACGCGGAGATCACCTTCCTCCCCACGGAAACACCAGAAATACAGCTACACGTGGAACAACTCCTACAGAACACCTACTGAACGCTGGCAGAAGACCCCAGACCTCCCAAAAGGCAAGAAACTCCCCACATACCTGGGTAGGGCAAAGCGGAGAGATCCCCACACACAGGATCAGTGCCGAGCGGCACTCAGAAGCCCGAGAGGCTTGTCTGCTCGCCCGCCGGGGCGCGCAGCGCTGGAAGCTGAGGCTCGGGCCTCGGTCAGAGCGCAGGGAGAGGACTGGGGCTGGCGGCGAGAACTCAGCCTGAAGGGGGCTAATGTGCCACAGCTAGCCGGGAGGGAGTCCGGGAAAACTCTGGAGCTGCCGAAGAGGCAAGAGACTTTTTCTTCCCTCTTGGTTTCCTGGTGCGCGAGGAGAGGGGATTAAGAGCGCTGCTTAAAGGGGCTCCACAGACGGGCGCGAGTCGCGACTGAAAGCGCGGAGCCCAGAGACGGGCGTGGGACGCTGGGGCTGCTGCTGCCGCCGCCAAGAAGCCTGTGTGCGAGCGCAGGTCACTGCCCACACCGCCCTCCCGGGAGCCTGTGCAGCCCGCCACTGCCGGGGTCCCGGGATCCAGGGACGGCTTCCCTGGGAGAACGCACGGCGCGCCTCGGGCTGGTGCAACGTCACGCCGACCTTTGCCGCTGCAGGCTCGCCCCGCACTCCGTGCCCCTCCCTCCCGCCCGGCCTGAGTGAGCCAGAGTCCCCGAAGAGGCTGCTCCTTTAACCCTGTCCTGCCTGAGCGAAGAACAGACGCCCTCCGGCGACCTACACGCAGAGGCGGGGCCAAATCCAAAGCTGAGACCCGGGAGCTGTGAGAACAAAGAAGAGAAAGCGAAACCTCTCCCAGCAGCCTCAGAAGCAGCGGATTAAAGCTCCACAATCAACTTGATGTACCCTGCATCTGTGGAATACATGAATAGACAACACATCATCCCAAATTGAGGAGCCAGGAGTCAGTGCTGTGCCTCTGAGGTGGGAGAGCCAACTTCAGGACACTGGTCCACAAGAGACCTCCCAGCTCCACATAATATCAAACGGCAAAAATCTTCCAGAGATCTCCATCTCAACACCAGCACCCAGCTTCACTCAACGACCAGCAGGCTACAGTGCTGGACACCCTAAGCCAAACAACTAGCAAGACAGGAACACAACGCCACCCATTAGCAGAGAGGTGGCCTAAACTCATAAAAAGTCTGCAGACACCCCAAAACACACCACCAGACGTGGACCTGCCCACCAGAAAGACAAGATCCAGCCTCATCCACCAGAACACAGGCACTAGTCCCCTCCACCAGGAAGCCTACACAACCCACTAAACCAACCTTAGCCACTGGGGTCAGACACCAAAAACAACGGGAACTTTGAACCTGCAGCCTGCAAAAAGGAGACCCCAAACACAGTAACATAAGCAAAATGAGAAGACAGAAAAACACACAGCAGGAGAAGGAGCAAGATAAAAACCCACCAGATCTAACAAATGAAGAGGTAATAGGCAGTCTACCTGAAAAAGAATTCAGAATAATGATGGTAAAGATGATCCAAGATTCTATTTCCCAGATCCAAAATCTTGGAAATAGAATAGACAAAATGCAAGAAACAGTTAACAAGGACCTAGAAGAACTAAAGATGAATCAAGCATCGATTAAAAACACAATACATGAAATAAAAAATACTCTAGATGGGATCAATAGCAGAATAACTGAGGCAGAAGAACGGATAAGTGAGGTGGAAGATAAAATAGTGGAAATAACTGCTGCAGAGCAAAATAAAGAAAAAAGAATGAAACGAACAGAGGACAGTCTCAGAGACCTCTGGGACAACATTAAACGCACCAACATTCGAATTATAGGGGTTCCAGAAGAAGAAGAGAAAAAGAAAGGGACTGAGAAAATATTTGAAGAGATTATAGTTGAAAACTTCCCTAATATGGGAAAGGAAATAGTTAATCAAGTCCAGGAGGCACAGAGAGTCCCATACAGAATAAATCCAAGGAGAAATACGCCAAGACACATATTAATCAAACTGTCAAAAATTAAACACAAAGAAATCATATTAAAAGCAGCAAGGCAAAAACAACAAATAACACACAAGGGAATCCCCATCAGGATAACAGCTGATCTCTCAGCAGAAACTCTACAAGCCAGAAGGGAGTGGCAGGACATACTTAAAGTGATGAAGGAGAAAAACCTGCAACCAAGATTACTCTACCCAGCAAGGATCTCATTCAGATTTGATGGAGAAATTAAAACGTTTACAGACAAGCAAAAGCTGAGAGAATTCAGCACCACCAAACCAGCTTTACAACAAATGCTAAAGGAACTTCTCTAGGCAAGAAACACAACAGAAGTAAAAGACCTACAATAACGAACCCAAAACAATTAAGAAAATGGGAATAGGAACATACATATCAATAATTACCTTAAATGTAAATGGACTAAATGCTCCCACCAAAAGACACAGATTGGCTGAATGGATACAAAAACAAGACCCATATATATGCTGTCTACAAGAGACCCACTTCAGACCTAGAGACACATACAGACTGAAAGTAAGGGGATGGAAAAAGATATTCCATGCAAATGGAAACCAAAAGAAAGCTGGAGTAGCAATTCTCATACCAGACAAAATAGACTTTAAAATAAAGACTACTAGAAGAGACAAAGAAGGACACTACCTAATGATCAAGGGATCGATCCAAGAAGAAGATATAACAATTGTAAATATTTATGCACCCAACATAGGAGCACCTCAATACATAAGGCAAATACTAACAGCCATAAAAGGAGAAATCGACAGTAACACACTCATAGTAGGGGACTTTAACACCCCACTTTCACCAATGGACAGATCATCCAAAATGAAAATAAATAAGGAAACACAAGCTTTAAATGATACATTAAACAAGATGGACTTAATTGATATTTATAGGACATTCCATCCAAAAACAACAGAATACACATTTTTCTCAAGTGCTCATGGAACATTCTCCACGATAGATCATATCTTGGGTCACAAATCAAGCCTTGGTAAATTTAAGAAAATTGAAATTGTATCAAGTATCTTTTCTGACCACAATGCTATGAGACTAGATATCAATTACAGGAAAAGATCTGTAAAAAATACAAACACATGGAGGCTAAACAATACACTACTTAATAACCAAGTGATCACTGAAGAAATCAAAGAGGAAATTAAAAAATACCTAGAAACAAATGACAATGGAGACACGACGACCCAAAACCTATGGGATGCAGCAAAAGCAGTTCTAAGAGGGAAGTTTATAGCAATACAATCCCACCTTAAGAAACAGGAAACATCTCGAATAAACAACCTAACCTTGCACCTAAAGCAATTAGAGAAAGAAGAACAAAAACATCCCAAAGTTAGCAGAAGGAAAGAAATTATAAAAATCAGATCAGAAATAAATGAAAAAGAAACGAAGGAAACGATAGCAAAGATCAATAAAACTAAAAGCTGGTTCTTTGAGAAGATAAACAAAATTGATAAACCATTAGCCAGACTCATCAAGAAAAAAAGGGAGAAGACTCAAATCAATAGAATTAGAAATGAAAAAGGAGAAGTAACAACTGACACTGCAGAAATACAAAAGATCATGAGAGATTACTATAAGCAACTCTATGCCAATAAAATGGACAACCTGGAAGAAATGGACAAATTCTTAGAAATGCACAACCTGCCGAGACTGAACCAGGAAGAAATAGAAAATATGAACAGACCAATCACAAGCACTGAAATTGAAACTGTGATAAAAAATCTTCCAACAAACAAAAGCCCAGGACCAGATGGCTTCACAGGCGAATTCTATCAAGCATTTAGAGAAGAGCTAACACCTATCCTTCTGAAACTCTTCCAAAATATAGCAGAGGGAGGAACACTCCCAAACTCATTCTACGAGGCCACCATCACCTTGATACCCAAACCAGACAAGGATGTCACAAAGAAAGAAAACTACAGGCCAATATCACTGATGAACATAGATGCAAAAATCCTCAACAAAATACTAGCAAACAGAATCCAACAGCACATTAAAAGGATCATACACCATGATCAAGTGGGGTTTATTCCAGGAATGCAAGGATTCTTCAATATACGCAAATCAATCAACGTGATACACCATATTAACAAATTGAAGGAGAAAAACCATATGATCATCTCAATAGATGCAGAGAAAGCTTTCGACAAAATTCAACACCCATTTATGATAAAAACCCTGCAGAAAGTAGGCATAGAGGGAACTTTCCTCAACATAATAAAGGCCATATATGACAAACCCACAGCCAGCATCGTCCTCAATGGTGAAACACTGAAACCATTTCCACTAAGATCAGGAACAAGACAAGGTTGCCCACTCTCACCACTCTTATTCAACCTAGTTTTGGAAGTTTTAGCCACAGCAATCAGAGAAGAAAAGGAAATAAAAGGAATCCAAATTGGAAAAGAAGAAGTAAAGCTGTCACTGTTTGCAGATGACATGATACTATACATAGAGAATCCTAAAGATGCTACCAGAAAACTACTAGAGCTAATCAATGAATTTGGTAAAGTTGCAGGATACAAAATTAATGCACAGAAATCTCTGGCATTCCTATATACTAATGATGAAAAATCTGAAAGTGAAATCAAGGAAACACTCCCATTTACCATTGCAACAAAAAGAATAAAATATCTAGGAATAAACCTACCTAAGGAGACAAAAGACCTGTATGCAGAAAATTATAAGACACTGATGAAAGAAATTAAAGATGATACAAATAGATGGAGAGATGTACCATGTTCTTGGATTGGAAGAATCAACATTGTGAAAATGACTTTACTACCCAAAGCCATCTACAGATTCAATGCAATCCCTATCAAACTACCACTGGCATTTTTCACAGAACTAGAACAAAAAATTTCACAATTTGTATGGAAACACAAAAGACCCCGAATAGCCAAAGCAATCTTGAGAACGAAAAATGGAGCTGGAGGAATCAGGCTCCCTGACTTCAGACTATACTACAAAGCTACAGTAATCAAGACAGTATGGTACTGGCACAAAAACAGAAAGATAGATCAATGGAACAGGATAGAAAGCCCAGAGTTAAACCCACGGACATATGGTCACCTTATCTTTGATAAAGGAGGCAGGAATGTACAGTGGAGAAAGGACAGTCTCTTCAATAAGTGGTGTTGGGAAAACTGGACAGGTACATGTAAAAGTATGAGATTAGATCACTCCCTAACACCATACACAAAAATAAGCTCAAAATGGATTAAAGACCTAAATGTAAGGCCAGACACTATCAAACTCTTAGAGGAAAACATAGGCAGAACACTCTATGACATAAATCACAGCAAGATCCTTTTGGACCCACCTCCTAGAGAAATGGAAATAAAGACAAAAATAAACACATGGGACCTAATGAAACTTCAAAGCTTTTGCACAGCAAAGGAAACCATAAACAAGACCAAAAGACAACCCTCAGAATGGGAGAAAATATTTGCAAATGAAGCAACTGACAAAGGATTAATCTCCAAAATTTATAAGCAGCTCATGCAGCTCAATAACAAAAAAACAAACAACCCAATCCAAAAATGGGCAGAAGACCTAAATAGACATTTCTCCACAGAAGATATACAGACTGCCAACAAACACATGAAAGGATGCTCAACATCTTTACTCATTAGAGAAATGCAAATCAAAACTACAATGAGATATCATCTCACACCAGTCAGAATGGCCATCATCAAAAAATCTAGAAACAATAAATGCTGGAGAGGGTGTGGAAAAAAGGGAACACTCTTGCACTGCTGGTGGGAATGTGAATTGGTACAGCCACTATGGAGAACGGTATGGAGGTTCCTTAAAAAACTACAAATAGAACTACCATATGACCCAGCAATCCCACTACTGGGCATATACCCTGAGAAAACCATAATTCAAAAAGAGTCATGTACCAAAATGTTCATAGCAGCCCTATTTACAATAGCCCGGAGATGGAAACAACCTAAGTGTCCATCATCGGATGAATGGATAAAGAAGATGTGGCACATATATACAATGGAATATTACTCAGCCATAAAAAGAAATGAAATTGAGCTACTTGTAATGAGGTGGATAGACCTAGAGTCTGTCATACAGAGTGAAGTAAGTCAGAAAGAGAAAGACAAATACTGTATGCTAACACATATATATGGAATTTAAGAAAAAAAAAAGTCATGAAGAACCTAGGGGTAAAACAGGAATAAAGACACAGACCTACTAGAGAATGGACTTGAGGATAAGGGGAGGGGGAAGGGTAAGCTGTGACAAAGTGAAAGAGTGGCATGGACATATATACACTACCAAACGTAAGATAGATAGCTAGTGGGAAGCAGCCGCATAGCACAGGGAGATCAGCTTGGTGCTTTGTGACCGCCTGGAGGGGTGGGATAGGGAGGGTGGGAGGGAGACGCAAAAGGGAGGGGATATGGAAACATATGTATATGTATAACTGATTAAATTTGTTATAAGGCAAAAAATAAATAAATAAATAAATAAATATTAAAAAAAAAAAAAAAAAAAAGAAACACAAAGATGTAGAAGGTTGCTGGAGCTCAGTCAACCTGGCAGTGACATCCTGACAAGAGTTGCAAGTAGTTCTTGCTACCTAGATCCATTCAACTGTCCCACGTCTTTTCCTTTTCTTTTGAGCTGGGTTCTCCCCTGAATTCAGCTAGTTACCAAATATCCTTCTAATAAAATCATTTCCATTTTATTTGGTCAGAATCAGTTTCTGCTGCCTGTGACCAAAGAATACGAACTGCTTCAGAAAGGATTGTCTTGTTACCCAAGACATCTTTCAGCCTCAAAACATCCATGATATATAATTAACATCAATTTTTAAAATTTCTAGTAAATTTTTCTTAAAAGACCATTCTTTGCAAAAGAGATCTCAAATAGAGATGTATTGAAAATGCCTATATAACTATGCTGATATCATCTCTATTTTATACACAGTTTTGTGTGCACACACATACGTATGTATGGTATAATTTAAGCCTCATTACTAATATTTGAGAGCCAGAAAGAGCAATTAGTGTTTTACTAAATGGGTTCCTATTTCAACCTTCATAGTTAATGAATATCATTTCTTTTAACCAGAATAATTTTCATTTTTTAAATTTGCTATCTGAAAATATTTATAAAATTGTATGTCAATTTCTACCATTATATGTGAATTTCTCAGGCTTTATATTTCACAACAGAGAATCATAGCCCAAAGTTTACTTGCTTTACAAAAAAGAATTTTTAAAAAATGCAAATAGAAATACAAAGAGAATCCAAATTCATTATTTTATTTATTTCATTTGGACATGAAGTTATTAGTCTTTGGTTTTACTTACATGTTAAAACAAATACTTATCTAAATTAAAACATGCTCTTTTTAAGTATCAGAAGAAGAAAAATCTCCTTGATCTGAAGTCACTATACTGGGTGGAAGCTAAGAATACTAGTAAAATTTCTGGAGAGATTTGATACTATGGAGTTTGAGGAGAGTTCTCCTGACAGAAAAGAGGCCATTCATAGAAGTAGAAGTTGTGACATTCACAGATATGCTGAATATCTAGAAATTTACATCCTAAGGAAGATCTTTGCCACTGCAGCTACCTAAGGCTTTACCAGGCTAAGGGATGTAGCTGGAGAAGAATGGTTTTAAGAATGGAATTAAGTGGTCATTCATTTCATATGGATTTTTATTACTATTTAAAGGCATTATTCAATAGAGATTCGAAATATTTTGAATTTACATCCAAATTTCCCCCAAAGTTCTAAGTTAAAAAAATCTGTATACTGGAATAAAGTAAATCTGAACAATCTGACATAACTCCATAGCAGTTGAATGTGTGGAGATGCTGGGAAATGGGGAGCTTTCTATTAAACAGCCACGGAGGAGATATTATATCATTTTTAAATTCTACCTTAAACCATTTTGAATAGCTACTATTTATAGAGCACCTATGATGTGTCAGACATCATTTCTAAATCACACAATAACTCTACAAATACTACTTCCTTTTTTTTTTTTTTTTTTTTTTTTTTTTTTGCGGTACGCGGGCCTCTCACTGTTGTGGCCTCTCCCATTGCGGAGCACAGGCTCCGGTCGTGCAGGCTCAGCGGCCATGGCTCACGGGCCCAGCCGCTCCGCGGCATGTGAATTCTTCCCGGACCGGGGCACAAACCCATGTCCCCTGCATCGGCAGGCGGACTCTCAACCACTGCACCACCAGGGAAGCCCAACTACTTCCATTTTTACAGATAAAGAAACCATCTTCAGTGAGGCTGTGACTTGCCCAAAATCATATAAGCTAATAAGTGGCAGGGGTGGGTTTCACACCCAGGTTTCTCGGATTACAAATTCTGAATTTTTTCTCTTTACCACATTGCCTCGTACCTCCTATTATATCAAATATTGTTAAGTTTTCTTCTCCTCCTCATCCTGCACACATTTTTGGGGTTTATTTGTACTGATTGTTTAGAAATTTGACATCATTATACAAGTATGATGTCACTCTCCAATTAGAAAGCCATTATCTTTCTTGGGAGTAACATATACACACTACTATATATAAAACAGATAAACAACAAGGACCTACTTATAACACACGGAACTATACTCAACATTTTGTAATATAAATATATATATAACTGAATCACTTTGTTGTACATCTGAAACTAACACAACATTGAAAATCAACTATACTTCAATCAAAAAGGAAAAAAAAAAGAAAGCCATTTTCTTTATCCATATTAATCCACATTTGCGCTGGACTGGGGAGAGAGACTGGTGTTATTTTGTGACTCAGAGAATCCCCTTCCTTAAAATGAGGGAGCAGACAACCAGTAGCATCCGTGCAAAGCAAATTAAATAGATGTGATTCCCACACACGTGTGTAAAGTCTAATGGGGAAAACACTGACAAACATAAAACAAACATAAAAAAGGATAAAATTGTACAAATATGGAAAACATGAATGGATATGTCAATCTATCTTATTCTCTTTGTACTTAGGTATTTATACTAGTTATTACATGGACTTTCAAAATTAAAATGCATTATCAACTACTCTAATATATGATTAATATATTTAACATATTTTTTCATAAGTCAAACTGAAATACTGTATCAAGGTGAAGCTGCACATTCAGTCAAATATTTGAAAAGCAGTTCAATAAGCTCAATACTTTAAAACAAGATCATAAAACTTTTATTTAATCTGACAAAGATAAACTCAAAAGATATGTTATATCTAATCAAAAGTCAGGATAATACTTTTATTCCAGTCAGTTAATATTTATAAGTCACTAGTGGGTTATCTATGTGTCAGTAACAACAGTCTTACATTCATATTGTAGAGATAAATGTTATTGGAATCACCACGGGATAATTACATTGACTGTTAAATTAATACTTAAATAGCTTCAGGTAATATAATTTCCATGGAATAAAGTGAGTCTCTATTCTTACTCATACTTTTCAGTGTAGGTAGATATTAGGTATAATTTGAAGGAAAAAATCCATTTCTTCACACACACACACACACACACACACTGATAAAACTCATATGTCGTATGGATATGTTTTATAGTTTTTTTGTGTATATGAAAAGGATACTTTTCTTTCCTAAAAAGCTAAAACAAGGACATAGCATTTCTTTAGCCACATAAATACATAAAGAAAGAGGGATTAGAAAGAAAAAAATTAACTATGTTTGAAATGATTTTACTTTAAAAGCATATAGAATGCTTTTATAATGAAAACTGAAAGCGTTTTTCTTAATATTACACACTTAGGTTTTTAACAATTGATTGATATGGATTAAGAATACACTATTATCACTCATACATATTTTTGTGTAATAAACCATTGGAGTTGAGATTTTTAGAACTTTTAATTTATTTTCTATGTACTTCAAAATAGAGCAATAAAAAAGTTTCAATACAGAAAAGGCTCTTTTTAAATTTAAAGGATTTCCAATGAGTTGACTGGTCTCTGGGGGCATCTACTGGAAATTTCACAAACTGCAGTCACATCATGTAAATTTGATAACTTTCATTATCCATTTTAATACAGATATTATTTTAATTGGTATGCAAATAAGGTGACACTCAAAGAAGATAAATGTAAAGTTATGCATGGTATTCTATCTCATCCATCTGGTAACAACAAAACATGTAGCTGTCTTTGGGATCAGTCAACAAATACTCAACTGTTAAAAATGTAAATAGGGCAGGTGGCATATCACAGATTAACAGTTTCCAAACCATCCAATTCTCAAGCTTGGAAAAATTAAAAATATATTCTAGAGAGAAACATATACATACTTAGTAAGGAATTTTTATTAATCCAAATTAAATGCATGTAAAAGCACTTCTAAAATTATGATGGTTTCTCTAAAACAAATTCATTTTGTATCCCAGTATGTCCACGAATCATAAATAACCTGGTAATCACTACTTATTTTCTATATAATTTAATTTGACTATTCATATGTTACTATCTCAAAAAGTATTTAGAATTTGTTATACTTGGAACAAAAGAATGTATCTATCATAATTAATGTTACAATTAGAATTAGTTATTAATATAAATATTGTTACTAATTTTTCCTTAACATTTTTGGAGAACTTCTTTAAGGAAAATGAACATATAATGAACATGATACAATCACTGCAGCTCATATATATAAGTTTTTAATTTTATTTATTTAGTTAGTTTTGGCTGCGTTGGGTCTTAGCTGCTACGTGTGGGAGTGGGGGCTACTCTTCGCTGTGGTGTGTGGGCTTCTCATTGAAGTGGCTTCTCTTGTTGCGGAGCATGTGCTCTAGGCACAGGCGTTTCAGTAGTTGTGGCTCGTGGGCTCTAGAGCGCAGGCTCAGTAGTTGTGGTGCACGGGCTTTGTTGCTCCGCGGCATGTGGGATCTTCCCGGACCAGGGCTCGAACCTGTGTCCCCTGCATTGGCAGGCAGATTCTTAACCACTGTGCCACCAGGGAAGCCCCTCATGCATAGTTTTAATATATATTTAAAATAAACCAGATAACTCATAATATTATTGCAGTTGTGACTAATCTTGTAACAGGAATTTTTAATATCACGGGCATTATACCAATCTTGATTTTCTTTGTAAAATATATTGGTCATATTTACTTTAAGATAAAATGTTTAAAATAATTATGAAGATATATCTATTGTGCTATACTTAATTGTACTATAATATACTTTTTATTGCTATAATTTTATATAAACCCCTCTAATAAAGATTGAAATATTTAACATTTTAGCTTCATTCCAAAGAAATACCACTAACGCATGTGTAAGTTTATAGTTTCTGGAAACTTCACTAGAATTACCATCCAAATAAATGTGATATCACCTTTAATTGTATAAACTGAAAAAACTAATCAACATAAAATGTTAACAAATCAGAACATAAGTTATTAATATAGCACGGCTTTTGTTTCAGTTTAGATTTAGATTCATTTTATAGCTGTATGCACTTGATAACTAAAAAAAAATAAATAAATTCCACCCCCAAGAGGTTATGGAATATAATATTTTGTGATTTTCTAAACAATTAGAAGTTTGCTAATTTGAATCTTTAGAGGAAACTGTTACATATACAAGTTTTGCTTTGTGTTTTTAGAAAATACAAATTTTCATCTATTAATAATCAAACTTAGAAAGCACAGTTAGATTTTCAACATTTTAAAGGTATATGTACATTGAAAAATTCCATTTGGAAAACAATTATTTAACTAAGTTCAACCTTTAATTCTTTTCTAAAAATGTTAATAATAATAAATAAGAGTTTACCCCATGGCATTTTGTAAATGTGACTATTACTAATTTAATTCTTCTGACCAAAAATAAAACACTAAAAAATCTAATCAGCAAAGAATTCTCCCAATAGCACAGTAAGAATTCACTTCAACATGAGTGATTTTTATTTTAGGATATATGGGCTATAGGTGTAGAATGGAACAAAGATGATTTCTCAGATTCAATTATGTTAGAGCACAAAAGGCAGTAACTTTTTGTGAGATCAATAAATGTTAATCTGTCAAATAGTATTTTTGCTGGTGATTATTAGCCTTTATCAGAGGAAAGCTGTGCTTATTCAGCAAGCAGTACTGACTGAAATCCTTACAATGGCTTTAAATGATTCCCTTAATAATATAAAGGCATTTTTTATGTGTATACCCTGTAAGAATGATTTACTCAAATGATTTCCATTCAGTCAAATATCTGAAGTACAGTGATCATCATCAATCAGGAAGGAATAAACTATGCATCAATCAATATAAAGTATTACCAAAATATTTACCCATGTAGCTGTCACAGACATTTTCTTTACGGAAAGATTTTCTTTATTGGAAAAATCTCAAACTTAAACTCATTTTTAAAGTATTTCATAAGCAGTTCAGTGAAAAAGCACCAGAAGAAACCTCCTTATGTGAGGCTAGTTACAGATATAATCTTTATAAATGGTCTTATTACTTGCAAACCCCTTCAAGAAATTCAAACTTTTTTATGAAAGAATATTTTATGCCAAAGATCAAACATGGAAAGGTATAAAATGAATGTCATTGTTTAAGAAGAATTTTCAGGGAACATATTTTCAACCCAGAAGTACCACACTTGAATCCAAACACCTTTGGCTAAACGAAGCAATCGTATCAAGTCTTGTTCTTTCAATTCACACTGTAACTTTCCACTACAGGAAAACATAATTATATAACCAATTTATATTGATTATATTGTTACTTATCCAGTTAAATATAGCCTGAAAAATAAAGCCTAAAATTAATCTTAGCTTTTGGATTAAGTTATAATGATAAAAAAAACTGAATAAATAATATCATCCTGTCAGATTCTATATCCTACTATCATGGCAATAAATGTAAGAAAAAGAGGAGAAAAACAAAAAATAAGGTTCATGCTACAAACAATGGACTATACACACATGTAAACATGATCATTCTAGCTCCATATCTAGCTCCAAAAATGCCATATTTTTGTCCAAATTAGTACCTACAGTTTTAATTAATATAAAACTCCATATAATATGAGTCATTCTGGTTTTTTTTAAACAACTCAGTGATTGCTCTCCAAATTTCTTGAAATTCTATTACTTAGGAAATTTTGTCTCAAATAATATCACTTAAAACTTTTCTTTCAATTCTTCATCTTTACACCTTTATAAATAAAAGAACTATCAATTTTCCACATAAATTGAGGGAAATAATCAAACTTTAGTAAAGATGGAAAGCTGGAGAATATAAAGACAAAACTTAGTAAAAACAACAAGTTGCATTAAAAAGAAAACTTCAGCTCACTGTATTTTTTTTTACTAAAGTATGTCATACATTTTATCTTTGCAAGAGTTTGACGAATTTTGCAAGTAAAATTCTGTTTCCTCTACACTTGCTAATAGTCATGAGAATCTGTAGTTTGCACCTTCCCATTAAAAATGTATTGTATTTTTTTGAAATTATTCACCCCGCCTTTTATCCAGATCATGTCTTTGAAAGGAGGAAGTAGATAATAAATGGAATAATTCATGATTTCCCATTAAATATGAAACTTTCTTTTGCAGAGTTTAGAAAATGAAGTTCTACATAATGTACAAAAGTTGATTAGAACTTTTTTAACCTTTTCAGGAAAAAACCTTTCACATTAAACAACTGCATGTGGAGGTTTCTTTGGGAAAAGTAAACCAATCAATTCCTTATACCTATGGCTTTATCATACATATTCAAATGTTGCTCTTTCCAAACATATATCCCTTTATAATGTGTAAGTAGTTATTAAAATGATGGCAAGAAAAATAGTGTACATTGGGCTATAAACATGACAAGTATCTAAGAAATATATAACTGCTGTTTAAATTACAAAGGGAAAAATCACATAAATTAGAAATGAAAACAAAACATTATTTGTGCTCTTTTCAGCAATGTAATGGAAGATAGTGTGAGGGTAAATAATAAAACCTACATTTAGATGTCTCTTATTATGGCATTTCTTCTAGTGAGGTAATATTTTGTCATGAGAAAAAAATATATACCTTTATAAAACTTTTCCTTGCAAAACTATCCATTGGGATCTGTTAACTACATTCTTTTTCTTTCGCCTTTTTAAAAAATTAATTTTAATTGGAGTATAGTTGCTTTACAATGTTGTGTTAGTTTCTACTGTACAACAAAGTGAATCAGCTATACGTATACATATACCCCTCTTTTTTCTTTTGCCTTTTTTTAAGATTAAAAACCCAAAAAAATGATTTTTACACTCATTCTAGCTCTATCATTCTTTATTTCTTGGATAAGAAATCTGGAGTAAATTTAACTGAAGATAAATGTCAAGTTCTGACTATTTTAGGGCAGCTGGTGACCTCATTAGGTTTTTAAAATTTTTTGTGTCATAATTTGTTCCAATAAATATATTTCAATTTTCCCCATATCAAAAAATAAATCAAGAATATATTTTCCCCTTTCAAACATGAATGCTTAAAAAGGTAACTACCATGTTGTAAACCATGTGAAGAAACCTTTCATACTGTGTGCTCTTTAATTACCATTGCAAAGGAGGTATGCATTACACATACAAACAGTGAAGCCAGAATTTCTCACAAACTATATATACACAGTGATCCAACTTCCAGAACATACTTTTCATTTTATGTTTAGTAAAAACTAAATTAATAAAAACAAAAAATAAGTTGATAATTTTGAAGCTTTTGTCAGACAACATCTGTATATAGCTATCTTATTTTCCTGAATGTTGCATTTTATTGCATTTCCTGAATGTTAATTTTATTGCAGCTATCTCAAACATTTAGGAAATTCCTACTTATAACTAAGACCTTAGGGTATATCAAATCAAATATGTGCATCAATAAGAATATTGGAAGAACAAAAGGAAGTAGTTGTGAGAAGATAAAATAAAAGAGCCTTGAATTCAAACTTTTAAAAAATTGTACAAGATAGATATATAGTAGGGATTATAACTTCCTTGAGATGGAGAACATGTTATTTGTTCCTTTTGTATTTTTTTATAATAGCACAAATGCCAACAAAAATAAAGATTATATAACATTATTAATAGCAAATAAAATAGAATCAGGGCATAAAAAAATTAAAAGGGCATATGGATATTAGAGATTCATAAATAGATTATTTTACTGAGAAATATGGCAGCTAGAAAACAATACACCTAATAACAATAGCTTCAAAATATATAAAATTCACAGAAAAAGGAGAAATTGATCTTAATGTATTTTTTTTTCAGAAAATTATAAATTAAATACAGGGAAAAAAGATTTGAATAACAATTGTCTAGCTTGGTTGAAAGAACAGGCTCAATCTAATTATTAGATTCTGATCGTTTTCTGTAGGAGAACAATCTACCAAATAGAAAATATATATTTATTTTTCAGACATACAAGGAATATTTATAAAATTAATCATGTACTAGCCACACTAAAAATGTCATAAACTGATATCACATATGGCAGATTTCCTGAGCACAAGTATATATTCACTCCCCAATCCTGCATTCCCTCTTGGATAAAAAAAAAAAAAAAAAAAACCCAAAAAGCCACAAGAAAAAACTATTCACCTTCAAATTTATAAATACACTTCTAGTTTATTCATGGCCAAAAGGGGAAACCACTATAGAAATGTTCATACACTTAGAACTGAAAGAAAAAAATTAAACATAAAATCCTGGGGGAAGAAATCATCATGGTATTAAAAGGAAATTTATAAGTTAAATTCATTTGTTAGAAAACAAGAGCAACACTTGGGAGTGAAAAAGCTAGCTTTCAACTTAGGATGCTAGAAATAAAATCCTAACAGATTAAACAATGACATGAAGTCAAATAAAGGACAGGGAGGGAAATATTAAAGGCAAATGCATGAATTCATAAAATAGAGAACAAAAAAATGTGACCCATAAAACAAACAAACAAAAAAACCTGGTTATGTGAAAAGACAAATACATTTTGCAAGTACTTTATAATCAAGAAAAACAAAAATAGATAAGCCATCAAAATTGTACCAGGAATGGAAGAGATAATATATCTTCTATTACAATTATAGTAACTGCTAACTTTTAGTGTAGCAAAAAAAAAATTATGGGTTAATATTATTATAATTTAGATACAAATTTCCCCCATACCACCCCCCTAAAAAAGAACTCATAGCAAACTAAAACCATAATGAATAAGTAGGGTTTATCCCAGAATTCTAAGAACGGTTCAAAATTAGAAAATCTCTTAACGTTATGATAATCTCAGGAGATGTTAGAAAATTATTTAGTAAAGTTCAAAACTCATTCATGATTAAGAAAAGTGGAAACTAAAAAATGAATTCTCTATCTTGGTAATATGTATCTATTAAAACCCTATAGCATAAAGTTTCATGTTTTGCGGTACATTAGAATCATTTCCACTAAAGTAAGGAATTTGAAGGGATCCCTGCTGTCACTCCTATTATTTAACACCATGTACTGTTAAATGGACATTCTTGCTAATGTGGGATTCAATATTTTAATGATACCAATTCTCCTAAAATAACATATAAAATCAAGGCAGTCCTAATAAAACCTCAATTATATTCTCCTGACTCTTGACAAGATAATTCTAAAATTCATATAGAATGGTTAATGTACAAGAAAAACCTGATCATTTGGAACAAAGAGGGGAACTGTCTGCCAGATATAAAATACATTTTAACTATATTAATAAAATGTGGCACTGACACAAGAAAAGACAAATAAGTCAATGGAACAGAATATATATGTATATGTGTATGTATACACACATGAAAATTTGGTATTTAATAGAAGTGACATTTCAATTCAGGGGAAAGTTTTGGGTACACTTGATCTATTTGCAAATTTTGTTGGTTTTATGTTTTATATATTAATATTTCTATATTATTATTTTTGTGTATAAATAATATAGATGATAGCATATGTTATATTACCTTTCCACATTTAATGGAACATTTAAGTGACACACAAATCTCAATTTCCTAATCATTTTCTTGACCTTAACGTATGTGTTATGTATATATTAAACCTTTATCACTAAGAACTTTCAGATGCTTAATCACAACAGTTTTAAAGCAACTTTGTAGCATTCATTTTGAACTTCTGAGTTACTGTACTTTTTTTCTTAGCCCCCTAGCTTCCTCTTTCTTGAATTCTCTTTTCTTTCCCCTAGACTCTAAAGTGGCCATTTGGGGCAGGGATGAAGGGTCCAGAAAGACTGCATAGGAAGAGATGTTTTCCAGTCCTCATATCTGAAAAGATTTTTGTTTTGCCCTCAGTTTTGATTAATAATTTATCTGGGTACAGAATTCTAAGTTAAAATAATTGTTCTGCATATCTTAAAGACATCCTCCCTTTTTTTATTGAACCAAGTATTATTACTGACAACTGTGATGGTAGTCTGATCTTTGTTTCTTGATGACAAGCATTCTCCCAAACCCTGAAAGCTTCTAGTATCTTCTCTGTATACTTAGCATTCTGATATTTCATAAAGATGTATCGAAGTGGGTTTTTTCTTTTCTTTTTTTCCTTTTTCTTTCTTTCTTTCTTTCCTTTTTTTTTTTTTTTTTTGTTTGTTGTTTTTGTTGTTCTTTCCTTTCTGGTTACTTTGGTAGTCACAGCCCAAAGATCTGTGGGTTTTTTCCAGTCTAAGATATCTGTGTCTATGTCTCTATCCATATCTCTATCTCTGTCCATCTATATCTACCTATATAGCTATCATCATTCATTCTCTCATCTCTTTCTCTTGGATAAATATTCACCACCTGAACTGTGTTCTGTATCTTATGCCTTTTAAAATATTTTCTATATCTTTTCTGTTTTTATTCTACATGTTGATAGCCTTATCTTTCTTTTCCATCCTTTCTTTTGAGTTTTAAAAAATATTTCAGCTACCTTTAATTTTGAAGAATTCTTTTTCTTTAAATGATTTCATAGCATTAGGTTACATTTGAGGGATGTAAGATTTTCTACAACGTCTGTAAGGAAAGAAATTGGAAATCTCTCAAAGTTCCTCTTTTCCCTATAGAAACTTTGTTTCAGCTGACATTGAGTGTTCTCTTTGTTCATCTTTTTTTCTTTTGTATTGTAATATTTTCTCAAATATCAGAGGCTATTTGTCTATTCATAATAATGAAGTCCTCAATTTCTTAACATAGGTAGTGCATTTGGGTTTCCTCTGTTTGCAGGATTCATCCTGAGATTTATGGGTTGGGAGAGCACAAGCTGGCTATTCCTTGCACTGATGCCAAATGAAAAGGACTCTGTATGGTACACCAGCTTCCCTGACAGGAGCTCAGGCCAACTGTTACTTTTTAAGGTTTTTCTGTATCACTGTTTATGAGGAATATTATTATTCTGTGGTTTTCTTTTTATGTAATGGCTTTTTCTGGTATTGGTATCAGGATAATTCTGGTCTCATAGAATGAGTTGAGAAGTGTTTCTTCTCTTTTATTGAAGAGTTTGTGCCAAATTGATGTGTTTTTTTTTTTTCCCAAACGTTAGGTAGAATTCACCAGTGAAGCAAAATGGGCCTGGAATTTTCTTTGTGGGAAGTTTTTAAACTATTAATTCAATGTGTTTAGTGAATCTACTGCGATATCTATTTCTACTTAAGTGAATTTTGGCAGTGTCTCACGATATTTAGCCATTTCTGTAAGTTGTTGAGTTTACCAGTATGAAGTTTATTTCCTAATTAGCATTTTAATATTTATGTAATCTGTAGTGATGTGTCCCGTCTTTCACTTCTGAAATTGGTAAATTGTGTCTTCTTTCTTTTTCTCTGATCATCATGACTAAAGATTGATCAACTTTACTGATCTTTTCAAAGAAGCCATTTTTAGTTTCATTGATTTTCTCTACTGTTTTCCTGTTTTCTGCCCCCATTTTACTACTCTTTTTTCTCTATTTTCAATTTAATTTTTTTCTAGTTTTTTAAAATGAAAACTTAGGGCAATAACTTTAGACGTTTCTATTTTTCAAATATAAACATTTTAATGCTATAAACTTCCCTTTAAGCACTGCTTTAGCTTCATCTTACCAATTTTGATATGCTATATTTTTTTAATTCAGTTCAAAGGATTTTCTAATTTGCCTTGATTTCTTCTTTGATCTATGGTTTATTTAGAAATATGTTGTCTAGTTTCATTTGTGGGGATTTTTCAGAGATCTTCCTGCTGTTATTTCTAATTTAATTCCATTGTTGTAAGAGAAAATGATTCTAGGATTTAAATCCTTTTAAGTATATTGAAATTTGTTTTATGGCTCAGAATATCATCTCCTTTGAAAAGTATTCCATGTGTACTTGAAAATAATGTGTGTTCTGCTGTTGTTTGGTGGAATGTATATAAATGCCAATTATTTAAGCTGATCAATGGTATTGTTCAAGTCTTCAATATTCTACTGATTTTTTAATCAATTATTGAGAGAGTGGTGTTAGAATCTCCAACTATAATTGTGGACTTGTCTGTTTTTCCTTTTCCTTCTTTCAGTTTTTGTTTTATTACTTTGAAGTTCTGTCATAGGAACACAAACATTTAGGATTATGTGTTCTTGATGAATCAACTTCTTGTATCATTATGAAATGTTACTTTTTATCTCTGGTAATAGTCCAACTGCTTTCTGAAAATCTTGGAATCTCTCATTTTTCTTCCTTTCCTATCATGTTAAGAATTTACTATCTTTTGGACTTTTTAGTGGTCATTTCAAATATAGGAAGGAAATGTGTTTAGCCATCCATCTTGATCTTGAAGTGGGAAAACCCCTAAACTAAACTTTTAAGACAATTGCCTCATTTAGCAATTTACTTCTGTGGCTACATTGGCTGTAGGATAAGGGATTGTTTCAGACAAGCTTAAGGGGTTTTATGGAAATATGAGTCAGGGTTATAGAATAACTGGATCCTTATGAGATGAACCCAGAGGGAGGTTCTAGATCCATAACAGTACTGGGAATTCACGAGGAGTCTAGAAATCTGATCTCTTGATTGATGCCTGATTCATTTTCTTTCTAGCTTGTTCATTCCTTCCTCTCTATGAATCATTTTTTCTGTCTCATTGTTTCTGCCTCTTTGTAACATTAGATTGCCTTGGTCAAAGTACTTAATCTCTCTATGCCTTGATCTCTGGAAGTTATAACAAGGTTTATTTCCAGGTTTATTGTGAGGATCACTAAAAACACAGACCAGCACACAGTATTAATGTAATATGTCTTACCCATTACTATTTGGCCTAAAATAAAACCTGGCTAAGAGATGTAATATTTATGACAAGCTGTCTATACATCCATTTCATTGTTCATTAGGTGTGCAAAATTTTATTATATTGCTCCATTTTTCTTCTATAAGTTCATGAGATAACTTTCTTTTGGAATTTAGTATCAGGAAAACGCTTATCTCTCTTGAAGAACTGATATGCTTCCTTTCATCGGGTAATGAGGATTCTCTAGTCCATCACATCTCCCTTTTTGCCCAGTCTGCCCAGAAGTTCAGAGTGAAATTTAATGTTTCTTCAGGGGAACTATATTAACCCTGATGGGGAGTGTATTTATATAGTTTTCCTTTATTTGCCTTTCATTTTCTATATATAATCTGACAGCTATGTAATATAAAACATTAATTTTAAGTTTCTTCAATCCTCTCCAGAAAGAAAGTTAACAAGAAATAAAGCATTATTTTATGTAAGTCAGAAGAATCTTAAAGGAGAATGAAGCACTACTTTCAAAGAACTCTGAGTCTAGAGCAGAATCTTTTCCTTATGGCAATTCACAATAAGAAAGACATTTTACATTGCAATTCAGTACATGTACATATATATTTGACATATGTATGTATATGAAACAAAATTTAAAAGCACTAATACTCAAAATGTTCTGATCTCTTTGTAAATATTAACTCAATTAATCCTCATAACCATTCCATGAGCCAGGCCCTCTTATTGTTACCCCTATTTTTTACATGAGAAAACTGAGGCACAGAAAGGTTAAGTAACTTGGCCAAAGTTGACCAGTTACCTTGTTAGTAAGTATAAAGCTGGGTTTGAGTCCAGGGAGTCTGGTTTTAGAACCCATGCTCTATTTCATAACATCTGGCAACCCACTCTATATAATGAACCCCTTTCTAATTCTATAGTCTTTCATATTTTAAATACTTATCATGATACCCAAACTCATGGGTCATAATCACTACCCACTAATGGACCACAATCTTAGATTTTTAAACATTAATCAGGAAGGAAAAAAAACAAAACACATGTACATGATTGTCAATGGCTATTAAGAGAGTTCAAGCAGGCACTCTGAACTCTTACCATGTGAGTGAGGATGGATCAAAGGAGGCCTCACAGGGAAAGAAACAGTAAAGCTGAGGCTGGTAGAGAAGTTTATCAAGTACACAAGGCATGGGAGAAGGAGAAGGGCATTTCAGGCAGAGCACATATATAAGGCTACAAAGGGGTAAAGGATCCCCATTCATCGGGCTTCTCTGGTGGCGTAGTGGTTGAGAGTCCACCTGCCGATGCAGGGGACACGGGTTCGTGCCCTGGTCCAGGAAGATACCACATGCCACAGAGTGGCTAGGCCTGTGAGCCATGGCTGCTGAGCCTGCGCGTCCGGAGCCTGTGCTCCACAACGGGAGAGACCACAGCAGTGAGAGGCCCACGTACTGCAAAAAAACAAAACAAAACAAAACAAAAAGATCCCCATTCATCAATTGCCCCAACACCTGTGAGCCAAGCACTGTATGAGTACTGAGAATGCACATGTGAGGAAAGTAGCCACAGCTGCATACATACATACAAATATACACTATATATATTTATTTATAAACATATGTGTATTTATAAACATACACCTCCCAGCTCAAAGTACAGAGTATTTAAAATGATCTCAGAGACTCATCCCAGTACAAAATTTTGAAAATTTCCAAATAATCTAATTAAAAATAACAGAGGAAAAATATTTCCTACAAATTTATATATTCAATTTAATAGACCAACATATGCATTGTGGGAGTCCCAGGAGGAGAACAGAGATTCTTTTAAGAAAGATGGTGAAAACTTCCCAAGTTTCATAAATGTCATGAATATAAATATTTGAGAAATTCAACAAACTCTAAGTAGGAAAATTCAAAGAGATACACATTGAGACACATTATAATCAAACTCCCAAAGGCAAAGACAAAGAGTGAATCTTTAAAGTGGCAATAGAGAAGCAACTCATCACATACACAGCATCCTCAATAAGGTTTTAAGCAGATTTCTCACTAGAAACTTTGGAGGCCAGAAAGCAGGGTCTTTTTTTTTTTAAATTGGGGTATAGTTGTTTTACAATGTTGTGTTAGTTTCTACTGTACAGTGAAGTGAATTATATATTCAAAGTGCTAAAAGAAAAAAACTGTCAACCAATAATCTTACATCTGGCAAAATTGTCCTTCTAAAGTGAGGAAGAAATTAAGAACATTCCCATATAAACAAAAGCTGAGGAACTTTATTTCTACTGGACCTGCCCTGCAAGAAGTGCTAAAAGGAGTCCTGCAGGTTGAAAAAGAGTAAGCTGAAGTCATATGAAGAAATAAAAGTCTCAGTAAAGGTAGACACATGGTCAATTATAGAAGCTAGTATTTTTGTAACAATAGTTGGTAACTTCACATTTTGTTTTCTACATAATTTAAGAGACTAATGCATTTATAAAAATAATTATTCTAAGCACTAGCAGTATCGTATATTTGATTTGTAACTCCACATGTTGTTTTCTACATAATTTAGGATATAGCATTAAAAACACAATTATTAATGTATGTGTGGGAGCAGAGGGTATCTGTAAATCTCTATACCTTCCGGTCAGTTTTGCTGTGAACCTAAAACTCTAAAAAAATAAAGCCTTTCAATAACAAAATGATTAGTTTGTTTTTTGGATGCAAAATGTATATAGATGTAGTTTTACAACATTGATAATCAAAAGAGGTAGGAATGGAGCTCTCAAGAAGCAGTTTCTGTATGTTAGTGAAGATAAACTGGTATAAATTCAAAACAGAGGTTATAATTTTATGATATCAGATGTAAGCCCCATGGCAACCACAAAGAAAATAGTTACAGAATATACACAAAAGGAAATGAGAAGGGAATTCAAAGGTTTCACTACAAAAAAAAAAATCAACATAAAAGAATACAGTAATGCAGGAAACAAGGAACAAAGAAGCTGTAAGGTACATAAAAAACAAATAGTAAGTGACAGAAGTCCCTCCTTATTAGTAATTACTTTAAATGTAAGTGGATTAAACTATCCAATCAAAGGACAGAGACTGGCAGAATGAATTAAAAAAGTGATCCAACTATGTGTTGTCTACAAGACACTCACTTTAGATCCAAAGACACAAATAGGTTGAAAATGAAGTGATGGGGAAAGATGTTTCATGGCAATAGTAACAAAAAGAGAGTAGGGGTGGCTATACTAATGTCAGACAAAATAGACTTGAAATTAAAAAAGGGCTATAAGAGGGTTTCCCTAGTGGGGCAGTGGTTGAGAGTCTTCCTGCCGATGCAGGGGACATGGGTTCATGCCCCAGTCCGGGAAGATCCCACATGCTGCAGAGTGGCTGGGCCCATGAGCCATGGCCACTGGGCCTGCGCATCTGGAGCCTGTGCTCCACAATGGGAGAGGCCACAACAGTGAGAGGCCCATGTACCGCAAAAAAAAAAAAAAAAAAAAGGGCTATAAGAGACAAAGGAGGCCATAATATATTAATAACAGATTCAATACAGGAAGAAGATACAACTGTCATAAATGTTCATTCACTTAATAAGAGACCATCAAAATAAATAAAGTAAAATTGACAGAATTGAGGGGAGAAATAGACAGTTATAAAATAATAGCTGGAGATTTCAATACCTTACTCTCAGTAATGGATAGAACAACCAAACAGAAGATAAGTAAGAAAACAGAGGACTTGAACAATACAATAAACCAACTAGATGTAACAGGTATATGCAGAACACTCTACCCAACAATGACAGAATACACAGTCTTCTCAAGGGTACACAGGACATTTTCCAGGATTGACCATATATTAGGCCAAAAATTAAGTCTTGAGAGATATCACACAAAGTACCTTCTTTGGCCACAACTAGAGTAGTCATTAAGGGAGGGAAAACTGAAGAATTCACAAATTGTGGAAATTAAATAACACACTCTTAAACAACCAATGGATCAAAGAAGAAATCACAAGGGAAATTAGAAAATACTTAGAGATGAATGAAAATGAAAACACAACATGGCAAAACTTATGGAATTCAGTGAAGCAGTGCCAAAGGGGAAATTTATAACTATAAATGCTTAAATTTATAGAAAAGAAAGATATTTTAAAAACATTTAAAAACAAAATGATCTCAAATCAACATTCTAACCTTACAATTTAATGAATTAGGAAAAGAACAAACTAAACCCAAAGCTTTCAGAAGAAAAAATAATAATAAAGATTAGGGCAGAGATAAATGAAATAGAGGATAGAAAAAGAACTCAATGAAAACAAAAGTTGGTTCTTTGAAAAGATCAACAAAATTGAGAAACCTTTAGCTAGATCAACTAAGAAAAAAACAGAGAAGACTCAAAGTACTACAATCAGAAATGAAAGTAGGCTTTGCTGTACAGCAGAAACTAACACAACATTGTAAAGCAACTATATTCCGGTAAAAAGGAAGAAATGAAAGTAGGGACATTACTACCAATTTTAGAGATAAAAAGTATTATTAGAGAGTACTGTGAACAACTCTGTGTAAAAAATTGGATAATCTAGATGAAATGGACAAATTCCTAGAAACAAAACCTACCAAGACTGAATCATGAAGAAATAATAAGCCTGAACTGACCTATAACTTGTAAGGAAAATGAGTCAGTAATCAAAAATCTCCCAACAAAGAAAAGCCCTGGATGATGGCCTCACTGATTCATTCTACCAAAAATGTAATGGACTAACACCAGTTCTTCTCAAACATTTCAAAAAACTGAATGGGAGAGAACACTTCCTATTTCTTTCTATTAGGCCAGCACTGCCCTGATACCAAAGCCAGAAAAAAATGCCTCAAGAAAAGAGAACTACAGACAAATATCTCTTATGAACATTAATTCAACAAAATACTAGTGAAGTGAATTCAGCAGCATATTAAAAGGATTATACATCATGGCCAATTGGAATGCAAGGACGGTTCAACATACTAATACTTATCAATGTAATACATCATATTAACAGAATGAAGAAAAATTTACCATATGATCATCTCAATGCAGAAAAAGTATTTGACAAAATTAAATACGCTTTCATGATAAAATACTCAACAAATTAGGAATAGAAGGAAACTGCCTCAACATAACAAAACCCATATATGAAAAACTCACAGTGAGCAACATACTCAATAGTGAAAGACTGAAAGCTTTCCTCTACGATTAGAAACAAGGCAAGAAGGCCCAGTTTCATCACTTCTATTCAACACAGTACTTAGAGCAATTAGGCAAGAAAAAGAAATAAAAGGCATTCAAACTGGAAAGGAAGAAGTAAAATTATCTGTTTCTAGCTGTTGTGATTTTTATATGTCGAAAACTCGAAAGATTCCACAAAAAGCTGTTAGAACTAATAAACAAATTCAGCAAAGTAATAACAAATTCTGGATACAAGATCAACATTCAAAATTCAGTAGTATATGTATACACTAAGAATAAATAATCTGAAAAGGAAATTAAGAAAACAATTCCACTTACAATAACAAAAATAATAAAATACTCAGGAATTAACTTTACCAAGGAGGTAAAACACCTGTGCAATGAAAACTATAAAACATTGCTGAAAGAAATTAAAGAAGACATAAATAAATAGACATCTTATGTTCATGGATTAGAATATTTAATATTGTTATGATGTCAATACTACCTAAAGCAATTTACAGATTCAATGCAATCCCTATCAAAATACCAATGACAATTTTTTTAGAAGTAGAAAAATTCATTCTAAAATTCATATGTAATCTCAAGGAACCTGAATAACCAAAATAATCTTGAAAAAGAAAAAAGGTGGACTCACACTTCCTGATTTCAAAACTTACTACACAGTTACAGTAATCAGCGTGGTACTGGCATAAAGACAAACATATAGACCAAAGGAATAGAATAGAGAGCTCAGAAATAAATCTTCACATACATGGTCAAACAATTTTTGACAAGGGTATTAAGACTATTCAAAGGGGAAAGGACAGTTTTTTTCAACAAATGATGATGGGAAAACTAGATATCCACATGCAAAAGAATGAAGTTGGATGCTTACCTAACACTATAGACATAAATTAACTCAAAATGGATCAAAGACCTAAACACAGTAGCTAAAAGTATAAAACTCATAGAAGAAATCATAGGGCAAAAGCTTTACAACATTGGATTTGGCAATGATTTCTTGGATATGACAGCAAAAGTACAGGCAACACAAGAAAAAACAGACAAATTAGACTTCATGAAATTTAAAAAAATTTTGTCATCAAAGGATACTATCAACAGAGTGAAAGGCAATCAATGAAATAGGAGAAAATAATTGCAAATCACATATCTGATAAGGAATTAATATCCAGAATATAGAAGTATTCCTAAAACTTAATAATAAAAAACAAACAACTCAATTCAAAAACAGAAAGGACTTGAATAAACATTTCTCCAAAGAAGAGATCCAAAGGACCAATAAGCACATGAAAAGATGCTCAACGTTACTAATCACTGGAGAAATGTAAATCAAGATTTCAGTGAGATACCCCTCACACTCATTATGATGGCTACTAGCATGAAAGCAGAAAACGATAAATGTTGGTGAAGATGTGAAGCAATTGGAACCCGTGTGCATTGTTGGTGAGAATGAAAAATGGTACAGCCATTGTGGTGGCAGAATGGTGGTTCTCAAAAAATTTTAAATAAAGTTATCAAATTATTCAGTAATTCCACTCCTGGGTATATACTCAAATGAATTGAGAACAGGGTCTTAAAGAGATATTTATACACACGTGTTCACAGGAAACATTATTCACAATAGGTAAAACACTGAAGCAGCCCAAGTGTCCATTGACAAATGAATGGATAAGCAAAATATAAACATACAATGGAATATTATTCAGCCTTAAAAAGGAAGGAAATTGTTACAAATGCTACAACATGGAACAAACTTGAGGATACTGCAAGCCCTAGGAAAGCAAAAGAGTACTTGTGAGCCCATAATCTGATTTTGCTTTAAGTACTGAGATGACACTGTTTACTACAATATCTCCATTTTCCAACATGGAAAACAGAATAGGGTATGGATATGAGTTAGGGGGATGATTTTTATAGAATTGTAGCAATATCAACATTTTGAGGATTATGTTTTAACCATAACAGAGAATGGGAAAGAGTCAAATTAGTTTTGGATATTCCCATGCAAGCTTTTCTTAATATGGACAGAACACAATATCAGAAACAAAGCTCAACTTAGTAAAATCATCTTGCCCCATGACTTATGCATAATGAGGCTTGGTCATTGTTCACCCCACTTTTAATTCCAACTGATTCAACCTCTGTAGTACCTGGGTGCTTATCCCTTTTTATCACTTTGTTCTTCATTACTAAATTTCCCAAATGATTTCTAAATAGAGTGCCATTATGCACTTCTAGGTTTATGAGCTATTGTAGGAAAACTCACATTCTCTGGCTATATTCTACACATTTCTAAAGCAGTAGGTTTATACTTAAAGCAATCTTATGGTAGTAACAATAAGTTTAAGCAATTTATAGACATTTTAAAAAACTGTTTGCAATAGCTCAGTGGGCTCTGCAAATTATATTGTTTAGTACAGCATAAAAAATTTCTGAAAAGTTTACTATAAGTTGAAATTTAAAAAAAATTCCCCTCATTAGTTAGCATTACTGTTTGAAATGTATCTCACTAAAAACTCTGTCTTCTAAACATGATGAATATGATACCTAGCACAAAGTAAATATGTAACTATACATATTTAAAGAAAAATGATAAACTAATATTACTACCTAAATCAAGACAAAGTTAATGCAAACTATTTAGGATATTTACATTATAACTTTTAAAAGCCAAAGAAAAATGATCAATGACAGTTAACTATAATAGCTGAAGTGAGAATTCTCTACATGTGTTTCATATAGAGAATCTCTTTTAACTTCCACAAGAAAGTCCTATTATTATTATTATGGTCTCCAAATAGTTGTGGAAATCAAAGATTAGCAAAGTCAGGTAACTTGCAAAAAATTACAGAAGTATTAAGTAGCAAAGCCAAATTTCCAGCTGAGGAAGAAATCATCTCCCCTAACAGCCAGAGCTGCAATGTCATGATTCCTATGCTTTTCCCTTACAAAGATATTTTTTAGGTCTATTTAGAGCTGATAAGTTTAAACACCATATGTGAAAATAATATTTTAAAGAAAACTTTTTAAAAACATCTTTATTGGAGTATAATTGCTTTACAATGTTTAGTTTCTGCTGTATAACAAAGTGAATCAGCTATATGTTTACATATATCCCCATATCCCTTCCCTCTTGCATCTCCCTCCCACCCTCCCTAGGTGGTCACAAAGCATCGAGCTGATCTCCCTGTGCTATGCAGCTGTTAAAGCAAACTTTTAAAGAAAATAAAGACATAAATGCCTAAGAAATTGGCATTTCTGTGTTCCGTTGACATTTGAAATCTTTCCTCCTTTCGTATTTATTTAGACTTGGCTTTGGTGTAAATTTGAGGTCCTTTTTGCACTTATTAAACAATTTTTAAAAGTGCCTTTCAACTGCATTTTTTTAAATTCCCAAATTGTAAACTTTATTGATATCAATATTCTTTTTAAAAAATTTATTGTCAAAAATTCTTTTCTTTCCTAGTTTCACATCTTAGAGATCTGCTGTGGAAGACAGTATCAGAATGTAAATAAGTAAATAATAAAAATAAAAAGGAGTGGCATCTCTCCTGTGTTCTCATGTGTATTCTCTGCTGTTGCTTTTTTTTATACATTCAGGAGAAAGTAAGGAATAGTTGTCTCTTCACTTCAGAACACCAAAATCCTGTCTATTTTTCTTGAATAAGGAAGAAGATCTTAAAACCCAATTTGCTACCTAGAAGGAAAGAGGGTCATCTTCCTTTCCTTCTCTCTCCTGCCTATTCCTGCTAGT
Source organism: Mesoplodon mirus (assembly GCF_964341445.2). Taxonomy (NCBI): domain Eukaryota; kingdom Metazoa; phylum Chordata; class Mammalia; order Artiodactyla; family Ziphiidae; genus Mesoplodon; species Mesoplodon mirus. The sequence goes on along the minus strand of NC_138977.1, from coordinate 8,323,508 downwards.
CAAGTACCATTTATTCAGCAATTGGCATCTTCAGAAAGTTTAACTGGCAAACCTCTGCATGGAATTTAATTTATTATTTTAAAAGAGACGCAAAATGTTTTGAAGAGAAAACAAGATGATATCACAAAATTATTCAAAAGTAAACAAGATGAATGAAGCAGAGGAAGAGCTCACCTAAAGGGGCCTAAATTCCCATAATGTTATCATGAAATAGTATATCCTGAATAAACATCTTCACCTTGTTACAGATACTTTGAGTGCCTGACCATGGTGCAAATCTAAATGCTAAATTTGCTCATAACAAGTATATCTGTAGTTTGTAAAAGCACCTTTGGAAGACAATTTTGGAATATTTTCAAGATGAAAACCTAAGATGGGCAAAATGCTAATTTACTTTAACTGAGTAAGTATAATACAGTTCAAAGGCAGGAGAGAAAGGCTGTGACGCTCAGTAAACACCAATTGGTGACGCTGAAAGATATTCTGAAAGAAAGCAATATCTTAGAGATGTACACAATTTTGAACTAAATCTATTCTTCTGTATAATAGAACTTGATATCTGAAGCAGAAAATAATATTGAGCAGATTAACATTCTCTGTCCCTTGATAATTTTGCTTATTTGTATCCTCATATACACAGCTAAAGCTGTAAAAACTGCCCCCCAGAAAATTTTATTTGAATCTATAAATACACTTTTATTACTTAGCTACTCAAAGCAATTATGATATGATAATAAGTGATACTTTAAGTATCACTTAAATAATGCATTCTGATAATATAATACAGAATAAAAAAGCACAAAGTACAGAACTACAACATGTCCTTCTTTAGTTGTTAAAGATCAGTTAAATACTATCAATGGACTATGCAACAATTTATCTAAGAAAGTCAAATTACCAGTGTCAAATATGTTGTACTTTAGTACAATACGTTTGAAAAAAATATACCTATTAGGCAAGCAATAATCTGGTCACTTAAACAGTAATAAAGCATAGTATAATTCCTTTTGTAAATGTGGATGATAAAAAACTCAGAAGCCCTTTGCCTTTGAACCATTTTACCCCATTCCAAAGTAAGATGATCCCCCATCAATTGGGTTTGACCATTCCAGTAACAACTACTTTAGCTTGTCTTGCTCAATTACTCACTTAAATTTTATACTCTTACTTGTAAACATATAACATTTTTGAGGAATTAAACTTCCTCAATACAACAGTTAAACTAGCTACCTACAACACTGCACTAAAAAATGTTGTAATAAAAAAGTATTCACAGCAGGATACCTATTTCATGGTGTTAGTAATCCATTTATTCTTCACTAATTTATTCATTTAACAGCAAGTTATTGAGCTCCGCCCGAGTGCCAGGCCCTGTTTAAGCCCTGGGGACAGAGTGGCATACACACAGACACATTCCTGTCCTGTGGAGCATCCATTCCACTAGGGATGACACAGCTGACGTACAAACTCCCAACAGAAGATGAGGACCAGCTGACTGCAGAAATACACCCAGGTGATTTGACTGGGAATAAGTGTGGGTGGGGTGAGGGCTCCTTGATTATGGGGTCAGGGAATAGCAGACTGAGGTCACATTCAAGGTGACACCTGCATGACAAGAAGTATCAGCAGTAAGGCCACACTGAAAGGAGTGAGTGGTAGGGAGAATGGGGGATAAGGCCAGATAAGGCAAAGCCCAAATCACACACAACTTTAGGTCATGATGAAGAGTTTAGAGTTTATCATAAGACCAATGGGAAGCTCTTGGAGGGTTTTAAACAGGTGAGTGTCCCCATGCTCTAATTTTTAAAAGGTCATTCTGGTGGATGAATTGTGGTGGAATTCCAGGGGATATTAGAAGAGCAAGTAGGAGACTCTTCTAGTGATCTTGGCAAGAGATGCTGGTTACTATGCAATGAAGAGAATAGATGAACACAGGATACGTTTTGGAGTTATAGCTGATAGTACATACTGATGGATTAGATGGGAGAGTGGTGGTGAAGGCAAGGTGAAACTCAAGGCTGCCTTGGTACCATTTACTGAACTGAGGGAAGACTGGGGGAGGGATATAAGGAGGGGGGAGTGTGAGGGGCAGCAGAGGTAAAGCAAGAGTCCAGTGGGGGGTCATGTTAGCCTTGTGATGTGTATTAAAAATCCAAGTAAATATGTCAAGGAGGCAGTTGGATATAAAAATTTGAAGCTTAATGGAGAGGTCAGGGCTGGATTTATAAATGTGATAGCCATCAGGTATTGCTTGTACTTAAAGCTATAGGGGGCCTCCCTGGTGGCGCAGTGGTTGAGAGTCCGCCTGCCGATGCAGGGGATACGGGTTCGTGCCCCGGTCTGGGAGGATCCCATATGCCGCGGAGCGGCTGGGCCCGTGAGCCATGGCCGCTGAGCCTGCGCATCCGGAGCCTGTGCTCCGCAACGGGAGAGGCCACAACAGTGAGAGGCCCGCGTACGGGGAAAAAAAAAAAAAAAAAAAAAAAAAAAAGCTATAGGACTAGATCCAGGTAGAGAGTGTAGCTGGAATAGAGGGTCAAAGACCCACCCCTAGAACAATCCACCACTGAGAGTTTGGAAACAGAAAAGCAGCCATCAAAGGAGACTGAAGGCAGCATAGTTGAAGAGTTTGGAGGAAAACCATAGAATATGGCACCCTGGAAGCCACAAGCACAGAATGTTCAAGGAGAGAGTATTCATCTCTATCAAATAATGTGAAGACATCAAGCAAGATGAGGACAGAAACATGACCATTAGATGTGATAAAAATGGAGGACATCAGTCACAGTAAACAGACTTCAGTGAGTTCTGGGTCTGGAAACCTATTTAGAGTCAATTGAGGTAAGAATGGGATGTCGAAAGATGGAGACAATGCTTCTGGTTACTGCGAAGGGTACAGAAAAATGGGGTAGAAACTGGAGGAGGATAAGAAGTCAAGGGAGATACTAGGGTAGATACGAATGCTAGTGAGATTGCTCCAATGGAAAAGGAGAAACTGATGATATAGCAAGAAAACACATTTAACTGGTGGAGAAAATCTTGGAACAAGTAAGAGGGGATGGTAGCCAGAGCACGAGTAGAGACATCATCCTTAGACAAGAACAGGAACTCTCCACCCATTGCAATAGGAGGGACACAGAGTGAGTTTATGTATTAGTAGGTTGGTATGTTTTGGAGTAGATGATGAAGTGTTATTCTGGGACTAGACAAAGAACACATCCATATTACAGGATATCAAAGATAGTGTACATGAATTATGTAAGTATATATTTCTGTTAGCATCGTAGGGAAGAATAAGGCAGTTTAGAGAGGAATTTGAGAATATATCTTAGATACTGCTTTTGCCTGATTGGAAATTTGATTCACCAATTTCTCCCCTTTATATTCTTGTATAGTGAGGATCTGTGACGCACCAGTTTGATCATTTTGTAACGCTAACAGATAGGGAGTCAAACTCAAAATCTGTCTTCTTTGGCAAGTTTTATCCAACATCTTAGTTTTCTCTGATTTTTTCCAGACCTCTAGGCTGCACCTCACCGTATAATTATGCAACTCATTCATTGCATATATATTTCCTGCTTGTATTGTTTCAAATAGAGACAAGGATAAGACCAAGTACTTTATACTAAAATAACATTGTTTTCCCCCTCTGTGAAAAACCTAGCGTTAGATATAAAGTAGGCACTTAATAAATGCTTGCTGACCAATTTATCTTTTTAGAGTTCAATGGCTGATAAAAAGTTTTACACAGAAATTCTTTGGAATATGCATAATTCCTCATGGCACCTGCTGGGTGCTGCTGAGAGATGCTGAAATCAATTTTCTCCTTTACACGCTATTCAATTTGTTTGGGGCAAGGTATATCAATCAGGAGCGTAATAGTGAGCCAAGTACAAGTTACCTTCCTACTAAGGTTTGCATCTTTGAGCTTTGATATAAAAAAGTATTCAAGTGTAGGAAGCTTTAAGGAGAATTCAACAGTAAGTGTTGAGAATTACTCAGGGCTACTTGTGTTCTGTAGCATAATATGGATTTGAAATCAATTTGGTAATATCCTTAGTGAAAAAAGATAATATTTGTAACAGAATACTCATTAACATAGCCTATTTTGCATTGTCTTATAATAATGTTTTCTTCAGTGCAGACTGAAAGCAGATTTTAAGTATATAGATGTCTAATTTGTTAAAATATGTGAAGCATAAGTTTAATTCCAAATTTAATTCCTAATTCTTAAGCCAATTATAGCTGTTTAGATATCACTATATTTAAATCAGAAAGCAAATATCACTCATATATATTTTTCTTTTAAGAAGGAATTGTATCATCAGACAACATTGACCTTTAATTTTGTCCAACAGGCTACCATGGAAAGCTAATGAATTAGCAATTAGAATAGCAGTTAAAAACCAAAGGTCCCAGATATTACACTTGGCAGTCAATAGAACTCCAAGGAAGACAGTGATTATAGCTACTATAAATTTTGTCACTCTATAAAATAAAGCTGCTACTGATAGAACGAACTATTCCATTTTTCCTTGCTATATGCATATTGACAATTATCTAATGAAATATATCAAGAGACTTAGGATTTTAGACTATGTGAAAACCTATACCAAAACCATCAATAGGAATACCCTGTCAGTGGAATCCCATAGCACTAGGCAACATTAATAGAGACAATCTTTTAAAAGCACTTATTGTATAAAATATTTTTGAATAGTTGAATCATTTAATGAATGCCGTAAGATGCATGTGCATATATAAGATTTCTATTTCTCAATACTTACATATAAAAATCTGATAACAGAGTCACCAACTCTATAGGTAAGAAATATTAAACCTGTTTAGCTAGTATTCTAGGTTTCTATTTATTTCTCACTAACCTACATGGATTTTTATACTGTTTTTACTCAGATCATAAATTAGGTTCTGACTAGCCATAAAATGGCAAAGTTTACTTTGTTCATTAAAAAAATAAATCCAGAAAATTTAGAATTATTTTTAAATTAACCAATAAACTATGACCCATTAATTCTTTTTGTGGGTTCTTGACGGGAGAGAGAATATACATTAGTAAAGTTTTTTTTAAATCACCAGGAAAAAAGATATACAAATCCTTCTCTTAAAGTGTTTTTTTCTCCCCCATGGAGGCAATATACCTTAAAATGGAAGTTATTAAGCAATTAATGACACAAACTTAACTAAAATTTTGCAAATATGGTAGTATAATATCTTGGTAAATGAGAATTTTGAAAGTCATAAAATTAAAGACTGATATGTGTAAGATCAATAGACATGATTTATCACTATTTAATATGAGCTTTAATTTTTAAATGCTATGTTCCAATGAAAGAGTGGACTGCACAGGAAAATTGAAATTTCAATAAAAAATCAAGATAAAATAAACAAACTTTATATTGAAGTACCTTTAAGAGGTATATACTTACGCAGCAACCTCCTCTTTTGACAATCCTTTGAAATTCACCTCCAGATAATGATCTATGTCATCTTTTTCTTTGATCAATTGAGACCTAAATGAAATGGAAAGAAATAATAAAGCACTGCCTTAAATCGAGTTGAAAAGCTACCAAACATAAAATGCCACCAGAAGAACGAAATATTCTGGGGATAATATCATAGATAATAAATGTTCTGCAAGAGCTATAGAGTTAGGTTGTTCACTGATAATTTCAAAATTTTAATTTTCTTGAATGGAAAGAGGCAGGGAAGAAAACTAACCTCAGTGTGTAAACAAATAAAACACCAACACATTAAAATACTCTGCATTCTTAAGTAAATGGGTTTTCTCCTCAAAGCATTAAACGATCTTCCATTTTACTCATGTTCTCTCACAATATAACTTTCCAGCTACAGAAGTCAGATTCTGTTTGGCACAGGATCTTGAACTAACAATACTTATTTGGTACAAATGTGTTAAAATTATTGGTTGCAAACATTACAGAATTTTGCTCTGACATGCAGTTTGAGTGGTTTTTAAAATCACACATAAAACTCAAATTATTATTAAAAGTTCAAGGTGAAAGTGATTTTAAGAAGACTTTAATGAGAAATATATTACACATGTAGTATGTTCCATCTTCATACACCTGGCACCTTTAAAAATAAGCAGACTATGAACATCTTATGACAATAGGAGTATGGGATACACAGATACCTTTTTATTCAGAAGCTAATGGAGAATGTTGATAACAAAGCTTTGCCTTAAATGGTTATGATAAAAATGTTTTTCTTCAATAAAATGAATACAGAAATTTTTTCTTTAAAATCTCTCTTATTCTAGGGTGAGACTGGGCTATGTTTTTGCTCATGTTGAAAAGAAAATGTAATCTCAATTATTACAAAAGACAGGAAGAAGAAGCTAGCTATTTCAGATTTTGTAAATATTTCACATTATTCAAAAGGAAAATGGAAAATAAGAATGTATATACTGGAATTATGCATCTATTGAAAATTTTCTGTTTTTCACATTATTTGAAAATAAAATTAAAATTTTCTATACTTCTATTTTACAATTTCTACAGTTTTCAATTCTATTACCAAAGAACTTTGATGGTAGTTTAGCTGAATGTATTTATTTTGGTCCAGGGGCTTTGGTCTTTGCCAGAAATACCAAAAATGAGGTATGGTCCTTCTCAGAACAAAGTAGTCTCATAATACTTTGATCATTATGCCTTGTAGGAATTGAAAGGTAAGCATAAAAAAAATCAAACCTATATATAGGTTTTAATTTTCTTGAATGGAAAGAGGCAGGGAAGAATACTAACCTCAGTGTGTAAACAAATAAAACACCAACACATTAAAATACTCTGCATTCTTAAGTAAATGGGGTTTTCTCCACATCCACCTATCCTATATATAGGTTTATATTGATAAATAATATGTGCATTACTAAAAATCAATAAAACTATAAGTGGAAATTTCTAAATAACACAATCTTAGTTAATATTCATAATTATGATAAAAATACATCAAGTTCCTGCCCTGCAGTTTTTTGGCTGCAGTTGAAAACTCCATAAGCTCAGCAGACATTCACAGTGGTGGCTCGATGATGCATTTTCAAGCCCCAGGATCATTTCAGGAGCTAAATCGTGCCTGCCAGTTTACCCCGGTAGTAAGACTGTGTTGTCCTTCCTCCAAAACAGAAATCAGTGCTTGGGACCTTGCGGTTTAGATGCCATACATCTTTCATGCCTAAAGCTTCTGCTTTCAATTCTCCACACGTATTTTAAAAAGGAAATGTATTTCCAAAGCTTTACAGGAAGCACAATATAATGGTAATAGAAAATAAAATGATCAAATGAGTGCTAGCCTGCTAAATAAATATATTCTTAATCTTTGAATGAGGTTCATCAATCCTTCTGAAACAGCAAATTTGAATATTCTGAATATAACAGTATACTTTTGTTTTTAAACAATTTTGTTTTCTGAGATATGCTATTTACATTTTTTACTGCAAGAAATTCATTCTGTAAGAATAAAAAATGAAAGTCAGGGTCACATACCTTAGAATTGTTCTGGGGGAACATGGCAGCTTCTGTCTGGCTAAGGCCGTAAGCTTTGGGCGTGTCATGCACAGTGGGGGCAGCGTGGTCATTTTGGACTACCAAAAAAAAAACAGAAATGGTATTTTAAAGAATAAATCATTCAAAGAATCTTTTAAGACATTATTAGAGATCCACAGTCAGTTGACTGAGCTGAGAATGCCTCTGTGTGTAGACCTATAGCTCTGTTATTCAGGCATGAAGCTCAGAGAGTGAATTCTGCAGGTTGCTTCTCTCATTATTTTCTTCTACTATCTGCCTTTTGGCCAATGTATTACTTGTCTGCATCTCCATCACAAAGTGGAAAAGGAGAAAATCTGGTAAATGCATTGAAGCTTCAGACAATTAGGAGCTTTGTTATGGGTTTTGTTAGTGGAGCTGGTTGCAATTAAAAAGTGAAGATTTTTAGGACAGCTATAGATTTCAAATGCTCATGCTTTTCTCTCCTGTTACAATCAATAATTAAAATTTTTTCATATTTCGCTGTCTTCTAAAAACTTTCTCACTCACAAATAAAGCCTTTCCCTTAGAAGTGATAAATGCTAAGAACAATTCTTAACAAGGAGACAGCTTCCCTGAGAGAGCACATAGCTACAACAGTATACAAATCACTTCAAAATGTAGTGATTTAATCACACCAAAAAGAATAAAATACCTAGGAATAAACCTACCTAAGTAGGCAAAAGACTTGTACTCTGAAACCTATAAGATGCTGATGAAAGAAGTTGAAGACAATACAAACAGATGGAAAGATACACTATGTTCTTGGATTGGAAGAATAAATATTGTTAAAATGACCATACTACCCATGGCAATCTACAGATTCAATGCAATCCCTATCAAATTACCAATGGCATTTTTCACAAAACTGGAACAAAAAATTTGAGAATTTGTATGGAAATACAAAAGACCCCAAATAGCCAAAACAATCTTGAGAAAGAAGAATGGAGCTGGAGGAATCACACTCCCTGATTTCACACTATACTACAAAGCTACAGTAACCAAAACAGTATGGTACCATCACAAAAACAGACACAAAGATCAATGGAACAGGATAGAAAGCCCAGAAATAAGTCCACACTCTTATGGTCAACAAATCTATGATGAAGGAGGTGAGAATATACAATGGAAAAAAGACAAGCTCTTCAATAAGTGGTGCTGGGAAAACTGGACAGTTACATGTAAAAGAATGAAATTAGAACATTCTCTAACACCAAATACAAAATTAAACTCAAAATGGATTAAAGGCCTAAATGTAAGACTGGATATAAAGTTCCTAGAGGAAAACATAGGCAGAACATTCTTTGACATAAATTGCAGCAATATTTTTTTGATCTGTCTCCCAGAGTAATGGAAACAAAAGCAAAGATAAACAAATGGCACCTAATTAAACTTAAAAGACTTTGCACAGCAAAGAAAACCATAAACAAAATGAAAAGACAACCTATGAAATGAGAGAAAATATTTGCAAACAATGTGACCGACAAGGGATTAATTTCCAAAATGTACAAATAGCTTATACAGCTCAATATCAAAAAAGCAAATAACCCAATCAAAAAATGGGCAGAGACCTAAATAGACATTTCTCCAAAGAAGACATACAGATGGCCAACAGGCACATGAAAAGATGCTCAACATCACTAATTATTAGAGAAATACAAATCAAAACTACAATGAGGTGTCACCTCACACACGAGTCAGAATGGCCATCATGAAAAAGCCTGCAAGTAATAAATGCTGGAGAGAGTGTTAAGAAAAAGGAAATCTCCTACACTGTGGGTAGGAATGTAAATTGATACAGCCACTATGGATAACAGTATGGAGTTTCCTTTAAAAAAAATAAAAATAGAGTTACCATATGATCCAGCAATCCCATTCCTGGGCACATATCTGGAAAAGATGAAAACTCCAAATCAAAAAGACACATGCACCCCCATGTTCACAGCAGCACTATTTACAATAGCCAAGACATGGGAGCAACCTAAATGCCCATCGACCAATGAATGGATAAAGAAGATACACACACACACACACACACACACACACACACACACACAGTGGAAATATTACTCAGCCATAAAAAGAATGAAATAATGCCATTTGCAGCAACACGGATGGACCTAGAGATTATCATACCAAGTGAAGTAAGTCAGACAGAGGAAGACAAATATCATATGATATTACTTATATGTGGAATCTTAAAAAAATGATACAAATGACCTTATTTACAAAATGGAAATAGACTCACAGATGCAGTAAAAAAAAAAACTTATGATTACCAAAGGGGAAAAGGGGAGGGATAAATTAGAAATTTGGGATTAACAGATACACACTACTATATATAAAATAGATAAACAATAGGATCTACTGTAGAGCACAAGGGACCATATTCAGTACCTTGTAATAACCTATACTGGACAAGAATTTGAAAAAGAATATACATATATATATATATAATTGAATCAATTTGCTATATACTTGAAACATTGTAAATCAACTATACTTCAACTAAAAAAAATGTAGTGGTTTAAAACAACAATCCAAGTTAAAAAAAGTCTTTTACTTTATGTGGGTCAGGAATTAGGAGAAAGCACAATGGGAATGGATGGCTTTTCCCTACTCAGTTTTGACTGGACCTCTGCTGGGAAGACTCAGAAGCATGGGGGTAACTCAGTGGTGGGAAACAGGAATTTTCTGTAACATCTTCATTCATGTAACTGGTGGCTGATGCTACTAGCTGGGACCTCAACTGGGGCTGTCTGTCAGAACACATACATGTGACCTCCTCATACAGCTTGGGCTTCCTCTCAGCATGGCAGCCTCAGACTTCTTAGGTGGCAACTCAGGGCTCCAAAGGCAAGTACCCAAAGAAAAGCCAGATGGAAGCTGTATCCCCTTCTAGGGCCTGGCTTTGGAAGTCACATAGCATCTCTTCCACTGTAAAAATCGGCTGTTCACCAGTAGCCAAGGGATGAATAAGAGCAGAAAAAGATGAAGTCAGAGAAGCTAAGGAGAAATCTGGTGCTGTTCTGATGGTATAGGGTCTTGAAGGTTACTGTACAAAAATGTGACGTTTACTCTGATTGGAGGATTTTGAGCCCAGGAGTGACATGGTCTGAGTTACACCTTGAAAGGAATACTCTGGCTTCTCTTTTGGACTTAGACTGTAGGGGGCAGAAGGGAAGGCAGCGGAGGCCAGTTGGAGGTTGCTGTGAAATCTGGGTGGCAGAGAATGGTAGAGGTGGAGAGACATGGTCACAGCCGAGGGAGCACCACCTGTGGCCAGCAGAGACAAGATATTCCTCTAGTGCTACAAAGCCATAGGGGGACGGAGGGTGGAAAGCAATGAGATTTGAGGGAAAATCTTTTGAAATTCAGTGTAGAAATAGGCAGTTTTTTGTTTCTGAAAAAAGGATTATTACTCCAGCCTGAAAATAATTATTCATATAATTAAAGAGAATATTCTAATGGAGATCAGTGTCATGATAGAACAGAATCCTGATATTACCCAGATTATCAGTGCATGGTATGATCCATGAAATATAAGGTCAACTTATTGTTATACTGTTATAGCTTTAAAGCACTCAGTCTAAACAGCAAATGTTAGTCCTCTCCTCCAAAACAAACATTAGAAACATAATGTATTATACTCCATAACTTCCTAATATAGTGACTTAACTCTTTTGTATTAAAAAAAATCTACTTTTCCGATCACATGTTATATCAACTCTTTGAGTTAATTGGATAACCAGAACTTACTAAATGGCAACATTATGTAGACCATGCGGTAAGAAGTTAAAACTAACATAGGATTAGACCTCGTGTACAGATTTGAAGGGCAAAGGCTCCCCAAACCTACCTCTTGTAAGCCTACTTCAGAGAAGCTGTGAAGACTCTACGTTTCAGAGTCCTCCAAGGATATGGAGCAAATCTGGGCCATCTCAGTTCTTAACCCAGACCTCTCTGCCCCCAGGGGATTTGGAAAGGGAAAGAAACAATGCCTGTGCTGGCTTCAGCACGCAGGTCCTTCCCTGACAAATTAAGACTTTGTTCTGAGAGCTCCCACTTGGTCACCAAGGGTACTGGGCAGAGGTATCTGCATAATTGCAGAGACCTTTGAAGGGTTCCCCAAGGAACTTCAAAACAAGAAAAGAGTACTTGTAATTTCTCCCCAAACTAGGAAGACCCACCTACTGGTACACAGATAGAGGGATCAAACCCCAGAAGCTCTGATCCATCTCACATATCCCATCAAGGTGTGTATAAGCCTCCCAAGAACTGGCCTACCAGGTTGGGACATAAAATTTATCCTTATTGATGTTTGCTTGGGTCAGGCTGTTTTTCCTAGAAAATATAAGCCTCTAATGAAATCTTATGCAAATGTTATATACATGGAGAGGAAAACGTCTTCTTTGTCACCCAGATCAACTGCGATTTTTCTTTTTCAAAATCAGAGTCAACGTTTCCAACCATTAAAGTTTCAGCTGCCAGTTCCTTCGTTTTGCTCCTCTCTGATCTGAGAACATTAGCAGCAGGAGCACCTTTACTCTTAAATTTAGTTTAATATAAGTATTGCAAGGCCTGCTGGCAAGCCTCAAGGCACAACTCTGAATGGGGGTGGTCAGAGCAGAATGATAAAGTGGGTGCTACCGCAGGAAGGGGAATGGTTCAGATTCAGGTATATGAGGATAATGAGAGGAACTTCTCTGGCTGGTACCAAAATGAGCTTAGCCCCAGGAGGTTAGGGTGAAGCAGTCTGTTAGGGGACCGAGAGGCAGCTCCCGCAGTGCTACCAAATGGGCAGTCTACTCGGGCCACCACAGGTGCTGAGACAAAGATCAAAAGGCTGCCTTTAGCCATTCCACTCTTGGTATTCAGAAGAGATTTGGTGGATTCTCTGATCTCCTGGTTGGCTCCAGTATCACAGTTACAGTCTCTAAGTTTGTCCCGCACATGCAAAAACAAATGAGAATGGAGAAGTACAGGATGAAAGGTTTGAAAGGGATGGATCAGGCTGAATGTCTCCCATGGTGTGTTTAAATTTCTGGTCCCCAGGTAAAATTCTTCAAAGAGTAGCCCTCTTGCCCATGATCCCCAGAGGTCCTTATCAGGAAACACAAAGGAGGGGGAGGCCTAGAGCTGTATAGGCAGAGGCTACCTGGGAGTAACCATGTCTGAGGCTGACCACTGTCTCCAGAATTCAGTCATTCTGGGGTAAAAGCTGAAATGTGAGAAATAAAACCAATAAACCACAGCAAGCAAATGTATCATGTGTCATCAAGAGAGTTCAAAATAAATATGATTTTACTATCACCAACAAAATCATTGATAAGAATTGGAACTTTTCATATTATCATCATAAGCTCTTTTACTATGAAAGTTTAAAGAAAACTACAGAAGAAATATCAATAATTTGCTCCTGAAAAGAGTAAAAAAAAATCACATAAAATAGCTTAAAGAGTCAGTAAATGTTTATCCCTTGTATCATAATTTTTGGATACATCTAGCATTCTATGGTAGGTTATTAGGTTGTTAAATAAATAGAAATCACAGATTTCCTACTAACTAACATTTATTGACAGTTAAATCAAAATTTAAAGCGGGAAAAGTGTTTGAAGGCAGGCCATGTTTCATTTGACTTACATTTGGAGATTACTGCTGAAGGCCTCTCCAGGCTTACAGACTTCAGCCTGAAAATTTGGAAGCAAAGAATAACAGCAAAGGAGAGAAGGAAAAAAGTTAAAAATTAGTTAAAAGAATAACCCCCCTTCCTGCTCCAAATAATGGAATAAGATTTATTCATACAACAAAAACCAGGTACTTACTATACAGTTAGATAAACTTAAAAAAAAAATCCTGCTGCTATAGATGACTTATTATGTCGATGATTAAAGATGCAAACCATAAAAAAATTACAAAGTATAGCTCCTATGGAAGAAACTAATCACTAATTCAATGAAATGCCAATACATCTGAAATATGTATGTGTTTTGAAATATTCTTATATAAATGTGACCTTAGAGATATCTCAAACTTATGACAGACTGGGTTATCTACCAAAACCAAGGACATCTCAGTTCCCTTGTGCTCCTATCCAGTTCTAAACAGGACTAATTGATTTATTCCTACTCCTGTTTGTTTTTACCATTGCCCTCACAGGGTGAACTGGGCGGCGAGAAGAGCGCCTTTCTGCGCTCCTCCTTCTATGCATTTCTTGAGGTAAATGGTGAGGGCCTTGGCTCAGGAAGCTTGAGTCCCTAGATTGACGGAGGAAGGTCTGTCGGGGTCAGGGGAAGGACTGCCTGAAAGAACGACTCGTCTCTTATAAGAGTTCGTCACGAACCTCGAGGGACTGGCCCTGGGGAACAGCTCTGGTTTTCCGTTCCGCCTCAGTGTGTCCCCCACCGGTGGCAGGTGCTGGGCGCCGGCGCCGCCCTCTCCTCCCGCGGTGGTTACCGCACCCTGCAGAGCAGGCGCAGAGAGAGGACGCGAGAGCGTTTCCAGGGATACAGAGGGGGCGGGGAGGGACGTGCGGGGGCGGGGTTAGGCTAAACCGGGATTCGGGATTGGGGCAGTTTCCTGGCTCGTCGGGCACGGGGGCGGAGCCTACTGAGCGCTGTGCGGAGTCTCCAGACCCAGCAGGCTTTTCCCGCCAGACTGCTCTCAGGAAGTTAGACTTCCTTCAGAAATTAGTTCACGCAACCGAAGAGCCTCGAATTTGCCGCCCTGAATCATTTCCTTCACGGCACCGAATCCTCAGTATTTTGCAACATTTCCCTGTCGTCCACAGATTGATGGAAAAACGCTCAGGTTGGGAATCAATACCCTCAAGGCCCGAAGTCACTTTAACCAGCTGAATAAGCCCTTCCTTAGCCTCTGTTGCGGTCAGAACCATCTTTTTCCAGCCCCATGCAAGTACCTTTCCCAATCCTGTCTCCAGAAAGAGAATCCAATTTTGAGTTGTGGTGAGCTAAAAACCCGAGGTCTTACATAGACTCACCCTCCGTCCTGTCTTTATATGCATATATTTTAAAATTTCCCCTGAAACTCAGGATTTTATATTGACACCCACTTAATGTCAGCCTGTTAATCCCAGCCCATGCTTTCATCCCTCCTCTCACATATAAATGTAAGAAACTGAGCTTCCTAGCTCATTGTCTCATACAGATAGAGGGCAAGAGAGTGAGGCTTGTTGTTTATTACTCCCCCAAATATAGATGTGCTGGAAGGCAAGGCTTTTATTCATTGGCTACTGTCATGCACTGTAGGAAAACATCAGTAAGGATCGTTCTATTCTCATGAACTCATTTCCCAGTTTCTAGCAACACCTTAACACGACTCCACGGTGACCTGTGTTAATTCTGTTCCAGTCCTCCTGCCTTTTCAGGTGCAACGTCTGTGAATTCCATGCACCTTCCTTCCTACATGAGATTCTTCCAGCGTGGCTTTTTGGAGGCTCCTTCCTGCCTCTTTGGACTTATTCCTCCTGCTTGCTGTTTTTTCACTGGCAGTTCTTTGGCTAATTCTCTTTCTCCTCTGCTTAGCACAAGATTTCGTAGAGCTAGGGAATTCAGTTAGAGAACATTGTTTGCAAGTGGCAGAAAAATCTGACTCAGTGTTTTAAGGCAAAAATGAAAACAGGTTGTTTTCTACAACAAAAGGATGCTAGCTCTGGGTGCGATTTTATCTAGAGACTCGGGACGTTATGAAAACTTTGAGGACTCTACAACGCACACACAGAATTAACTGAACAGAGTTCATCTCTCCCTCTCTCTATTCCTTCCCTTAGACCTACTTTTTTTTTTTTTTTTTTTTTTTGCGGTACGCGGGCCTCTCACTGTTGTGGCTTCTCCCATTGCGGAGCACAGGCTCCGGATGCGCAGGCTCAGCGGCCATGGCTCACGGGCCCAGCCGCTCCGTGGCATGTGGGATCTTCCTGGACCGGGGCACGAACCCGTGTCCCCTGAATCGGCAGGCGGACTCTCAACCACTGCACCACCAGGGAAGCCGTAGACCTACTTTTATTATGAGTATTACTTTGCATGGTACTTGGTTTAAACGAGTAAATCTCCAGTGAAAGATTGTGAGCTCTTTGAGAGCAAAGACTGTCTTATTTTTCTCTGAATTCCCTGGAATGATACAGGGGTTAGTATATAGTATGTGTTCAAAAATATTTTTTAGTTAATTGAATGAGTAACAGAACGGATAGAGGTTCCTCGAGCTGATTCTTCCATATATAATTCTTCTCATTACTTCCTCTCCCTTCCCCACCTAGAACTGGGAATAATGGCTCACTCTGTCCAAGAAGATGCACACATCATTTCTTGGTACATCTCATCGGCAAGAACTTCATCACATTGCCGCCTTTAGCTTCCAGAGCAGTTGGAAAATTTGATCTTTATTTTGAGTAGCCATATGACTTGCTAAAAATCAAGATCCTTTAACTATGGAAAATAAGAAAGAGGGGATGATGGGGGGAATCAGCATCAATGCTACAGATGTCAATTCATATTTAAGAGAGAAGGACTAGATTTCTGATGTGAGTTTCCTCTGTTGTTGTCTGAATAGGACTGTTCTTCTCCATGTTTCCTCCTTGGGTGAGAGTGTTCATAGCTGTGGGTGAGGTGGGCAAGCCACATCTCCTTGAGTTTCTTTTAGGATCAGAGCTTAGGGAACAAGCTCTCAGGCTGTGCCCTCTATGCCAGAATAACAAGGAGTCAACCCTGAGGACCAACATGTCCACCTGGAACCTAAAGTTCCCCCCTGAAAGTTCACTGAAAGTCTTTATAAAAGTGCTATGATTTAAAGTACTCCTTCCTGCTCTCTGTCTGGGGGTGAGGGAGTCACATAGGGTGTGGAGCAGTTAAATTGTATCATGTTCAGACTTTCTTTTTTCTCTTATTTTCAGCCCCCCTTCTCCTTCCCTTGCTCTTCTTTACCTGTGGGTGCTGGAAAGTGACTCCAGGGTTTTGTTGGAAGATTATCCTCAGCTGCTTCAGAGCTGTGGCTTTCTCTACTGTTTCACCCTTCCTTCTGCTCCCTTCCATTTTATGTCTTCTGACAGTTTAGAAAATCCCTCATCCATTGACAACTCCTACCCTATTTTTATCACTATTGTTCGTATGTTTCTTCGTTTCAGGACTTATACATTTTTATTTCACTGGAATCTTGGGAGGGAAAGGAGATGAATATATGTGCTATCTGTCATCCTCTGAACCTTTCTCAGGCAAACAATACTAAATTAAGACAAAGGAAAAATTAAAGGGCAGAAAATAGAGGAAGAGAAAACATAGAACAAAAATAGAAAATGGTGAAAAATGATAGGGAGGCCTTGATGAACTCATAATAGCCAAGTCACAAACTACCTGTCTTAGATTTGTGATAAATGAACTAAAATAATTTTCTAAAAATCTGAGTGAATCAGTTTGTTTGTATGTGGGTTGGCTGTTCTGCATCCATTTCCTATTTCTGAAAATATATCTTAAGGAAATATCAGCTTCCCATTAGACACAGTCCAGAGGGGCACATTTAGGTATCCTATTCTCCTCTGGTCAAGAGAGAAGAATATGGCATAAGCAAGGCCAGTTTCAGACTTTCACCCTGGAGTTTGAATTTTGAGCAGCACAACAAAAAACCTGAAAATGTTTAGCATTTATTCCATACTAGCAGTGACCTCTGTCAAGATCATGCCAAGGAACCACTGTTGTGGTTTCTGCTTCCTTAGCCTCAGAATCTGCATTGATTCTTGCCAGTTACCAATCCTGATTTTTCGGATGGCTTTTGCTAAATTTACAGTAAATTTTCAGTACAGTAAAACTCTGTTCATTGGGATTGGATTCTAACTAACATAAATGTTGGTACTACTGGCTGGATTGTGGGAAAGGGCCTTCAGGGAAATGTAGGGTTCTTGGGATTGGCCACCTACACTGAAGTGAAAAGTAATGAAGCTCTAGCTCATAGTTTTGTAAGGAAACAGCAAACAGTGACACCTTTGGTGAAACAGTAATTACCAACTGAGATTACTTGTAACCAACGTCCATTGAGGGTAAAATTCCACCAGATCATGGAGCTACCATCAAAGGGCATCATGAAAAAATGAGGAATTCATGCATTTGAGGATGATGTCTGCTTCTGGTGACACTGGATAATACAAACAAGAGAATGACAGACTCAGAATAGTAGGTTCTGTTCTCAAAACATGGACTAAAACCCTTTATAGAACCATCCTGAACATGTCAAGTGACTTAATCACAGCAAGAGCTGACTGTAGAGCCAGGAAAGACCTCCCATGTGAATGTTAGGGCATTCATGAGAAGAGTGATATTTTAACAACGGAGTTGGAGTCATAAGGGCATATTCAGAAGACTTTGAGTAACCTGAAGTCCTAATCCCCTCTTACACATCTTCTACTGGAGCGTATTTGCTCAGAAAATCTCCCTCCTTTGTCTGAGGTAGCTATTTTTTCCTTGCTTAAAGACACTGTTTCTTTGCCTGAGGTTGTTCCCTTGAAGAAAAAATACACCAATTTCTTTCTTATTCAACATCTCATAATATCAACAGATCTGTAATTAGTCGTAGATTCCCATCATGTCCTGGGGGGACAAAAATGAAAAAAATCAAGCTCTGAGAAGGCTCATGTGTACACATACACAGAGACACAGACACACACACACACACACACACACACAGAAATTGCTAGTTTATGTTGGCAAAACTCCACACACATACAAGGAATTTGCTAGTTTATGTTAGCAAAACTCTAGGGATATTGTTTTTCCTTCAGAATGGAGTTTGAAGGCTCGTGAACAAAATGGGTGAAACCCAATAATATTACAAAGAAAAAGTTTTGTCAGGCTTCCCTGGTGGCGCAGTGGTTGAGAGTCTGCCTGCCAATGCAGGGGACACGGGTTCGTGCCCCAGTCCAGGAGGATCCCACATGCCGCAGAGTGGCTGAGCCCGAGAGACATGGCCGCTGAGCCTGCGCGTCCGAGAAAAAAAAAAAAAGTTTTGTTAAGATGGGTACATTTTCCAGAGACTCTAGATTCCACATGGCATTTTGGGTGACTAGGTATATTTTCCTGGTTTAGTTAATGAATGTCTGGCCTCCTGGAAAGTAAGTTATGTTGCAAAAAAAAAATGGTCTAATTTAAAGGAAGGCACTGAAAGTCTTTCAGAGACAGAAATACTAGGGTGAACATATCCTATGTCTCACCTCTGAACTATGTTCCCTAAGAAAGTCCTGAACATTTTTCCTTCACCAATGATTTGAGATCTACGGAGGAAAATGCCACAGGCTCTGTAAGTTCTCTACTCACTTTATTTCCCGAGGTAAAGAGTGCTGGTGAGAAATGTTATAATTGAAATGAGCACCATGACTTCAGTGAAATGCAATGTTTCCAGGGTGATGGAGGTCATATTATTACATCTCAGTGTGAGGTTAGGTGTATTCACCATAATATACAGCCATGCCATTGTGTTCATTAGAATGCTCTGACCTACAGAGATCTGTGGCTGTGATTAACTGGTCATGACATTGCTAAGAATCAAACTAATGAATAAACATCTTACTTAGAATTTGATTTGTATGAGAAGAGAAGAAAAAAAAATCTAAATCTGATAAACAGAGGCCTGACTTGAGTTACCAAAATAGAGAGTGGAGAGTACTGGTTTCTCATTATTCCAAGACTAGACCCACAGCCCCTTGAATGGAAGCTCTGTATGTACCCTGGGGTCCAGAAACAACACCCCAATGCACACTGTGAATCTCTTTTCTTACCCCTCAAATGTAATTACTTATTTACTTAAGTAACTACACTGGGGAAAAGAATATACTCAAAACTTTTGAGTTACACACTGAACACTAACTCTGAACTAATGCTAATTTTTAAAGGCCAAGAATGCCATTATTAATAAATTTAAAGTAAGTTAATTGTTTTTTATAACATTCTAAAATAATATAGTAGACCCCAAGCCCATGGAATCGTTATTCCCCTACATGTGTAAATATACAAAGAAAAATGGCAGGACTTCTTTAGTGACCACCTGACCTATCAAATAAAGGTTATTATAGTAGGAGAAGGTCAAGAGGAATCTCTTGAAATTCTCCCTTCATGCAGCAATTACACTAGGTCAGAAAACTGAAAAGATTTAATAGGTTCTAGCAAGGTTTACTCAGAAAGATTTCTGAGTCAAAGGATACACAGAAGCAGGGGCAACAAATATAAGGCAACATCAGATTGGTGCTAAACACCCAGATACAACTTCTTTTATCCTCTCCCAGTTGTACAGGATGCGCTTTGTCTTCAGAATGAAAATGTACCAAGGGATCTTTAATTAATTTATTTATTTTTAGATTTAAGAGGATACAAACTTTATTTTTTTCTAATTTTATTTTTTTCCAGTTTTGTTGAGGAATAACTGAAAAAAACGATTGTATATATTTAAAGTGTATAACGTGATGATTTGATATACATATACGTTGTAAAATGATTACCAAGATCAATTAACACTTTCCTCACCTCACATAATTAACTCTGTGTGTGTGTGTGTGTGTGTGTGTGTGGTAAGATTACTTAAGACCTACTCTCAGCACATTTCGAGTATACAGTACTGTATTATTAACTCCAGTCACCATGCTATGCATTAGTTCCTCAGAGTTTAGTCATCTTATAACTGAATGTTTGTATCCTTTGACCTACATCTCCCCATTTCCTCCTCCCCCCAATCCCTGGCAACCACCATTCCATTCTCTGCTTCTATGAAATCACCTTTTTTTTTTAGATTCTACATATAAGTGATAATATACAGTATTTGTCCATCTCTGCTTGGCTTATTTCACTTGGCGTAATGCCCTGCAAGTTTATCTAAGTTATTGCAAATGTCAAGACTTCCTTTTTTATATTTATAATGAGTAGTATTCCATTATATAATATGAAACAATGTACATATATATATATCATTATATATGATATATATCACATTTTCTTTATTCATTCATTGAAGGCACTTAAGTTGTTTACATACCTTGGCTACTAAAAATAATGCTGCCATGAACGTGGGAGTGCAGATATCTCTTCAAGATACTGATTTTGTCTTTTCTGGATATATACCCAAAAGTGGGATTGCTATATCAAATAGTTCTATTTTTAATTTTTTGAGGAAGCTCCATGTTTTTTTTTTCCATAATGACTGTAACATTACATTCCCATCAACAGTGTGCAAGGGTTCCCTTTTCACCAGGGGGTCTTTTATATTCCACCAGTCACATAGACAAAATAGGCTATGTAAACAGGTGAAACAGGTGCTGATTAGCAACCTATGTATTCTTCATAAGCGATGTATACAAGCTAGTCCATAGTGCCTTCAAGAGAGTTTTAGACTTTAAACAGTGCATTATATATCACCAGCCAGTCCATTTCATTCCTATTTTGGCCAAGGCAGAGCACCATGGCTCTAAGTATACCTGGAGATAAACAAAAAGCTACCATGGATCAGTTGCACACTAACCCTAAACTTCCCTATCAAAATAGTAAGTCAAAAGTAGTATTGCATCATGACGGAATTTCAGACTTGAAAAATTTAACAGTGGTGATTCTTTGTATATTTCCATTTAATTCTCTGGGTTAGCTGATCAAAATAATTTGTGTTTTGAAAAATAAAAGGTTAATCAGATGGTAGCTCTCATTATGCTGCTGTTCTTAACAGAGCCTTCTTGCCTGGACAAACTAGTATGCAGCCTAAACTACCCTGCCCCCTGTATTCTGATTAATCGAAAAAAGAAAAGCAGAAGCAATTTGCCTTTACCTAGCAGGGACAGCAGTGCACTATTATTTTTCAACTCAGTAATTTGTCAACTCTAGCTCTTTGTGGCAACTTAATTATCTTACAGAATATCTGTAATATCTCACAGAATATCCAGCTGGATCACTGCACTGATAGGTCGTCTAACAGAACCTGGAGAGCAAGAATTAGCAAACACCCTCCACGCCTTGGTGCTATAAATACATGCCAAAAGGAAAGATATACGTCTTGTGAAAATACAGGCATCTTTCATTTCAGTGAAGTTTGGGGGGAGGGGTTAGATGGATGGATACTTCAATCCAATGTAAAGGAGAGTTTATTGAAATTTGCACATCAAACCAAAATGCTTATTTGCATATCTTCGGACTTTGGAGCCAGATATGATACGAATTATGGCCTCTCACCATGTCTGCAACTATAACCTGCCCTGAGAGAATAACTGTAATTCTTGTTTTCTAGCCCCAGTATCTGCCCTGATATCTGCCCTTCCCAAGTCTGGTTCACAGCTTCACAATGATTTTGTGAAACTCTAATATCGTTTCGATAAATTAATTTTTCTAAAGTTAGCCAGAATTGATTTTATTACTTACAACTACAGAAAGTTAATTTACACAATAATTAGGAAATTATTACAAATGAGATGATAAAATGTAATCACAGAATAGTAGGTATTAATTACAGGTAATATCAATTATTCACACTAAACATTTGAGAACATTATACGTTTTCTAAAGTAATAGCTGAAACTCTTAAAATTCTATTAAGAAATTGCATTAAAGAGCATACATAATTACATTTATTTTTCTATTGTTACACAGAAATTTGGTAAAATTAGTTAAAAATTTTGAGGCCAAAATATCCGATTTATATAGTCAAATGATGTGCTTTTGATCTGGCTGAAAATATAAAATGTTTTTGAGGTTTAAATATTTTCTATTTGTACAGTAAATCAGGTGGAGAAATCTAGTCAATATTTATTGATCTTACATAAAGAGTGCACTGCACTAGATAGTCTAAGGTAAAAACAAAAAGCTGTTTGCTTATTGATACTTGTAAGTAATCATTTTTATACTGAATTTAGAGTTGAAAGCCTTTTTATCAAAGATTTTACCAATATGTATAATACCCTTGTAATTGTCATAAGTGTTTTGCAGTTAAAAGAACCTAGAAAAATAGCTTTTATTTTTTTAACATCTTTATTGGAGTATAATTGCTTTACAATGGTGTGTTAGTTTCTGCTTTATAACAAAGTGAATCAGCTATACACACACATATATCCTCATATCTCCTCCCTCTTGTGTTTCCCTCCCACCCTCCCTATCCCACCCCTCTAGGTGGTCACAAAGCAGCGAGCTGATCTCCCTGTGCTATGCGACTGCTTCCCACTAGCTATCTATTTTACATTTGGTAGTGCATATATGCCCATGCCACTCTCTCACTTCGTCCCAGCTTACCCTTCCCCCTCCCCATGTCCTCAAGTCCATTCCATACGTCTGCATCTTTATTCCTATCCTACCCCTAGATTCTTCAGAAACTTTTTTTTTAGATTCCATATATAATGTATTAGCATACGATATTTGTTTTCCTCTTTCTGACTTACTTCACTCTGTATGACAGACTCTAGGTCCATCCACCTCACTACAAATAACTCAATTTCATTTCTTTTTATGGCTGAGTAATATTCCATGGTATATATGTGCCACATCTTCTTTATCCATTCATCTGTTGATGGACACTTAGGTTGCTTCCATGTCCTGGCTATTATAAATAGAGCTGCAATGAACACTGTGGTACATGACTCTTTTTGAATGACGGTTTTCTCAGGGTATATGCCCAGTAGTGGGATCGCTGGGTTATATGGTAGTTCTATTTGTAGTTTTTTAAGGAACCACCATACTGTTCTCCATAGTGACTGTATCAATTTACATTCCCATAAACAGTGCAAGAGGGTTCCCTTTTCTCCACACCCTCTCCAGCATTTATGGTTTGTAGATTTTTTGATGATGACCATTCTGACTGGTGTGAGGTAATACCTGATTGTAGTTTTGATTTGCATTTTTCTAATGATTAGTGATGTTGAGCATCTTTTCATGTGTTTGTTGGCAATCTCTATATCTTCTTTGGAGAAATGTCTATTTAGGTCTTCTGCCTATTTTTGGATTGGGTTTTTTGTTTTTTTGATATTGAGCTGCTTATAAATTTGGAGATTAATCCTCTGTCAGTTGCATCATTTGCAAATATTTTCTCCCATTCTGAGGGTTGTCTTTTCATCCTGCTTCTGTTTTCCTTTGCTGTGCAAAAGCTTTTAAGTTTCATTAGGTCCCATTTGTTTATTTTTCTTTTTAATTCCCTTCCTCTAGGAGGTGGGTCAAAAAGGATCTTGCTGTGATTTGTGTCATAGAGTGTTCTGCCTATGTTTTCCTCTTAGAGTTTTGGTCTTTAATCCATTTTGAGTTTATTTTTGTATATAGTGTTAAGGAGTGTTCTAATGTCATTCTTTTACATGTAACTTTCCAGTTTTCACAGCACCACTTATTGAAGAGGCTATCTTTTCTCCATTGTATATTCTTGCCTCCTTTATCAAAAATAAGGTGACCACATGTGTGTGGGTTTAACTCTGGGCTTTCTATCCTGTTCCATTGATCTATATTTCTGTTTTTGTGCCAGTACCATACTGTCTTCATTACTGTAGCTTTATAGTATAGTCTGAAGTCCAGGAGCCTGTTTCCTCCAACTCCATTTTTTTTCTCAAGATTGCTTTGGCTATTCGGGGTCTTTTGTGTTTCCATACAAATTGTGAAAGTTTTTGTTCTAGTTCTCTGAAAAATGCCAGTGGTAGTTTGACAGGGATTGTATTGAATCTGTAGATTGCTTTGGGTAGTATAGTCATTTTCACAAGTTTGATTCTTCCAATCCAAGAACATGGTATATCACTCCATCTGTTTGTATCATCTTTAATTTCTTTCATCATTGTTTTATAGTTTTCTGCATACAGATCGTCTCCTTAGGTAGGTTTATTCCTAGGTATTTTATTCTTTTTGTTGCAATGATATTTGGAACTGTTTCCTTAATTTCTATTTCAGATTTTTCATCATTAGTGTATAGGAATGCAAGAGATTTTTGTACATTTATTTTGTATCCTGCTATTTTACCATATTCATTGATTAGCTCTGGTAGCTTTCTGGTAGCATCTTTAGGATTCCCTATGTATAGTATCATGTCATCTGCAAACAGTGACAATTTTACTTCTTCTTTTCTGATTTGGATTCCTTTTATTTCTTTTTCTTCTCCAATTGCTGTGGCTAAAACTTCCAAAACTATGTTGAATAATAGTGGTGAGAGTGAACAACCTTCTCTAGTTCCTGATCTTAGAGGAAATGGTTTCAGTTTTGAAAAATAGCTTTTAAGATTCAATTGAATAGAATCATGAAGAGTTTTTGAATTATGCATTCTCAAATTGTCCCTTTTCTTGGCAAGATTTTGTAAAATGAAAAGGAATTGTAGAAGTAGGAGCAGACTGAAGGCATAACACTCAAGCATGCCAAGGCTAGGAAAGAGCACATGTGAAAGAAACTGAGAGTCTGGAAAAGGATTTCTTTAAAAGCATCAACATCTAAGAAGCCTGGAAAGTCTTCAGGACCTAGCTTGAAAACCTAAACTACCTTCTTTAACATCGAATGTATATTTCCTTGGTTTTAATCTAGTTTTATTTATTTATTTATTTATTTATTTTTTTGTGGTACGTGGGCCTCTCACTGTTGTGGCCTCTCCCGTTGCAGAGCACAGGCTCCAGACGCGCAGGCTCAGAGGCCATGGCTCACGAGCCTAGCCGCTCCGCGGCATGTGGGATCCTCCCGGACCGGGGCACGAACCCATGTCCCCTGCATTGGCAGGCGGACTCTCAACCACTGCGCCACCAAGAAAGCCCCGTTTTTTTCCTTAATATGTACAACCACATTGTTTTTAAATCCAAAGTTATGCAGAGAATCAACTTCCTTTAATAATGTCTTATAAACATCAGTTGGTATTAAAACTTATTTGCTCATTTTTTCAGTATTTTCATACTTTTGTTTCTGATTGGTGCAATTCTGTTCTCTCAGACTGCTAAATCTGCTAATTAAAAAAATGTCATTTGAACTTGAACATACATATATGCTTTATTGTTAATTTCACTCTATTTTGTGCCTTCGCACACTGGATCAAGGTACAATGGCAATGTTTTCTACAAGTAGATACAAATTTCCACAAAATAATCTGCTTCAGTAGTTGTCAAATCTCTTGAAACCTTAATTATGTGTGTATATAATAAGAAACATATACATGTCTATACTTCCATCCAGTTACTTATATGTATTCAAATACCATTGTAAGATATTAAGAGCTATATCAGTATTTTTCCAATGCAATTCAGAAATGAAATTTCCCATTTTCCAAGGACAAAGATCTAACTGTGTATGTGCAAGGGGAATTGTAAATTCATGAACAAAAATATAGAATATAATGACATTTTTCAAAGACTGTTATAAACAAATGAGAAATATCACATTTGGTAAAATTCTTCTACAACTTCCACTTCAGTCTCACAGGGAAAATACTTATTAAATAAAAGTATAAATAAAAACTGAATTAGATATAACATAAAATATATATATAAAGTAGCAGTCCTAAATGCTAAATTTGCAAGTCTAAGTCTATCCATCCATCTGTCTGTCCATCCATCCATCCATCATTCAACAAACCAGGTGGTCTGCTAGGGTTAGAATATAAAGGTAAGTCATGTCCTCAGTGAACTCACAGCCTGGAAGTGAAGACAGATGTGCAAAAGAGACAACTGTTTTTTTGCTTTCATGCTCTATGCCCCATCTTCACCGGAATCAGAGAGAGCTGGACTGATGTCCTTGTCTTCTACCATTACATTCTGTTCCCCAATCTGTTCCTAATCCTCTCTGCTCCTAATTCATTTCTTTTTAACTTAAAAAAAAATTATTGGAGTATAGTTGCTTTACAATGTTGTGTTTGTTTCTGCTGTACAGCAAAGTGAATCAGTTATAAGTATACATATATCCCCTCTTTTTTAGATTTCCTTCCAATTTAGGTCACCACAGAGCACCACAGGACTCCCCAGAAAGCCAACTTTGGCTAAAGAATTCCCCTGTGGTTTTCCTAGCTGTCTAAGATTACTTTCAATTGACCTCTCCTTCTCTCCTTGGGGTCAGAATTGCATCACAGTCTGATGGCTTTCTTAGCCTTCTTTAGCACCTTCCCTATTTTCTCTCCAATAGGAATATCTTCAGGTAAATCTCTTGCATATTACCCCCTCTTTGCATCAGCTCTTGAAGTACCTGACAAGTACCTCTAAAAACTTAACTAAATTCTCGTCAACATACTATGTCATGACTGACAAAAACGGAAAGCAGTAGATGGAGAAAAATTTGCCACGTGTCCTGTAGCAGTTTCCAGAGAAGCTGGGGTTGACTCCAATGGCAAATTCTAATCATCGAGCCAGAGATCTCCCTAGAGTAATGCGGTCCTATAGGTGGCCAAAGCTTGGCAGACATGTCTTGTAAGGGCATCTGACACCATTCTCATTCTGTGCTCACCAGTGGACTTTCTGATCTACAATTTGCTTTCTACCGTGAAATGGGAAGTTATGTCCTAAGTAAGCAATCAGGATTTGTTGCCTGGTCAAACACAGATTTGAACATAAATTGGCAATCTGGTGTATAAACTAGCTTTTAAAATGTTTGGTTAATGTAAATCAGTTTCTGTTTTCTGATTATTTCTTGGTGAACTGGGAAACATTTTTCTTTTGGAAACTGCAGGGCTATAAACCAGACACTGAGCTGGTGTTCCCACCAAAGATTGCCTTCCCATGAAACTCTATGGAGCAGCTTACTTCAGTATCTCTGTTACTACAGTAAGTATTACAACCATTCATTTTTTCTATTTTTCCAACTTGGAAAAGCATAGGAGTTATCTAAATTGAGATGAAACTTTGTGATTAGAGTCTGCACAATTCACAAAATGACACATTACCATATATACATGGAGATGCTAATCTTCATATAAATAAGTATTATGTATTTAGGAATAGAATTATCACTGCAGAGATAAAAATTTTATAAGCCCTATCTTTCTCTTTCATAATCCTTTTAAATAAGAAGGCATAAATAATTATAAGCTTTAATTTAGACTTTCGTAGTCTAAGTATTTTATTTTACACTTTGTTGCTCACATTAACAGATTCATTTTTAGAACAGGGTTTTGATAAACTTATTCATTTTTTAAAAAAACTTCAGATGTGAACCTTATAATCTTTCAGTTCTTTATGCTAAGTAAAATTATGAACTATCAGTTATTTATTCCAATATTATTTTAAATTTACCCAACAACATTATTCATGCTAGTACATACCACTTTTAAGTGCTGAAAATACAGTGCAAAAAAAGACACACAGGTCTCTAATCTAACTGGCCTTTTGGACATTACATTCTAGTGGGGGAAATGGGAGATAGTAAATAAGTAAACAAGATGATTTCAGGGCTATGAATAAGACAAAACAAGGTAATATAAGAGTAGTGTGTGTGTGTGTGTGTGTGTGTGTGTGTGTGTTTGGGGGCTGAATTCTTAGAGAAGGCCTCCATGTGAAAGTGACATTGGAGCTGAAACCTAAGTGAATGATGGAATAGAGAAGTCAGGCACAGATCTGGGGAGAGAGCATCACAGGTAGATGGAATAGATCAAGCAGAGCTCCAGAGGTGGGAACAGAGTCGGTATGTTGGCCTGTGGCAGACAGACAATTCAAGGGCTTCCTTATGATTGACTCTTTCTGGTGTTTACATCTTTGGATAATCCTCTCCCCATATGTGTAGGTAATATCTGTGATGTACTTCTAGCCAATAAAATGATGAGCGGTCATTTCCATGATTGTTTTATGTGACATAGGACTCTATCTTGCTATCAGACTCACTCTAGTCTCTTTTTCTTTTGTTGGCTTTGGAACAACCACAGCCACAAGGAACTGAATACTTCCAAAAAACACACCAGTGGGGAAACCGATGTTTCCTTAGTTGAGCCTCCAGATGAGAACACAGCCCTAGCCAATCCCTTGATTGCAGCCCGTGAGACCCTAAGCAGAGGATCCAGGTAAACCATGCCTGGACTCCTGACCCACAGAAACTATGAGGTAATAGATGTGTTGTTCTTCTAACTTGTTAAATTTGTAGCAATCTTTTACAGAACATAAAAGTCAATTCATGGCCCAACAGTCAGAATACACATTTGGTTGGAGGGTAGTGAACCAAGGGGATAGGAGTACATTTGGGATGAGGTAGAAAGGTGACTACATAGAACTTCAGGCCATGGTAAGAAAATCAGATTTTTACTATAAGTGTATTAGAAAGTCATCACGGAGATTTAAGCAAAGGAGTGGCATTATTAAAAGTTTCCTGGTTACTTGTGAAGGGTGGAGTATGGGCTGACCAGAGTGAACAGGGAGACTTCTCAGAAGCCAGCTGCATTCATTCATCTAGGTGAGAGAATGTGGTGACTCAGATGAGGATGGTAGAAATGGAGTATGGTAAAAAAAAAAAAAAGAGAGAGAGAGAGAGAGAAAGAGAAAGAAGAGTCAGGAAACAATTGAGTGCACTCTACAAAATCCTAGACCTTTGGATTCAGCAACTGGAAGTATGGTGATTTCTTTACTGAACTGGAGAAACCTGAGAGAGTTAAAGTTGGGTTTCTCAGGTGGAACAGAAAGAGGGCAAATCCAGGGTGCTATTTTGACATGTTAAATTTGAGATGTTAGTGAGATATTCAGGGGTAAGATGTCAAGGAAGCTGTTGAATAAATAAGTCTGGAACTCAGTATGAGTGATATATATTTGGAAGTCATTAAAACACTGGCTGTAGTTAAAACCAGAAATAGGATGAAAACCATCAAAGGAGGAAGTGTTAACATGATACGTAATAAGGACAAAATTAAATAAATATATAAACTCGCTTCTGACACTGAATAGAGAATTTTGCTTTGTCAACATCATTTTTTTGTTTGTTTGTTTCTCAAATCTATTATGTTTTCTGTACAAGGTTCCACTGTACATCACACATTCTTCTCCTCTTGCTCACACAGTAAACAAGTGTTACTAGCCCTTTGGCTCAGGTTCACAGGTTTTCCCTGCAGAAGGGTGTCAGGCCAGTTAAACTCAAGGTGTCTTTTTCTGATGCCTTCTGGGAACACTGGAAAGTTCTGGGCTCTGAGGGGCACAAGCAGAGCCCAGCCATGTAGGTGTGCAGAGAGCTCCATGTACAGAGCTCCGTGCCTCAGTGCTGAACAGCTTTTCTGTCTGGGATAGCCCAGAGTTTTGCCCAACTACTGAGGGCAAAATCAAGCCCATGAGAAAGGATCATACAACTGAAGGAAGATGTCTGCAAACACCCAGTCTCCAGCTCCCAGGTTCGACTTCAGACCAATACCAATAGGAGCTGGGAGTGGCATGGGCATCCCTGAGGAACTCAGTCCAAAGGACCTATGTCAGGAGGCTTTGAGAAGGAGGGGTGGGGCAGGAAGTTTGGGGAGAAAGAGCATGTTAAGTGGGAATAAATGAAAGGTGAGAGAAGCTGTAGAGCAAGGGGCTTGTGCTATCCTTCCAACAGATGGTGAGTAGACCAGGGCTGGGTTAGAGGAAGTGGGTGAGAAGAGCTTGATACACTATCAGAAGATACACTATCAGTAGGCTATTATCACTATGTTCAACAATATTCATAAAATAATTATGTTATGTGCCCTTAGTATTTGCTTGGAATTTGGAGAATGGGAGTGATGTAGATATAGTGAAACCAAGGTTGGCTGAAGTCCCACTGCAGCCATCTTGGTGGCCAGCTCCTCCCTGAGTAGCCCTTCCTGTTCCCCCATCATCACCACCCCTGTTTCCATTTGAGCCATTGATTCAGCCCTGGGGAGCCATCTCTACTAATCTACCTTCACCCTTTCCTAGTTTTGTGTGATCTCTTTGCTTCCTTGCTTTCAGCCATTAGTCATACCTGTTAAATTGCCATTTTAATTTAGTAGTTAGAAATGATTACTTCCAAAAGAAAATGACCTAATGGTACACATTTGAACTATACCCTCTCTTACTCTTTAGTTGTGGTAATGCTAACACATGACAGCCATGGATTATGGTTTAAGAGTCAAACAAATTGAAGAAAATAAACCAAGTGTCTACAAAGATGTGATTTGGTTAAAGGAAACAGATAATCCCACACTGAGTTTTTATGGTAAGATTTCTCACTTCTCAAGAGTGACTCTTATCTTTCTTTTATGAGCTTGAAAAAAGCCTGGAGCTCAGCAGTGCCTCAGGCAAGTGAGTTTGAAGGTCTTCTTCAAGAGTGAATGAAAGATAATAATCAAAATCTAGGTCAAGATACTATTTATTCTGCAGAGAATTGTTTAAGCTAATGCTTTAAATTTAAGTCAGAATGCATTTTAATATATGATTCATACCATGCCTATCAGATATTCTTAATGACTGCACACATTGTAATATCATTCAGACCATTTTACTATGAGGAATTTTCTAACATCAAATGGAACAGCCATTAAATTATCATTACAAAGATATCAAACTTCCTCATTGCATCTAACTATTTCTCAAGACACAGGTATGCAGTATGAGTCTGAAAGCTTTAGAAACTTCAATACACCTTTTCAGAAAGAGAATGAAAACAGAGGGTTTATGTTAAAAAAAGAGTGAAACAGAATGGAAAATGTGGCAAAGAAGAAGGATCTAGTCTGATGCCTGACAAGGAAAATTTACCCTCAGAGAACCAGAAGGAAACTGCTTCTAGTTATCATTAGTAATAGCACATTTTAAATTTTGTAATAATTATTTTAAAAATAAGAAGTAAAAAACTTATTAATTAGCAAAATTTTACAATATGGGGAGCAATTGGTGGGGAATAAAAATAATTATTCAATATGAATACTTTTTATGAAAGAAATTAAGCTGTACTGCATATGATCTACATTTCAACAAAATCGTTCTAGTTTGTAGCATACAACAAGTGAATTTGGTATTTGTGTATTTAAATGAACTACATTAAGTAGTTTGTGAGTTTCTTTTATCTTATCAATTCATTCATATATTTGGTTATGAACACTGGCTCCCTATGAAGAAACGTACATCATACCATGAATGAAATTAGGATAAAGTCAAAGTGAGTTCCAAAAGACACAGACACAAACCAAAATTGCATTCTCTGGCTAAAGACTCCACAGGACTATTTGGAAGAAAAAAAATAAAGTGTTAAACGAGACAGAAACAACATGTTTGAGTTATAATAGAATAAGAGAGTTATGTTAGAATACATGTGTGAGTTATGTTAGAATAAGTGTTAGCTACATAACTTGAAGTCTAGAGACACTAAAGAGGTAGACTGGATAGCCAGGGCCCTGAACTGTAGGATGAGCGAGTTATTCACATTAAAGTTCACACATCCAGCAGTGAGGATGGGAGAAGCAGCCACTTCTCATTAGTACTTGAGAACAAGGAGAGTAAGGCATGGCAACAGGAACTGGCTAGAGCTCTGTAGGGAGGTGAGAGCAGGGGAAAGAGCAAAGGATTAACGAAAGCAAGGCCAGATTTCTGGCTCGGTTTTATGACCAAAAAATTGCACCAAACTTCCATAAAATGATGCCTTCCTCAAAAACAATGCCTATCAGTCACAAGGAGTTTAGATAGGTGTAAGGACTCTTAGTTGCAAATAAATTTCCATAACTGCCAGCAGCTCAACAGAAGCTTTCTAGATATATGGAGATCATCCAGTCCAAATTATAATTGAGGAAATTGAGGTCCAAAGGATGATATGGGCATCCAGCTAAAAGCAAAGGCAGAAGAATACAGGTCATCCAGCTCTTACAAGGTCAGGCCTCTCTCCAACACACTACGAGAAGGGCAATACGCCCTCTCTCCTTTAGAGAGATGGATCTTTGAATCCTTCCATGGATCATTGAAATTCACAGATAAGCCCCGAACTTTTCAGCCAACAGGTCCAACTTTCCCCAGAGCTAAATCAGAGAGAAATAATAGAACATAGTTGATCAGAGTTTTATCTGCTTTTGTTTCCTCTTTTATTTCTTATGGGGTTGCTAATGAGCAGTGAAATGGCCAAAAAATCAGAAAAGCAGAGAAAACAAAGGATACAGAAAAATCCACCAAGTGACTAATCAGCCCCAATGTGACTGAGTGTTAACACTAACGTATTTGGTACCCATCAAAAATCTTCACCCATTTTCAGATCTCAAAGAACCCAGGTGAATCTGGACCTGGTAGAACAATTTCTCTGGAATATAAACACTGGCCAGCCTCCCCCAGAACCGATTGAAGCTTGCCATAGGAAACTGAGGCACAATTACTCTCATGACAAGAAGCGCAGTTGTAACTGAACATAAAAATGGTCTACTGGTGAGTCATTTCCAAGCACAATTCCTTCACCTTCTCATCTTCTGCCCCGGACAAGTATAGGCAACAGATGATCTTCAGACTGGGGAGAGGAAAACTGAGGTGTTCCTTTCCAATTCCAAGCATGCGCACACACACGAGGGACGTGAAATCGGCCGGCTTCTTCCGGAAGAGCTGTCCTTCCATCCATGCCAATACAGACAAATAGACAGATGCCAAAGGGCCAAAGTCCTGGAGAGTGTTTTCCTGGGGTGGCTAACTTACCCACACTGACTTTCTTGGGCTCACATCCTCCACACCAGCCCCACCCCGCCATGTGTTAGAGAGCTTCCATGGTCATTGCTGAGTCCATCTTCCTTCACACTCTTTTATCTCCGCCCCACCCTCCCAATCCCAGATAATCCCCATCCCTTGGCCTTTAAAACCATTTCCCCCAGCCATTAAAAAGAATGAAATAATGCCATTTGCAGCAACATGGATGGACCTA
The DNA here is from genome assembly GCF_964341445.2 of Mesoplodon mirus. Classification (NCBI taxonomy): domain Eukaryota; kingdom Metazoa; phylum Chordata; class Mammalia; order Artiodactyla; family Ziphiidae; genus Mesoplodon; species Mesoplodon mirus. The sequence goes on along the minus strand of NC_138977.1, from coordinate 8,290,201 downwards.
GAGGTTGTCATACTGAGTAAAGTAAGTCAGACAGAGAAAGAGAAATATCATATGATATCACTGATATGCAGAATCTAAAAAGAAATGATATCAATACAAATGAATTTATTTACAAAACAGAAACAGACTTAGAGAACAAACTTATGGTTACCAAGGGGGAAGGGTGAGGGGAAGGGAGTTTGGGATTGTCATGTCCACACTGCTATATTTAAAATGAATAACCAACAAGGACCTACTGTATACCACAGGGAACTCTGCTCAATATTATGTAACAACTTAAATGGGAAAAGAATTTGAAAAAGAATAGATATGTGTATATGTATAACTGAATCACTTTGTTGTACACCTGAAACTAACACAACAGTCTTAATCAACTGTACTCCAATAAAAAATAAAAAGTTAAAAAACAAAAATTTCCTCCCATCCTTCCGAGCAACTACCAGCTCCTGTTGCCCAGACCTACCCAGAGTTTCAGATATTTTCTCCCGGCTTGTCTCCCTGTTAGCAAGGAAAAAGAGGATTTTTCTAATTCTGAGAGCAATGGATAGAGGAGCCAGAAAAAGAAAGTGACCCCTGAAAAGGTCTGGTCTGAAGGTGAAATATCTAACAAACTCAGCCCCATCTGCCAACCAGGCTGACTATTCTGGGGCTCATCTCCTGTTTCTGTGAGTAGCTATCCCCTTCCTGGCTTTTTTAGGTGCAGATTCTAGGAAGGGTGAGCAGAATGTAAGAGTAGAAAATTGATCTATTCCCCCAAACAATCCATTTCTGGTTGTTGCTGTGTGAGTTGAAGCTTTCTTTGTTAAAAAGCTTTATATATCCATCTATTAGGATAATGCTGTGTAACTTGATATCAACTCCCATCAGCAGAAAGAGAGAAAGATACCGAATTTAATTTACCTACCAGATATGGTCATGTGAAATATCTCATTCAGACCCCTCAGGAACATGAGTACAGGGTCAAAGACACCACTGTGTGTCTCAGACCTGTCACAAAGGCTCCTGAGGAGAGGGGATGTGAAGTGAGGGCTAAAATTTCCACTTGCCTGCTTTGTATCCCAACCAGGACTGTAACCCCTGCAGAAAGGGGTGACTTCTTTTTCCTGTTTGTTTCTTAAAACAATTTCTTTCTATTTCTCTAGTGCCTAAGACTGGGAAGTTTCTCTCTCTTTTTCTAAAGGGAAAACTAAGTTTGATCACTTAATGAATGTGTTGTGTGTGGAAAATGCAAGGGGAATAACCTCGTTCAGATATGAAGAGTAACTGGGCCGAGTGAAATCAACAGCCAGGTTTTTAAAAAGCCCGTCATTGGGGCTTCCCTGGTGGTGCAGTGGTTGGGAGTCCGCCTGTGGCCTCTCCCGTTGTGGAGCACAGGCTCCAGACACTCAGGCTCAGCGGCCATGGCTCATGGGCCCAGCCACTCCGCAGCATGTGGGATCTTCCCAGACCGGGACACGAACCCGCGTCCCCTGCATCAGCAGGCAGACTCTCAACCACTGCACCACCAGGGAAGCCCGTCCCCATTTCTTGTACATTGTATGACTATAAGCATCTCTTATTAATTGCTGTTGATTAGCCAAAATGCAAATATTTAATTAAACCTTGAGAGATAAAATTGCACGTGAGTTATCTATCTAAGAGCACACAGGTCTGTACATTTCATCAAGATGGTTTAACTAACCATCATGTCTCTTATACCCAGTCTTTTTTGAGCAAGTTGATTGTTTTCTGTTTTGTTTTTTTTTTCCTCTCAAGTTCCCTAGAGGGATGGTGCTATTTTTTTCTAAAGTCATTTGTTTGTTGATGTGTATTTACTTTGCTTCTCCTCCTTATCCCATTAGAAGCACTGCTGATCACAGCACAGATGAATACTTTTGTTTAGTATCCTTGAAAATGTATACTCAAGAGTAATTATTGACCAGATTGAATGACAATGAAGCCTCTTAAGAGAAAAAAACACAGCTGGCAAGTGAAAAAACTCAGTTTTCCATCTTTTTTACATGCTTGTATTTCCTAGGGATTTTCTTGGTCCTGGTATTCTATGGATTTCCACAGGACAAGAGGGTCACTCTGGTATTGGTGGAGTGGGTTTTGAATGTTTACTTTAAGGACAAACACAGACTTCTATTTAGTTATTTAAAGAAACGGTAAAAATATAAACACACAGGACTGAACAGAAGTGGCTGGTGAGGTCTTCAATACAGGACTTATGAGATTGTTACTGAAGAGGATGAGGCAGGTGGCTTCCCTGGGCGGTTGCCAAGATGAACCCTCAACCACAAGGGCTAAACCTTGTGAAAAAAAAAAAAACCAAAGAACTGCCACTTATAGAACTACTGAAATAATGGCCTTCCCGATTTATTTATTTTTTAGTATTACCTATCCTTCCATGTATGATGGTGACAGTTAATACTCTGATGCATGTGTTTGTTTTTTTAATGGCTTCTATGTTGGTTCTGCTCATTCTTTTAAAAAATATTTTGAAAAAAAATATTTTGAAATTGTCTGTCTTATGAAAATGCCTGGAAAATGCTGGCCTAACGTACAGCTTTCTTGCTTATGTTTGATGCAATGGCTTCCGAATTCTAGTCAGCCCTCTGATGTGGTAAGAGTGTATGTCTACACAATGGAGAACATGTGGTTGTTTGTCATCTCCATGGTGCAGGGTACTGATCTCTGGGACCAGAAGCCACTACTGGAGTGTCTGACACAAAGTGGTTAAAGGAGGTGCTCTCCTTTAATGGAATGGAGCTAGAACAACTCAGGAATCTGCACATGCATTTGCCCAGGCAGCATGTGCTTCTCTTCTAAATGAGACTATTAGCCAGACCTTGACTCTGCTCTATAGGCTGCCTCTAAGGATTGTTTACACAGCATGAACCATGTCTCGGGCTCTGCAGAGTTAGGAAAATTACACCATTAACTGGGCTGAAAAGTACCCTACAAATGCTCTGAGGTATGACTCTAAGTGCAGGCATAACCACCTTGCTCTCTCAAGCGAGGAATTACTTTGTATTGTGTTTCTCTAACCACACAAACCATTCTGATATATAATATAAATATAATATAAATATTATATATAATATATATATATAATATATAAATATAATATAAAAGAAGCCTTCTTATATAAAGATGGCATTTACATATTTAAAATCATTTTGTGCATAGGATTCAAAGGATTACAAGAATCATGCTCAAGAAAAAGACCCCCTAAAATTGTTCTAGTTACAAAGCTAGGATTTTAGAGGTCAGCTGTTTATATTGACTAACTCAGATTTACTTTACTAATTTAAACTGTATAATTAAAATGCATAGCATAATAATTATTTTTATTGTCACAGTTGTAACATCCTTGAGATTTATTCTTTCATTCATCCATCACTGAGTTTCTTTTATGGGTCAGGCATTATGTGGGGTACTGGAGACACAAAATCATACAAATGCAATACAATAATTAATAAAAAATGGTAAGTTCTATGTCAGGAGCAAGCTGGGGCAGCTGAGAGCTATAAGCTACAGTATAATTCATGGCCAGATTGATGATTCACAAGGGAAACCAACCCTAACCTTCATCCCCTTTTTGCTCTTCTCCATACCTACCTTGGACACACACACCTTTTAAGACTAGCTAAGATGATATTTTCCATTCCTTTCTTTCCTGCCTCCCCTGAAGCATAGTAAGTTTGAAATTCTGAGAAACTGACTGATTTAAACCATGGGACTTTCTAGGGGAATAGTGATTTATCGGTACTGCTGAAACACTGGTCATTGATTTAAGACTCTTAGAGAATCTGCTGCTGAATTATCTGGTGCTTGTTTGAAAAGAAACTCAAATAACCACAGTCATCACAAATACACGAACGTGGAAATAGTGGCTTAGCTGGAGTATTGGAGGAAGGGATGGAGAGAGCTGCATGCAAGAGCTTGGGTGATACTAACAGCAGGGTAAATGCCGAGGACAGCTGACTTCAACACAACCCTACAATTGCTACTGGGAGAGGACCAGAGTGAGCCCAAATGAAACCTGCAAGCAGCTGGAGAGCCCCTCAAGTTCAATGCAGAGACTTTCATTCTTGTGCACGGTTATTTAGACTGAAAATGGAAACGTGCAACTGTGAGGCAGATCTCATTCATGCATAATTGAAACACCCAAGGGTAAAATAGTGAGGCACAATGGATGACACCTGATAAAAAGAGAGCAAGGCAAGAGAAGAAGTTACAAACAAGACACAAGACCCTGGGGACCACAGAGAAGAATACCTGACATAGGCCAAATAATCTCAAATAAAAATATCCAAATTACTAGACAATGTAAATATAAAGACAAATGCATGGAAGAAGCATGAGGATTGGGGAGGAAAAAATTGCTTAGAATATGAAACACTCGAGGGATGAGTCAGTGGTGAGTGAAACTCTTATTCTGACAAAATGCAACCAAAACAGCATTTATGTAGTGTTCTCATATCCAGAGGAACTAAACAGAATTAAACTAGTACCTAAAGAAGTTACATTCTAAATGATACATAATATGTATATAATATGTATACAATACATACATATATAAAACTATGGACCATATGTATGCATAAATATTAAAATTTTCTTAACTTACAGGAGAGAGCAGTAGTGTGTGTGTGCATGTGTGTATCTGTATACAGTCAGCTTCCTAGTTATGAAGGATCAATTCCATTTCATTGAGAGATTTGCAAAAAAATAAGTATTGTGACAAGTATTTTAAGAAGAAAAGTGACTGGCTGGGAAACAGTGAACAAGTAGTATAGTTGTCTTGTCCATTTTTCTTGCAAACTCAAGTATTTTATTGAGTACCTGTCATGGGCCAGGGACAATTCTGGATCCTCTGGACTATTCCATTTAATTCCCACAAGAATTTCCTGCAAGGCATTATTGCTTCCATTTCAGGCTGGAGATTCTGAGACTCAGAGAAATTAAGTCACATTGCCTTATCTGGTATAAACCCAAACACTTCCCATCACACACGCCTCCATTCTCTTCGAGAGATGAAACTGCAAGTCTGCCTAGAAAAGTTCTCACAATGCAACTTTCTAGTGTTGTGTTAGAAATTATTTTATTTATTTATTTTAAAATTATTTTTCAAATTATTTTCCCATTTAGGTTGTTACATAATATTGAGTAGAGTTCCCTGTGCTAGACAGTAGGTCCTTGTTGGTTATCCATTTTAAGTATAGCCATGTGTACATATGATGTACATTTTCATTAAGCAATGTGAATATTGCAAAAATAAAGCTACTTTTATTTCCTTTTGTTAAAAAAATGAGAGAGAGCGAAGCTGTTAGATTGCTTAATGGTTCTGCAGTTTGGTTCTGTATTTAGGCCCATTCTTGCTCCCATCCGTATCCCTTGCAATGAGAAGGAAATCTAAAGAGATGCATCCATACCAATGAGAACCTGAGCTAGTTGTAAGGAAATGATCCTGCCAGATACCCTATGAATTTACCATCTATGTCTTTACTAAGAAAGTTATAATGAAGCATCTAACTTCATGCCATCAAAAGATTATTATATGTTTATGTACAAGGTATTGAGAATTTGAAGAACTTTGTCACAGTTCCCGCCTTCCAGGGACTCCAAGTAAACCTGTGTGTAAACATGTACATATATGTACTTGTAACTATGTACTTGTAACTATGTGTAAGGCAAGTGATAAATGCCTCTTGAGAGACATGGAAAATAAGAACAACAGGAATTGGAGACAAGAAAGATCATCTAAGCCTTGGATTCATTCAGCTTCCAACACATATGCCTGCAGAGTTTGCATCCACATAGCAAACGTTCCTACCTCAGCTCTTTTCTGATGATGGAAAAATGGCTTTGCTTTCAAGAATCATGGTCTCAGATTCCGGAGGACCTATTAAGGTAGTAGGTAAACCTAGTCCAAGCCTGTCACAAATGTGGAAACTGAGGTTTAGAGGGGCTAAGTTACTTATTGAGAGTAACTATGTTACACTGAAAGTCTTGAAAATAAAACTTTTAGCTGGAAATCAAGACTGGCTCTAAACCAAATGGAAAACATTGAACTGCGGGAATCAGACAACCATGGTTTTAGTTAGATCAATAGTTTTGTGGTTTTTTTCTAATATGTTTATTTAACTCCATCTTCATTGTCCTGAAGTACACACACACATGCACACACAGGCACATATATACACACACATCACTTTTATAAAGTATGCTTTTTTTTAACATCTTTATTGGAGTGTAATTGCTTTACAATGTGGTGTGAGTTTCTGCTGTATAACAAAGTGAATCAGCTATATGTATATATATAACCCCATATCCCCTCCCTCTTGGTCTCCCTCCCACCCTCCCTATCTCACCTCTCTAGGTGGTCACAACTGATCTCCCTGTGCGATGCAGCTTCTTCCCACTAGCTATCTATTTTACATTTGGTAGTGTATGTATGGCAATGCTACTCTCTCATTTCGTCCCAGCTTACCCTTCCCCCTCCCCATGTCCTCAAGTCCATTCTCTAAGGCTGTGTCTTTATTCCTGTCCAGCCCCTAGGTTCATCAGAACCTTTTTTTTTTTTTTTAGATTCCATATATATGTGTTAGTTTTTGCAGCCTGGAACATATTGTTTAACTTCAGGGGTGGCTATCTCTTCCATCTGTACAAGGAGAACCAATGAATCAATGCTTTCTGTGGTCATCTCCAATCAATGGGATACCAGGATTTAATAATTCTAAATTAATATTCAGCATCTGCCTCCTTCTAATTTTACAGTCTCCTTCTTTCTGAATTAATACTTTTTGTAGGTGTCCATGCCCTATATGTTTGCTTTGCAGCCAAGGGCACAAAAATTGTGAAACAATCCAGCACCTTTCCACTTTGCATGGGGTCTTTAAGCAAACTCATAGCAGGTCTGAAACTAGAATTGAGGTGTTTAAACATTCTCCTGTTACGTTCCTTTTCCCTGGCACCATATTCCATCCAACTTTGCCTGATTCATTACCTATTCACTTGGAACCTGACAATATCAAAGTTATCTGGGTAGTTAATAATTTTCCTACCCCATTCCCATCTGAGGTGACCTGTGCAAATTGACTTTGTCTTCCTGAGGATAAAGTCCCCACATTGAATTCTGAATTTGTAGAAGCACTTCTAATGGTAGCAATTTCAGATGAGGTAGACAGGGATCTACAGTAGTCTGTCTTATGAAACACTCCTTTTCTCATTCCCAAATTAAAACTAAGAATAAACTTTTTACACAGGTTCACAGACCCTACAACAGAGTAAAACCAAAGCAACCTTTAATGTTCCCCCAACTTTTCCACACCCAGTGAGGGCTTCCTCACCCCAAAGAAGATGAAAGGGTTTGATGCCACTCTTCCAGACTGGGTGAAAAAAATTCCAGGGCCCTGGCAGGACAGGGTAAGTGGTTCTAGCAACTTGAAGAACCCCAGGAAAGAACAGCTACCTCACCAGCTGGACCATGTTCCTAAGGCATGTTCCCTTAGGTTCCTTCTGAGAGAACCAGGAGGCACTGAGAGTGGCTTTATTTCCCACAAGGTGAACAGCTAGGCTGTTAGTGGCTGGGCTGCTTAAGGGCCTACTTAAGTCCTGTCTCCCCCATCCCTGGACTCTGACCAATACAAGGCACAAGGGAGAGGCCAACAAAGATGGATGACATTTTTTTTCATAAGGAGCTTTGAACTCACTATGTTTTCTCCCAGTGTGGGTGGTAGCTTCTCTCTCTTAAACTGAGTGCCATTTCTACTTAAGAGATGTTGTAAAGGCAAGTGGTATCTATTAAGAAATGGTACATAGTATATCAGTGCTTCTCAACCCTGGATATATGTTCATTTATATATGCATCTATGTACTGTTTCATCTATGAGTTGTTTTTATTTTTTATGTGGGCACCCAAGTCCTACCTGAGAAGTACTATATCAGAATATACAGGGCTGGGTCCATGTGTCTGTTAACCTTTCAATTATCTGTTGAAAAAGTGTCTTTAGTTATTAAATCTTGTATTCATTTGGAGCTATTGAACTTAATATGATTATGATCAAATGATTAATTATGCATATGTTTATCCTTTTGTTATGGGATTAGATTATTTTTACTCTCATGATTTTTAAAAATCTTCTGAAAAAGAGTTAATACTTAAATCAACCAACCATTAGGTTGAAAGATTGTCCCTGGCTTGTCCACTGATGGCCACTGGGGGATATTGGCTCTTTAGGCAATTCTAGCTCTAATAAAAATTCTATAACACTTTAAAAAATTGCAGGTGGATGCTTAAACTCAGGGTAAGTAGATAGCAATGTTGTAAAGCAGCTGATGCTGGTCCACAGCTTGTGGGGAGTCTACTATGGTGGAAAAACCTTGGCTTACCTGTCCCATCACACCGAAGCCCCTCCAGGGAAACACACCTGGTCTGAGAAGTCCACCCAGGGCAAAGCAGTCAGGCCACCTCTTTTTGGACAGATGCTTCTGGTTAAAACTATCTAATAAATCATATCCAAATTTCTCTACTGGTGGTTCAACCTGCAATAGGAGAGAGGAAGTAAAAAAGATGAAGTGCAGGGCTTCCCTGGTGGCGCAGTGGTGGGGAGCCTGCCTGCCAACGCAGGGGACACGGGTTCGAGCCCTGGTCGGGGAAGATCCCACATGCCGCAGAGCAGCTGAGCCCGTGAGCCACAACTACTGAGCCTGCGTGTGGCGGTACTGAAGCCCGCGTGCCTAGAGCCCGTGCTCCACAACAAGAGAAGCCACCGTAATGAGAAGCCTGTGCACCGCAACGAAGCCTAGCCCCCGCTCGCCGCAACTAGGGAAAGCCCGCGCGCAGCAACGAAGACCCAAAGCAGCAAAAATAAATAAATAAATTAATTAATTAATTTTAAAAAAAGATGAAGTGCAGTGAGTAGCAAAGGATGAACATGTCTAAGGGCAGCTGAGAAAACAAGCGGGAAGTGGTTAGGTTTTAAAGACCACTCTGAGAGTCCACTGATGGACTCTTGGATGTCTAAGAACACTCTAAACTGTAATCGATCAATATGTTACAATATTACACTGCCAAATGTTTCCACAGTAAGGAATAATGACTTTCAGAATGCTATCAGTAAAATGGAGAATAAGTGGGAATTCAGGAGGTGAAAGATAGTTAAAATTTCCATCTGGAGAGGAGCACACATTTTGTTAATCCAAATTCACATTCTAGCCCTGACACTCCTCTTCATGTAATCTTGGCAAGATACTTACATTTTCTAGACATCAGTTTATTCATCTACTTTACGGGATTAATGATAATAGCTTTATAACAACAGTAAAGGGATTAAATAAAATACTGTGTATAAAGTGCCAGACACAGAGCAATTATTGAGTAAAGGTTAGAGATTCTGATTAGTGATAGATAATAGAAGGGATAAAAAACATTTTTACTAAAGTTAACTAAAGTTTACATCTTTTAAATAAGTAGGATGCTAGACTAAGACTAAAATCTCATCTCGTTTTAATGGACAGTACTTTAGTCTGCTATAGAAATTCTGTAAATGAAAAGAAAAATGTATTCAGGATAAGAGGAAAACTTATAAAGGTAACATTTATAGAATCAAATGATAATTATCTTCCATTTACTTATTCATTGTGGATCAGACTTTATGATACACGTGCTAGCTTTGAGGTTACATAGGAGTAGAAATTGCTTAAGTTCTTGATTCAAACAGACTAGGGTCGAATCTCACTAGATATGTGACTTTAGGCAAGTTTTATAACCTCTCAGAGGCTCAGATAACATTAATAAAATATTCAGTCCTCAAAGATAAGTAGCCAACTTCAGGTGTGATTGTCTCCCTTCAAAGCTTTGATTATCTACCTGCAGTTTCCCTCCTCTTTGTCCTGTGACCCTCAACTGCTAAGCATATGACAGATCCTCTTGTCCTGGTTCATCATGTTGACCTTGACCCACAGTCATCTAACCTGGCATTAACACTGGCAATAAAAGGGCAAGCACGCAGAGCACAGGGAGATCAGCTCGGTGCTTTGTGACCACATAGAGGGGTGGGATAGGGATGGTGGGAGGGAGACACAAGAGGGAGGGGATATGGGGGTATAGGTATACATATAGATGATTCACTTTGTTATACAACAGAAACTAACACAATATTGTAAAGCAATTGTACTCCAATAAAGATGTTAAAAAAAGGGGGGTGGGCAAACATTACCAGAGGACTCTTCCCAAAGAGAAGGAAGGGCCAGGACTACCAAGAATCTTCTTTCCCTTCTCTGTAGTCTCATATATATGTGTGTGTGTTTGTGTGTGTGTGTGTTCAGGTAGAGGGGCAAGTGGGTTTCAGGAGCCTCAGAAAGGCCGCTATACATTTTTTATATTCCTCTGGAAATTTGCTTATAACAGTAGCTCCGGCGATAGCTTAAACAATGTCTACTACTGGGATCCATAATATTCTATTTTTTTCATTGATTCATTTATTTGTCAATTCTCTAAAGGTTCACCAAACCCTTGCTATTTTCCAGACACAGTTATAAGTTTGAAAGTCAGAAGGTTTAGCGAGGTAAAGGCCCACAGGCAATTATTTTTATAAACTGAGTTGTGTGGGGTTGAGAGTCTGGATAAAAGAGCTGGGAAAGGAGGGAATATGCTTGAAGGTTGAGTCTATTGCTTCATGCAACCTACCTCCAGAAATTTGTATTAGAGCCCTGTGTAAAGAGGGCTTGAAACAAAAAGCTCAAGAAACTATTTTAATGAGATTCCAGGAGACATATGTTCATTGGGTTACTTTGGTGTCTACATGTGACCTAGGGTTAGAAATGAAAATATTGTCCTTACTACTGGGTAGAATGGCTTTAAATCACTGAAGACCCCAATGACTGTTTTCCTAACATTCTCAAAGGGTACACAGTACTTTTGGTCTGAGTGCCAAGAGTTTCATTAAGGGCACCAGGAACAATGCTCATAGTGAGGGGGTTTGCAGAGAGCACATAAATGAAAAAGGCCACAGTTGGACAGGAGGACCATGATGTGTAACTACATATTGTAACCAGCTACCTCGTACCTAAGCACATGGAAGATATACCCAGGGACTATAGAAATCACGAAGTGAAGTCTTGCAAGGGAATGAGATGATGTATGAACACATAGAGTAGAAGCCAGTGAGATGAAAGTCACTACTGTTAATAGGATCCCTCATCTGATGTAATTGTCATGTCATGTTTCCACCTAATTACAGATTCACTTGGATTAACAACATGTTATCAATGGGACAGTTAAAAAGGATCTTGTTAGTCATTTCAACCTTAGTACGATGTATTTTAATCAGATTGCTTTCCTAAAGTCAAGCGATGATTAGATTCTGCTTCTCTATAGGAATGCGAGTTTTGAATGATAGAAGAAGTGTAGAAAGAGGACAGTTTTTGTCACTGTAATTGTTTGTTTTTCTTTTTGTTTTTGTAACATAGGACACTTCAAGGAGGGTCATGTCTGCATATACCGATAAAGATTTGCACAGCCTTAAAGTCTTGCAATGATGTGGTACCTGTGGGAGAGGAGAGAGCACATTAATGGACAATGCTGAAAAATGCCAGAAGGTAGCTAGGAAGGTGCAGGCAAGCTTTTAAATTTAGACTTGATGAGAGAGAACCTCATCCTCAACCTTCTTTGCCTCATCCCAGCTAAGCATAAATTTCTTTCACTTTTCTCAGATTGCCAGTTTCTGCCACCAATCCTCGTGTATCCCGTCAAGCTTGGGGTATTAAATGGTGAGGTGGGAAGGAGAGTTGAGCCTGGAACATGAGTCTCTGCCCTCAGTCTTCTTTTACAAATCAGCTGCAATGGACACAACCAGCCAGCTCTAGCCTTGTTCTTCTTCAGTGAGAGTCACATAATTTAATCGATAAATATCTGTGTGTACTTTACAAGAGAAACAAAATGCTAGCTTGATAGAAATATATGTTTCTAAACACGCTCCTTTCCATTATTAACTAATATTTGCCATGTACATGCAGGATACATACAAAGCACTGTATCATTGGTTTAAAAAGGCAATTTGGCTTCTACTATGTTAATCCAAATGTTCCAATTAGTTTAGTGCTTTCATAATTATGTATAATTCAGTTTGCATTTATTCATGAAATGTTTATTTCTATAATTGTAACAAGCACTTAAATTAATTACACTCTAACCTCTTGATTCTATGGGCCAACTGTTGAGTCTTTTTGTTAACGTTTTAAACTCATGCCCTTTTATTTTTGAATTCCACCGCCCCACCGCCTGTCTTTGATGTGTTGTTTCTTATCCTTGTTTGGAAATCTCTATGGAATCTTCTCAGAATAATCTTGCAGTTTTCTATTATGACTGAAACTTTGCATTTTAACAGTTGTCTGGAGATAGTTTCTTCCTTGTGAAATATCAGTTTTAATAACAGGAAAAGAAAAGTGCTATAAATCTGCACTAACTATATAAAGCTGAAGTCTCTGAGAGACTGATTAACATGTAGACTCTACACAGGTTTTTCAATAATTAGAGGATGTGCTTGCATGAAACCACGACTGCTCCAGCCTTGGAGCCATTTCCCAGGGCAGCCAGCAATTATTACAGCCTGGAGTACCTTTCTTCTATTCTATGCCTCTAGCTATTGAAGTTGTTTTCAAATAAAGGTCTCTTACTTTCTCAAAAAGTTAACATCACCTTGGAAGCACAACACTTTTCTGCTAATACCTTTGCCACTTGATTGGGAGAGAGCCCTCAGAGAGAAGGCAATTAGAAATTCCTAATCTGTTGTTCATCCACCCAGAAAAGGTTAAGAATATTCGGGTCTCTGATTACATGAACTGAGCAGAGGGCAGATTCGGGCTCCCGCGGTACCCTAGTTAACTGCCTGCCCTATTAGAGAAGGCTGGCGAACATTCTCTGCAGTGCACGCAAGTGAGTTCGCAGCTTTCTTGTGGGTTTAAGTATTTGTTTTTTTGTTTCTTTTTGTATCAATGAATTATAGATAGCAAATATATTATGAGAAAGATTGTCATTTTTCCTTTTGGTACAGTGCTCAGTATACTATCAGCATGCAATAAATGCTAAATGTTTGCCATGATGATTTTAAAGAAAAAACATTCATATGGTAGTTTATCACCAATAGCCACAAAGTTCTACTTTCTGATACATAATTGCTTGTATGGTCTGTTTGTAATGCAGCATTATGACAATTATAAAAAAAAGTAGCTTGCTTCAGTATATTACTTTTTTTCAATGAGTGCTGATGAAATTTTGACTCCATGATAAACTTTCAGAAACATAAGGCTCCTCCTTGGTGGGCTTGCTATTACATAAGCAACACATACTGTAAATGACAAGAGAAAATTTATCTCATGGGTCAAGGTAATTGACTTGGCATTTGATTATCCTTCACCCATTCTTTCTGTTCTGCCAATTCAACAATTTAATCAATAATTTGGCCAAATGGGCAAATTGAGTCCCGAACAAAAGTCTCTTTAAGCTGGAGTGGGCTAGGCAGTGGGTCTTTTTAAAAGATTATTTTCCATTATAGTTTATTACAAGATATTGAATATAGCTCCCTGTGCTGTACAGTAGGATTTTGTTTATCTATTTTATACACAGTAGCTTTTACCTGCCAATCCCCAATTCATGATTTATCCCTCCTCCAACTTTCCCCTTTGGTAACCATAAGTTTGTTTTCTATGTCTGTGAGTCTGTTTCTGTTTTGTAAATAAATTCATTTGTATCATTTTTTTTTAGATTCCACATAAAAGTGATACCATATGGTATATGTCTTTCTCTGTCTGACTCACTTCACTTAGTATGACGATCTCGAGGTCCATCCATGTTGCTGAAAATGGCATTATGTCATTCTTTTTTTTACTGCTGAGTAGTATTCCATTGTATATATGTACCACATCTTCTTTATCTATTCATCTGTTGATGGATACTTAGGTTGTTTCCATATCTTGGCTGTTGTAAATAGTGCTGCTATGAACATTGGGATGCATGTATCTTTTCAAATAAGAGTTTGTAGCTTTTATTGTTGGATAATAGTCCACTGTTTGAATATGTAACATTCTTTTTTTAATCAATTCATGGGTTTATGGATATTTGGGTTGTTTCTGTTTTTAAATTTGTTATAAATAAAACTGTTGTGATCATTTGAGTACAAGTCCTTGTATGGACATATATATATTTTTTATCTTGGGAAAACACTTAGGAATAGCATTACTGGGTAATATGATAAACGTCTCACTTTATGGTTGCCAAGCTATTTTCCAAATAGCTATATAATTTCACTTTCCCAACAGCAACATCCAGGAGTTCCTATTGCTCCAAGTTCTTGGCAATACTTGGTTCTTATTGCCATTCTTTCTACTACAACCTTTCTAATGGGGGTGTAATTTGCATTTCCCTAATGACTAATGATATTGCAACTTTCTTGCATGTTTGCCACTTATTTATATATTTTTCATATGTTATTTGGTGAAGAGTCAATGCAAAGCTTTTTACTGCTTTTTAATCATGTTGCTTTGTCTTATTATTAAGTTGTTAAAGTTCTTTATGTGTTCTGTAAACAAGTCTTTTACCAGATATGTTTTGTGAATGTATTCTCTCAGTCTGTGGCTTGTTTCTTTTTATCTTCTTAACAGTGCCTTTCAAAGAGAAAATGTTTTTAATTTTGATGAACTGAATCTAACAGTTTTTTCTTTTATGATCTGTGCTTTTTGTATCCTTGAAATGAGACATAAAAATTAGTTAGAAATCTTTGTCTATCTCAAGGTCACAAAAATTTCTATGTTTTCTTCTAGAAGTTTTATAGATTTACCCTTGCATTTAGGTCTGTGATCCATTTCAAGTTAATCTTTTATGTATGGAGTAAGGCAAGGATCAAGGTTCATTATTTTTCTTTTTGCTTTTTTTTGCTTAAGATTATCCATTTGTTCCAGCATTTTTTTTTCTTTTATTTGAGTGTCCTTGGTCCCTTTATGGAAACTCAGTTAACCATCTATGAGTGAGTCTATTTCTCAACTCTCTATTCTGTTCCATTGATTTGTATGTTTAGCCTTATTAGTATCCTTGTTATCTTTATAGTAAGTCTTAAAATCAAATAGTGTGAGTCTTCTGACTTTGTTGGTTTTTATTTTCTTCCAAATAGTTCAGCTATTATAGGTTCTTTGATTTCCATACACTTCTAGAGTTACCCTGTCAATTTCCAGTAAAAATCTTGCTGGGATTTTGGTAAGAATTGCCTTGAATCTCTAAATCGGTTTTAGGATAATTGACATCTTATCAATATTGAGTCTTCTGACGCATGGAAAAGACATACCCCTCGTTTACTTAGGAGTTTCTTGATCTCTCTTGTAATATATTGAAGTTTTCAGTGTACAGATCTTGCACATATTTTGTTAAATTTTCCTTATTTATTTCAAATTTGTAATGCTACTTCATATGATTTTATTTTATTAATTTCAATTTCTAATTGTTTCTTGCTAGTATATAAAAATACCATTAATTTTTGAATGCTGCAGCATTGCTTAACTCATTTACTCATGTTGGCATGATTTTTCGTTTGCTTCTACATAAAAAATTTTACTTAAACATTTCCAAACTAGAAAGGCAGATATTCTTGCCTTATACCTGATCTTAAGGGGAAAACACCCAGTCTCCTACCATCTAGTGTGGTGTTATCTACATATTTTAGTAGATGTTATTCATCAGGTTAAGAAAGTTTCTGTCTCCTTTACTGAGAACTTTTACTACAAATGGGTGATACATTTTATCAAATATTTACTTTTTTTAAACTCTATACTATGAATCATAATAATGTATTTTAGTGTGTTAAGGTAATGTTGCATTCCTGAGTTAAATTCCTTTTGTTATATTATCCATCTTACATGTTGCTGGATTTGATTTGCTAAAATTTTAAGAGTTTTTGTCTGGTTTTGGTAACTAGTGTAATGTTGGTTGCAAAGTGTGAGTTGAGGTGTTTTCCCTCTTCTTCTATTATCTAGAATAGTTTGGGTAAAACTAGTAATTTTTTCTGTCATCTATTTTTGGTAGAATTCACCACTGAAGCCATCTCAGCCTGGAGTTTTCTTTGTGGATCTTAATTCAAGTGTGTAGGCCCACTTAGCTCTATCTTGTTAGTTTTACCCACACATTTACCATTTTCTTTGCTCATTATTACTTTTTTGTATCTCAGATTTTCTTTCTAGGATCATATTATTTTCCTTCTTCTTGAAGTACATATTTTAGAAATTCCACTTAGTATGTCCACTCGATTTAATGCTCGAAAGAAAATTTCCACAAGGTGCCAGCACCATAATTATCCACTTACTAGCATCGGAACCATACAAGCCTTAGTTTTCTCTTGCTGTTGTAGATGACCTTTCCACGCACCTAGCCAGGGCCAGGACTCTCTCTTATACACCACACTTCATCCCCTTTTGCTATTCGAAGGTGTGGCTCCAGCCATCCTCTCCCACTACTCTACAATTTTGGCTTCATTCCCATCAGCCTAAAGGTATGCAGTCATTTCTATCATCCGTAAAGCAATGGCCTCTTAATGCCCACATCCAAATTTTGTATAGTTAGGATTTGACCAGAGAAGCAGAACCAGAAGTCTAAACACACACACACACATCCATAGATTTACACAAGAGGTAGAATCCGTTTATACAATTGCAGGGGCTGGCTGAGCAGTCTCTGTGAAAATGTCTCTGTCAAATGCTGAAGCCGGAAGTGGGTGGGCAGGCACTCGAGAATGGAAGATGATGAGCAGGCTGGACCCCTACAAGGACAGATTGAAACTTGTGTCCATTCTTGTAGCCTCTGACCTTGATGACAAGGGTCCCCTTCAGAAGCCAGGACTCTTCTTCATGGAGGTGAACACACACACCTGAACCCAGGAGTGAGAGAAACTGAAGGAAGATCCGGGGCAAAGAGAGAGTAGTTGAAGGCCCAGCTGCTGCTTCACACAAAGGAAGTGAATCAGCAGATCAGCAAGAACACAGTGCCAATCGAAGTTCCAGAATATGGAACGATTTTATAATGTTTCTTCCCCTCTGCTGTCTGGAGTCTTTGCAACTTCGTAAAGTTAGGAGATATTCTTTATTTTCTCCCCTTTTCCCATCCCGAAACTGGAGGAAGTAACCTAGAAGAGGGAGGGAGAATACACATGGGAGATCCAGATAATGTTTTTACTTCCATGTTAGAACCTATAGTAATAAATCCTACTTACATTGGGAGTAGGAAAAAAGAGCTTTGGATGAGATTGAGATCAAAGATAAGATGAAAAGGACAAATCTTAAATACACGAATGGTACTTAAATACGTGAATGGTACTGAAAGTACCTGAAAATTGATGGAATCCTGCCAAGGTGTTGAGGAGAGGTTGACTCTGACAGCAGTGGGTGATGAGGGATTTAAGGGGGTCACAATAAAGGCATGAAGACCAAGCAAGAAGCTTATGAAGATCAGTCAAAGGATGAGAATGGTCTAATTATTCTTATAAATTTGTTAATTGGAAATATGACTCTGGCTAGAATAAAAAAGGAAGCGATATGTGAATCTGGTTGGACATGGGGGTGCAGAATAATTGAGACTTGTCCACAGTCACAGTGTTGGAACCGTGAATCAGAAAACTCGCCTTCTATTCTCAAGTTCCATGATTTCCATGGACAAGGCATTAAATTTCATTGAACCCCAGTTTCCTCTGTAAGGAGTAGATAATATTCACCTTAAGAGCTTTGGTAGGACTCAAGCCAAATGACTTATGAGAAAGCATTTTGAAAACTAAAAATCAGATTGTATTATTAAACAAACCAATAAAATTAACTTGATTTTTGTATTTTAAAACTCTAAAGTATTTTCTTTATTTCCAGGTTAGATGGTCAGGAAAATTGGGAAGAGAATAAAGTAAGATGGGAGAAGCACATGTGCCCATCATTTTGGACGGTGTGAAGAGACAGGCAGGAAGGAAAGAGTCCCTAATCCGACTGCCTGAGATTTGGTACACACAACTTTCATCCTCCTGGCAGGTGGATCGCACATCCTCCATCCAGCATAGTCTCATTTACGAGCAGTTTTGCAGGTAAGGGTGCTGCAGCTTCTTACTTGCGAAAACATTTCCAAAGCCACTAATAAAAAGGTAACACGCTATGTGCTATGAGAGATGACAAGCGTACCTTGGGATGAATGATGGGTAAAGACTTGTCATTTCTCTTTTCAAAATCAGGCCAGCACTGGCTCCTGTGGCTTGTTAGCAATTACATGTGGAAGCCAGCCCATTCAAAGTGGCCCTTGTAGAGCAAACAGTTTTCGGCTCTTGCCTTCAGTCTCTCTTTACATGATTTCAGGGCACTCCCATATGGGTTTGAGAAGAAGTTTTATTTTATTTATTTATTTATTTTCACCGTCCACAACCTCTTTATATACATATTTTTTAACATCTTTATTGGAGTATAATTGCTTTACAATGGAGTGTTAGTTTCCGCTCTATAACAAAGTGAATCAGCTATATGTATACATATATCCCCATATCCCCTCCCTCTTGAGCCTCCTTCCCACCCTCCCTATCCCACCCCTCTAGGTGGTCACAAAACACCGTGCTGATCTCCCTGTGCTATGCGGCTGCTTCCCACTAGCTATCTATTACGTTTGGTAGTGTATATATGTCAGTGCCACTCTCTCACTTTGTCCCAACTTACCCTTCTCCCTCTCCGTGTCCTCAAGTCCATTCTCTACGTCTGCATCTTTATTCCTGTCCTGTTTCTTCAGAACCAGGTTCTTCAGAACCTTTTTGTTTTTTGGATTGCACATACATGTGTTAGCATACGGTATTTGTTTTTCTCTTTCTGACTTACTTCACTCTGTATGACAGACTCTAGCTCCATCCACCTCAATACAATAACTCAATTTCGTTTCTTTTTATGGTTGAGTAATATTCCATTGTGTATATGTGTTACATCTTCTTTATCCATTCATCTGTTGATGGACATTTAGGTTGCTTCCATGTCCTGGCTATTGTAAATGGTGCTTCAAGGAACATGACTCTTTATCAATTTTGGTTTTCTCAGGGTATATGCCCAGTAGTGGAATTGCTGGGTCATATGGTAGTTCTATTTTTAGGTTTTAAGGAACTTCCATACTGTTATCCATAATGGCTGTATCAATTTACATTCCCACCAACAGTGCAAGAGTGTTCACTTTTCTCCTCACCTCCTCCAGCATTTATTGTTTGTAGATTTTTTGATGATGGCCATTCTGACCGGTGTGAGGTGATACTTCTTTGTAGTTTTGATGTGCATTTCTCTAAAGATTAGTGATGTTGAGCATCCATTCATGTGTTTGTTGGCCATCTGTATGTCTTCTTTGGAGAAATGTCTATTTAGGTCTTCTGCCCAGTTTTGGAGTGGGTTGATTACTTTTTTGATATTAAGCTGCGTGAGCTGCTTGTATATTTTAGAGATTAACCCTTTGTCAGTTGCTTCATTTGCAAATATTTTCTCCCATCTGAGGGTTGTCTTTTCATCTTGTCTATGGTTTACTTTGCTGTGCAAAAACTTTTAAGTTTCATTAGGTCTCATTTGTTTACTTTTGTTTTTATTTCCATTTCTCTGGCAGGTGGGTGTAAAAGGATCTTGTGATCTATGTCATAGAGTGTTCTGCCTATGTTTTCCTCTAAAAGTTTTATAGTGTCTGGCCTTACATTTAGGGCTTTAATCCATTTTGAGTTTATTTTTATGTATGGTGTTATGGAGTGTTCTAATTTCATTCTTTTACATGTAGCTGTCCAGTTTTCCCAGCACCACTTATTGAAGAGGCTGTCTTTTCTCCATTGTATATTCTTGCCTCCTTTATCAAAGATAAGGTGACCATATGTGCGTGGGTTTACCTCTGGGCTTTCTATCCTGTTCCATTGATCTATATTTCTGTTTCTGTGCCAGTACCATACTCTCTTGATTACTGTAACTTTGTAGTATAACCTGAAGTGCGGAAGCCTGATTCTTACAGCTCCGTTTTTCTTTCTCAAGATTGCTTTGGCTATTCGGGGTCCTTTGTGTTTCCATGCAAACTGTGCAATATTTTGTTCTCATTCTGTGAAAAATGCCATTGGTATTTTGATAGGGATTGCATTGAATCTGTAGATTGCTTTGAGTAGTATAGTCATTTTCACAAGTTTGATTCTTCCAATCCAAGAACATGATATATCACTCCATCTGTTTGTATCATTTTTAATTTCTTTTATCAGTGTCTTATAGTCTTCTGCATACAGGTCTTTTGTCTCCTTAGGTAGGTTTATTCCTAGGTATTTGCTTCTTTTTGTTGCAATGGTATATGGAAGTGTTTTCTTAATTTCTCTTTCAGATTTTTCATCATTAGTGTATAGGAATGCAAGAGATTTCTGTGTATTAATTTTGTATCTTCCTACCTTACCACATTCACTGATTAGCTCTAGTAGTTTTCTGGTAGCATCTTTAGGATTCTCTATGTGTAATATCATGTCATCTGCAAACAGTTACAGCTTTACTTCTTCTTTTCCAATTTGGATTCCTTTTATTTCTTTTTCTTCTCTGATTGCCTGGCTAAAACTTCCAAAACTATGTTGAATAATAGTGGTGAGAGTAGGCAGTCTTGTGCTCTTCCTGATCTTAGGGGAAATGGTTTCAGTTTTTCACCATTGAGAATGATGTTTGCTATGGGTTTGTCATATATGGCCTTTATTATGTTGAGTTACGTTCCCTCTATGCCTACATTCTGGAGAGTTTTTCTCATAAGTAGGTGTTTAATTTTGTCAAAAGCTTTTCTACATCTATTGAGATTATCATATGGTTTTTATCCTTCAATTTGTTAACATGGTGTATCACATTGATTGATTTTTGTATATTGAAGAATCCTTGCATTCCTGGGATAAACCCCACTTGATCATGGTGTATGATCCTTTTAATGTGTTGCTGGATTCTGTCTGCTAGTATTTTGTTGAGGATTTTTGCATCTATTTTCATCAGGGATATTGTCCTGTAGTTTTCCTTCTTTGTGACATCTTTGTCTGGTTTTGGTATCAGGGTGATGGTGGCCTCGTAGAATGAGTTTGGGGGTGTTCCTCCCTCTGCTATATTTTGGAAGAGTTTGAGAAGGATAGGTGTTAGCTCTTTTCTAAATGTTTAATTGAATTTGCCTGTGAAGCCATCTGGTTCTGGGCTTTTGTTTTTTGGAAGATTTTTAATCACAGTTTAAATTTCAGTGCTTGAGATTGGTCTGTTTATATTTTCTATTTCTTCCTGGTTCAGTCTGGGAAGGTTGTGCTTTTCTAAGAATTTGTGCATTTCTTCCAGGTTGTCCATTATATTGACCTAGAGTTGCTTGTAGTACTGTCTCATGATCCTTTGTATTTCTGTGGTGTCAGTTGTTACTTCTCCTTTTGCATTTCAAATTCTATTGATTTGAGTCTTCTCCCTTTTTTCGTTGATGAGTCTGGCTAATGGTTTATCAATTTTGTTTATTTTCTCAAAGAACCAGCTTTTAGTTTTATTGATCTTTGCTCTTGATTTCTTCATTTCTTTTCCATTTATTTCTGATCTGCTCTTTATGATTTCTTTCCTTCTGCTAGCTTTGGGGGTTTGTTTTGTTTGTTTGTTCTTTCTCTAATTACTTTAGGTGTAAGTTTAGGTTGTTTATTTGAGATGTTTCTTGTTTCTTGAGGTAGGATTGTATTGCTATAAATTTCCCTTTTAGAACTGCTTTTGCTGCATCCCATAGGTTTTGGGTCATCGTGTCTCCATTGTCATTTGTTTCTAGGTATTTTTTGATTCCTCTTTGGTTTTTTCAGTGATCTCTATATTATTTAATAGTTTATTTTTTAGGATCGATGTATTTGTATTTTTCACAGATTTTTTTCCTTTAATTGATATCTAGTCTCATAGCATTGTGGTTGGAAAAGATACTCAACACAATTTCAATTTTCTTAAATTTACCAAGGCTTGAATGTGACCCAAGGTATGTTCCATCCTGGAGAATGTTCCATGAGCACTTGAGAAGAAAGTGTATTCTGTTGTTTTTGGATGGAATGTCCTATAAATGTCAGTTAAGTGAATCTTGTTTAATGTATCATTTAAAGCTTGTGTTTCCTTATGTATTTTCATTTTGGATGATCTGTCCATTGGTGAAAGTGGAGTGTTAAAGTCCCCTTCTATGATTGTGTTACTGTCGACTTCCCCTTTTATGGCTGTTAGCATTTGCCTTATGTATTGAGGTGCCCCTATGTTGGGTGCATAAATATACACAATTGTTATATCTTCTTCTTGGATTGATTCCTTGATCACTATGTAGTGTCCTTCTTTGTCTCTTGTAATAGTCTTTATTTTAAAGTCCATTTTGTCTGATATGAGAATTGCTACTCCAATTTTCTTCTGATTTTTATTTGCATGGAATATTTTTTTCCATCCCCTCACTTTCAGTCTGTATGTGTCCTTAGGTCTGAAGTGGTATCTTGTAGACAGCATATATACGTGTCTTGTTTGGGTATCCATTCAGCCAGTCTATGGAGCATTTAGTCCATTTACATTTAAGGTAATTATCAATATATGTATTCCCATTATCATTTTCTTAATTGTTTTGGGTTTGTTATTGTAGGTCTTTTCCTTCTCTTGTGTTTCCTGCCTAGAGAACTTCCTTTAGCATTTGTTGTAAAGCTGGTTAGGTGGTGCTGAATTCTCTTAGCTTTTGCTTTTTGGTAAAGGTTTTAATTTCTCTGTTGAGTCTGAATGAGATCCTTGCTGGGTAGAGTAATCTTAGTTGTAGGCTTTTCCCTTTCATCACTTTAAATATGTCCTGCCACTCCCTTCTGGCTTGCAGAGTTTCTGCTGAAAGATCAGCTGTTAACCTTATGGGGATTCCCTTGTATGTTATTTGCAGCTTTTCCCTTGCTGCTTTTAATATTTTTTCTTTGTATTTAATTTTTGATAGTTTGATTAATATGTGTCCTGGAGTGTTTCTTCTTGCATTTATCCTGTATGGGACTCTCTGTGCTTCCTGGACTTGATTGACTATTTCCTTTCCCATATTAAGGAAGTTTTCAACTATAATCTCTTCAAATATTTTCTCAGTCCCTTTCTTTTTCTCTTCTTCTGGGACCCCTATAATTCTAATGTTGGTGTGTTTAATGTTGTCCCAGATGTCTCTGAGACTGTCCTCAATTGTTTTCATTCTTTTTTCTTTATTCTGTCCTGTGGTAGTTATTTCCACTGTTTTATCTTCCAGGTCACTTATCTGTTCTTCTGCTTCAGTTATTCTGCTCCTGATTACTTCTAGAGAATTTTTAATTTCATTTATTGTTTTGTTCATTATTGTTTGTTTGCTCTTTAGTTTTTCTAGTTCCTTGTTAAATGTTTCTTGTATTTTATCCATTCTATTTCCAAGATTTTGGATCATCTTTACTATCATTACTCTGAATTCTTTTTCAGGTAGACTGCCTATTTTCTCTTCATTTGTTTGGTCTGTTGGGTTTTTTTCCTTGCTCCTTCATCTGCTGTGTATTTCTCTGTCTTCTCATTTTGCTTAACTTACTGTTTTTGTGGTCTCCTTTTCTCAGGCTGCAGTTTTTTAGTTCCCATTGTTTTTAGTGTCCGCCCCCAGTGGGTAAATTTGGTTCAGGGGGTTGTGTAGGCTTCCAGGTGGAAGGCACTGTTGCCTGTGTTCTGGTCAATGAGGCTAGATCTTGTCTTTCTGGTGGGCAGGACAGCATCCCATGGTGTGTTTGGGGCATGTGTGAAATTTTTATAATTTTAGGCAGCCTCTCTGCTAATGGGTGGGGTTGTGTACCTGTCTTGCTAGTTGTTTGGCATGCAGTGTCCAGCCTTGGAGCTTGCTGGTCATTGAATGGAGCTGGGTCTTATCATTGAGTTGGAGATCTCTTGGAGAGCTCTTGCCAATTGATACTACGTGTGGCCGGGAGGTCTCTGGTGTTCCAATGTCCTGAACTCAGCTCTCCCACCTCAGAGGCTCAGGCCTGACACCTGGCCAGAGAACCAAGACCGTGTCAGCCACAAGGCTCAGAAGAAAAAGGAGAAAGAAAAGAAAGAAAGAAAAAATAATAATAAAATAAAATAAAGCTATGAAAATAAAAAAAATTAAGAAGTAATAAAAAGAAAAAGAAGAGAGCAACCAAACCAATAAATAAATCCACCAATGATAACAAGCACTAAAAACTAAGCTAAGATAAACATATAAATCAGAAACTAGTCAGTTGCATACAGCAAATCCCAAGTCTACAGTTGCTCCCAAAGTCCACTGCCTCATTTTTAGGATGATTCATTGTCTATTCATGTCTTCCACAGATGCATGGTACATCAGGTTGATTGTGGAGATTTAATCCACTGCTCCTGAGGTTGCTGGGAGAGATTTCCCTTTCTCTTCTTTGTTCGCACAGCTCCTGGGGTTCAGCTTTGGATTTGGACCTGCCTCTGCATGTAGGTCTCCTGAGGGCATCTGTTCTGTGCTCAGACAGGACCAGGTTAAAGCAGCAGCTGATTTGGGGGCTCTGGCTCACTCAGGCCAGGGGGAGGGAGGGGTACGGAATGTAGGGCGAGCTTGTGGCGGCAGAGGCCAGCATAGTGTTGCAACAGCCTGAGGCCCACTGTGTGTTCCCCCAGGGAAATTGTCCCTGCATCATGGGACCCTGGCAGTGGCAGGCTGCAAAGGCTCCTGGGAGGGGAGGCGTGGATAGTGACCTGTGCTTGCACACAGGATTCTCGGTGGCTGCAGGAGCAGCATTAGCATTTCATGCCCATCTCTGGTGTCCACGCTGATAACTGCCGCTCACACTGATCTCTGAAGCTGGTTTAGGCGGTGCTCTGAATACCCTCTCCTCGCACATCCTGAAACAATGGTCTCTTAACTCTTAGGCAGTTCCACACTTTTTCCAGGATTCCCTCCAGTTAGCTGTGGTGCCCTAACCCCCTTCAGGCTGTGTTCACGCAGCCAACCCCAGTCCTCTCCCTGGGATCTGACCTGCAAAGCCAGAGCCTCTGCTCCCAGCTCCCACTTGCCCAAGGGGGTGAGCAGACAAGCCTCTCGGGCTGGTGAGTGCTGGTCAGCATTGATCCTCTGTGCAGGAATATCTCCTGTTGCTGCGCTCTCCTCCGTGGCTCCAAAGCTTCCCCCCCCCCCACCAACCCCCGTCTCCATCAGTGAAGAAGCTTCCTAGTGTGTGGAAACTTTTCCTGCTTCTCAGCTCCCTATCAGTGGTGCAGGTCCTGTCTCTATTCTTTTGTCTCTGTTTTTTCTTTTTTCTTTTGCCCTACCCAGGTACGTGGGGAGTTTCTTGCTTTTTGGGAAGTCTGAGGTCTTCTGCCAGCGTTCAGTAGGTGTTCTGTAGGAGTTGTTCCACATGTAGATTTTTTTTTTTTTTTTTTTGCGGTACGTGGGCCTCTCTCTGTTGTGGCCTCTCCCATTATGGAGCACAGGCTCCGGACGTGCAAGCTCAGTGGCCATGGCTCACGGGCCTAGCCATTCGCGGCATGTGGGATCTTCCCAGACTGGGGCATGAACCCGTGTCCCCTGCATCAGCAGCCAGACTCTCAACCACTGCGCCACCAGGGAAGCCCTGTAGATGTATTTTTGATGTATTTGTTGGGAGGAAGGTGATCTCCACATCTTACTCCTCTGCCATCTTGAGGGTCCTTTGAGAATAAGCTTTAAAATCAGTTTTCTTTCTCCTTTCCACTTTTCTCCCATTTTATTTTTTTTGTGATTTGATGAGGTTTTCATCCAGGATTTAAGGAGAAATGAGAATAGCAATCTTTTTGCATGTGATGATTTGGGTTATACTTGGACTTAGTATGGGAACACATGAGTTGATACTGACTCATATTAGAAATGGCAGTTGTACCTCAAAAATATTTCAAAGTCGTTTGAGCTGCAGCAGTGCCCTGTTTTTTGATAATATTAACAATAATGACAAAAAAAATTATTTTTCACTTAAAAAGTACCAGGCACTGGGTTTCCCTGGTGGTGCAGTGGTTGAGAGTCCGCCTGCTGATGCAGGGGACACGGGTTCATGCCCCGGCCCGGGAAGATCCCACATGCCACGGAGTGGCTAGGCCCATGAGCTATGGCTGCTTAGCCTGCGTGTCCGGAACCTGTGCTCCGCAATGGGAGAGGCCACAACAGTGAGAGGTCCATGTACCACAAAAAAAATAAATAAATAAAATAAAAAATAAAAAAGTACCAGGCACTGTTCCAAGTACTTATATGATTTGCCCCATTTAATCATCATTATAATGCCCCAATTATCCCCATTTTTCATATGAGAAAACTGAAGCACAAGAATATTAAATAATTCAGTTATTTGTTATATTGTATACACATACTTATATATATTTTACAAAAATGCAGTTATAGAAACTGCCAAATTATTCTCCCTAAATCACAATCCTGATTCTGTAATTCCCTAGCCCAGAAATCTTTAGTAAATATCCTTTGTCTATCAAATTAAGTATAAATACCTTATCCTGACATACCAGAGCTCTCAAATTTTGATCCTACCTCCCTTCTCCTCTGTTTTCCAGCAATTACCTAACACAATGGTCCTCAACCAGGAATGATTTTTGTCCCCTGGGGGATGTTTAGCAATGTCTGCAGATGTTTGGGGCTGTCACAACTTGGGAGATGTTACTAGCATCTAGTAGGTAGAAGTCAGTGACGCTGCTAAACATCCTGAAATACAAAGGAATATCCCTTCCCACAGCAAGGAATTATCTTGTCCTAACCATCTGTAGTACCAACACTGGAAAACTCTGACCTAAATTATTCTCTGGCCAAACTGGACAATTTGTGGTTTCTTAAATAGTCTCTGTGTGTTTCACCTTTGTAGCTTTCTTTCCATTATTCCTTCACTAAACAATCACAGAGCACCTACTATGTGCCAGGCCCTACTATGTGTAAGACATAATCCTTGATCTCACACTGACCAGTACCTGGCTTCCCATCTTTGTCCCTCTTCAATATAAAGATCTGCCTGCTCTTCCAGACCCCTCTCAAATGCCATTTTCCTATATAAGTTAAATCTTTGCTTTTTCATAGTTTTCAAAAATAAAATATTATGATATGAAGCTCTTGATATTAAACATAAGTTGATAAGAAAACTTACTCTTATATGATGATTTTAATATGAATATTTAAGTGTCATTTTTCACTACAGAAGTGTTTTAAAATCTTCTCAAATTTAGCATTCTCAATGTTGTAGAACAGATTAATTTTTATTCCCGATAAGGTTTTTTTTTTTTTTTTAAATCACAGATTTGGAAGTGAAAGTAGTAGGTTGCAGTGAGCATATTGTAGTTTTTGAAGAGGAGGATGTGAGAGGCTGTGCAAAAAGGCTAATACCCCTGTTTCATTTCAGCAATAAAAATTTTTAAATCAATTCAATAAGAGTTTATTGAGTGCCATTATGGGCCAGACACTGTGTTAGATGCTGAAATTTGAAAGGAACACTTCATGTTCTATCATACAATGAGTTCAAGTAAACATTTTTAATGCTTCAAAATGTTTTATTATAGAAGTAGAGGAATCCTTCACATGGATAAGTATTCTGATGACCAGGTAAATGTAGAGGTGATAACGGATGTACGTAATGAGGCATTGTGTCTTCCTAGTATTTTAGAAGAAACTTAAGGAGGGGAAACTAGGAATGCATGAATTATTGAGGGTCTTAACCATGACATTGATTAGGAGTAAATGGACAAGAGGATATGGAAATGACATGCAATGCTAAGTGTTCCACGTTTAAAGGCATGATTCCATATATGAACAATATAGTCTGCCATTCCAAAAATTATTCTTTTTTTGTTTTTGTTTTGTTTTGTTTGTTTTGTTTTTTGCCGTATGCGGGCCTCTCACTGTTGTGGCCTCTCCTGTTGCAGAGCACAGGCTCCGGACGCGCAGGCTCAGTGGCCATGGCTCATGGGCTCAGCCGCTCTGCAGCATGTGGGATCTTCCCGGACTGGGGCATGAACCCGTGTCCCCTGCATCAGCAGGCGGACTCTCAACCACTGCACCACCAGGGAAGCCCCAAAAATTATTCTTAATATGCCTAAACTTCCATATATTAGCATGTTACCAAAATTTGACTTATGAATATATTTGACACATAACATAAAGTTTTGACCCTCCCCTCTTTGTTCAGGCTCCCAGATTTATGGTAAGTAATTTCTGCCTTTTTGTCCAGAATCAAGTCATTGAAATCTGCCCTTTGGTTGCACAATCTTAGGGCTTCAATACAAAAAAAAACCGGATGAAACAAAAAAATTGCTATTCTTTTTAGGCAGATTATGCAAAGGATGCATCAGTCAAATTGCCTCTGTCAAGAGCCACAAGACATGTGTCAGTGTCCTCTAAACTTTGGCTGCAAAGTTTGAGAACCATCATGCTAGAGATGTTAATTTCATAGACAGCCCGAGTCTACATCCTGGCCATGCCTAAATCCTTCCCCAATGCCCTTTCACTGCTGTGGACCTAGAGCAATGAGTATCCATGGTAAGTGATTTTGGTCCCAGGAGGACACTGAGAATTATCAAAATTGGATTATCTTAAATAACAAAGAATCCTTGTTTTCTAGAAGGGGTGCTGAGTGGGTCACCATGGAAAACTATCAGGGCCTGATGAGTTAGTCAGTCTTCTTGGACCATTGGAATCTAAAGCTTTGCTTCTCCTTTTTTGTCCTTAAGTTTATGTATCCCATCATATCCATTCAGCTCTGGGGGAATTGTGACCTATCTCACACCCCAAAGAGAGAGAGAAATCTCCCTGGCCCTGTCTTTTAGAGGGCCTTGACACAGATGCATATGACCCAAAGCAGAGCTGCCTGAGATGAATTGGGGAGAGTAAGTACAAAAGAAAATTCTACATTTACTACTGATGATGGAGCATCTGAGTAGCATTGACAGCTGTCCTTGAATACGTTATCCTACACATTAGAAACCTCACTATTCTGTCCTTCCACCTTAATGGGGGATGTGGGTTGTGTGTGGCTGTAGACTGGGGATACAGGTATCGGATGCACTCACCAAGCCAGTCTTTTCTGTGTCTGAAACTATTTTGCAATATTCCCCATTTTGCCACCGGCTGGTTCATCAGTTTCAGAAATAAGCGTTACAAGACAATGTTAAAAGCATTCATTGTGTGAATCCAACAAGGACCAGCAGTGTCGGCATGGTCTTCTTAAGCCAGGAGCATGCCGTATTCTCCGAAAATGCCACCTGTAATAGCATATTTTCTTGAGTTCATAGCTTCCCCAGAAAAACAATCATAAAGGTGGCTCCTAAAATTCAAAGCATTAGGCATTTGTAAAAAGAACTTCATATATGAGATGAGGACATTTTCTGCTGAATTTTTAAACACGGTTCATGGGGCCCCCTACAGTCAGAATGAGTTTCAGGCTGAGATCTTTTTTTTTTTTTTCTTGAGTAAGTTTAGAGCTGGCATGGCAGATAATGAGAGCACTTTAGCTTGTATGACAAGGCGGGAGTTAGCGTCTCTGCCTGGCATTACTTTTTACCGAGTTGAATATGGAGGAAAGGAAAAGTAATGTTTGCTACTTCTGTATAAGTTTCATCAGAGAGGAAAAATATTTTAAGGGACAAAAATTCCCCAAGGGAAATTTTTAAATTTTATTTTATAATAGGCATTATTCTAACTTTGAATCCTTGAGAACGACTTAAGTAGCTGTGGTTTGTTTGGTGCGTGATGTCCAATAAAGCTGTTTTCTCTTCAGAGGATGGTACTGATTTGTTAAGCCTCAGCTAAAGGTCACCTGACACTCTAGTCAATTCTCTTTGAGCCTGAAGCTTTGAAAGGAAAACTTACCACAAAACACAGCATCCCTCTCTGTACTGCCTGGTCTCCGTGAGATGCTGTAAACAAAACATTGGTGAACTAAAACACAAGTAGACAGATCTTTGGAAATGATCTGGAAGAAATCTGGATAAACAAAGAATTGCTTCTGGGGAACCTGGCAGGACACATCACCCCACCTGGTCCTAAATGTAACTGATCAGGAAGTGACGTGTAGTTACACAGTGGATTCAGGGAAACAAATGATCTCCTAGAAGAGCTCTTGTTACAGAGATTTACCACATCGCTCCCCTTGCAGCCCTTGAGATAACGTTTATACAAACAAAGCAAACACATTAGTAAACAACTATCAGGACACAGGCGAGCAGTCCAGGCAAATACTATGAACCAGGGCCTCTTTCATTTTAGGGAGCAGGGAAAAAGGTCTGACTGCAAGATTTCTGATCCATGGAAGCTCTGCTTCTGACTAACGAGTGCTCATATCCAGTGTCTGAAAGTCTCATTTAAGTCTGGAACGCTGTTCTCTTCCTCCTCATCGTGGCCAATGTCCTTTCCTAAGGATCATCTAGTCTGCACTTCTTGCAAGTCAAAATATTTTTCCAGTTTTGCTCAAATCCTTTTTTCAAAATTACACATTAGGTGGGATTTTATTCACATTGGAGTGCTGCAATTTAGTGCACCTCCTTTGTCTGTGAAAATGGGTATAGTAATATACTTGCTTCATAGCGTTGTGAGAATTGAATGTAAAGCCCATGGGTAGTATCTGGCACATAGTATGTGATCAATGAATGTTATTACAAACAGGCCAAGACAAAAAATATTCAATAATTACATCAAACTTCCCCAATACATCTAGATTCCCAATGAAACCCATTAGAGCTTTTTTGGTTTTGTTTTGTTTTCAAGTACAAAGGAGAGACATGGTAAAGTACATTTCCCTAAGTTCTCTGGCTTTATTCCCTTTAGATCTCTCTTTATAATCTTCATGGTTTATTGGTCAAAGCTTCTTTTCATGGTGGACCACACTGTATGACCCACAAGTGAGAAGTGGAAACTGTTTCTTGGCATCTATGAGTTGTTGATTTTCTCGTTCACTATTTGTTAATTAGCAAGGTGATGTGAAGGTTATGACCTCTAGAGTCATCTCATGACCTGAGAAGTACCTTGACCCCTTGCTTCTACTTCAGCAACAGACCAATGGAAACCATAAGCTTGGTCAGCCCCCTGCAGGGAATAGCCCCTTCTCTGGGTATTAATGACATCAGAATTGATTATATCAACATAAACAACCTTCCATCCCTCCTCAGCTTCCCTCTAAGCCAGAGAAGGAGAGATGTCTCTCTCATATCACTTTCCATTTATCATTCCAGAAATGGTTTGATGAACACTTACCTAAAATTGGAAATTAAGGTGAATGCAGAGAGCTGTGAATTCCTTAGGGCTTACGTTCACAGGGTAGGCTTGGTTTGTATTTGAATCACCTGCAAATGTCACTCCTGTAAATCCAGGTGGTTTTCTGACTGGCTGGACCTGCCCCTATGTGAGAGAGGATTCAGCTGTACATATTAAGTACCACATTTTCATGGAGGATTTTTTTGTTGTTGAGTTGGGCTCTGTAACTCATTTCCGAAAGCACCCAAATAGTTTAAATTTTTATAAGTTTGCATGCACCCATCACTTCCCTTGAATAGCTAAGTAAGGAAGTCAGGGAGGGCTGAAGGGAAGTTTTCCTGTGAATACAGTGCTTGTGACTGGATTAACATTTTCCTGCTAGAATTGCACGTCCTCTTAGCTCTCAGAAGGTCCCAATTAGGCCTGACACATTGCCATCATAGCACACACACTCCCTGTAACAGCCGTATCAAGCACAGCTGGTGCCGGGTGGGTTTTAAAGTAGGTTTTCCACCAGTGTGGGTGGACAGATTTCCACTTCACCACCCACACCCCTTCCCCCAGCCCGTCGCAAATTCCTATTAGAACACCCTGCCTAGGAATATGCTAGCTCCTGACACAGTCGGTGTTTATTTGTCAACAATGTTTATACACCTGAAACACAGAAAACCACCCTGCCTGCACTGGCTGGCAAGAATCGCACTAAAACACTATAAGTTTTTTTTTTAACTTTTTATTTTATATTGGAGTATAGCTGATTAACAACGCTGTGATGGTTTCAGGTGCACAGCAAAGCGATACATGTATCCATTCTCCCCCAAACTCCCTGCCCATCCTGGCTGCCACATAACATTCAGCAGAGTTCCCTGTGCTATACAGTAGGTCCTTGTTTGTCATCCATTTTAAATAGAGTCGTGTGTACAAACTCCCTAACTATTCCTCCCCCAGACCCTTCGCCACCCCACCCCTGTAACCATAAATTTGTTCTCTAAGTCTGTGAGTCTGTTTCTGCTTTGTAAATAAGTTCATTTGTATCATTTCTTTTTAGATTCTGCATATAAGGGATATCATATGATATTTCTCTTTCACTGACTTCACTCAGTATGACAGTCTCTAGGTCTATCCATGTTGCTGCAAATGGCATTATTTTATTCTTTTTAATGGCTGAGTAATATTCCATTGTATATATGTACCACATCTTCTTTACCCATTCTTCTGTTGATGGACACTTAGGGTGCTTCTGTGTCTTGGCTATTGTAAACAGCCATGAACACTGGGGTGCATGTGTCCTTTTGGACCATGTTTTTCTCTGGCTATATGCCCAGGAGTGGGATTGCAGGGTCATATGTAGTTCTAGTTTTTGTTTTTTAAGGAATCTCCATCCTGTTCTCCATAGTGGCTGCAGCAATTTACATTCCCACTAGCAGTGTACGAGCGTTCCCTTCTTTCCACCCAAACGC
The DNA here is from genome assembly GCF_964341445.2 of Mesoplodon mirus. NCBI lineage: Eukaryota > Metazoa > Chordata > Mammalia > Artiodactyla > Ziphiidae > Mesoplodon > Mesoplodon mirus. The sequence continues at coordinate 8,257,498 of NC_138977.1, read as the reverse complement.
TATAGATTTTGTGAAACAGGTCAGAAGCTATGAGAAAACAGCCACTTGAAAACTTTAAGTCTCAAACGTGCTCAAATGAAATTTAAATAGTTCACATCTGAGGAGTGCTCCAAATAAAAGGCTGAAAAGAAGAGAATCCCATTCAAGAAGCCGTGGTTTTGTCTCCATGATACCAAAAATATCCTTGTTTAAATGATGTCTCCCTTGTGTTAACCTGTTGTTTGATATTTGGGACATGCAAAGAAATACCCATAAGCCCACAGAACATCCAATCTTTTGTCAGGATTCCCCAAGACCTTGTCAAGGTCCCCAAGACCTTCCTCTGCCCAGCCCTCCTGCCCCTGGCGTCCCCTTCATCCAGGGGGGCTTCACGAGAACCCCACCCCAGCCCTTACAGGAGTGTAGACCCACCTCCCTCTTTCGGCTGGTGTAGAACAGCCAATAGTGTAGTGCGGCGTGCTTTTCCATAACGGCGAGTGATCAGCGGACTGCGGGCTCCGCGCAGCCGTCAGTTCCCCGATTGGCCTGTGCTATGTTCTGTGCTGCGTCCACATGCTGCAGCGACCCCCTCCCATGTACCAACTCCTCTAAGCACTTCTCTTTGCATAGTCACGACAAGACAACTCATTTGTCCATTTTCTTCTACAATGTTTTACTGAACACTTACTAAATGCCAGATTGTCTGGTTCCTGGGGATGCATGTTTGAATAAGTTCTCAGGACACTTATCCTTTAACACAGGGGCGACAGACAATAAAAAAGTTAACAAGAAAGGAGCAGACTGTTACAAGTGCCAAATGATGAGGATAATCAGTGATGTCCTAGAGAACACCTGGGAACTTTTTTGGCTGAGTGGTCAGAGCGTTCAGAGAAGACTTCTCCCAAGAGGAGATGTAAGCTGAGGCCTTCATGAGAGGAAGGAGTGTGCTTTGTGAGCATCTGGGCTTACCAGGCAGAGATAACAACTAGTGCATAGGCCCTGTGGTGGGAATAAGTTTGGCACATACTTGGAACAGAAAGAAGGTAAGTGTAAAATGAGCACAGAGAAAAGGGAACACTCTTGCACTGCTGGTGGGAATGTGAATCGGTACAGCCACTATGGAGAACAGTATGGAGGTTCCTTAAAAACCTACAAGTAGAACTACCATATGACCCAGCAATCCCACTACTGGGCATATACCCTGAGAAAACCATAATTCAAAAAGAGTCATGTACCAAAATGTTCATTGCAGTCTATTTACAATAGCCAGGAGATGGAAGCAACCAAAGTGTCCATCATTGGATGAATGGATAAAGAAGATGTGGCACATATATACAATGGAATATTACTCAGCCATAAAAAGAAACGAAATTGAGCTATTTGTAATGAGGTGGATAGACCTAGAGTCTTTCATACAGAGTGAAGTCCGTCAGAAAGAGAAAGACAAATACCATATGCTAACATATATATATGGAATTTAAGAAAAAAAAATGTCATGAAGAACCTAGGGGTAAGACAGGAATAAAGACACAGACCTACTAGAGAATGGACTTGAGGATATGGGGAGGGGGAAGGGTAAGATGGGACAAAGTGAGAGAGTGGCATGGACATATATACACTACCAAACGTAAAATAGATAGCTAGTGGGAAGCAGCCGCATAGCACAGGGAGATCAGCTCGGTACTTTGTGACCACCTAGAGGGGTGGGATAGGGAGGGTGGGAGGGAGGGAGACACAAAAGGGAAGAGATATGGTGATATATGTATATGTATAACTGATTCACTTTGTTATAAAGCAGAAACTAACACATCGTTGTAAAGCAATTATACTCCAATAAAGATGTAAAAAAAAAATTAAAAGTAGAACAGCCAAAAAAAATGAAGATGAGCACAGGGGTTAAAGCAGATAGCAAAGGATAAAATGTAAGAAAGTTAGGCAGGTGCCAGGTGAGGCAGAGCCTTTGTAGGCTCAGTGAGGAGGTCCGATTGTACTTTAACTGCTCCAAGAACACATCGAAGGGTTTAAAGCAGGAGCATGACATGATATGATTCATATTTTTACAAGATTACTTCAGCCTTTCTGCAGAGAACAGAATGGTGTAAGGGGCAAGAGTAAAAGCAGGAAGGCCAACTAAGAGGCTATAGCAGTGGTTGACATGAGAGATGATAACATTTGGACCAAGGTGGTAGCAGTGGAAATGGAAAGAAATTTTGAAATTACAACCCTTTTGAGGTAGTGCTAATATTCTACTTTACAATCGTCTCCCTCTCCACTCATCAGAATCCCACACATACAGCATTTATTCATTTATTTTATCATTAATGATAGTTTATTACACACTTACAATGTGTCAGATGCAGAGCAAGGTGGTAAGGACACACTGAAGGATAAAGAACAGCTTTTTCCAACACATCATTTTGCTCAGTCATCAAAACCAAACCGCTTCATCCTACGAAACAAGTTCTGAATGAGATACTATTTTAGGCTAAAGTCTCACACACAGAAGGCATAAAAATCCTGGGGGATTAAAACTTGCAGCCAAGAGAATTCTATCCTTTAGTTTAATTTTTCTGCTTATAGTCTATCCTTATTCCATAGAATTCTATTTGCTGATTTCATCTCATTCATATCCTCTTATCCATCTTCATAGCCAATTAGAGGACCAACTAGGAGAGCTTCCCCAGACACTTGCTAGGAGAAGAATTGTTCCTACTTTCAGCTCCCCTGACTTGCTTTGCTGCCGAGGTTGAATGAGACACCCATACAACTTGCTATGTAGGCTTGAATCTTAATATATGTTACTACCACCTTTCTGCCCCATTTTTCTTAGGTGGTTCTTTTCAGCATCTAACCTCTGTTCTGATACCTAAAAGTCGGGAAGCTAATCCTGCAATCCTACGTTGACTTTAGACATTCTAAATGAGAATCATAATGCTATGCCAACAAAAGGAGACAATACTAGCCTTAGGAACTTGTTTAAAAAATTCCAGGTCAGGCACAATTTATAGGCCTTTCCAGATCCATTAAAAAATAGTCTCAAATTTCTATGTCAGTTCTTTTTTTTTTTTTTTTTTTTTTTTTTTTTTTTCTTTTTGCGGTATGCGGGCCTCTCACTGTTGTGGCCTCCCCTGTTGCGGAGCACAGGCTCCGGATGCGCAGGCCCAGCGGCCATGGCTCACGGGCCCAGCCGCTCCACGGCATATGGGATCCTCCCAGCCCGGGGCACGAACCCGTATCCCCTGCATTGGCAGGCGGACTCTCAACCACTGCGCCACCAGGGAGGCCCTCTATGTCAGTTCTTTGAAGAATTAGCAATAACCACTTCCTTTCTATTTTATGAACTCAACTTTTCCTATTAAACTTTCTTTTCATGTATTTTACAAGAGTCCTTTCTATTATTTTGTGCTTTCATCACTCATACTATGATTCATTGTTGACTCACAAATGACTTACTATGAGACATATGGGCAAAATCCTGGAAATCATACCCATGTTATTTATTTACTTTATTTACTGAAGAGAATGAACCAACTGTACTACCTGCTGGGGTGCAACTCCCCCCCCCCATTTGCTGACCTGACCCCTTGGTCCAGGCCCACCCAGGAGAGGCCCAAGACTAGGAGTCCTCAGTTGCTTCCTCAGACTTCTCTGGGGATCTATTGGATAAATGTGTATCATTGGTTCTTTTCTGGCTTCCTTATTTGATTAACAAACATGTTACAGAATGTTATTTATAATGTACCATTTACAGAAATGTGGTTAGAACATTTTATGCTGTGTGATGTAAAAGTATTTCTGACAATTGGTTAAATGGTATCTTTGTGAGAAGATGTGGTACATATATACAATGGAGTATTAGTCAGCCACTAAAAAGAATGAAATAATGCCATTTGCAGCAAGATGGATGGACCTAGAGATTATCATACTAATCGAAGTAAGTCAGGCAGAGAAAGACAAATATCATATGATATCACTTATATGTGGAATCTAAAATACGACACGGATGAACATATCTACAAAACAACAACAGATCCACAAATATAGAGAACAGACTTGTGATTGCCAAGGGGGAGGTGGGGTGAGGGAGGGATGGATTGGGAGTTTGGGATTAGCAGATGCAAACTATTATACATAAGATGGAATAACAACAAGGTCCTACTCTGTAGCACAGGGAATTATATTCAATATTCTGTGAAAAACTATAATGCAAAATAATATATATATATATGTATAACTGAGTCACTTTGCTGTACAGCAGAAATTAAACACAACATTGTAAATCAATTATTCTTCAATAAAATTTTTTTTAAAAAGGAAAAATTTTTATTTTTGTGGCACCAGTTTCTTGGTCAGGAAAATAGCCTGCTATTACTGTGAGTCCCAAAGATATTCAACTAGTTGAACAACTAAAAGTCATAACGTGGAACATAATGAAACATTAAAGGAACAAATTCAGTTTAGTTCTAAATGAGATAGTTTATAGTAAAGTCTTATACAGAGAAGGCTTTAAAAATATGCTGGGGGGCAGGTAAAAATTTTAGCAGAGAAAATTCTATCAATTAAATTTTTTCCTACATATTTGAAAAAAGATGACATTCATTAAGTTTTAACAGTGAAGCCCCATGGTCCAGCTTGTGGAATGGGAGCAGAGTCTGAAACTCATTACCCTGTTATAATATAGTTTATGTGCACAAATCAGATTTGATTACATTGTTCACATTCAAGGACTGTTATCCAGCCAGAATGCTGAGAATTTCTTGTAGTAAAGTGTCCTTAGCAAGGAGGGTCCACATTGAGATAAAAACTTTTGAAGAAATCAGCTTTACTTGGTACTTTATGCTTCACTTTAATGATTTCAAACACATTTGAGGAGTTGGACTTGATGTTCTTAGGGGTCCCTTTTAGCCCTAAAATTTTGTGATTTCATATTAAATGGCTTAAGTTACTGAATAACCTTGTAATTTGAAAAATCTTTCACATTTGGCTAAGCCCAAGGTACAAGGGCTGTGTGTTTGCAATTCCATTTCCATAAGCAGCCCAAGGGTTGGTGTCAGATTCTTTGGAAAAGTGTGTCCCTAGAAATCTCTTAAAGGCTGAAAATAAAAGCAGATTAGGGAGCAGTGAGTGAAAGAAATGTACATACTCTATAATCCTAAGAAACCCTTTCAGAAAAGATCTTTTTAATCTTTTGATAATTTGGCAAAGTAAGTAGGCCATGAATGGAGGTAAAAACATCATTTCCAAAGACCTTATTTTCCAGCCAAGACGATATGGAAACTTATGTCAGGGATCAAAACTATATGTGTAAAATTTATTTTGGAAATGTGTAGACTTTAAAATTGGTATTTAAAAATGTAACTGCAATGACAGATATCTTCTAATCATTCAAATTAATTGTTATCGACGGGTTTGTAGGCAGAGGCCCTGCTAGGCTGATTTTGCATGTACTGGGACCCTAAATTATTGCCAAAGAAAGAGTTTGGGTGTTGGCATCTGGGAGACTTGGTGTGGGGTTTGGGGTCTCAGCCAGTTAACTAGTTGTGCAAAATACTGGCTTGGGCATAATGCTATGGCTTTCCCAGCTGTAAACTGGAGATAATAATAGTTACCTCATAGGTGAGAATTAAAATGTAATAATATGTGAGAAAACACCAAACAGTACAATCAGCATGTTGTCTTCCTCTTCCCTCTGACCCCCCATCACTCTCTCCCACTAAAGGCAACATTTGTGACTGAACACAAAGCACTTGGGGGCTTGGGGGCTTCCCTTGTGGCGCAGTGTTTGAGAGTCCACCTGTCGATGCAGGGGACACAGGTTCGTGCCCTGGTCTGGGAAGATCCCACATGCCACGGAGCGGCTGGGCCCATGAGCCATGGACGCTGAGCCTGCGCATCCGGAGCCTGTGCTCCACAACGGGAGAGGCCACAACAGTGAGAGGCCTGCGTACCGCAAAAAAACAAAAAACAAAAAAACAAAGCACTTGGGTCCTCCAAAAGAATTTGTACTCTTTACCGTTCCTTTCACATTTTTGTTTACTCTTTGGATTATAATACATTAGCACTGTGTCAAATAAAAGAAAATTAAGTTAGCAGAATTCTGAATTAATGTTATGTTTTATATGCAAGACATGGCATTTTCTCTCCATTCTTCGCAATCTTTCAAGACGTGATCATAGTGGAATGCTTGCTTATCTTCCTTCCGAGGAATTCAGCACTCTTAATCTATTTTAGAATCTGTATAACGTTCCTGAGAGATGCATTTACAGGCAAAAGGACTGGCCAAATGAAGAAACACTGAAGAGTTGCAAAACTGGGTCACTGCGTCCACAGCCTCTCCTCATGCATCCATGCCCACACTCGGAATCCCTCCATTCTTCTCCTGCAGAAGCCATGACCTCACACCCTTCCAACCAGACCTTTTACATCATCATTTTCTCCTGAGGTGCATTGCAGGATAAACAGCTTTTTCTACCCTACAATAACTTCAGACATTTATAAAATGTCCATCTGGGGGGCTGGGGGAGAAAGGCCAGATTTGAGGGAAGTGGATTCAGCACCTCCCTCCTCTTCACAAGCTCAACTCTGTTTCTGGGGCAAGAATTCCTATTCATCTGCCTCGAGCTGGGCCGTCTCCATCCTGCCCCTCACACTGTAAAATGGTGCCTCAGAGTGGGGCAGCATCTTCCTTTCCATTCACTCATAACACATCCACTTCAGGGGACAAACCCTGCCCTCTGTCATTTTCCAACCATCCTTTAAAAGGGATTGGTGCTAGACCCACCTGAACTTTGGTTATGAAGAAAACAGGAACTTCTGATTTCAAATGGATATTTGATTTTCCTTGGAATACAATTTCAATTTGATAAACTTACTATGTAACGCTTCATTTATATTGCTTGTTATTTTTTTCCCACACAGTGAAATATGAAACATATTATATATATGTAATAAAATATGATGGTGATAGATAGATGATAGATAGATAGATTAGATGGTACAAACAGCATACCCTTTACTTTTGTCCCCTTAGTGCACACATAAAAGTGAGCATCTGTAATCTGAGACTGCACTGAACCTGATGAGAAGCAGCAGACCAGTGCCTGACGCAGGCCATTTTCTTTGTAATGTCAATCATTTTTCTCTTAATTTGCAAAGTTAGATAAATGGTTGCGAATAATGAGCAATTGAAGTGTTTCACTTAAAACCAATAGACTGTGGAAGTAGAGGAATTATATAATACTACCCGACCTATTCACCTTTCTGAATGATTGGTATATAAAAAATGTCAGAACATTTGAGTTTAAATCTAGAAGTATATTCCTGTGATTAACGTGTTGAAGTAAGAGAAGTGTTTTGATGACCATGCCTCATGCTAATATGTTAATTGCATATGTAAAATATGAATCAGAAGAAATTACTTTAGGTGTAAATAGGAAAAACAATGCATCAAAAAAGATGGCATTTGAAATATTATGTTGGAGTTTCTGAGAGAAAAATGTTACATGCATTATTACTAATATATTATTTTTTTTTAGTTATGACCGTCTCAGCTATGGTATACTGTATTATCACCTGAAATATATTTAAGTCAGCTTTTCTCAGACATGTGAGCAAAACACCTCTGTGTTCATGTACATTATGGTGCCCAATAAGAACAGCATCAGACAGTTTGTCCCAATATTAATAATTACAACATTCTTTTTTTTTTTTTTTTTTTTTTTGCAGTACGCGGGCCTCTCACTGTTGTGGCCTCCCCCGTTTCAGAGCACAGGCTCCGGACGCGCAGGCTCAGCGGCCATGGCTCACGGGCCCAGCCGCTCCGTGGCATGTGGGATATTCCCGGACCGGGGCACGAACCCGTGTCCCCTGCATCGGCAGGCGGACGATCAACCACTGCGCCACCAGGGAAGCCCTACAACATTCTTATTATTTCACTTATGGAATTTTAAAACTCGTAATCACTTCAAAGTCCCAGGTCTATGGGCCTGACTTAATTTGCATGCTGAGCACAATTTCTTTCTAACAGAAACTATCCTATAAGAAACAGACATCTGATAAAAAGTTTACATTTTCAGAAGTGGGGCTGGTGTTTTATAAGCCCTAAACTAAAAACTGAATCCCTTAAATCCTGATTTTTCAATCTAAATTTGAATGGGTTTAAATTCTGGCTGGGAGCAGTTACCAAAAACTCATTTCCTTGGTCACCTCCCCACTCCCACCCCCAGTTGCCTTTGCAAGGGAAGTTAGCATTTAACCCTCTGGGCGTATGTGAGAATCAACTAGGTAGCTGTGCCAGAGCGCATCTGGTTACTAGTGATGAAGGCGGCGGCTGGCTAGCAGTTCCTTCCTCTGGTACCCAGCATCACCAAGATCTCTTTCACAAATAGAATCGCCTTTGATCTTCACAGTCAACCCCACAAAGATAGCAGCGAGATTATCATTTGCATGAAGAAATGAATGAACGGGGCGGGGGTGGGGGTGGGGGTGGAGGGGAGGCTTCCATTTACAGCTCATCAATAACAGAGAGAGTTACATCAGAACAAAGAACATCCGCATATCGGCAAATATATTTTTACATATTTCAGATTGTCACTTGATATTAATTAAGAGACTGTTCAAATTATCTCCCTCCCACACTTAGATGGGTTGCTTATTTGTTCTTCCCAAGACGGTGGAGATGGAGATTTAATCAAAAGACCTAAAGATGAGTGCCTTGTCAGAGCACAAACATTTTGAAATCCTACTGAAAATGCAGTTTAATGCATCCAGTTAAATTGCCTGAGAGGAAATAACGAATACGGCTTTCTTAAAGCCTTTCCCCTCAGGCCATTAACTAAGAAACTGGTCACTAACTGCTGGTAACAACCCATTTTGGAAGGATTATTGCTATTATTGGCATTCTGTGGTTTATGGCAACATTTTGTTAAAGGCATTAAAAACAATGGTACAGCTGGACTTGGGGCTTCAGTGAAATCAGTCGCTTCCCTTGTGGTTAATGGCCATTTTTTTTTTTTAATTCCAATCTAAATGTACTGAGCCTGACTCGCTGCTGAGTTTATTACCTGCTACATTTCTTGTTGCTCTAAGAAATATGCTTTACACCGGAGTCAGCATTCAAATCAATGGAGCCAAAATATAGCATTTACTGTTAGTAAAATTGAATCATGCTGAAAAGGCTGACTGAGTGCTTGACTTAAACTGGATGTTAGAAATCATTTCACTTGCCACGACTGCTTTCTGGCTGATACAGAGCCCCATGCTACTCCCTTCCGGTGATTAACTGTTAGCTCGAGCAGGCATATATACATCGCCAAATGGAGAATAATAACCAAAGTTATATTATTGATTTCCCATAACTCTATGGGAACCTATATACCTAGAGAGGGGTCTACTCTGTGTGGCTCATAACTGCCTGCTGATAATTCTACACTCTGATAATTCCGTTTACTAAAAACAGAATTAGAAAGGAGGCAGCCCGGTGAAGGACAGGCAACATCACACAATGAAAGAGAAGTTCTCAAGAGTTTCAAAAATATTTCTTTTGTTCACGTCCAATGGCAAAAACAAGTCAGGAGGCTGATAACTTAAAATTATGAGGTCTATTAGTAAGATCAAATGCAGATTACAAATATGTTATTTGCATGGAAGACATTTTTTTTGTCTTTTTGGGGTCCTTTTTTCCTCCCATCTTTTAATTACCCAAAGAAGGGAAGATCAGAACATATCATTAGCTCTGCTTCTTAGTGAACCTGACTTTTCTCAAGAAATTTACATCTTTCCCTCATTTTCTGTTAAGGTTTCTTCCCCTGTTTTCTCACCTAAAGAATTATAATGAGGGAGAGTGAATGAGATCTATGGGGAGAGCAGTGGACCCAGAGACTAAAGGTAAAAGGATGATTGATGGTATGAAATTACCATAAAAGTACAATCAGGATCAGATTTTAAAATGAATTTTTAAGCAGCCTAAGAGATACTCTTTGATTTGCAGTCTGGTGGAATGGATAATGTCTCATTCAGTGGATAAAGTTTCTCACTGTGTGACCTGAGCTTTTTCTGATCTTTCTGACTGGGAGTAAAATGGAACCAAAGCCTAAAGTGGCTTTTAATGCAGAAAATATCAAACACAATATTCTAAATGTCAAAACCTGGGCATAGCAGGTGAGGAATGAAAAATAAATAGAAGAATATTACTGTTAGTATTATTGTATTAGACTCTCCATTTACTGACAAATGGGGTTAAAACATACATTATTTTTAAAGGGTGAACTTGTTTACATGTTGAAAAAAATTAAAGTTTAGGCTGGTGTCAGATTTTAATCTTTCTTAGGTGTGTAAAATGCTCCGACTAAAGTAGTAAAGCAAACTACATTTCTTGGCTGTATGTTTTCCTATTGCTTTTTAAAAATGTAAATACACTTTTTATTTTGGAATAATTTTAGATTTACAGAAAAGTTGCAGAGATATTAGAGAAAGTTCCGGTATACCCCTCATCCAATTTCTCCTAACATTATTATCTTACGATCCTACTAGGGTTGCCAGATTTAGCTGATAAAGTACAGGACACGCAGCTAAATTGGAATTTCAGATAAACAACAAATCATTTTTTTTAGTATACGTGTGTCCCATGGCATACTCTAAGTGCTATTTGCCACAACTGAGGAAGCAATGCTGGTTAACTAAGCTCTATGCTTTATTCAACTTCACTAGCCTCTCCTAATGTCTCTTTTCTCTCCTGGAATCCCGTTCAGGATACCACATTACAATTAGTCATCCTGTCTCTGAAGCTCCTCTGGTCTGTGACAGTTTTTCAGACATGCCATTCGTTTTTAAATACTGTACAAAATGAGCTAAACTAGTCATTGATCATCTAATAGTGGTAATAAACATCAAAATATATACTTAGAATCTTTTTGTAATGAATACACTTCAAAAAATATGTTTGAACTTATAAATCATTTTAATGGTCTGTAGAGCCAATGCTTTCTATAGAAGATTTAAAAAAACATAACAAATTCTGATTTTAAATCAGAAATTTTCATTTTTAACATCAGAAAAAAAAAAGAAACACCTGCTAGCAAATTATAAACATGTCCAGGATCATTGCCAGATTGGAAATACTGTGTTCTATCAAATATTAAAGTTATCATCATCTTTGAATATAAAAATAATGATTCAAATCTTTCCAATTTTGTGCTATTTTACTCAGTTTCAGCTTTATTTCCTTAGTCTTTTTGCAGAGTATGCCTACTTCTAATAACAGATACTTGAAAGATGTTAATTCATTTTTGTTGTAAACTTCATTCATAGCCATAAGTACAAGGTTTATTTTGATTTTTATTTTTTCGCAATTTTCCCAAGAAGGTTAAAAGTAAAGAAAATAAAGGGATGTGGGATTCATCAACCTAGCAGAAAATATTTGAAGCTTGCAGCTTTATAATTTAGGTTGATCTTCATTAGGTTAAAATCCCCTGCTTTAAAACTGTTAAATATTATGGGAATCATGAACATTTCAGACAGTTGCTTCTTGTGACAGTTTCCATTTCTTTCCCCCGCTGACAGTTCCTATAATGACTTTAATCATAGATTCTGGAAACGGACCGTCTATTGAATAGCAACAAACTCAATGGTCAATGTCTATGTCACTTTTCTGGGAGCAGGACTTTCTGAGCATCAAGGAGCCGATGCTCAGAGCCTCCTGGAAAAGTGCTAAGTGCATTAACTCTCTGTCAATCACATCTGTAACACACAGGGCAAATTACTACTATTTGGCTCAAGACATTCCATTGAAACTTATTTGTGTGGTGTTCGGATCTGTGTACCGTATATAACTAATGATGATTGTTTATGGAAAGGTGCCTGTCCAATTATTTTTGAAGAAACACAAGAATGCAGAATGACTGGAAGCATCAGGTTTTTGCCAGAGAATGCCTCAGGTAAGAGGAGAATGGCTAGAGGCTATAAGGAATCACAAGAGACAAGTCAGAGTCATAAATTGGGAAACTGACATATCTCATCTAATATACTTGCTAACTAGGCCTTTAAACACCTTGACATTTAACTAAGTTTGTGGAAAAGTTATGGGTTTTTGTCCTTTTCTATGGGCTCTAACTCATTAATCCGGTGAATTAAGGTGTTGATCATTGTTCCCAATATTAGCAGATGACTGTTTAAAGAGGCAGGTAAGCGTCTGGCGGCTGAGTGGCTGTTTACCCAGCCTGTGCCTCTTTCAAAGTCAAGTCAGTCAAAAGTGATACTTCAAGTTATTTACCCTTTTGGTACTTCAGGGCTTGAAATGGCATGAAAGGAACCTTTCATTTGGCAGAGGTATTTAAATAAAGCTTTCGAAAGGCTGATGTGTTTGGAAGATGGTGGGCTCTTTACTGAAATAAACAAGTTTCTGGGGATTTTCAGAAAGTAGGAAAAGGAATGCCAACTTTCCAGTGAATGTCGTCTACTTCAATACCTGATTTTGATCAAATTTATATTATTTAAGGGCATAGCGATGGCTCATGGCAAGATAATCTTTGGCTTTATATGTTAATGTTCCTGAGGTAGGTTTTGTTTTTTCCATAATGTTAGACTCCGGAAACATTAAGAAACAAGACAAAATACAGATCATTTATAATCAGAAGGCAGCAGAGTTTCCCAAAAAGGCAGAAAGAGAAGTGCTGCTCACAAAGCACGTAGTAAAATACTTGAGCTTTTTATACAGTATTTTATTAAATATATGTTAAAAGGAACTTCATTAAACTGAAATGCTTCAACAGGAGGTGTTGGCATTTGCCTTCATGAAGCAGTGTCACCAAAATCAAACCAAAACGCTACCCTCCTTTTTTTATATATAATTGCAAGGCTCAAGTTTTTAATATGTTATATAAGGTGGATGATTAAGACATCTAGAGACACTTTAGAAAATGTTGAGATAAGACTACCTACAATTGGGACTTCCCCGGTGGTCCAGTGGTTAAAAATATGCCTCCTGATGCAGGGGACACGGGTTCAATCCCTGGTCGGGGATCTAAGATCCCACATGCCCAAGGGAGGACTAAGCCCGTGTGCCACAACTACAAAGTCCACGCACTCTGGAGCCCCTGTGCCACAGCTAGTGAGAAGCCTGCATGCCGCAACTAAGACCCGACACAGCCAAAGCTCAATCAATCAATCAATCAATATTAAAATAGCACCAAGCTTTAAAAAAAAAAGGCTACTTAACAATTAATGTGTGAAAATTATTACTTAGAAACCCTAAGAAACTAACTTAACTCTTTTTTCAAGTTATTAAAAATCATAAGTGTATGTTTCCTGTTCCGCCATTTATCTATGAACTATGAGATTCATCTCTTTGAAAAATTTTTAATAAAGATAAAAAGGCTTTACTACTTGCTTCTAGAGTGATCACTGACAATTTGTAGCACTTATAAATGTTTTGTCCATATGAAAATAATTCAAAACATATACTTTAAGGGACATTATAAAATTATTTATACCAGTTTCTTTTTTTTTTTTTTGGTTAATTCTTGTCAACAATATATCAAGCCAATATTCATTTAGCATTTTGTATGAACTTAGCATAATATTAAATTCTTCGGAGAAAACATAAGTTTGACATGGTCCTCACATTCAAACGAGTTCTAATTTTATGTGGAAGACAAGTCCAACACATATAGAAATAAAAAGCATAGGGGAACAAAGTATGATGAAATGTAGTGATTAATAAAGACCTTTTATAATACATACTAAAAGGCTATGTTTTGTGGTTTAAGGAAAGTAAAAAGAAGTGCTTATAGCAGTGCAGACAAGGAAGGTCTCTGTGGATCAAGGAGTCCAAAAAAGTCTTTGTAGAGACCCCAAGGTTGAGGAGTGAGGGCTGTGTTGTCCATGAGTGATAAATCAGGGATGACATGTTTCGAAAATGTGGTTTTTGTGTTTTTTGGTGATTAGTCTGTGGGTATAGACCTGGAGACATGCTTGCACATCTGTACAGCCCACTCCAAAGCTAGAAAGCAAACTAGACACAGTGGTAATTAGTGAAATTGATACTGATCAGGGTTCTTGGCCTTCCCCAATCAATAGAAATTGATAAGAGGCCAGACAAGAAATTCAGTCAAGGCTTTACTCCCTGAGGAGGGATGAGCTGAACTGGTTCCTTATATGGGGTGAGGGTAGATATGTGTCCAGGGGTGAGGCACGAGGATTGTCTTAGGTGGTTTGTCCACCCCTTTGGTGGTGTTGAGTGCAGGGAGCATGCTGCAGTACCCTGTTTTTTCTCCCGACACCCTGTTTTTCTCTCAGATCTTCAGAAGTGGCAGTTGGATTTTTCTGGTCTTTTTGTATCTTGTTGTCCATAATTTGCCCCAACTGTGCATACATACAGCTATTTTTAGCCCCTTATAGTTTCTTTGTATTTTGTTGCTTGAGGAGATGTTTGTTCAGGTGCAAGCACTGCAGCAAAGGGCCCCAGGTCCCAGGTCCCAGCCTGTCTCAAAATGGCCAAGGAGTTTATAAGGATAGTAGATTATCCTTGACCAAGAGGGTAGCATTGGATGAGGGAACGTGTAGTACCCAGGATGCGCTCTGTGCACAAGTGTCCACCATGTCTGACCAGTTATTTAAACTTTCTAAACCTGGTGTTCCTTGTCTGTTACATGGACCTAATAATAGTTCCAACCTCATCAATGTTTATGCATAATAAATGACAAAAGGCACACCTATACTACCTATTCCATAGGGCTGTGGTGGGAATCCACTGGGATAATATGTACTGTAGAGGTTGGAAGCAGAGCCTGGAAGTATCAGGGGGGTACAGTCACTAGTCTTAGTCTCATGCTTATGAGGGCCTGGGCTGGGAATGCTGAAGCTGAATTTTGATGTCTCTCTTTATATCTCAAATGTGAGGTGAGTCAACAGGAAGTAACTCAGAAATTAGCAAACGTCCTGATGTTGGTTTGTTGTGCTTTCGTGCATTGCCTATGGGGGTAGGGCTTAGGGAAAGGCCTTGTGCATAGGGATCAGGTTGTTCGTCATCCTGGGGTGGAAAATGAGAGCCCAAGGATTAGGTTTCAGATAATGGGGATAACTGTCCCCATGGCTGTCCATCTTTAGAACTGAAGAAGAAATTTAGAATCAGAGTACAAGACACGTTTGTGAGGAAGTCTCATTGCCAACATGAGCTGGCCTCTGCAACACGTTGGAAGAAAGGAGTGGGAGATCAGTACATTGTAGGGGCTTCGGTCTCAGAAGGGGCCTCAGAGGGGCTTGGGCCCAAGGACTCTGAAAGCAATCATACCTAGTGACCAATTTTAAATCTCCTGTGTATTATTCCATCTGTTCCCCAAAGCCTTCATGAGTCTCGCTAAAATATTACAGCTCAACCTTCCCTACCGCAGAAGGGAAATATGGAAAGCATCTGAGCCTACACTTGAGACAAAGCTGTGCCAGGGAGAATAGAAGCTGCTGCCTGAATGAAACAAATCTCAGGGCAGGAAAAGGAGACCTGCAAAAAGCCCAGGGGTGGCCCAAATCCACACCAACATGGCATAGAGAGCCAGGTTTGGGGGTGGGAAAAATTTCCTAGGGTTCCAAGAAATTCATGGAAGGGAAACTGGTAAAGATGCTGGACATCTGATAGTGACAAAAAGTATTGACCCAGATGATTGTGACCTGGGTATTAATGGGAGATGTAGCCTGCTGATGTATGGAATTTCTGGGTTACATGGGATTGGTGTGAGGTTGAAATGAGGTAACAAAGGAAAAATCTTAGCATAACATCTAACTTTTAATAGGCTCACAATTAATATCTGTTGTTGCTGATGTTATTGTGATTGACTATGGAATACCATGTTAGGGGATTATGTTAGGGCACTGGAACAGAAGGTCATATAAGATGTGCTCCTTAAGCAAGCTCTCTAGATACCCACAGTCTTACACACGAAAACACCAAATGGCACCACTGTGTGCACAGCCAGACCAAGGTGTGACTAGAAGGCCATTTTCTACTTGTCACTTTTCCAACTATGGACAAGATGGTAGGTACCCAGAAGTATAATTTTCTAAAAATGACAAATCATGAATAATTCAACAGAACTGTTTCAGAAGGTCCTGAGTCTGTGGGAGCAGGTGCAAGTCTCCATTGGTGAGTGCAGTGAGACAGTGGTAGCTCTGTGGGAGCTTGCCTATTTTTCTTTCATGAGACCACCAGAGCCCCCCTGGAGCAGGTGGGTGGTCTAATAAACTCCACCATAATTGGGTGTCTTTATTGTTCTGTAGGGTTTCTTAAGCTCAAAGAGAGAAGTAGCCATTTGACAAAAATACAGGCCCCAGTGACACATGTATTCTGTGTCTAAAGACATCTCCCTACAAGATAAACAATTGTCCTGGATCCCTGGCACGATGGTGGTGAGAGGGCTGGAGCTTGGCAAGTGACATAGGCAGTACTTGCAACAGAAATCTCATACAAAGCAGAAGATAGAGTTGACATAAGGAGTTGAATGGATGTCTGGCCAGTAGAAACCAAGACACAGGTGGAAGGATGAGCCCCAGATGAGACACAGCACTGGTGTCTCAACTTTTTACACATACGCACTAGTTTTTCCAGCAGGAAACAGCAGGTGGCAGTGTTCCCAAACATCAGGGTGGCCTCACATCAGGTGGGGATCTGAACTAGATGGGCTATAATATATGAAGCAGTCTTATAATACTAACAACTAGCATTTATCAAGAAATATTTATGTACAGGCTCTATTTAAAGTTCTTAAATGAATTAACTCACAACTGTATTTAATAGGTAATATTATCCCAAGCACACTTCAGCCTCAGGGCCTTTGCACCTGCATGTTTCTATGAAAGGAACAGCAGTTACATATGTGGTTTATTCTTCTCTACAATCAGACCTCTGGTTAAATGCCATCTTCTAAGAGAAGACTGTTCTGATGACTCCATCTCTCTAGTCTCTCACCATGATTTATTTTTCTGCATAGCAGTTATCTTTTTGACAGTATATATTTATATTTGTGTTGTCTATTTACAAGGAAGAATCTGAGTTACAGAGAGTTCAAGCAAATTGCTCAAGGTCTCAGATTCACACTTGGAGAATCAGGCTTGGAATCCAGGCAGGGTGGCTCCAAGACCCCAGCTCTTGGCATCTGCTCTGTTTTGCTCCATGAGTACTTTGTTGTAGCATCACCTCCGTCCTAGGAGAGAAGCAGATGCACTGCAAGCAGGACAGCAGCATGCAAACACTACTCTCCATAAACAAGGACTAGAAACTGTGGACACCCACATCTGGCCTCCCTGGTTCTTAGAGGCAGCATTTGAGAAAAATGATTGCCTTTTCAGTATTAAAAAAGTCAGTTTCACATTAACTTTTCAAACACTTTTTGCTGAGTTTCTAGCAAATCAAAAGCATCATCCTTCATTTTTTAAAAAGTAGAGTAGAATCTGTGAAATATTTTTATTTAAAAAGTAGAGGCCAAGAAGCAATTGAGAGCTCCAACTTTGACTCACTTAGAAATCACTCAAAAGTGCCCACAGGCCATCTGGTAAACCAAGGAAGCTAGATCAAGATTGACCTCACTGACACATGCCACCAGCAAGTATGTTTTAGGTATTCCACAAAGGATGACATATACTTAGTCATTTAATGAAGCATGTTAATATTGATAATGACAAATATATGGGAATTCTTCCCTCAGCACTTTCCACCTAGTATACTTCTCAAGTGCACTAAATAAAATCAAGTAGTTTGAAAGAATGTATTTATTTTTAATACATTTTTTATTAAGGATATTACATGGGTTAAACTCCAAGTTTTGTAATATAACAAAGTTTACCTTGTACCATATGTGTCTTCTGTCCCCACGAAGTTATTGCAGTAAGTTACTCTCTCTTGATTGAATGCCCCAGTATGAGTTAAAGACAAATCCCGTTGAAGCCACACCACAGTCTAATACACTCATCTGATGAGCCTTTATTATCCCCATTTACCACTGAAAAAAGCATGTCATAAACAGGTTAAACAACTTTCCAAAAATGTTAGTATTGGCAAAACCCAGCATAAAATCCATTTATCTTTACTTCCAAACCATGAGTATTGACTCCAATGCTAATGTACATTCTAACACCAGAACTAAACGTTTTTTTATTTTGCCCTTGGGCAGAAGTCATGGCTCCTGAAGTCTTTTTGATTGACCAAGAAAATCACTCTGGGATCACGAAGCCTACATTTCTTCAGGATACCAACTAACCAACCAAGAATAAAATGTCTCTCCACAATATCCTTTTAATGAACTTGGCCACATCTCAGACTGGTAATAATGAAGCAGAATTGTTTGACAAGCAAAGAACATGATTACAGGAAGGAGAAAACAACCGGGGAACACATTAGTGACAACTAAATATTTTTCTTTTCATTTTATGATAATGGGAAACACTATCTAGATCCCTGCTGAGCAGAGTAAGTCTGGGAAGAGCAAAAGGGAGGATGATGAGGTTGTCTAAGACTAATGAAAATAGACGTCATTGCTTCAGGCCAAGTTCTCTCCTGTTAGATCTCTCTATAAAGAGACACCTATACATCTCGAGGTGAGATGTCTTTCAATAACAAGGCCCCAGGCTGGCCCAGTCCTTGTTTTATTTCATTCTGTGTTTTAGGACCAAGAGGGGTTGTGAGATCCCTCCAGGGGCCCCTGTGGTGTGTCAATCCCACAGTCTCCCAGGGCTTGGCTTCTCCCTCTGCTCTGATGCTCTCTCCTAGCCAGCCTGAGCTTCTCACACATTTGCTGGAAATGATCACGTCTTGAAGAGTTCGTTTCCCTCAGAAAGATCTGAGTCTCCTCTATTTCTTCTTAGTCTTCTGACTTACTGAATCCTTAAGAAAACACAGTTATTTCCTGTCCCAGAAACATTCAGTCACAAGCAATTTGTTTTTTCCTCACTTTGTTTTGGCCCCGTTGTTTAATTTTTATGTATATATTGAATGCCATGACTGTGCTCAGTCCTTTATGATCATTACACAATCTGATTTTATGTTTACAATCCCACTAACTAGGTTTCATTATCCGCATTTAACAGATGAGAAATCTGAGGCCCCAAATAAGCAGTACTTTTTAGCTAAAGTCACAGAGCTCAGATATAGCACATTGACCCAAGATCTCAGATTCCAAGTGCTATACTGTTGTTACTCTCTGCATTCTATTACTTCCATCGTGGATGGCAGGCACGGACTTTTCCTTTTATTCATAATATTTATCACTGACATTATGTTACTCTTCCACTTACGGCCAGGTAATCTTGACACCACAAATACCTATTTATGCTTCATCTGTAAAAATGGGAATCATGGGACTTCCCTGGTGGCACAGTGGTTAAGAATACGCCTGCCATTGCAGGGGACATGGGTTCAATCCCTGGTCTGGGAAGATCCTACATGCTGCAGAGCAACTAAGCCCATGCACCACAACTACTGAGCCCGCATGCCACAACTACTGAAGCCAACACACCTAGAGCCCATGCTCTGCAACAAGAGAAGCCACGGCAATGAGAAGCCTGTGCACCACAACAAAGAGTAGCCCCCCTTCGCCGCAACTAGAGAAAGTCCGTGCGCAGCAATGAAGACTCAACACAGCCATAAATAAATAAATAAATAAATAAATAAATATTTAAAAATTAGGTTTAAAAAAAATGGGAATCATTATACCACCTACCTTAGAAGAGAGTTGTGAGAATTAAGGGAGTTAATATATGTAAAAGAATCAGAACAGGGAATTCCCTGGCAGTCCAATGGTTAGGACTCTGCATTTTCACTGCCAAGGGCCCAGGGTCAGTCCCTGGTCAGGGAACTAAGATTCCGTAAGTCACATGATGCAGACAAAAAAAAAAAAAAGAATCAGACCAATACTTGGCCAATTGTAAGCATCAGATAAGGGTTAATTATCATTATTAGTAGTATAGGAACAGTAGTGGTAGTAATGACAAGAGGAGTAATGGTTGTAGTGGTTCATTTATAGGTTTAGGGATTTATTATCTGTCTCCTTCACTACAACATAAGCTCCTTAAGGGCAGAAATTTCATTTAGTTTACTATGTATTCTCCTTGTCAAGAATAGTACCGAGCACAAAGTAAAGGCTTAATAATTGTTAAAGGCATGAAAACATAAATGACTTCAAGCCTTCATATTCCTTTTTCTGTGACTTTCAGGATATGAGCAGTGAAAATTCACAGTGAGTGAATGTAGTCTCCATTGTCAGAGCTGTACCTACCTGGCCTGGCACCCCCATATGCCCAGAGACAAAGTGGGACCCACTTGTTTTCTTTGCCCTTCCTTATGCTGAGGGCCTTCTTTCCTGGTATCTTCTTCCCAGGGACCCTGAGCACAGCTGAGTCATTCTTCATTCCCTTCATGCTGTCCTTTACTCTACATCCCATAAAAATGAACCTGTCCTTACTTTTATTGCCTAAAGCCTCCTCCCTGGTAGGTGAGACCTAATTACTCTTGTCAACTAACCTGCTGTTCAAACTTTTCTAACATCCCTTGCAATTCTAAATTCTAAAAACTCTGATCTCGTGCGACCGTGTGTTTGTTTCAGTTGGCTGTATGTGTGATGACATTCGTTTATCAAAAACTGTGCTAATGGTTACCCTCTATCTGGTAATAAAGAGGGTAAAGAAGAAGGTAAAGCCTTCATCCAAAGGAGGAGCTTTAGTGGTAGAACTCGGGCATCAAGGCTAACTTCTTGGGGGGAAAAATGGTGCTGATGGAGCCTTGAAAAGTCCCAGGTCAACATCCCTTGTTTTTGTTTCCCAGAAGTAGGGCTGGAGCTCTCTGGTTAATCCAATCAGCTTTTTCTCCTGACTGCATTAGAGACACAGGCTTCATTCCCAACTGGGTAAGTTTGAAATTTAACTTCTTTCTCTCCTCTGGAAAGTAGAAGAGAGAAACCATGAGTGAAGATAGAAAAGAAGAAAGAACAAAGAACAGAAGGAGAGGGCAAGAAATCAGTGCAGGGAGCATCGGCAGAAGAGAAGGGGCAGGTCCGGCCAAAGGGAAATGAGAGAACAAAAGAGAGAGCTGCAAAGTAAGAGGAAAACAGGGAGGAAATGCAACGGAAAAGCTGAGCGCAGGAGAGTGAGCACAGCAAGAAGGTGGTGAAACGCAGAGGATCCCACCAGACTGCCCAGCGGGGACGGGTGGGCAAAGAGAAAGAGACAGGAGGCAAATGCACAAAGATGCGAGGAGCCACTGTCAGTGACCTACTTTAGGAAGGCTTGGCGGTCTAAATAAAATGCACGTTGTTCGTTTATAATTCGGACGGTTTAAGCTATTTATGATACATCTGGGTGTTCCATTTAATCTTATTAAGTTACAGTTATAGTTTTATTCATTACACGAAACCAATTATTTTCCACGTATCGTGTATTGAGGGTCCTTTATCGAGGGGTAGAAGTGATATCGCTTCACTTAAAATCGATTATTGTTCAGATGTGGATTAACCTTACATTGTTGGAATCTTCCTGGTGGTGTCCGGCTGTGCTAAGCACTGTTTGTGACAAAATAAGTATGGATGTACCATTTTACAGAAAGGGGAGCCTTTATTACCCAGGAAATGACATGGCTTAAATGCTTTGGCCTAATTAGCTGTGAAAAAGGACATAGCCCAGGTCAAGTTTGCAGAAAAGCCAATTCATATATGTACAGGCTTCTCTCTCCAACCTCACCACCTCAGCCTCGCTCGACTCACCATCATCTCTCTCTGACTTGAAACGTTGTGACAGTCTGTTAGCCCCTTTCCACCTTTGATCTCTCCAGTTACCCACAATACATCCAAAGTGAACCTTTAAAAATATTGTACCTCAGCCTGTATGTAAATTTTCAATGGTTTCCACTGCACAAGGGATAAACCTAAGCTCCCATAAGGACTTACACAATCTTGCCCCTGTGTATCCCATCTTTATGTTCAACTCCGCTCATCTTCCTTTTTCCCCTCAGATGGGCCACCCTCTTTTTCATCCCAGAGCCTTCACATATGTTCTGTCCTAAGACTGGAACACTCTTCCCCATTCTCCATCTGGCTAACCACCCCTCATGCTTCCTGTCTCAGCATTAATACTGTTTTCCTCAGAGAAGCTTTGCCTGACCTCCCCAGCCTAGGCCAGGTCATTCTATTACATGTGCTCCTTGCATATTTTGCTTCTTCTATATACCAAGTCACATACTTTAATACTTACTTGTGCTGTCTGTGACCCCCAGTTGGTTGTAAGTCTTATGAAAGCCAAGTCCGGGTGTATCTTGCCCATCATTCTTTCCCTAGTGTCCGCCAGAGTTCCTATCACATGACAAGCACTAAACACACCGGGTGAAGGAGCAAACGAGATCTGCATTTCCAACAACCCAGATTTGTTTCCATCCCAAGGTGTCTGCCTCAGGTAGAGCACATAGAATACTTTCAATGCATTCATTTGCTGAGAGGAGAGAGAGAGAGAATCCCTTCTGCATCCCCAGGTAGAATTGTTCTGGATGGGCTCCAGATCGCAGCACCATGGTAGGGATGGAAGTAGCAAGCTTGCAAACCTTCTACGTGCAGAGCGGTGCCGGCCATTGTCCCCCATGAAAACAATGTGATGCTCAGTATTCACCACCTTTTCAGCCGCTGTAAGCAGAAGAGTTGTGGTGCTTTTTAGTTAAGGTGGAATCTGGCTGAAGGGCAGAATGTAGTTGGAAAAAAGAGAAGAATTACTAGTATGTTGTATGAAATAAAGGAGACAATATCTTTCATTCTCTACTTACCTGACACCACTTTCTTTGCAGCAAGTCTCTTATTATCCTCCCCTGATGTGCAATTGCACAGCTTCTTCACACTTGTTACCAGGCCCTCATGCTTTATTCTGAAACAACGACATCCAAAATCTGTGCTTCTAACCTAAGTGTCCACCAACAGATGAATGGATAAAGAAGATGTGGTACATGTATACAATGGAATATTACTCGGCCATAAAGAAAGAATGAAATCATGCTATTTGCAGGAACATGGATGGTCCTAGAGATATTCACACTAAGTGAAGTAAGTCAGAGGAAGACAAATATCATATGATAGCACTTACATGTGGAATCTAAAAAAAAATGATACAAATGAACTTATTTACAAAACAGAAATAGACCCGCAGACATAGAAAACAAACTTACGGTTATGAAAGGGAGAAAGGGGGAGGGGTAAATTAGGAGTTTGGGATTAACAGATACAAACTACGATATATAAAATAGATAACCAACAAAGACCTACTGTATAGCACAGAGAACTCTACTCAATATTTTTTAATAACCTATAGGGAAAAGAATCTGAAAAAGGATACATACATATATATATATGTATGTATAACTGAATCACCTTGCTGTACACCTGAAACAAATACAACACTGTAAATCGACTATACTTCAATTTTTAAAAAAATCTGTGCTTCTCAGTGCAATGACTGGTTTCTAACATCCCAGGATCCTCAAGGACTTTTGACCAAATGTTGCCAATTGGGTTGGGACCGTCTCCAGCAAGGCCAGATTCAATCTAATGCAGTTTCCAGCTGTGTTCCTATGTCCCTAAATATTCTTTTAAAATTACTGACATCAGCTGACCTCTTATTCATGCTTGTCCCTTTCTGGTGTTGACGGGGACTAGGATAGACAGTGCACTGCTAACTCCAACATAAGTGATCAGATACAACTGTTAGGATTTGGTGATTCTCTTCTGACAGCCAAACCTGCTTGTAGCTTTCAGAATTCATGCCCACTGATGGCATTAAACACTGAGAGCCTCTCATCACAAAAGGACACCATGTACACAATTATCTTTCCAATGGTTAGATCAGTCCTTGTCAATGTCATGTTTAATATTTAATCCTACTCTACTGTCATTTGTATCTGTTTACTCAGTGACCATCTGCAGAACCAATACGAATAAAAAACGGAGCTTGTGGGGCAAAAAAAATATATTGAAAATCATTGAGGTGGACAGACTAGTGAGTCTACTCAAACACCTGTCTCTCCCCCTCCCACCATCTGTGCCATCACTTCACCTTCCAGCCTCACGACTCACCCCTGCAATTACCCTGTCAAGAGGAGAGTGCCGCTCAGGTGCATTTAATGTGGGTTTAATATGGTCTGTTGAGTTTAATGTTGATTTCCTTTAAGTAACTGTTTCTCTTCTTGCTGAAAATCTATGTCTATGTGTCTTTGCTTAATTTGTATGATGAGTCCATCTAAGGCAAGAGTCAGGTTCTGTGTTTTGTAAAGAGACTAGATCAAATAAGCAGAGGATAGGCCGTCCAGAGCTGTAAGTGGAAACAGCAGAATGATGCATAATTCACAGGTTATAGTGAAGCTAAAATGGAAGATTACTATTTTAATGCATTCTCAAGAATTGTTTCCCTCAAATTCTCCATATGAATCTAACAATCGCCTATATATAGCTATAAAGGAGTGGTAAGGAGCTGATATATAATCCAGATCTACTACATATCGTTAGGTGTGATGCTATAGAGTGTATAGTCATTTTCTCATCTAAGAAAATAATTCTTCAAGGTGGGTATTTTAAGGCAAGGGACCCAAGGGGCTGAGAGTTGAAGTATCTTGGGATACAAGCCTAAGTCTATTTGTTTCAAAGTTATGTGTTCTTTCCTCTAAGTGGTCTTATCATTTACCTGGTGATAGTATATCATCTGATTGATTCAACCCTCTAAGGGTCTCACCTCACCATGTGTGATATATGATGCTATATCCCCTGTAGAAGGCAAAACAGTGATTAGAAAAAACTGGAAATTGTAAGAAATTGTCCTCCCAACTACCTAGACATGACATCATTAGACCTCAAAGCAATTGGTTAGCCATAACTGCTCTCTTTCCATCCATTCAATTTTTTCACCAAAAACATATTATTTTGATTGCCAACTATCTGCCAGGCACTGGGATAGACATATGGGATAGAGTGATAAGCAAGATGGAAATGTCCTACAGAGGACAGCATAGCACAGATTGGCCTCTGGACTCTGAAGTGGTATATGGCTCCATGCAGCCTGTCTCAGAGTATGAGAAAGCAAGTACAAAGAGCTACTGCTTCTTTGAAATAATTTATGAAATTTAAAGAAGGCAGTAGGATCAGTAATGTTTTCTATTTAGTCAGGTTTAAAATATTTATTTTATCAGATAGACTTCAACCATGATATTTCATAAATATGAGACAAGTCATTAAAGGAAAAGTTTGTGGTTGATTTTCTGAATTCATCAATGTGCTTACCCAATGGGTACTTTTATATTTTGCAGAGGTATTGAGGAAAGGCAACACTGGCCTTCAATCACAAAGTACAGCATCTCAGTACTGAACCAAGAAATTCCTATTTAAATAGTAAGGTACTTAGAATTATTCAGCAGCATGAACAAGTCAGAAGTCATTCCCAGAGGAAAATCTACCCCCTTCCCTGGTTTCTGAGCCACAGGTAGAGAATGGCATTCACTTACTCCTCATCTTAGTGAGGTCAATCAAAAACTCCATAAGATACATTGAGTATGTCACATCAATCTCTTTGCTGTTTGGATGAAATGAGCTTTGTGTTATTCTCAAATTAGACACTCATCATGTATAATTTGCCCCTTACATAGAACAGCTGCTGGCTTTTACAATGCTTTGAATCCAACGCTGTGCAGACATTGTTGGTGTTACTGTGAGCATTATTTAGTCAGTTCTGTGATATATGCATCATTTGATTTGATGATAAAATACAGAAAAGCATTGTCTAGAGAAAAGCATAGTATGTTTATCTTCACCTAGAAAAATTAACTCTGAAGTAATTATACTAAAAGACATTAGGCTATTATACTGGAAAGCTATTTTACTTTTTTAATTAAAAATTATTTTATTTTAATGTTAAATATTATTCTGTGGCTGTTTATGAAGGAGATAGCACATTTTTTTTATCAGTATGTTCAAAGAGGCAACTGAATCACCAGAATGGGTCTCATGGATAAACTGGGAATCAGGAAATCATGAATTTAAAACTTTGCTAACACACTCCCTACTTTTGCCATCTATAAAACTGAGTGGGGAGATCATCGACAAGCATTTACATGGAGCACTTTAAGATGGAAATTGTTACCACATATATACAAAATGTAGTTCTCAGAGTACAGTTCTAAATTTAAACATCATAATGATTTCTATTTGCCACTAATTGGAGATCTCGTAGTTTAATAGATTCTGTTGGTGTTAGTTTATGTATTTGAGAAGTGGGAAAGCTTGGAAGACATCTAATGTAATCATTACAAGCAGTAGTCTCTCTTTTTTTGAGTGTATGTATTTCTCAACTTTAATTGGAATCATTGTTTTATAAATAAGATAACTGAGGAAAAGGAAACCTACAAAGTCACAGTGAGTTAGAGAAGGATATATTACTACAACTCATCAGTTTATAAATTTTATTCTTAATCCCACACAGCTAAAATGAGAAGTATAAATTTAATAAATCATATTTTAGATGATAAAGGGCAATAAAAGCTGTGTCATAAGCACAATTATCATTTTTCAAATTATAAAGGTAAAATTTGGCTAAGGGGATATATTCAAATTTTCACTGCCAATGTGCACCATTCCTATTAAATTGGCTTTCATGGACTAGTCTACATGCTCTTTATGATATTGGAGCTGTGTATTTAGGAGTGATGTACTGTTTTGAGAGTTAGAGATTATCTATCTCTTCTATATGAATATTTGTACATATGTGTGGATATGTACACACACACACAAACACATGAAAAGAGTTCATTAAACAGAGTTCTTCTATAAATAGCCTTTGATTGAATTCAACTGCTTGTTCTGAGAATAACTGATTTAATTCAACTAGTTTTGTCAAGTTAACTTGATTATGTAGATTCACTTTAAGATCTTTAATTTATTTACTCTGTTTCATGAGGCAAAACCTTGTAAAACTGAATAAGAAAACGATCATAAAGGATTCTCTACATTTATTCTCTACATCTATAAAAAACATATAATTAGTCAAAAAAAAAAACTAAATCATTTTTTAAATAGCTAGCAAAAGTTATTCTAGAACCATAGGTCTTGGTCTTCTTATAAGCATCAACTTTATGGATACTTCCTTGTGAGTTATTCCATTTGTAGAAATGTAGGAGCACTCATATAAAAATATATAGGGCTTCCCTGGTGGTACAGTGGTTGAGAGTCCACCTGCCGATGCAGGGGACGTGGGTTCATGCCCCGGTCTGGGAAGATCCCACATGCCGCGGAGCGGCTGGGCCCATGAGCCATGGCCGCTGAGCCTGTGCGTCCAGAGCCTGTGCTCCGCAACAGGAGAGGCCACAACAGTGAGAGGCCCGCGAACAAAACAAAACAAAACAAAACAAAACAAAACAAACAAACAAACAAAAAAATATATATATAGAGAGAGAGAGAGAGAGAGAGAAAGAGAGAAATTTCCCATTAAGAATCCTTACTCCAATCTAAGCAACGCAGGAAATTTTAGCTTGCAAGAAATCTCTAAATGCAATTTAATGATTGGTATAATGTAGCCTACACTGAAATACATGGACTTAAGTATATCTTTAAAAAGGAAGAAAAGAAAATCATATTAACGAATGTATTTAAAAGATCTCAAACATGATTTTTCCATACTTTCAAATGATATATTGAGATGGAAGGAAGGAAGGAAGGAGGGAGGGAGGAAAGAGAGAGAAAGAAAGAAAGAAAGAGAGAGAAAATGTGTGAAGACTGGGAAAATGTAGTATTTGTATAATTTTATGCTGATAGCAATGGTAGCTGATAGTACATGGGTGCTGCCATAGTCTGTTAAAAATGCTGAGTTGGATGGCTAAAAAACGACTGGGAAGCATCTATTCAAAGTCATTGAAGAATCTGAAGAATTCATTAAAGAGTTCCCATTGAAGAAATTCAGAGAGGAAAAAAAAAAGGCAGTCTGTCGGACATTATGTAAATGAGGCATAAATAATCTGTGTCAACATGACCTTGTGTTTCCAACTCTCTCTTCCATTTTGCTATGACATACGTCAAGGTTTTGTCACAGGGAACCACAAAGGAAAAAATCACTTAAGTACAGGAAGGATTTTCAGCATTTGTGTCAATCAATCCATTGTAGGAGAGGTTTCAATCAATAAGTTATAGATGGGTAATCAGGAAGGCATAACCACCAGGAAAACTGAGAGAGGAGCAGTGAGCCTATTAGGATCATCTTCATGAGTTCTAACTAAGATTTGTGTGGAGAGTTATTGTCTGATTTTCAACCAAGAACTGAAAACTGGTTCATCCGCGTATTCAAAAAAATATAATTGAACACCGTTTGCATGCTATCATTGTATCTGTATGCAAGAAACCACTATAGATGCTAGAGGGGAAAACCCAAAAACTTACTTGTGTTTTCTCAAACTGATATGTCTTAGGAAGGTAAATGAAAGCAAGAACTACCAATGATGGCAAGTGTTATGAACTGAATGCATGTCCTTCCCCCAAATTCATGTTAAAACCCTAACCCGCAGTGTGATGGTATTTGGAAGTGGGGCCTTTGGGAGGTGATTAGCATTACATGAGGTCATGAGGATGGAATGAGTGTCCTTATAAGAAGAGACCAGAGAGCTTGCTCTCTGTCTGCCATGTGAGGATACAGCACGACAGCAGCCAGGAGGAGGGTCCCCCCACCAAGAACCCGACCACGCTGGCACCCTGTGCTGGAGAACTTCCAGACCCGAGACTGAGAAATAAAGATCTGTTGTTTAATCCGCCCAGTCTATGGCATTTTGTTATAGCAGCCCAAGCAGACTAAGAGAGCCAGAGAGGATACTTTCAGTGGAGAAAGGGGTTGGGTAGGTGGGGGTGTGTGTGGAATTCAGCAGTAAGATACACAGCTTAGAGATGGTCATTAAGGAGGCCTTTATATTTGGATGGTTTATTTTTACCCCTAACAAAACAAACAAATGAAAAAAGCAGTAATTGATTTACACTAAAGCAGACC
The DNA here is from genome assembly GCF_964341445.2 of Mesoplodon mirus. Taxonomy (NCBI): domain Eukaryota; kingdom Metazoa; phylum Chordata; class Mammalia; order Artiodactyla; family Ziphiidae; genus Mesoplodon; species Mesoplodon mirus. The sequence continues at coordinate 8,228,503 of NC_138977.1, read as the reverse complement.
AATAAGCTAGACAAGACTAAACCAGTGTGATTCACGTGTCTCTTAATGACGCAAAGTCTGGTGGAGAGAGTCGGGTCTGCACTCTACTTCTGGCTTAGCCACTGTGCAGCTTAACACACAGCTTAAATTTCCCAACCTTTCTGGGCCTTGGGAACCTCATCTGTATAGCAGGGGACCAAAACCCTTCTAGATTCTCCTTATTATTACTCTGAATCCTGCAGGCACCCCAAATATGTGCTAGTGGTCTGGGATGAGGATGTTTGACTTAGCCCCACCAATGGTTCACCAAAAACCTATTTCCATTCCTAGAGAAAATAACTCATTACATGTTCCACCATGCCTGAATTATTAAGTATGAAAGAGAGAACCCTTAGTTTTTCTTACAGATGTCAGTTAAGAACCCCAAACCCAAAGTTTGCTAGGCTGTACTTTATCATAGCTTCTAACTTACTTGCTTTTTTTAAAAAAATTAATTGTTTTTAAAAACTTGCTTTAGATTATATTCTCAGCTCTAATATGAGCAGATATATTTTTAATAAAACAGTGTTCTGATATACATTTATGTTTTTCAAACTGGATGTTGAATCTCAAGCCCAAATTAAAAGAGAAAATTTTCCCTTTACTCCAAGTTTAATACAGGGCAGATTTTCCATGATCCAAGTCTTCAGATATTTGCTTGACTCAGGGAGACCTTTCTCAATTATTTGTCATTCCTGCTCAGATTCCAACAGATGTCTGAGATCAGATTCATTCTGAGTTAAGCCAAGCTTTTTAACTCGTCAAACGTGTTCTTCATGGAAATAGGATTGTCGTGCAGGGGGGAGTCGATGACACTCTTTTTTTTTTTTTTTTTTGCGGTACGCGGGCCTCTCACTGCTGTGGCCTCTCCCGTTGCGGAGCACAGGCTCCAGACGTGCAGGCTCAGCGGCCATGGCTCACGGGCCCAGCCACTCCGCGGCATGTGGGATCCTCCCGGACCGGGGCACGAACCCATGTCCCGTGCATCGGCAGGCGGACTCTCAACCAAGGCACCACCAGGGAAGCCCGATGACACTCTTAAGATAAATGACACATATAATCCTATTTACCATAAAAATTAATTATATCAATATGATACACATTTTGAGGTATATGATTATAGACACTGGAGTCTGAGCAAGAAAACTGAGATGCATTTTTCCCTGGATGTAAACATATTTATATGCCTTTCTTTTAAAAACATCCCTTGGGTTTATCCTGTTAAAGCTCTCACCTGGTCCTGCTTATTTGCCTCTGAGATGATGTCCCTGGGGTCTGCAAACACTGGTCATGTCTTCAAGGGCTGCAATGTCTGTAAGGATTCAGAGTTCAGTATCTTGGGGAGGAATAAATATAGAAGCAGAAGAACTTGTCTTCTTTAAGGATAATGAAAACCTCCTAAGGTATGTTATTAGTGTTTGGTTTTCAAAGCAGAATGCTTTTTAAGTGCTTGCTTTCAAGTTTTCTCCCTCCTCGTAGTTATAGCACTTTGTTAGAGCTTGGCTTCTTTCCTAAATAGAATTATTTGTATGCCCAGAATTACACCACGGAATCTCATGCTTACAGAAAGACATTTTCAGATCTCTCAGTTAACAGAAGCATCCTTTCTTACCTCCCTTTGCACCCTCGAAATTTTAGAAGAGGGCCCATTAGTGCCTAAACCTAACAAAACTGTCAGAGCTTCCTCTCTCTTCTTAGTGAATTAAAGAGGGTTTTTAAAAGATCATTATTTTTACAATGTTGTGTCAAAAATAATGATCTTTTAAAAACCTTCTTTAATTGTAAAGCAACTATACTCCAATAAAAATTAATTTAAAGAAAGAAGATCATTATGTGTGTGTTTTCTCTTGCTTCTAGGACTTTGAAAATGCAGCTCCACACCCTTCTTATAAAGTCTGTGTTCTAATAAGGAATGACTCTTGCCCTTGCTGTGACTCTTTTCCTTGATTCCCACTTTCTTTTTTCCCTGTCATGCCTCAGGTTTCTTTCAAGGGCAATCCCTTTTATTTCCAACCATATTTTGTAGGTCGCTGGGCTCGTTAAATCCTGGCCTGCACTGGCTTTTCCCAACCGACACTTGCTCTTGGCTCTTCCTCACTGCCATCCACCTGAACCCCCAGTAACACTCAGGCTTCTTCTCCACCTCGGGCTGCTCCACAGTCTTCCTTCCCACGACTCCACCCTCAAGTTCACGGTCAGCATGGAACTTTTCAAGTAACTTTAAAAAACTCCTGGGCCTCATCTCTCTCTCTCTCTCTCTCTCTCTCTCTCTCTCTCTCTCTCTCTCTCCCTCTCTCTCCTCCATAAGGGATGGTCAGAGTAGAACCAGTTCACATCTTTTAGAGTTGAGATGGGCAGTAAAAGCCTTTGGATTTGCCTGCTGGAAGATTACCACTTCCTTGCGGTGGAGATCCTGTGCTCTTCGGAGAATCTCTAGTGGGGCTGTCACTCTCCGCCAGGTTCAGAGGGTTTTTTTTTTTTTTTTTTTATAGTCTCTGTCAGTTAGCAGCCCAAGGTTACTGCCAGCTCTCTGTCAGGGCTTTGATTTTTGTCAGCTATGGCCAGGTCCTTTTAGTTATCTGCTATCTTTTCAGCTTTGTTCAGGCTGAGCTCTACTTGTCTACTAATTAGCTCTTTGGAGATTTCTCTTTAAAAACTCACTATCACAGAGGACAGGAACTGTTCAAAAGTTTTGTGCTTCATAGAAATTCCATATTCATCCATATCTCATACAGCCATATTTTTGAAATTAAAAGTGGCAGGTCAGGCCAATTTAAGGTATAGAAGTAACATCGTCTCTAAAGAGAGACCTTCGGGTTCTTGATCAGGTATGGAGATGAGTGACAGGGAAAGGAAAGGGTTTACATCAAAAAAAACACTGAGGGGTACAAATTAAAAAGAAACTATCACTCTGGATAACTTATTCACATGTTCTTTATCTTCTGGTGTGCAAATATTGTGCTAGCTGAATATAAAAGTAGCACAACTTTAGGGTACAAAAAAAAAACACACTGTAATAACATCAAGAGTGGTCTTACATCAAGGAGGGCCCTGAGGATGTCTTTGTTGTCAACTTCAGAAGAAAAGAGAGGAACAGAAGAGGAAACTGGCAGAAGGAATGGATGCCAAAGAGAACTCAAAGGATTAGGTCCGGGTGAAGTGATCGGTATTCGAAAACAGTCTGCCTTCTGGCTCTGATCTAAGGGAATAGGCTGGCAGCCAAGCCAGAGGGCATAGGAGCACAAACACACCTTCAGCACACTGCTTGAGGGTTGCTTCAGTGCCTTAGAAATTGTGCTGGCAATTAGAAAGGAAGCTCTGTAAGAGCAATAGGCAAAAGACTCTATTTCTAGGTAAAATTCTGCTTTTTACATAATTCCTAACCTGCTTGTCCCCTCCACACAAACATACCTTTTCTTTTTTTCTTTTTTTCTTCTCTTTTGTTGGCTCCCTTCTTTGGCTAGGCTCCCAAGTACATTTTCCTTCTGCTAACTTAGTGCTGTTGTAAGTTGCACTTACATTGCATTTACACAATGTTAATGCCTGCAAGATGAAAGTAAAAACCTTTGAATATATTAATGCTATAACACAGATGTCTTACTTTTTACTCTCTCTCTTTTTTTTTCAGCAAGTTGATGTGGCTAATAATGATGCAGATTGTGTTGGATGGATGTGCAGATGAAACAGGGGAATACAGATTAAATCAAAATTTCTTCAAAGCTTACATTTGCTTCATAATGTAACTTCTGGGCTTGTCACAGTGGTAGTAGGTGTGAGCAGGCATCATAACATTGTTCTAAAATATCTTGGCATTACAGAGCCGCAATCATCCAAACAGCACTGCTGTACGTCTTCGAAGCCAGGGGAAAAAAAGATACGGAAGATAAAGACTGTCAGCAGCTCCGTACAGAGAGACCTGACCCAGATGCTAATGACGGGGGAGCTGAGAGAAATCAGAGACAGAGGTTCTGGGCTTAAGAAGTAATCTGCTTGTATACTGAACTTGGCTTTTTGTAGCTACATTCAAAGCATCAGTAGCTTGATATCGAATGAGGTGTGTGCCAGAGGTGGTCACATACTCCCTCTGGAAACATCCATGGAATGACTTTGTCATTGAGCTCTTTTAAACAAGGAATAAAAGGGGGTATTGATGACATAAGACCTTGGAGCAGGTGCAATTTCTCTTTCATGTATCTGTTCATTCAAGGAGCATTTGTCAACATGCCACTCTATGCCAGGGACCGTGCTAGGTCCCTAGGATATAACAAAACCCCTCCCCTCAGGGAACTCATAGTTTAGTGGAGAAGACACGTGCAAGCAGAAAACCAATAATATCATCTTTTAAAGGAATGGAGAAGTGCTGTGGGTTCTCCCAGGAGGGAATGTCTCTGTCTGCCAGACCAAATGGAGCAAGACTACATCTGAGTTCTGCACCTTTAAGGCATGAGGAGAAACACACCAGCTGGACAGACATGATGGAGAAGCATGCATAGAGCCCTGGAGTCATGGATGAGCAGAGCTTTGGGGAGTGATCAGGATGTCAGCATGGCAAGAGCTTAAGCTGTATCCAGGGGAAGGCCACGGTTGGGGGACAGAATGAAGGGCAATAAGATTAGGGTTTGAAGCAGCCTCTACAAGGCCTTTTTTTTTTTTTTTTTTCTCGCTACTCAGGCCTCTCCCTGTTGTGGCCTCTCCCGTTGTGGAGCACAGGCTCCGGACGCACAGGCTCAGCAGCCATGGCTCACAGGCCCAGCCGCTCTGCGGCATGTGGGATCTTCCCGGACCGGGGCACGAACCTATGTCCCCTGCATCGGCAGGCAGACTCTCAACCACTGCGCCACGAGGGAAGCCCCACAAGGCCTCTTATGCTGAGCTAAGGCATTTAGAATTTACACTACAGGCAACAGAAAGCCAACAGAAAGCTTGTGGCAAAGGGGAAGGGTGACACGATCTGACGTCCCTTCTATGATAACTGATAGTTGTAAGGAAGGGACATGGCCCCTCTAGAAGAGACTGTTTAGGACGTGTGCAGTTCTCCAGACTGTGATGACAATAGTTAGCTGAAGAAAAAAGGCTGGATTCAAGACACACTATTGAGAAACTTAGAGGAGCAGAATTGAGCTTCAGCTCAAAATTTTTGCCAGTAACCACATCGTGCCCCTGCCCCTCCAGGATGATCTTACAGTTATCTTGCAGTTCCAAGGTAACTTGCTCGGAAGCCCAGGCTCCTTTCCAGGTAAAATGCACTCAGCGCATAAGGGTCTAATAAGATACATGAAAAAAATCTTATTGGTCTTCCCTCTTACACCTTGAGCTTTGTGAACACAGATAGCAGCCATGCCTTATTCCCTTCGTTACCTCTGATGGCATCTAAATAGAACTTTGAAGAGAACACACATTTATGAGGTTTTCCCAAATGAATGAATCAAAATGAGTGATGAAACTGGAGCGTAACACTCTCCTCCCCATCCAGACTGTAAAAAAGCATTGTGTTTGTTTAAAATAGTTGCTAGATTGTAAAATTTATTTTAATTTTTTTTTTTTTGAGAGAGGGGAAGTGATCAATTTATTGTAAACAATAAAAAAGCTATGCTCTGGTGCTTTATGGAAATGAGTGCCCACCTCTTTGTAGAAATAAACTAAGTATAAACTAAGGTTTTAGGTAGTGACTTAGAATGCTGATTTCCCGGATTCCCAAGTGATGCACACACAGCAGGTCTATGTGGTTACATGGTAAACGTGCTTTAGGGAGTGACTGTCCAGGCCTGGGCTTTTTGGAGGTAGTGAGCTCCTGATGCTATAAGAGAGGAGATCCATTGTCTTCTGCTGATGTTACTAAAGAAGCACTAGGTGAACACAGGTGACAGGGACAGTGGGTAGGTTGGGCACTGCACCAAGACACCCTGCCGAGGGGCAAGTGGCAACTAAAATCTAAGAGTTGTGTCCATCTTGAGGTTTTTTTTTTTTAAATCAAGAGCTGGATGGGAGAATGGGATCCTGGACTCAAGGTAAAAGGACTAGAATGAATGGAAAAGCGTATTGCTGGGCCCAGTTTCACAGACAATGCCCCAATCATACCTATCGCCAGTCTGCACAGTGTCCTTTCAAAATATCTTCCCCATTTCTTTTCTCAGTGGTTTTCACGTTTCATTTCAAACCTGATGTTTAGAGCTTCTCTCTCACACTCAGCTTGGCTGGTACAGCTTTAAAAGAACCTGAAAGGGAACAGGAGCACACAGTGTCTTTAAACACAATTGACACAGCCATCTGTCAGGCGCCGAGGGCATCTGGGAGAGATGCTCTCCATGCTCATCTGGCCAACTGGTCGACTGCGGGACCCTAATAATTACATTATCAAAGCCAGAGCATCGTCCACTGCCTGAAACTTCAGACATTACTTATGGATGAAGTGAGGTCAGAAGAGGTCAGAAAAGACGAGAGATGAGCTGGCCATGACAGCTGTCCAAGCTGCCCTTGAGATGCAACTCACAGCATCAGAGCTGGGGCTGCTTCTTCTCTTGGAGAAGAGGTTCTGTCCACGAGATTTGCTGCTGCTGTGGTGTTTCAACTCTGGGCGAGTCTCCCAGGCAAAGCAACCCTCCTGGAGGAGGATGTAGGAAAAGCAAGCAAATACTGCTTTTAAAATATAAAAATATAAAATATAAAAAGCATTAATCTCATGTTTGTGCTTCTCTAGTGAGCTTTAATGCCAGGCTCGAAGCTCCACTAGAGCAGTTATTAGCATTGTGGCTAGTCCTTAAGCAACTCTCTGAATGAAAGCATGTATCAGGCATGAATGAACAGACAGCTTGATAACAGCAAAAAACAACACATACACCCTGGTGTGGAGAGTTGACGAGAGAGTTTTTTACGAACAGATGTGATGAACATTGTGGTACATGACTCTTTTTGAATTATGGTTTTCTCAGGGCATATGCCCACTAGTGGGATTGCTAGGTCATATCGTAGTTCTATTTTTAGTTTTTTAAGGAACCTCCATATTGTTTTCCATAGTGGCTGTATCAATTTACTTTCCCACCAATAGTGCAAAAGGGTTCCCTTTTCTCCACATCCTCTTCAGCATTTATTGTTTGTAGATTTTTAAAAACATTTTTATTGCAGTATAATTGTTTTACAATGGTGTCTTAGTTTCTGCTTTATAACAAAGTGAATCAGCTATATATATACATATATACCCATATCTCCTCCACCTTGCATTTCTCTCTCACACTTCCTATCCCACCCCTCTAGGTGGTCATAAAGCACCGAGCTGATCTCCCTGTGCTATGCGGCTGCTTCCGACTAGCTATCTATTTTATATTTGGTAGTGTATATAAATCCATGTAACTCTCTCACTTTGTCCCAGCTTACCGTTCCCCTTCCCCGTGTCCTGAAGTCCATTCTCTATGTCTATGTCTTTATTCCTGTACTGCCCCTAGGTTCTTCAGAACCATTGTTTTTAATTCTGTATATATGTGTTACCATACGGTATTTGTTTTTCTCTTTCTGACTTACTTCACTCTGTATGACAGACTCTAGGTCCATCCACCTCACTACAAATAACTCAATTTTGTTTCTTTTTATGGCTGAGTAATATTCCATTGTATATATGTGCCACATCTTCTTTACCCATTCATCTGCTGATGGACACTTAGGTTGCTTCCATGTCCTGGCTATTGTAAATAGAGCTGCAATGAACATTGTGGTACATGACTCTTTTTGAATTATGGTTTTCTCAGGGTATATGCCCAGTAGTGGAACTGCTGGGTCCTATGGTAGTTCCATTTTTAGGTTTTTAAGGAACTTCCATACTGTTCTCCATAGTGGTTGTATCAATTTACATCCCCACCAACAGTGCAAGAGGGTTCCCTTTTCTCCACACCCTCTCCAGCATTTATTGTTTGTAGATTTTTTGATGATGGCCATTCTGACTGGTGTGAGGTGATACCTCACTGTAGCTCTGATTTGCATTTCTCTAATGATTAGTGATGTTGAGCATCCTTTCATGTGTTTGTTGGCAATCTGTATACCTTCTTTGGAGAAATGTCTATTTAGGTTTTCTGCCCATTTTTGGATTGGGTTGTTTGTTTTTTTGATATTGAGCTGCATGAGATGTTTGTAAATTTTGGAGATTAATCCTTTGTCAGTTGCTTCATATGAAAATATTTTCTCCCATTCTGAAGGTTGATTTTCATCTTGTTTATGTTTTCCTTTGTTGTGAAAAAGCGTTTAAGTTTCATGAGGTCCCATTTGTTTATTTTTTCTTTTTAATTCCATTTCTCTAAGAGGTAGGTCAAAAAGGATCTTGCTGTGATTTATGTCATAGAGTGTTATGCCTATGTTTTCCTCTAAGAGTTTTATAGTGTCTGACCTTCCATGTAGGGCTTTAATCCATTTTGAGTTTATTTTTGTGTATGGTGTTAGGGAGTGTTCCAATTTCATTCTTTTACATGTAGCTGTCTAGTTTTCCCAGCACCACTTATTGAAGAGGCTGTCTTTTCTCCATTGTATATTCTTGCCTCCCATATCAAAAATAAGGTGACCACATGTGCGTGGGTTTAACTCTGGGATTTCTATCCTGTTCCATTGATCTATATTTCTGTTTTTGTGCCAGAACCATACCGTCTTGATTACTGTAGGTTTGTAGTATAGTCTGAAGTCAGGGAACCTGATTCCTCGAGCTCCATTTTTTTTTCTCAAGATTGCTTTGGGTATTCGGGGTCTTTTGTGTTTCCATACAAAGTGTGAAGTTTTTTGTTCTCGTTCTGTGAAAAATGCCATTGCTAGTTTTATAAGGATTGCATTGAATCTGTACATAGCTTTGGGTAGTATAGTCATTTTCACAATGTTGATTCTTCCAATCCAAGAACATGGTAAATCTCTCCATCTATTTGTATCATCTTTAATTTCTTTCATCAGTGCCTTATAGTTTTCTGCATACAGGTCTTTTGTCTCTTTAGGTAGGTTTATTCCTAGGTATTTTATTCTTTTTGTTGCAGTGGTAAATGGGAGTGTTTCCTTAATTTCTCTTTCAGATTTATTATCATTATTGTCTAGAAATGCAAGAGATTTCTGTACATTAACTTTGTATCCTGCTACTTTACCAAATTCATTGATTAAATATAGTAGTTTTCTGGTAGCATCTTTAGGATTCTCTATGTATAGTATCATGTCATCTGCAAACAGTGACAGCTTTATTTCTTGTTTGTGATTTGGATTCCTTTTATTTCTTTTTCTTCTCTGATTTCTGTGGCTAAAACTTCCAAAACTATGTTGAGTAATAGTGGTAAGAGTGGAAAACCTTGTCTTGTTCCTGCTCTTAGGGAAAAAGTTTTCAGTTTTTCACCATTGAGAATGATGTTGGCTGTGGGTTTGTCATATATAGCCTTTATTATGTTCAGGTAAGTTCCCTCTATGCTTACTTTCTGGAGGTTTTTTTTTTTATCATAAAAGGGTGTTGAATTTTGTCAAAAGATTTTTATATTCTTAATTGTTTTGGGTTTGTTATTGTAGGTCTTTTCCTTCTCTTGTGTTTACTGCCTAGAGAAGTTCCTTTAGAATTTGTTGTAAAGCTGGTTTAGTGGTGCTGAATTCTCTTAGCTTTTGCTTATCTGTAAAGGTTTTAATTTCTCCTTCGAATCTGAATGAGATCCTTGCTGGGTAGAGAAATCTTGGTTGCAGGTTTTTCCCTTTCATCACTTTAAATATATCTTGCCACTCCCTTCTGGCTTGCAGAGTTTCTGCTGAAGGATCCGCTGTTAACCTTATGGGGATTCCCTTGTGTGTTATTTGTTGTTTTTCCCTTGCTGTTTTAATATTTTTTCTTTGTATTTAATTTTTGATAGTTTGATTAATATGTGTCCTGGAGTGTTTCTTCTTAGATTTATCCTGTATGGGATTCTATGCGTCCTGGACTTGATTCACTATTTCCTTTCCCATATTATGGAAGTTTTCAGCTATAATCTCTTCATATACTTTCTCATAACCTTACTTTTTCTCTTCTTCTTCTGGGACCCTTATAATTTGAATGTTGGTGTGTTTAATGTTGTCCCAGAGATCTCTATGACTTTCCTCAATTCTTTTCATTCTTTTTTCTTTATTCTGCTCTGCAATAGTTATTTCCACCCTTTTAGCTTCCAGGTCACTTATCCGTTCTTCTGCCTCAGTTATTCTGCTATTAATTCCTTCTAGAGAATTTTTAATTTCATTTATTGTGTTGTTCATTATTGTTCATTTGCTCTTTAGTTCTTTTAGGTCCTTGTTAAACATTTCTTTTATTTTCTCCATTCTATTTCCAAGATTTTGGCTCATCTTTACTATCATTACTCTGAATTTTTTTCAGGTCAATGGCATATTTCCTCTTCATTTGTTTGGTCTGCTGTGTTTTTACCTTGCTCCTTCATCTGCTGTGTGTTTCTCTGTCTTCTCATTTGCTTAACTTACCGTGTTTGGGGTCTCCTTTTTGCAGGCTGCAGGTTCGTAGTTCTTGTTCTTTTTGCTGTCTGCCCACAGTGTCTAAGGTTGGTTCAGTGGGTTGTGTAGGCTTCCTGGTGGATGGTTCTAGTGCCTGTTTTCTGGTGGATGAGGCTGGATCTTGTCTGTCTGGTGGGCAGGACTGTGTCCTGTGGTGTGTTTTGGGGTGTCTGTGACCTTATTATGATTTTAGGCAGCCTCTCTGCTAATGGGTGAGGTTGTGTTTCTGTCTTGTTAGCTTCTTGGCATAGGGTGTCCAGCACTGTAGATTGCTGGTTGTTGTGTGGAGCTGGGTCTTAGCATTGAGATGGAGATCTCTGGGAAAGCTTTCATCATTTGATATTACGTGCAGCTGGGAGGTCTCTGCTGGACTAATGTCCTGAACTCGGCTCCTCCACCTCAGAGGCACAGGCCTGACATCTGGCCAGAGCACCAAGATCTGGTCAGCCACACAGAAGGCAAGGAAGAGGCCTCAGGAGAAACCAAATCTTTGTCATCTTGACCTTAGACTTCATCTTCCAGAACAGTGAAAAAATAAATTTCTGTTGTTTAAGCCACCCAATCTTCTGGTATTTTATTATGGCAACCCTAGAAAACTGGCAGAAGCACCTCGGAGCCACCATCTCCGAGGGCTGCTCCCTGCCTTGGCTCCAGCCCAGTAGCCCCTTGACACCCAGGAAGTGGATCACAAAGCCCCAGATCTGCTCCAGCTGCTTTCAGGCACCTCAGAGGCCCCAGCGCTGAGTTGGAGCAGTTTATAGATTCTTTGATGATGGCCATTCTGACCATTGTGAGCTGTTACCTCATTATGGTTTTGATTTGCATTTTAGTGATTAGTGATGTTGAGCATCCTTTCACGTGTTTGTTGGCAATCTGTATATCTTCTTTGGAGAATGTCTATTTAGGTCTTCCTCCCAGTTTTGGATTGGGTTGTTTGTTTTTTTGATATTGAGCTTTATGAGCTTCTTATATATTTTGGAGATAAATCCTTTGTCAGTTGTTTTGTTTGCAGATCTCTTCTCCGATTCTGAGGGTTGTCTTTTCATCTTGTTTATGGTTTCTTGTGTTGTGCAAAACCTATTTACAATAGCAACCTAAGTGTCCATCGACAGATGAATGGATAAAGAAGATGTGGCATATATATACAATGGAATATTACTTGGCCATAAGTAGAAATGAAATTGAGTGATTTGTAGTGAGGTGGACGGACCTAGAGTCTGTCATACAGAGTGAAGTATGTCAGAAAGAGAAAAACAAATACCATGTGCTAACACATCTATATGGAATCTTAAAAAAATTGTTCTGATGAATCTAGCGGCAGGACAGGAATAAAGATGCAGATACAGAGGATGGACTTGAGGACACAGAGAGTGGGAAGGGGAAGCTGGGACGATATGAGAGAGTAGCATTGACATATATACACTACCAAATGTAAAATAGATAAGTAGTGGAAAGCAGCTGCACAGGGAGATCAGCTCAGTGCTTTGTGATGACCTAGAGGGGTGGGATAGGGAGGGTAGCAGGGAGGCGCAAGAGGGAGGGGATATGGGGATATATGTATATGTATAGCTGATTCACTTTGTTATACAGCAGAAACTAGCACAACATTGTAAAGCTATTATACTCCAATAAAGATGTTAAAAAGAAGAACAGGTGTCATGGATGAAAAAACATTTTAAGTCTATTTCTTTGGTTGTACAGTCAAATAAAAAGATCTACTCCTGTGATTGATAGTTCACTGTTGTTTACCTAATTTTCTGGAGTAGAAATATGAAGTTAGAAGTTCACTTGGAGAATTACAACAGGATTTACTCTTATATATGAAGACAAAAACAAAATCTTAAAATAAAATAATTTCAGTCTTTTATTAATGGCCCCTTACCTAGGGCCAGAAATATTAATAAAAGGAATAGATCTAGATACTTAAATTTATCCTTCATAAAATTTCTAGTTTCTTGCACAAGAAAATAACATACTGAATTGAGAACTGGTCACTTCATTAAGTGTTGCAAAGCACCTTTTCAATTTTACCTGAATGCAGTCCCAATTATAGCCACCACTTGGAAAGAAATACAAATATAATACACACATTCTTTGTGAAAAATATTAATTAATATTAACCTCAAGGAGCTAAAGGTTAAAAAGAGAAGAGTTCCCATTTGCAAGTGTAATAAATCAGTCTAATTTTGAGTCAAGGCTGTAAAAACATGTCTAGAGCTTTATAATGTAAACACAGTCAGATTAAGAATTTTTCTTTCTGAAGAAGTAAAAAATGCATTTCTAAATTGCAAGCCCTTCTAGCACATTGCTCAATGCCAAATGCAGCTTCCCTCTGTTGTGCTTTATGTTAATGCTTTATTTTCACAGATGAAAGTTTCATTTTTTATTTTTTTATTTTTTGAAAGTTTCATTTAAAAAAAAAAGGATACAGGAATATGTAGATAGTATTGGAGTGATGGCTGAGAGGAATAACAATAGTATGTGGTCTGGGAATTCTCTTCTATGTCACAATCTCTTCCTCTCCTGTGAGTGTAGCAAAATAATTGGCCAACATAATTAAATATGCATCCACATAACTTCAGACCCTGACTGTGGGATCAGTCCTTTTATAGGCTAAAACATGTGCTTCATCCAGCCCTGTACTCCGAAAGCAAATTGTAAAACCTGTACTTCCTTTGATTCGTGAAAAGATGCATCTGCTGTAAATAAGAAGCACCTACTTGACATTTCCTTAGGAAGACATCTGAAACCTTAGAATGCATTTATCCCAAATGTGGTGGTGACATTATAATACATTATAGTTCCTCAGGCCCAGTTTTCCCCACCAGCATTCATATATTCTTAAAGGGAAGATGTTTTCAGCTTACTTGGGAGATAGCACTACTATAGAACTAAAATAAAATAAAGAAAGAAATAAAAAAAACATAATGTAATAGAGATCAGCAGTTGGAAAATGATTCAATAATATTTACTGAAGACCTGTGATGGGCAGAGCTCTTTACCAGGTACCATGGAAAGGTATAAATAAAATAGCAAATGAGTTCCTTTTCTCAAAAGGCCTATAGTCAAATGGAAGAAACATATATAAATAAATGCATGTGAATCTTTAAAAATCAGCACATGCAAAACCAAGCACAAGCGAATACACACAAGTTTGTGCAAAGGCACCTCACTGGCAGGCTGATTTCATATGAGACGGCCTCAAAACTTGGGCTGCCAGGCACAGAAACACAGCTGCATGATGGTTCTGTCCACAATATCAACTTGGTCATTTTGTGTCAAAGCATTTATTTACTGTGAGATAAGGTAGTAGTTCTACTGTTTGATAATATGATAAAGATTTAATAAAATTAATCCAATAATTGATTTACACTCTTCTGTGGATTGTCTTGCACAGACTATGAATTTTACTTTAGCTATTAAAAAGCTATTAGAAACATGCCAAGATAGTTTGTAGGTTTTTAACTTGAAATATTTAAAGAATGTACCAGAAAGAAGATAATTTTTTAGGTTAATTGGAAGGAAATGCGACACATCTCTGTTAATATAGGGATTTTAAATTTACAAGGCAAGGAATAAAAAAGCATCTTAACAGATTTTCCCCCCTTACATTAAGAATCACTAACGGAGACTATCACCTTAATTTTATTATCATCTAACATTTTAGTAGGATAGAGAAAGAAGAAAGTATCTGGTTCTAAGAAATAATTTCTCATGGAAAATTTTAATTAGTTACAGCCAAATCTCATAAACATTCTAAAGAAATAAGCAGAAGGTCTACCTGAGTACAGAAATACTTGCTGCTATTTTTTGATAAAGATTCAACCCATAACACAATGATGATACAACCATATACATGGTAGGATTACAGGCAGGAACATGAGTACAGTAAGAAGTTACTGATCTCTATATTTGGGTTAAGAAATTAGGGAGACAAGTTAATTTTTAATAGTATTCACTCTGTCTGAACAGCTATACTTACAGCTGTGTAAGTGAATGGTCAAACAAGTTAGTCACAATTGTAACATCTATGAGTTACCACTTATTTTGAAAAGCAGTGTGGCCAGATCTAAATAATAAAAGCATTATTTCAAATCCATCTCTGCCATAAATAACCCGTTTTTCTAGAGTCTTCTTTAACATTTTTTAAAATTTTATTTTATTTATTTTTATTTTTGGCTGCATTGGGTCTTCGTTGCAGTGCACGGGCTTCTCATTGCAGTGGCTTCTCTTATTGCGGAGCACGGCGCGTGGGCTTCAGTAGTTGTGGTGCATGGGCTTAGCTGCTCTGTGGCATGTGGGATCTGCCCGGGCCAGGGCTCGAACCCGTGTCCCCTGCATTGGCAGGTGGATTCTTAACCACTGCACCACCAGGAAAGCCCTCTTTAACATTTTGATGTACAGTCTATGGGCATATTATAAGAAATAGTATGCATCCAGCAGAATCAAAAATGAAGAACAAAATGATCAATAGAGCCCAGATAAAACTGTCATATGTAAATTATTTATTTAAATTATATTAATCAGAAAATCCAATTAATTGTGATATTTCTGTCAATAGTTTAACAATAATAATAAATATTGCTATTTAGAATTATATATATGACACCCTTGAAGTACCTTCTGAATCATTAGTTTTGGAGATAGCGTATATGTCTTTTGTTTGTTTATAGATATTAATTCATACCAAATTGCTATCAAAAAAAAGGGTGGGTAGTTTGCAATGGTATAGCGTAAACACACACACACACACACACACACACACAAGATCTCTAAAATAAAAATACATTACTTAGTGCAGTAGAGATAACAATTTAATTTTTAAAAAATCTTTTTTGAAACTGTGAGAATTGTAGAGAAACATGACAAGTGCCATTGGAATGCAGTGGAACAGAAAGGTCCCTGGCCATGGAGTCAGGAAAGTCCAATTCTAGGAGCAGGGATGGCTTTTTCTGTGTTTCAGTTTCCCCATCTGTACAAAGCCGAAGCCCTTGACCACTCCCAGTGCTGATCTTCCTGTGCTCCAATTACGGGGTCGGAAAGAATATTTCTCTGGCACTTCCCACACATCCTGCATGTAGAGCAGAGGCTGAAGATCTTAAAACCAAGCTGAACATAAATGATAAATTCATGGGGGCATTGCTTAGTGAGTGGTCTTAAATAAACCGAAGAGCAAAAATTTCTGAGATTGGAATACTAAGAGTCAGTTCCCCAAACCATGCTATCTTCAACATTTCATCTGCACCAAAAGCAACATTCACTGTAAATTCATGCATAAAAAATGTATTTTGTTTTAATTAACTTTGAACATGTTAATATGCTAATTTATACAAGTCAAAATTTATTTGCTCACGCATTTAGAAATCCTGACCCATGACACATTTTTCATGCTCTACTAGACATATCTGTTAGATAATCTGTTCTAAAATATGGAACCTTTCAATATTTTTAGAAGCTACTTTAGTTATCTTCGAAAGATATTACAAGATGGTGGGAGCAAGGGAAGAAGGGAACCTTAGCCATTTTTATAAAACTGGCAAAACAGAACAGTTTGTAGATTGCCTCACATTTGACAGGTGTTTGCATTGGGCACAATAGGAATTCCGCCCAGCCCAGTAAACACCGGGGAGCTGAGATTGAAATGTTGGAGAAAGTTGGGTCCAGCTGGGAATGTTGCACCTTTAATTTCTCATGGTTGAATATGAATGGAGTGAAACACTATAATTAGAAATTTTACGGGATACAAAAAAAAGCACCTTCTGTGTCATAAAAGCAACGTGGGTTCTACCTGGTCCCTTTTGGGCTAAGTAAGCTGTTTGATCAGCTTCTTTCAGTCTCTGTGGATGTCCTTATATGAGTCTAATTGAAGGACTCCTGTTCTCTTTTTATTTTTGCTCTATGAAAAATGTATCAGAGATGTCATAATGAACTTTGATATGGTGAAATGATAATAATGTCCTAATTATATATAAAAATGTAATTACACTTGCTTCTATTATAGAAAAACTCCCTTTATAATGAAGTGTTATGTTGGAAAAAGATTTTCATTATAGGTGGATTCCTTTACTTGTTAATTTGAGCTCTGATTCATCACTTTAATATTAAAAAAGTTCTTTGTAAGTTACTTTTGATGTGTCTCATTTATGGTTCATTTTACTTCCTGGACACCACCAGGAGTCCAAATCCAAACTTCTTTAAAAGACACTTAAAAATACATCTTTCAAAAGAAATTCTTCTTTCTAGATGGTGGAACAGCAGTAATCAAGAAAAATATTACTGACCTTCTCATTTACCTGAGCTCTGAAAACTTTTCTTTTGAAATTTGAAAATAAAAAGAGATGTGTGGCTTCTCAGATGTTTAAAAATCTGTCAGTGCATGAGGTGGTAATATGTGGACTATTTAAAGATAGGTTTTAGCCAAAAATCAATTATGTGGGTAAAGTCATGGCACTCAAACAATATAGTTCATTTCCTACTCCTTTTGGGATTGCTCAGATCATCATTCCACCAAATCAAGTGCAAAATTGAGGAGTGCAATAAATCCTTCTTCCTTGTTCTTTGTAACAAACCAAAATCTTGGTAGGAAAAATAATTAGATGATTAAAATTAGTTTTGAAATATTCAGTTATTCAGCTGAATCTGTCCACCATCACAGGAGGTAAATATTTCAACATTAACATCAGAAAAAAAGAGATTAAGCTATAAATTGTCAGAACCAACAAGAAAATGTAACTGGCATAAAGAAGACATTCAAAAATGTGGCAAGAAAAATAAAAAATTAACCTACAACTACCATAAAGTATTATATTTATTTTAGGACACCCACTTTTAGACTGTCAGTAAGATAAATTTGTTTAAAAATAATTTACTTAGGGCTTCCCTGGTGGCGCAGTGGTTGAGAGCCCGCCTGCTGATGCAGGGGACACGGGTTCGTGCCCTGGTCTGGGAAGATCCCACATGCCGCGGAGCGGCTGGGCCCGTGAGCCATGGCCATTGAGCCTGCACGTCCAGAGCCTGTGCTCCGCAATGGAAGAGGCCACAACAGCGCGAGGCCCACATACCGAAAAAAAAAAAATTACTTAAAGTAGTGGGTCCTTTGAAGGGAGACCATGATTTAAACAGGTCTGACTTTTATAACATCAGAGTCCCTATCTCTGTTTATTGTTCTATAATTTTTAAGTAGAATGGGAATCTTGAAAATTTTAGAGAATTCCAACTTCTTTGAAAACCTCTTCCCGAATTCGATGACTCTAGGAATGTCATTATAATTTTAGTTACGGGACTTTAAGGGAGTTGTACTTGATTGCTCCCTCTCCACTGCCCTAACCCAACATTCAGCCTTTTTAGTGAATCCTCTTGATTCTACCTCCCAAGTGTCTCTCATATCCACCTCCATCCCTCAGTTTAAGCCACTGCCATATCTCATTCAGATTCCTGCAATGGCCTCCTAGTCTTTCTGCTTCCTCCGCAATCTATTCTCCGTAAGTCAGTTAATGATCTAGTAAATCATAAACCAAACCATGCCACCTCCATGTATAAATACTTCCCATGGCTCACCTGGGCTCAGAATAAAACCCAAGCTCCTTACATGGCACAAGAGGCTGGCCATGGTCTGATGCTGATACATGCCTCCAACCTCACCTCCCACCACTCCACCATCAATGTTCAACTCCTCTCAACACACTCGCAGTCTCTTAAAAATACTGTGTTCTGCTCCCTCTGTCTAAGTGATCCTTTCCAAACATTCCATGGCTTGTTCTTTTCAGGTATGTTTCACTGCTACTGGAAGGGCCTGGCAGCCTGCCCAAGCAGGGCCCCACTTTGGCTGTTCTCTCTCCTAGCACCCTATTTTCCCTTTCATTCCTCCCTCCCTAATCACTCAGGTATTTGTCTCATGTCTGTATCCTTAATAAGATGTGGCTTTCAAGAACAAGAGTCGTGCTAAGTCCCACATCCACTCCCCCATCTCCTACCTCCAAGAATTGAACTTTCCCTGTTCTCCCAAATTTACCAAGCATTTCCACCCCACCAGGCTCTGCTAATACACTTCTCCCTGCCTGGATAGTGCTCTCACAATCTGCAGACTTTCAAAATCTTTCTTGTCTTTAAAGACCCCACTCAACTGCCTTCCCATCTCAGAAGACTTCTTTGATTCTCATATTCAGAATTAATTTCTCCTGGAGTTACAGTACCACTTTATTTATAGTATCAATCCCATCTTGGTGTGAACCAAGGTTAGGTATATAGAGGTCTGTCACCTTCATAACCACACTTCTGATTGTTTGGGGTATTTTTCTCAGTATGGGTTTTCTAAATTTTGGACAATATTTATCTGATGCCCTGCCTTCACCTCCTTTCAGAAAATAAATTGTATAACTTAATAGACAAAGGATATTTCCACTTATTAAACACAATTGGTAAAGAAGTCAATGGTTTTCTCTATGAGAATTTTCATTGAAGTGTCTAAAATCTTTGCTATTTGAGAAAGCAAGTTAATAGTAAAGTAATTCAAATTCCATTTGACAAATAATGGCAACTTAATGAGAACAATTATATTTCTGCCTTTACATTTTTACTTTTCTCCAGCTAAAAGCAGAGAACAAAGTTTCTCAACAGCCATTGCTAATGTGCATGGTATATCGTAGGAATGTAAACATGATGAGGTCTCACAACAGCCATTTATAAGTCATTTACAGCAGGCACTTATTGAACTTCATGAGCTGCTTGTATGTTTTAGACATTAATCCTTTGTCAGTTGCTTCATTTGCCAATATTTTCTCCCATTTTGAGGGTTGTCTTTTCATCTTGTCTATGGTTTCCTTTGCTGTGCAAAAGTTTTTAAGTTTCATTAGGTCCCATTTGTTTATTTTTGTTTTTATTTCCATTTCTCTAGGAGGTGGGTCAAAAAGGATCTTGCTGTGATTTATATCATGGTGTCTTCTGCCTATGTTTTCCTCTAAGAGTTCTATAGTGTCTGCTCTTACATTTAGGGTTTTAATCCATTTTGAGTTTATTTTTGTGTGTGGTGTTAGTGTTCTAAGTTCATTCTTTTACATGTAGCTGTCCACTTTTCCCAGTACTGCTTATTGAAGAGGCTGTCTTTTCTCCATTGTATATTCTTGCCTCCTTTATCAAAGATAAGGCGACCAAATGTGCATGGGTTTACCTCTGGGCTTTCTATCCTGTTCCATTGATCTATCTTTCTGTTTTTGTGCCAGTACCATACTCTCTTGATTACTGTAGCTTTGTAGTATAGTCTGAAGTCTGGGAGCCTGATTCCTCCAGCTCCATTTTTATTTCTCAAGATTGCTTTGGCTATTTGGGGTCTTTTGTGTTTCCATACAAATTGTGACATTTTTTTTGTTCTAGTTCTGTGCAAAATGTCATGGGTAGTTTGACAGGGATTGCATTGAATCTGTAGATTGCTTTAGGTAGTAGAGTCATTTTCACAGTGTTGATTCATTCTTCAAATCCAAGACATTGTTTATCTCTCCATCTGTTTGTATCATCTTTAATTTCTTTCATCAGTGTCTTATAGTTTTCTGAGTACAGGTCTTTTGTCTCCTTAAGTAGGTTTATTCCTAGGTATTTTATTCTTTTTGTTGCAGTGGTAAATAGGAGTGTTTCCTTAATTTCTCTTCCGAATTTTTCATCATTAGTGTATAGGAATGCAAGAGATTTCTGTACATTAATTTTGTATCCTGATAACTTTACCACATTCATTGTTTAGCTCTAGTAGTTTTCTGGTAGCATCTTTAGGATTCTCTATGTACAGTATCATGTCATCTGTAAACAGTGACAGTTTTACTCATTCTTTTCCAATTTGGATTCCTTTTATTTCTTTTTCTTCTCTGATTGCTGTGGCTAAAACTTCCAAAACTATGTTGAATAATAGTGGTGACAGTGGACAACCTTGTTTTGTTCCTGATCTTAGAGGAAATTGTTTCACTTTTTCACCACTGAGAACAATATTGACTGTGGGTTTGTCATATATGGGTCTTTATTATGCTGAGGTAGGTACCCTCTATGCTCACTTTCTGGAGAGTTTTTTTTTAATCATAAATGGGTGTTGAATTGTGTCAAAAGCTTTTTCTACATCTATTGAGATGATCATATGGTTTGTCTCCTTCAATTTGTTAATATGGTGTAAACATTGAGTGATTTGTATATATTGAAGAATCCTTGCATTCCTGGGATAAACCCCACTTGATTATGGTATATGATCCTTTTAATGTGCTGTTGGATTCTGTTTGCTAGTATTTTGTTGAGGATTTTTGCATCTATGTTCATTAGTAAGATTAGCCTGTAGTTTTCTTTCTTTGTGACATCTTTGTCTGGTTTTGGTATCAGGGTGATGGTGGCCTCGTAGAATGAGTTTGGGAGTGTTCCTCCCTCTGCTCTATTTTGGAAGATTTTGAGAAGGATAAGTGTTAGCACTTCTCTAAATGTTTGATAGAACTCGCCTGTGAAGCCATCTGGTCCTGGACTTCTGTTTGTTGGGAGATTTTTAATCACAGTGTCAATTTCAGTGCTTGTGATTGGTCTGCTCATATTTTCTATTTCTTCCTGGTTCAGTCTCAGAAGGTTGTGCTTTTCTAAGAATTTGTCCATTTCCTCCAGGTTGTCCATTTTATTGGCATATAGTTGCCTGTAGTAATCTCTCATGATCCTTTGTATTTCTGAACTGTCAGTTGTTACTTCTCCTTTTTCATTTCTAATTTGGTTGATTTGGGTCTTCTCCCATTTTTTCTTGATGAGTCTGGCTAATGGTTTATCAATTTTGTTTATCTTCTCAAAGAATTAGCTTTAGTTTTATTGATTTTTGCTATCATTTCCTTTATTTCTTTTTCTTTTATTTCTGATCTCTTCTTTATGATTTCTTTCCTTCTGCTAACTTTGGGGGGTTTTTGTTTTTGTTTTTCTTTCTGTAATTGCTTTAGGTGTAAGGTTAAGTTGTTTATTTGAGATGCTTTTTGTTTCTTGAGGTAGGATTGTATTGCTATAAACTCCCCTCTTAGAACTGCTTTTGCTGCATCCCATAGGTTTTGGGTCATCATGTTTTCATTGTCATTTGTTCCTAGGTATTTTTTTATTTACTCTTTGATTTCTTCAGTGATCTCTCAGTTATTTTGTAGCATATTGTTTAGCCTCCATGTATTTGTATTTTTTACACTTTTTTTCCTGTAATTGATATCTAGTCTCATAGTGTTGTGCTTGGAAAAGATACTTGGTACAGTTTCAATTTTCTTAAATTTACCAATGCTTGATTTGTGACCCAAGGTATGATCTATCCTGGAGAATGTTCCATGAGCACTTGAGAAGAAAGTGTATTCTGTTGTTTTTGGATGGAATGTCCTATAAATATCAATTAAGTCCATCTAGTCTAATGCATGATTTAAAGCTTATGTTTTGTTATTTATTTTCATTTTGGTTGATCTGTCCATTGGTGAAAGTGGAGTGTTAAAGTCCCCTACTATGATTGTGTCACTGCTGATTTCCCCTTTTATGGCTGTTAGCATTTGCCTTATGTATTGAGGTACTCCTATGTTGGGTGCATAAGTATTTACAATTCTTATATCTTCTTCTTGGATTGATCCCTTGATCGTTATGTAGTGTCCTTCTTTGTCTCTTTTAATAGTCTTTATTTTAAAATCTATTTTTTTCTGATATGAGAATTGCTATTCCAGCTTTCTTTTGATTTCCTTTTTCATTTATACAGGATAAATCCAAATTCTGCTCTGCAGCAGTTATTTCCATTATTTTAGCTTCCAGGTTACTTATCCATTCTTCTGCCTCAGTTATTCTGCTCTTGATCCCTCCTAGAGTACTTTTAATTTCATTTCTTGTGTTGTCATCATTGTTTGTTTGCTCTTTTGTTCTTCTAGGTCCTTGTTAAACATTTCTTCTATATTCTCCATTCTATTTCTGAGATTTTGGGTCATCTTTACTATCATTACTCTGAATTTTTTTTCAGGTAGACTGTCTATTTCCTCTTCACTTGTTTGGTCTGCTGGGTTTTTACCTTGCTCCTACATCTGCTGTGTGTTTCTCTGTCTTCTCATTTTGCTTAACTTAGTGTGCTTGGGGTCTCCTTTTCACAGGCTGCACATTCGTAGTTCCTGTTACTTTTGGTGTCTGTTCCCAGTGGGTGAGGTTGGTTCAGTGGTTTGTGCAGGCTTCCTGATAGAGGTGTGCCTGTGCTCTGGTGGGTGGGGCTGGATCTTGTCCTTCTGGTGGGGTAGGCCACGTCAGGTGGTGTGGTTTTGGGGTGTCTGTGAACTTAGTATGACTTTAGGCATCCTCTCTGCTAATGGGTGGGGTTGTGTTTGTGTCTTGCTAGTTGTTTGGCGTGGGGCATACAGCACTGGAGCTTACTGGCCATTGGGT
Organism: Mesoplodon mirus; assembly: GCF_964341445.2. NCBI lineage: Eukaryota > Metazoa > Chordata > Mammalia > Artiodactyla > Ziphiidae > Mesoplodon > Mesoplodon mirus. The sequence goes on along the minus strand of NC_138977.1, from coordinate 8,205,625 downwards.
GGAGCTGTATCTTAGTGTTCAGATGGAGATCTCTGGGAGAGCTCTTGCCAATTCATATTAAGTGGGGCCAGGAGGTCTCTGGTCGTCCAGTTTCCTGGACTCAGCTCTCTCACCTCAGAGGTTCAGGCCCGCCACCTGGCTTGAGCAACTAGGCCCTGCCAGCCACACGGCTCAGAAGAAAAGGAAGAAAAAAAAAAAAAAAAAGAACAGATAGAACCCCAAACCAAATGGCAAAAGCAAAACTAAATATACAAAGTCACACTAAGAAACATACACATACACAGTCCTAAAAAGAAAAAACAAACAAACAAACAAAAAGAAAAAAACAAACAGACAGAACCCTAGGACAAATGGTAAAAGCAAAGTTAGACACAATCACACAAAGAAACATACACATACACACTCACAAAAAGAGAAAAAAAGGAAAAAAAATTAAAAATAAAAAATAGTAAAATTAAAAAAAATTAAGAATAAAAAAATTTTTTAAAAAGAAGAGAGCAACCAAACCAAAAAACAAATCCACTAATGATAACAAGCACTAAAATCTAAACTAAAATAAACATAAAACCAAAAACAAATCAGATGCAGAAAGCAAACCCCAAATCTACAGTTGCTCCCAAAGTCCACCACCTCTTTTTTGGGAATATTCATTGTCTATTCAGGTATTCCACATATGCAGTGTTTATCAAGTTGATGGTGGGGATTTAATCCGCTGCTCCTGAGGCTGAATGATGAAATTTCCCTTTCTCTTCTTTGTTCACACAGCTCCTGGGGTTCAGCTTTGGTTTTGGCCCCGCCTCTATGTGTAGGCTGCCCTCAGGCATCTGTTCCCCACCCAGACAGGGGATTAAAGCAGCAGCTGATTAGGGTTCTCTTGCTCACTCAGGCGCAGGCAAGGGAGGGATATGGTAGTCATAATTGGAATGCGGGGCGAGCCTGCAGTGGCAGAGGCCAGAATGACATTGCAACTGCCTGAGGCACTCCGTGTGTTCCCCCAGGGATGTTGTCCCTGGATCATGGACCCTGGCATTGGTTGGCTACACAGGCTTCCAGGTGGCTGAAGGTAGTGACCTGCACTTGCACACAGGATTCTTGGTGGCAGCAGTGGCAGTGAGCGTTAGCAGTTCAGGCCCGTCTCTGGGGTCCAAGCTGATAGCTGCTGTTCACTCCTGTCTCTGGAGATCATTTAGTCAGTGCTCTGCCTTCTGTGGGCACACAGGGAGGGAATCCCTTCTCCTCGCACACCCCAAAACAATGGTCTCTTGCCTCTCTGGCAGGTCCAGACTTTTTCCCAGACTCCCTCTAGGCTAGCTGTGGTACACTAGCCCCCTTAGGGCTGTGTTCACACAGCCAACCCCAGTCTTCTCACTGGGATCTGACCTCCAAAACCCGAGCCTCAGCTCCCAGCCCCCACCATCCCAGCGGGTGAGCAGAAAAGCATCTCAGGTTGGTGAGTGCTGGTTGGTACCGATCCTCATTGCGGGAATCTCTCCACTTTGCCCTCCTCATCCCTGTTGCTGCGCTATCCTCTGTGGATCCAAAGCTTTCCCCCCACCCACCCCCGCCCCCACCAGTGAAGGGGTTCCCTAGCGTGTGGAAACATTTCCTCCTTCATAGCTCCCTCCCAGAGGTGCAGGTCCTGTTCCTATTCTTTTGTCTCTGTTTCTTCTTTTTTCTTTTGCCCTACCCAGGTACGTGGGGATTTTCTTGCCTTTTGGCAAGTGTGAGGTCTTCTTCCAACGTTCAGTAGGTGTTCTGTAGGAGTTGTTCCACATGTAGATGTATTTTTGATGTATTTGTGGGGAGGAAGGTGATCTCCACATCTTACTCCTCCACCATCTTGTAGGTCTCTCCCTCATTAGACAATTTGAGATTTTCATTTCTCTACTTGTAAGATCTTTCAAGTTGTCTCATTTTAAATGTTAAAATAGTGAAAGAACGTATATATGCATCATCTCTGAAAATAATTTTCCAAGAACATTATTAGTACTGAGAAAATTCTTTTCAAAATTCCTCTTTTTAAAAAAATCTTAGCAATGTCTCTTTTCCTAATAAACTATATCATATTCATTCTTTCAACAACTAGTATTTGAATCCAAAAGGTAAAATCTAAAACATGACTTGGTGTGGTGTTTCTGAAAGAATTATGTTCCACTAATTGCATATAGCTATTCAGTGTAAATTGAATCAGATAATAGGTTTATTATTTTCTTATGTGGGGGCTAGGAACTCATTAGCTAATATGGAGATGCCCTAGTCAATAGGGACTTTGCTTCTTCTAGTTTGTGCTCTACTGTTTTTAGTCGCAGCTTTTATTCTCAGTATTGACACATGGCCCAACATAGCTGCTGGAGTGCTGGCTTAACTACTGAATTCCAGGCAAGAAAAAAGAGGAAGGGGAAGAAGGACCAAAAAGTCATGTTTCCTAGCTGAGTCAATTCTCTTTAAGAGATTTCCCAGAAATCCTGCCCAATGTGTTAATATCTTCTGCTTATACTTCATTAACCATCCTTACCAAGAGAAGCCAGGAAAAGTAATCTTTATCTAGGCATGTTACTGTTTGGAATAAAATCATGACTTTGTTAGTAAGGAATGAGAGAAGAATGGATATTGGGAAAACCATATTCTGTAATGCTGAAATGACTTATATACTTGAAGATAAATATTTTCAACCTTATCTCATGCCCTCTCCTGTTCACTCACTCTGCTCCAAACATAATAGCTTCCTGGTAGGACCTGTAGAATTCCTACAAGTGCTTTCCTTCTCCATTGAAAGTTTGTCCTCTGACTTCTTCCATGGCTGGCTCCTTCTCACTTTTCAGGTAAAATGCCATCTCTTCAGCAAGACTGTCCTCACAACTCTAGTCTGTAAGAGCCTCCATCCCTAACCCTGTTATTCTCTCCATGATATCTTGCTTCATCTCCCAAACCACTTAACACAGTCAGTAATTGCTGCTTTTATGTATTTGTTTATTAGTTTATTACTTGTATATCCCTAAAGAGAGTGTAAGCCCCATAAGAGCAGAGGTCAGCCTTCAACACTCTTATTTTCCCAGAACTTCCTCTCATGCCTAATGTGTTGTAGGGTTCAATAAACCCTTGTTAAACAAATCAGGAAAAAAACACCAAGAAAAATGTTATTCAATGTATAAATAAAAACATCACTTTGTCAATACCTTCCTTTTGTATGACCAGTTAAATCTTAACTCCCCTCTTACAATTATGATCTGTTTGAGTTACAAGAATCAGGCTTCATATTTGACAACCAAGGCAGTTCAGTTGGCCGGAATCAATCTGCTGAGCCAAGAGTCTCTCTCTCTCTGCATGACAAGGTAGGAAAGTTGGATTCATCTGCAAGTTTGGCTATGAAAGTCTCCGAGATAGAGAAACACCCCATCAAGCACACAACCTTTTCCAAATGACACTTGTAGGGACCTAGTCAGACTACCCAGGTATCTTTTTTTGTTCCTTTAATGCATCAGAAGTTTATGGAGAAAAGTGATTCTCAAGCTTTCCTCCAACTTAGTATTTTACCTGGCATTCTTATGATGTCAATGGAAGAATGGAAGAAATACAAACAATGAAAGAAAAGAAAGAAGAGAGGGTAACAGGGAGGGAGAAGGAAAGAAAGAGAAAGGAAGAGAGAGAAAAAGTAGGAAAACAGAGCCTTTAGTTCCAGAGGAGAACTTTCCATTGTGGCAGTTTGAGTCCCAGACTTTGGAGAATTGCTGGAAGACATTTTAGCATCTCATTCTTCAAGTAGCTCATTAGGGTGATGAAAACCCTGTGATGAAGGGGCAGTGCCATGTTTGAAGAGCCAGGGGTTCCTGTTATCCTGAATTATTAAGTAGTCAATATTCAGTGGACCACTGCCTGCCCGTCTGTCTTCAGCAGGTGGTGGCCCTCTGCCTTTCTCTGGAAAGCAGCTGCTTCCTCCCAGCCTCCCCAGAGCCTGCAACAGCCATTTGTTTCGATTTAAGACAGACACTGTCATTATTTTGTGCAGAACTTCACAGAAATGTTTCCTACTAAATGCTTGAACCATCTGAGTAGCACCAGGCAGACTGCTGGCTTCATTAATAATGTACCAGTGCTTATCAATAGGTTTAGACAACTGGTATTTAGAAGCTTCTTCGGAAGGAGTGGGGTGGATTTTTTTCACACCAGTTAGCTTCAATCTGTCAGTTCCTTGATTTTGACATTACATCCAACTGTGTTCTGAAAACCAGAGGTGTTAAAACTGGGCTGTTCTCTCTTGCTTTTGAGTGCTTCTTGATGAAGTTATGTCATGGTGGTTGGCTTTCCCGACTTTCTGCCCTTCTTTTCAAGTGTACTCTAAAGGAAAAAATATTTCTAATCACTTCACTTTAAACTTTATTACAGGGAGGCTCCTCACAATTAATTTGGGCTGGTTCTTCTTGGCACTCTGCTCCAGCCTCTGTATATTTCAATAGAATACGGTAGCGCTGATCTCTGTGGCATGTATCCTGTGCATGGAAAGTTACAAAACTATTTTTTAGATCACTTACAGTCAAAAAAGAAGTTATACACCTTCTAAACATTTGGATTTGAATATATTTCAAAGGGCTACTGCAAAATTCAATGTGCTGGTTTGTCTCTAACCTATTTGTCCTTTGCCATAAAGCAATGCCAAAAATAATGAAGGTATTCTGAGATCCTGTAGGGCATCAGTGACAGAAATAAAAGCCAGGAAAGTAAAACCAAAACATTATTTTTTAGTGCTGGAGTACAGAATATACCAATGTGGCAATTTTTTTTTCAAAATAGTGATTTCTCAAGATTTACTTTTTAAAGCTCAACTATCACTGTTGCTTATCAAAATACATAGGTATTCAAGTGAAGTTGACAGAGCTCGTATCAGAGTCCCATTTTTTTTTTACAGAGTCCTATTTTTAATGGAGAAATTATCCAGAAGGAAGCTTAAGGATTTTTTTCTAGAGCCATACATATAGAAGTACAATACAGAACTTCCTCGACTTAGGATGAAGTTACATTCTGATCAACCCATCATAAGTTGAAAATATTGTAAGTCAAAATGCATTTAACATTCCTAACTTACTGAATATCATAGTTTAGCCTCGCCTACATTAAAGTGCTCAGAACACTTACATTAGCCTACAATTGGGCAAAATCATCTAACACAAAACCTATTGTATAATAAAGTGTTGAACATCTCATGTAATTTATTGATTACTGTACCGAAAGTGACAAACAGTCACTTTTACACAGTCACAAACAGTGTATGGGTTGTTTACCCCTGTGACTGCACAGTTGACTGGGAGCTGTGGCTGTCACAGTCCAGCATCATGAGAGAGTATCCTACCGTATATCACTAGCTGGGGAAAAGATCAAAATTCAAAATGTGAAGTACAGATTCTACAAATACATATTGCTTTCACACCATCATGAAGTCAAAAAACTGTAAGTTGAACCATCTAAGTTGGGGATCATCTGTATACATAAAATGACACGCATATACATACATATATATATCTGCACATAGGTAATGTGAATGTAGAATTCAAATTGCATGTATCAATTCATCAAAAATTCTTTGCTATGCTGTATTTTTCCTTGTAAGAGATGAAACAGGTTGTAGGCAGCATACCCATCCACCCCAAGATTTCCATGTCCTAACCCCAGAGCCTGTGAATGAGTTGTGTTACAAGGCAAGAGGAAATTAAGGTTGTAAATGGAACTTACGTTGCTAATCAGCTAGAGAAATTATTCTGGATTATCCAGGTGGGCCAATGTAAACACAAGGGCTCATAAAAAGGGGATGGAGAGGCAGAAGAATCAGAACCATAGAGATAGTGTTATTAGAAAGACTCAATCAGCCCTTGCTGGCTTTAAAGATGGAGTGGGGGCCACTAGCCAAGGAAGGCAGGCAGGCTCTGGAAGCTGGGAAAGGCAAGAAAACTGATTCTCCCCTAGAATTCTATTGATACCTTCATTTTAGCCCCATGAGATCATTTCAAACTGCTGGTCTTGAACTATAAGATGATACTTATAAGATGGTAAATTTGTGGGGTTTTTTTTTAAAGCCACTAAATTTGTGGTAATTTGTTATACCAGTAACGGAAAGCTAATATAATGCAATTTCTAGAAAAAGCATAAAAATGATAAATATTGAAATAAACAAGGTTAATGTAAATAATGTCAATCAAAATGACCACCTAAAATATGGCCACTCTCCTACACCACTGACAGTATAACATTTCTTGAGAATGATTTAGCATTATTTATCAAAAACAGTTTAAAACCTTACCATTTCTCAATGAAGAAATTGTGCTTCTCAGGATTTTTTTTATAGTGAAGTAGGTGCAATTTCATACATACTTGCAAGCATATGCAGTTTATGAAACAAGATTTGAAATACTAAACAGTTAGAAGCAAGCAAAATATGCAACAGTATGGGATTGATTGAAATATATGATGGTATATGTGTATATTATGTAGCCAGTGAAAATAATAATCTAGGAGAATATCCAATGACATACAAAGATCTCACAATGTATTATATAAAAAAAGGTTTACAAAATAGTATGATTTCTTTTATGTGTAATAGAATACATACATTTATACACATTTAAATGTATTTGTAAGACTAGAGTAAAAACAGAAATATAATAACAATGATCATTACCGGGTATGATGATTACTTTTTTATTTTTCAATATTTTCCAAAATGAAAATGTATCATTTCCATATTCAGAGAAAGCATATAACAAACTCTACTTTTAATATGGCCTTTCCCTAGTTCAAGCGAGGGGGAATTGAGACCATTTCCCTCCCTAGGCACTCATATCTTTTGTTCAAAAATGAATGACTGTAAGTTATCCAAAGTAGCGAGAATTCTGAGCTGAAAGTACTGCATATGCGCAGAGAAGTGAATTGAAATAGGTCACATGACATCAACCACTGACAGCCTGAATTAACCCAAAATAAGAAAGATGCATGAAGGTTGTTTGTTCATGAGGCAAAGCAGCATATTTGGAAGCCAATGAGTAGGTTGGAGAAAGTTTCCTCGTTTGGCACTGTCTGATGTTCTTTTTTCAGGTTTTACGAAGTATCACTGTGAACCAGCCACAGAAGACTCATCAGACAGAGCTTTTCTGGCTTAACTGAATGCTTTCCCTTGCTTTAGAAGCCTCTGAGGCCTTTGTTAATTGATTTTGATTTTCTAGAAGCCAATATACTTCTGGCTCACAGATGGGAAAATGAATAAGGCTTTTGTTTATTTTAAACCATCTAATACATTAAAATCTTATGTTTTGGAAGGATTTTAGAATTTTCAGAAGTTTGGTTGATCTGTAGCAAAATATTTGGAATTTAAACATCTAAAGGCATTGAAACAAATTTACATTTTATTGAGCACAACAACCCTATGGTATTTCAGTGTTGCCATAGTGGAATTGACTAGTAAATTAAGTTCGCTTCTTAGAGTTTTAGACAAATTTTTAAAAAGAAAGAAAGAAAATTTTAATAACACCTTACTCCTTTTTTTCATAGGAAATGGAATTCAAGAATTTATCACAATTTAACAATTGACATTTTAATTCTGTCTACATGATTTTTCATAAATTGGCATCAATTTATTCTCCCAATTTTACTTCCTTTTTCCTGACAGGAATACAAGTCCTCCACTAACAGAAGAATCTCCTGAAATATACTGTCTTTGTTACTATTGCATAGCAGAATGCATATATTTTATCAGTTAACACAAGAGTTTCCCTGATTGTTTAGGAAAATTCCATGATGGATGGCAGCCTTGCATGAGGAATTTGGGTCTTAACTTAATCTAAGAGGATGGCCTGGAGGAGAGAGTAGTAAACCAACAAATAATTGGATTGTTTCATTCACACAGTTAATGAGGATTGGAGATGGGAGTAAAATGGAGGGAAAGGAGAACAAAACAGAACCAGAAAAGAGAGCAGCATGTTAAAAAGCTGGATCTGACAGAGAAATGACTGCAGAAAGATTGACAGGGGTCAGGTGCTTAAAAAGACTATTAGAAACAGGACTTCTTAATAACCAACTGAAAAGCACTTGCCTACTTTAATATAAACTATATAAACCATCTCTGTGACTCGAACCCATCAGAATGTTTACATCAAGGCTGGTATTGGTATTTTGGTCAGTGAACGAGTCCAGGTGTTGTTCACTATGGGACAGAATGGCAAAACTGGGACAGTTAGATGATCCAGGACTTGGGACCAGAGGAGACCTGGATAATCCCAACCTTCCTCACCCACCCCAAGCCCATCCCATGAGGACACTCAGAGGTTCTCAGGGAGGCCAGGTCTTCCACTGTAGGTGAGATGGAGGTTTGAACCAATTTTTCTTAAATCACAAAAGCCTGGAGGGGGGCTTCCCTGGTGGCACAGTGGTTGAGAGTCTGCCTGCCGATGCAGGGGACACTGGTTCGTGCCCTGATCCAGGAAGATCCCACATGCCGTGGAGCGGCTGGGTCCGTGAGCCATGGCTGCTGAGCCTGCGCGTCTGGAGCCTGTGCTCCACAATGGGAGAGGCCACAACAGTGAGAGGCCCGCGTACCACACACACACACAAAAAGCCTGGACGACCCATGCTAATATCTGGCTTGTATGTGGTTTCATGGGGTCATAGAGCTCTCGGATAGTTTCTGCAAATCTTATGTAGACTTGGGGATTTTTATCAAGACTTTTATTGTGTCTATTTTATGCCTAGAATATGAGTCATTTACTCATTGGGAACTTGCAATCTCATGGGAGGTGATAAAGCAGGCATACATGAAGTTATAAGCAAGCCACAGCTCATCATGTGTGTGTCAATACATACATCGGAACTTTTAAACTATTATAGCGAAGTGAAAAATCGTGCCATGCAATAAAAATGGACAAGTAAAGAAGTTAACAATGAAAACAATAGTAAACTCCATTCTTATTGCCACTGCTAATTATCTGTCATTAGACTACGGTAAAAGTCTCCTGGCTGCCTGTCCTCAGTGCTCTTATCACTAAAATTTATTCTTTAGTTTGCTATGAAATTAATCATAATGAGGCAGAGTTCTGTCTGGCACAATGCATGGCACAGGATAGGGTCTCAAGAAACACTTGTTAAATGAACAAATCAGTCGATGATTCTTTTCCATCCTACACGAAAATGTCAGTGTCTCATTATTTTCTTTTTATCTTTCTAACACTATATCTCACTGTTTCATTATTGCTTATTATGTTTCTATGTTCCAGCTTTACTCCTATTTTTATATCTTATTCTATGCTCTTCCTTCATTTGGTGTGCCATTTCCCCCATTCCAGAAGTTTTCAAAGCCTTTCTCAAGAATAAATAGCTCTTTCTCTCTGAACGCCCAAGCAAGAAATAATAACTTTCTCCCATCTTTCTTACAAATTTATATTTCCCTTTCCATAGCACTAGTTATTATTTACTTGATATTAAAATAATCTGTGCCCACAACATCTGCCACTTGCATAGTGTAAAGGTCAGAGTACTTCGATGCAGACAACAGAATCCACTCTAGCTAGCTTACACAGAATGGCACTTATTACAGATTATTACATATAGAATTATATATGTAATATATACATATATATTAGTTTATAGAATTACTATAAACATATAGCTTATAGAATTACTGGGAAGGCCAGGGAATCAAGCATAGGTCATTTACATCCAGGAGCAATGCAGCCAAAGGGACTGTGTGCATAGAAATTCCATTTCTACTGCCTCCTCTCAATTCATGGTAACTACCAAGGACAAAACACAGAGTCTAAAATTGATGCCTTGGGAAAACCAAATACTTCCACCACAACCTTCAATCTCCCCACACATGACTCCAAGCTCATGTTACTTACTTCCATTTTCAAACTTTTAAGTGGGTGCATTTATTTAGTGAAACCTAGTGCCTACATGGAATTCTAGCTACAAGGGAATCTGAGAAATGTTATTCCTAGGTGTCCATCCTCTATAATACAGAAAGGCATGACAAAACTGGGACAGGGAACATTAATCCAACCTACAAGATCTACCAGTTCTAGTAGGCATACTGAGGACATAACTCATGCTTGTTCAGTTTTGTGTTTCCCATTTGCCCATAGGCAGTTGCTCAGTGACTGTGTATTGAATGAATGAATGTCTGAGTGAATGTATGTTACAGGTACGGTATAGAAAACAGGGGCAGAGGAGAGTTAAGAAAAGGGACCTGGAGTCAGTAAAAACCTCGATGTTTCATTTAAGAGTTCTATTTAAATCATCAAACTACGACCCTTTAAAATAAGTTACCTTGTTTACCGAAAGCTGTGAAGAAAGAAGCAAGTGGCAGAGAAAGAGGGTTCTCAACATCAACTGCTTCCTTTTTCTTTTACCACTGATGAAAAATTGCTTGGATGCTCTGGCTGCAAGGAAAAGAGCAATTTGTTCATTTTGCCTCTAAAAATAAAAAAAGATGTGGTTTTTTTTTCAGAATATTTATAGGCCAAGAATGAAACCTTAAACAACTGATGATATATATAATATATATATAATAGATTTATAAATCACTGAAATAACTTTTCTTATTTCATCTATTCAAAATCTGCCTAAGAGAACCTTATCAAGTGCCAATTTAATTTCATTCACAAGTAAGGAACAGATTTTGATAACATTCTTAAAAGGTTACCTTCTAAGAAAAATCCAAGAAAAAAAATCCAAGAAAGTAAAAAAAAAAATGGGTGTTTTGTATTAATGATAATTTAGACATAAACTATTAACAATTAAAAAGTGAATTAAGGGCCTCCCTGGTGGCGCAGTGGTTGAGAGTCCGCCTGCCGATGCAGGGGATACGGGTTCGTGCCCCGGTCTGGGAGGATCCCATATGCCGCGGAGCGGCTGGGCCCGTGAGCCATGGCCGCTGGGCCTGCGCGTCCGGAGCCTGTGCTCCGCGGCGGGAGAGGCCACAACAGTGAGAGGCCCGCATACCGCAAAAAGAAAAAAAAAAAAAAAAAAAAAGTGAATTAAAAATCAACAATATTAAATAACATTTAGATAACTCACTTCACTGATAAAACCACGAAGGCTATCATGGAACAAAGGCAAAGTATTTCGCACCATATTCATAATATTGGCCATTGAGTATTGCCATCCCTAAGTTCACAGCTACCAAGAAGCTTTAGTCCCTTCTGCCTTCCCTAATGAGTTAATGGCAGCCCATCACTCAAATACCAGGATTATTAAGAGATTCAAAAGCAGCTTCTAGGATCACATCTAATGGAAATAAAGGTGGATAAAAATCTCCCATTTTAATAAACACAAATGAGGGGCTTCCCTCATGGCGCAGTGGTTAAGAATCTGCCTGCCAATGCAGGGGACATGGGTTCGAGCCTTGGTCCAGGAAGATCCCACATGCCATAGAGCAACTAAGCCCGTGTGTCACAACTTCTGAGCCAGCATGCCACAAGTACTGAAGCCCATAAGCCACAACTACTGAGTCCGTGTCCCACAACTACTGAAGCCCACACGCCTAGAGCCCGTGCTCCATAACAAGAGAAGCCACCACAATGAGAAGCCTGCACACAGCAACAAAGAGTAGCCCCTGCTCGCCACAACTAGAGAAAGCCGTGCACAGCAACAAAGACCCAGGGCAGCCATAAATAAATAAATAAATAAATTTATATAAAAAAACACAAATGAAATATTTCAAGAAACCATAAAAATATATTTTGCTTAGTGAAATATTGCTCTGTTAGAGAAGGTAGAGGTAAGATAGCTGTTTTTCCAAGCTCCGTGGTAATTCACTGTAGTAAAAATAGATTCTGGAAGAAAGGAACCTAGCTTTATATCGGCTTGCACAAACATGTTCCTAAACCACGTTAAACTCTATACCACTTTCAAAATTTTCCTTTTCATTTTCCCTTAACTCTGAACAGACTATTAGTAGAAACCGATATTCAGGGAAGCTATGAGATGCAGCTATGATTCCAAAGGAAATAGAAAGCAATAATATAAAATACCATTACATAACCCACCTCATCTGAGGAACCCTACATCATTTGAAATTAAGAATATACACCTACTGAAAAGGGCTGGCTTTCTCCTTACATGCCACAGGTTCTTGTGTGGTCTGTTTTTATTGTTGTTTGGGTTTGTTTTAATTTTATGAAAAAGGTGGTTTTAGGATACAATACACAGGTACACACACACACTGTGAACATTTAAGATAGCTTTTAAATGTCCATTTGGAGTTATGGAGTTGGACAATGATCAGCTTCTGTTAACAGGCACAAGACCATAGTCAATAGGGCAAGTTGCTTCCTAATCACTTGATGTGTTTAAAAGAGCCAATGGGAGGCTGCCTTGTGAAGGAAGGGACTGAAGGCAGAAGATAGAGGGTTTCTTTGGAGGGACCGAAGTGCTGAGTAGAAAAATGCAGGAATTCAGAGCTTACTTGCCTCCTTTGTGCTCAGTCATGGGAAAGATGCCCCCACTACCCCCTCACTCCTCAATTAAATGCTTGCTCTTTGGCAGTGGAGAACGTTCTTTTCCACTCAACATAATGTTCCACGAATTCACACTTTCCCTCTCCGTGCATCATTTTAGGTGGTGGTTGTGTACAGTGAAGAAAAAACGAATCCAATAACATAAAACTGCTTTAATAATTTTAAAAGGAAGTTTAAATGATCCATACTCAGTTGGGGTGGATCCATACTCAATCTGGTGTCGAAGGGCAACAGGTTGCTAATAAATACAATAGTTTAGGAAAGTGCTGTTTCTGTCATGGAAAAACTATGTTCTGGGAAAAATAATACTCCTGTAATTCATTTTGGAAAGCTATGGAGACTTCTCGGATGAAGAATGTAGTTATTAAAGGCAAAAATACACAATATGTTGTAATGAAATGTTTGTGCTTAGCACTTCATTAAGTGTTTTGTGGGCCTCTGGGGAAATTCTCTCCCACACACAGAAATAATGTTTATACATGGTGGGATCACTAGAGGGAGTGCAGAGAGCAATGCTGAAAGGAAGAACCTGCTACAACTTCCTTAAGTTCAATTTAAAGCACGAAACGAGACGTTGAAAAAACGCCTAAGACTGATGAAAAAGCGCACAAAATTTTACTGACTTTGGTTGTCTTTATATTTAATCCAAATTCTATTTTTTCTTAATTTTAAAATACAAAATTGGGGGTTTTGCTTGAAGATGAGGTGATGGAGAAAACTGATTCTTCGTATTAGTTGGATTAACTGAAAAAGCATCTGATTACAAACTCTGCTGCCTAAGGTAACAATAACACATTTAGGACTCTGAGAATTCAGAAGGTTGGCAGTTTGGAGGTCTGTTGGCTGTGTTAACTTAGAGTATGTTGAAAGTGAAAATGTAAAATAGTGGTAAAGTTGCAAAGAAATTCACAAAACATAAAATTATTGGGAGGTGGGAAAATCTATTCAGAGGAAATATACAAAAATATGAGTAACTTAAAAAAGTCTCATGAGCAAAGGATCTTTAATCAAGAAAAGTAAATCATGTGACAAAAAGCAAACAATGGAAGTTCTTGCCAGTATACACTTTTGTTTTGTACACTCTGTGGGCTCCATCCTCTCAGCAGTGCTTTTTTTAGGAGGAATGTGTCCATTTGTCTGGTCTAAAAGTACATACTGATGCAACATTTCTAAGGAAAACAAAACAAGGAAATGTAAAAGGGAATCACACTCCAAAAAAAAAAAAAATCAGGAGATAAATATTAAAGACCACCAGGTAAAAAGTACTAACATCAAGATTCTTTTAAAAATACTGTATGAGATTTTCAAGGAAGCATTCCTTTGCCTCAAGAATTTTTTTCCCCTCCAGAAGTATGTTAACCTTAATGGCTTTCCCTAGAGCTAGAATTTCAATTAGTTGCTTTACTACTGTGACTCTAGTCACATAAAAAAGTGGTTTCTCTCCAAGATTCATGTTCCAAGACATATTGGAACATCTGAGTTGAATTTAATTTTTTTTTTTAATTTCCAAGCTTCTGTATAATAGTAAGATGCTAGTTATAGGAAAGTTACGACTTAAACTTGGAAGAACATAGCCTTGAGTTTCCCTCTTGTTAATAAAAATACATGTTATATAAATAGGTTCATTAATTGAAGAGTCAAAAATGTTACTAAAAATACAAGAAATATATCAGAACTCAGAGAGTATGATGCCAACCTGTGACAAAACTCTCAATTTCTATAATCATTTTTATCTGCTGAATTTTATAATTTAATGCATTATACTATATTAGGAGTTATGACAATATAATAACTAAATTATATTATATTATGCTCTATTATACATAATAGTCATTATGATAATAAGTTTGAAAAACTAAAAAAAATAAGCCTTTGAAGCGTTCGTGTACTGAAGATAACAAATGGTACAATATCAAATACTGTGTTCCTAGTCAATATTTTTCAGAATAATGATCATCATGACAATAATATTGTCAATATTAAGTGACAGTAATATGTAAATGGGCCTTTTCACAGTTCTCTTGAAATACTCAAGAGCATCATCCCTGGGGACATTCAGAATAAAACACAAGTGACAGATAAATAACTAATGAAAACTTCAAAGATCTGTAAAAGAGCTAAGAAAGTGACAAGAGTTCAAATAGAGTTTATTCTCTTGACTGCAACTTGTACTTCAGCTCTTTACGTAATTTTAGCACCTTTTTGTTTCTTTAAAAGGCATATAAGGTCTAATTTCAGATTACCTAAATTACCTAAACAAAGGTCAAAATATCTATTTTTTAAAAATAATTATTTTCGGGCTTCCCTGGTGGCGCAGTGGTTGAGAGTCCGCCTGCCGATGCAGGGGACACGGGTTCGTGCCCCGGTCTGGGAAGATCCCACATGCCACGGAGCGGCTAGGCCCGTGAGCCATGGCTGCTGAGCCTGTGCATCCGGAGCCTGTGCTCTGCAACGGGAGAGGCCACAACAGTGAGAGGCCCGTGTACCGCAAAAAAAAATAATAATAATAATAATTATTTTCATCATAAGAAAAAATATTTTTTGTAACTATATGAGGTGATGGATGTTAACTAAATTTATTGTGGTGATTATTTTGTAATATAGACATCTATCAAATCATTAGGTTGTACCTCTAAAACTAATATAGTGCTACATGTCAATTATATCTCAGTAAAACTGAGAAAAAAATTAGAATCCTATTACAAAAATGTCCCTCAACATATGAGGTATTCAGGCTGCAGTATGGTGTCTCATCACCCTTTCCTCCCAAGAAGTTTCTATCTTCTTTCTTAACTTTATTTGTATATTAAGCCTGGGGAGGTGCTGGTGTTAGTGGTTGGACTTCTTGATATATGCATCAATCTGGGTCCAGTTAGGAAGACAGAAATCACTCTAGGTGTTTCCAGTGGAGAATTTAATGTAAGACATTCACTACATAGGTGATAGAAAGTGGCCAAGAAGGGGGTGGTGAGAAAACTCAGCAATTAGTAACAGCCACAAGCTGTTATCAGCCTTAGAGATAAAAGGACAAATGGGAGAGGTAGTGCTGTCAGAAGCCAGAAGGTGGGACCTTTGAGTAAGAACTATAACATGGAAGAGGCCGTCCTGTAGGAACTGGGGTCATGTAGGGAGAGCTTGTCTAGCTGATTTGGAGCCATGTAGGACATGCAGCTATTGCTGAAGATGCAGCAGTGTTAAGAAAGAAGAAATACCTTGGATTTTCCCTTTCTCTAAATCTCAGCTATTGCCTTCCATCGCCCATGGCTACTTGGAAGCCAGAAGGGAGGAAATCTGAGAAATGAAATTCTTGACCACAAGAGCAGAGAAGAAGGATGATCAGGGCAGGGAACAGATCTGAGAGCACAGATGGCAAGAATGCTTCCAAACCAGCCTGGTAACTAACTGCCTATGCAAATGTCCTGGTTCACTTCATCACTTTTACCTGGTATCTGTCAAAAAAACTCTGTAGAATTCTTTTTATCTTTAGTTTTTGCCTCCTTCCAATCTCTTGATACTTTGCCCAGAATAGGTTTTCTAAGAGGGAAACCTGATATAGGGCACTCTCTGGCTCTACCTTGTTCAATGATCCCCATGGTCAACAGACTAATATCTAAACTCCCTTAGATGATGTCCTTCTCCCTAATTACCTCCAACCTTCAATTATGTAATTTACTTCCAGAATACTGAACTGCTTGTGATTTACAGAACATTCCATACTCTCATGCCTTCTCATATTTGTCTCCTAGGGAAACAACTACTTACCCAATGTGAGGTAGTGGTTATGAGCAGACTGCCTTGGTTTGAACCCAGGCAGCAGTGTTTACTAGCTATATGAACTTGGTCAAGTTACTTAAACTTCCTGTGACTTAGTCTCCTCACCTGTAAATTGAGGATAATAATAGAACCTACCTCATACAGTTGCCTTGAAGACTAAAGGAAATTTAATATATGTAAAGCACTTATGACTGTGACTGGCATAAATATATGTTATTATGATTATTATCATTTTATTATTCTTTAAGACCCAACTTAATTAGTAACACTTCTGTGAATGCCTCTCTTAGAAAGAGCTAAGTACTATTTTCTTCTTCTCTTCTGGACCTTCTGCACATCTCTAATCATATTATGGTCTGTGTGTATGTTAGTTTCCAACAGCAGTGGATAGACAGTTTGAGGGCAGGGTCTAAGCCCTTCTATCTTGATATACCAGGTCTTCTGCAGGGCCTGATCCAAGTAGATATTAAGAGTAATGATAACAACAGACATGCATCTGTCATGGAAAGGAAATTTGTAAACAATATAATCTGAATAAAACAGGATAAGAATAAACTTAAATGTAATGAAAATAGTGTCTTGGGATCTTTAGATAAATAGAAACAGTGGAACTTTTGTCTTTATGATTCTCCAGAAAAAAAGTAAATATTCCTTTATGGCAGGTTTTGCAATACTCATATCAGATAAAGTAAACTTTAAACCAAAGACTATAATAAAAGACAAAGAAGGGCATTATATAATGTTATAGTGATCAACATAAGAAGAGGATATTACACTTGTTAACATATATGCACCCAATACAGGATCACCTAAATACATAAAGTAAATACTACCAGGGAGAAATTGACAATAATACAATGATAGTAGGGGACTTGAACACCATACTTATATCACTGGATAGATCATCCAGATAGAAAATCAATAAGGCAACAGTGGTCTTAAGTGACACAATAGACCAGGTGGACTTAAATATATCTACAATATATTACATCCCCTAACAGTAGAATACACATTCTTTTCAAGTACACATGGAGCATTCTCCAGGATAGATCACACACTAAGCCACAAAACAAGTCTCAATAAACTTAAGAGGATAGAAATTATATCAAGCATTTTTTCTAACTACAATGGTATAAAGCTAGAAATCAATTACAGAAGGGAAAATGGGAAAAGAACAAACACATGGAGAATAAACAACATGCTACTAAAAAACTAAAAAGCAGTCAATGAAAAAATCAAAGAGGATATCAGAAAATACCTTGAGACAAGTGAAAATGGAAACACAACAGTCCAAAATCTATGGGATACAACAAAATTCTAAAAGTGAAATTTACAGTGTTACAGGTCTTCCTCAAGAAACAAGAAAAATCTCAAATAGACAAACCAACCTACAAACCTAAAGGAATACGAAAAAGAAAAACAAACAGAACCAAAGTCAGCAGAGGAAGGAAATAATACAGATCAGAGAGGAAATAAATAAAATAGAGATTTAAAAAATCCAATAGAAAAGATCAATGAAACCAAGAGCAGGTTTTTTTGAAAACATATACAAAACTGATTAACCTTTAGTTAGGCTCACCTAGAAGAGAGAGGACCCAAATAAACAATAAGAAATGAAAGAGTAGAAATAGCAACCAATACCACAGAGAAATAATATATCATAAGAGAATACTATGAAAAGTTTTATGCCAACAAATTGGACAAACTAGAAGACATGGACAAATTTCTAGAAACATGCAAACTTCCAAGACTGAATCAAGAAGAAACAGGCAATTTGAACAGACTGATCACTAGTAGTGAAACTGAATTTGTAATAATGATAATAAAAAAAAAACTCCCAGCAAACAAAAATCTAGGACTGGATGACTTCACATGGGAATTCTACAAAATTATAAAGAAGAGCTACTACCTATCCTTCTCAAACTATTCCAAAAAATTGAAGAGGGCAGAACACTCCTAATGCATTCTATGAGGCCACCATTACCCTGATACCAAAACCAGACAAAAATATTACAAAAAAGGGAAAATTACAGGCCAATGTCTTCAATAAATATTGATGCAAAAGTCCCCACCAGATATTAGCAAACCAAATCCAACAATATGTAAAGGGGATTATACATAATGATCAAGTTGAATTTATTCCAGGGACATAAGGATGGTTCAATATTTGCAAATCAATCTACATGAAACATCACATAAACAAAAGGAAGTATAAAAATCACATGATCATCCCAATAACTGCAGAAAATGCACTTGACAAAATTCAACATCCATTCATGATAAAAAAAATCTCAAAAATGTGAGTAGAGAGGGAACAAATCTCAAGATAATAAAAGCCATTTATGACAAACACACTGGTAACATCATACTCAACAGTGAAAAGCTGATAACCCTTTCCCTAAATTCAGGAATAAGACAAAGGTGCCCACTCTCACCACTTCTATTCTATTGGACGTCCCAGCCACAGCAATCAGACAAGAAAAAGAAATAAAAGGCACCCAAATTGGAAGGGAAGAACTAACACTGTTAATATTTGCAGATGACATGATACTTTACATAGAAAACACTACAGTCTCCACCCAAAAATTATTAGAACTAGTAAATAAATTCAGAAAAGTTTCAGAATTCAAGATTAATATAGAGAAATTTGTTGCTTTTCTATACACTAATAATGAACAATCAGAAATAGAAAGTAAAAAAACAATCCTGTTTAAAATCTCATCAAAAATAAAATACCCAGGAATAAACTCAACCAAGGAGGTGAAAGACTTATACCTTAAAAACTATAAAACATTAATGAAGGAAACTGAAGATGATTCAAAGAAATTGAAAAGATATCTTGTGCTCTTGAATTGGAAGAATTAATATTGTTTAAAAGGCCATACTACCCCCAAAAAACTACAGATTTAATTCAATCTCTATCAAAATACACATTTTTCAGAGAACTGAAACAAATACTCCTAAAATGTATATGGCAACACGTACAAAAAACCCAAATTGCCAAAACAATCTTGAGAAAAAAAAGAACAAAGATGGACGTATCACCCTCCCTGACTTCCTTCTATACTACAAAGCTACAGTAATCAAAACAGTATGGTACTGGTGCAAAAACAGACACATAGATCAATAGAACAGAATAGAAATCCCAGAAATAACCTCATGTACCTATGGCCAATTAATCTATGACAAAGGAAGCGAGAATATACAATGGAGAAAAGAGAGTCTCTTCAATAAGCGGTACTGGGAAAACAGGACAGCTACATGTGAAACAGTGAGTTTCGAAAATTTCCTCACAACATATACAAAAATAAAATCAAAATGGATTAAAGGCCTAAATGTAAGACCTGAAACCATAAAACTCCTAGAAGAGAACATAGGTGGAACACACTTTGACATAAATTGCAACAATATATTTTTGGATCTGTTCCTAAGGCAAAAGAAATAAAAACAAAAATAAATGAATGGGACCTAATTAAACTTAAAAGTTTTTTCACAGCAAATGAAACCATCAACAAAATGAAAAGACAACCTACTGACTAGGAGAAAGTATTTGCAAATGATATGACAAACAAGGGGTTAATATCCAAACTGAACAATCAGTTAATACCACTGAACATTGAAAAAACAAATATCCCTATCAAAAAATGCACAGAAGACATAAGTAGACAGTTCTACAAAGAAGACATACAGATAGCTAACAGGCACAAGAAAATATGCTCAACATTGCTAATTATTAGAGAAATGAAAATCAAAACAGCGAGGTATCACCTTATATCAGTCAGAATGACTTATCAAAAAGCCTACAAATAACAAATGCTGACGAGGATGTGGAGAAAATGGAACCTTTTTACGCTGCAGGTGGAAATGTAAATTGGTATAGCCACTATGGAGAACAGTATTGAGGTTTCTCAAAAAAAAAAAAAATAGAACGACCAGGGGGGAGACCTTCAAAACAGCAGAGGTGTAAGACGTGGAGATCACCTTCCTCCACACAAATACATCAGAAATACATCTACATGTGGAACAACTCCTACGAAATGCCTACTGAATGCTGGCAGAAGATCTCAGACTTCCCAAAAGGCAAGAAACTCCCCACGTACCTGGGTAGGGCAAAAGAAAAAAGAAAAAACAGAGACAAAAGAATAGGGATGGGACCCGCACCTCTGGGAGGGAGCTGTGAAGGAGGAAAAGTTTCTGCACACTAGGAAGCCCCTTCACTGGTGGAGACAGGAGGTCACGGGGGGGGAAGCTTCAGAGAAATGGAGGAGAGCGCAGCAACAGGGGTGTAGAGGGCAAAGTGGAGAGATTCCCACACAGAGAATCAGTGCTGACCAACACTCACGAGCCTGAGAGGCTTGTCTGCTCACCTGCCAGGACGGGTGGGGGCTGGGAGCTGAGGCTCTGGCTTCGGAGGTCAGATCCCAGGGAGAGGACTGGGGTTGGCTGCGTGAACACAGCCTGAAGTGGGCTAGTGCATGACAGCTAGCCAGGAGGGAGTTGCGAAAAAGTCTGGAACTGCCTAAGAGGCAAGATACCATTGTTTCAGGATGTACGAGGAGAGGGGATTCAGAGCACCACTGAAATGAGCTCCAGAGACAGGCATGAGATGCTAAGGCTGCTGCTGCAGCCACGAAGAAGCCTGTCTGCAAGCACAGGACACTATCCACACCTCTCCTCCTGGGAACCTGTGCAGACCACCACTGCCAGGGTCCTGTGATCCAAGGACAACTTCCCCAGGAGAAAACATGGCACACCTCAGGCTGTTGTAACATCACACCAGCCTCTGCCTTTGCATGTTCACCCTGCATTCTGCAACCCTCCCTACCCCCAGTCTGAGTGAGCCAGAGCCCCTTAATCAGCTGCTACTTTAACCACATCCTCTCTGAGTGGGAACAGATGCCCTCAAGCAACCTGCACGTTGAGGCAGGGCCAAATCCAGCTGAAGCCCAGGAGCTGTGTGAACAAAGAAGAGAAAGGGAAATTTCTGCCAGCAGCGTCAGGAGCAGCAGATTAAATCTTCACAATCAACTTGATGTACCCTGCATCTCTGGAATACCTGAATAGACAATGAATAATCCCAAAATTGAGGTGGTGGACTTTGGGAGCAAAGGTAGACTTGGGGTTTGCTTTCAGCCTCTAATTTGTTTCTGGTTTTATGTTTGTCTTAGTTTAGTATTTAGAGTATATTATCATTGGTAGATTTGCTTACTGATTTGGTTGCTCTCTTCCTCATTTTTTTAATATATATATATTTTTTCCTTTTTCTCTTTTTATGAGTATG
Organism: Mesoplodon mirus; assembly: GCF_964341445.2. NCBI lineage: Eukaryota > Metazoa > Chordata > Mammalia > Artiodactyla > Ziphiidae > Mesoplodon > Mesoplodon mirus. Next base: position 8,184,076 of record NC_138977.1, on the reverse strand, counting down.
TATGGTTATGCTTCTTCGTGTGATATTGTCTGTATAGCTTTGCTTTTACCATTTGTCCTAGGGTTCTGTCTATCGGTTTTTTGTTTGTTTGTTTATTGTTTTTGTTTTTCATTTTGTTTTAGTATAGTTTTAACTGCTTGTTATTATTGGTGGATTTGATTTTTGGATTGGTTACTCTCTTCTTTCTTTCCTTGTTTTCTTTTTTTAAATTATATTTTAAATTTTTATTTCTATTAATTATTTGTATGTATGTATGTATGTATTTATTTATTTATTTATTCTCCCTTTTCTTCTGAACTGTGTGGCTACAGAGTCTTGGTGCTCCAGGCGAGTGTCAGGCCTGTGCCTGTGAGGTGGGAGAGATGAGGTCAGGACATTGGTCCACCAGAGATCTCCTGGCTCCATGTAATATCAAATGGCTAAAGCTCTCCCAGAGATCTCCATCTCAATGCTAAGACTCAGCTCCACTCAATAACCATCAAACTACAGTGCTGGACACCCTATGCCAAACAACTAGCAAGACAGGAACACAACCCCACCTATTAGCAGAGAGGCTGCCTAAAATCATAATAAGGTCACAGACACCAATAAACACACCACTGGATGCAGTCTTGCCCACCAGAAAGACAAGATCCAGCCTCATCCAACAGAACACAAGCAGTAGTCTGCTCCACCAGGAAGCCTACAAAAACCACTGAACCAAACTTAGCCACTGGGGGCAGACTCCAAAAACAATGGAAACTACAAACTTGCAGCCTGTGAGAAAGAGACCCCATGCACAGTAAGTTAAGCAAAATGAGAAGACAGAGAAGCACACAGCAGATGAAGGAGCAAGGTAAAAACACAGCAGACCAAACAAATGAAGAGGAAATATGCAGCCAACCCGAAAATAAAATCATTGTAATGATAGTAAAGATGAGCCAAAATCTTGGAAATAGCATGGAGAAAATATAAGAAACATTTAACAAGGACCTAAAAGAACTAAATGGTAAACAAACAATGATGAACGACAAAATCAATGAAACTAAAAATTCTCCAGAAGGAATCAATAGCAGAATAACTGAGGCAGAAGAACGGATAAGTGACCTGGAAGTTAAAAGGGTGGAAATAACTATTGCAGAGCAGAATAAAGAAAAACGAATGAAAAGAATTGAAGATGGTCTCAGAGACCTCTGGGTCAACATTAAACACACAAACATTTGAATTATAGGGCCCCAGAAGAAGAAGAGAAAAAGAAAGGGAGTGAGAAAGTATTTGAAGAGATTATAGTTGACAACTTCCCTAATATGGCAAAGGAAATAGTCAATCAAGTCCAGGAAGCCCAGAGAGTCCCATACAGGCTAAATCCAAGGAGAAACATGCCAAGACAAATATAAATCAAACTATCAAAAATTAAATACAAAGAAAAAATATTAAAAGCAGCAAGGGAAAAAACAACAAATAACATACAAGGGAATCCCCATAAGGTTAATAGCTTATCTTTCAGCAGAAACTATGGAAGCGAGAAGGGAGTGGGAAGACATGTTTAAAGTAATGAAAGAGAAAGTCCTACAAGCAAGATTACTCTACCCAGCAAGGATCTCATTCAGATTCAATGGAGAAATTAAAACTTTCACAGACAAGCAAAAGCTAAGAGAATTCAGCACCACCAAACCAGCTTTACAACAAATGCTAAAGGAACTTCTCTAGGCAGGAAACACAAGAAAGGAAAAGATCTACAATAACAAACACAAAACAATTAAGAAAATGGTAATAGGAACATACATATCGATAATTACCTTAAACGTAAATGGATTAAATGCTCCAACCAAAAGACACAGAATGGCTGAATGGATACAAAAACAAGACCCATAAATATGCTCTTTACAAGAGACCCACTTCAGACTTAAGGACATATACAGACTGAAAGTGAAGGGATGGAAAAAGATATTCCATGCAAATGGAAATGAAAAGAAAGCTGGAATAGCAATTCTCATATAAGACAAAACAGACTTTAAAATAAAGACTATTACAAGAGACAAAGAAGGACATTACATAATGATCAAGGGATGAATCCAAGAAGAAGATATAACAATTGTAAATATTTATGCACCCAACATGAGAGCACCTCAATACATAAGGCAAATGCTAACAGCCATAAAAGGGGAAATCGACAGTAACACAATCATAGTAGAGGACTTTAACACCCCACTTTCACCAATGGATAGATCATCCAAAATGCAAATAAATAAGGAAACACAAGCTTTAAATGATACTTTAAACACGATGGACTTAATTGATATTTATAGGACATTCCAGCCAAAAACAACAGAATACACTTTCTTCTCAAGTGCTAATGGAACATTCTCCAGGATAGATCATACCTTGGGTCACAAACTAAGCATTGGTAAATTTAAGAAAATTGAAATAGTATCAAGTATCTTTTCTTAGCACAATGCTATGGGACTAGATATCAATTACAGGAAAAAATCTGTAAAAAAAAATACAAAGACATGGAGGCTAAACAATACACTATTTAATAACCAAGAAATCAAAGGTGAAATAAAAAAATACCTAGAAACAAATGACAATGAAAACACGACGACCCCAAACCTATGGGATCCAGCAAAAGCAGTTCTAAGAGGGAAGTTTATAGCAATAAAATCCTATCTCAAGAAACAAGAAACATCTCAATTAAACAACCTAACCTTACACCTAAAGCAATTAGAGAAAGAAGAATAAAGAAACCCCAAAATTAGCAGAAGGAAAGAAATCATAAAGATCAGATCACAAATAAATGAAAAAGAAATGTAGGAAACAATAGCAAAGATCAATAAAACTAAAAGCTGGTTCTTTGAGAAGATAAACAAAATTGATAAACCATTAGCCAGACTCATCAAGAAAAAAAGAGAGGGCTTCCCTGGTGGCGCAGTGGTTGAGAGTCCGCCTGCCGATGCGGGGGACGTGGGTTTGTGCTCAGGTCCGGGAGGATTCCACGTGCCGTGGAGTGGCTGGGCCCGTGAGCCATGGCCACTGGGCCTGCGCATGCGGAGCCTGTGCTCTGCAATGGGAGAGGCCACAACGGTGAGAGGCTTGCGTACCGAAAAAAAAAAAAAAAAAGAAAAGAAAAAAAGGGAGAAGACTCAAAGCAATAGAATTAGGAATGAAAAAGGAGAAGTAACAACGGATGCTGCAGAAATACAAAGGATCATGAAAGATTACTACAAGCAACTCTATGCCAATAAAATGGACAACCTGGAAGAAATGGACAAATTCTTAGAAAAGCACAACCTTCTGAGATTGAACTAGGAAGAAATAGAAAATATAAACAGACCAATCACAAGCAGTGAAATTGAGACTGTGATTAAAAATCTTCCAACAAACTAAAGCCCAGGACCAGATGGCTTCACAGGCGAATTCTATCAAATATTTAGAGAAGAGCTAACACCTATCCTTCTCAAACTCTTCCAAAATATAGCAGAGGGAGGAACACTCCCCATCTCATTCTATGGGGCCACAATCACCCTGATACCAAAACCAGACAAGGATGTCACAAAGAAGGAAAGCTACAGGACAATATCACTGTTGATCATAGATGCAAAAATCCTCAACAAAATACTAGCAAACAGAATCCAACAGCACATTAAAAGGATCATACACCATGATCAAGGTGGGTTTAATCCCAGGAATGTAAGGATTCTTTAATATATGCAAATCAATCAATGTGAGAAACCATATTAACAAATTGAAGGAGGAAAACCATATGATCATCTCAATAGATGCATAAAAAGCTTTTGACACAATTCAACACCCATTTATGATAAAAACCTTCCAGAAAGTAGGCATAGAAGGAACTTACCTCAACATAATAAAGGCCATATATGACAAACCCACAGGCAACATCATTCTCAGTGGTGAAAAACTGAAACCATTTCCTCTAAGATCAGGAACAAAACAAGGTTGCCAATTCTCACCACTATTATTCAACATAGTTTTGGAAGTTTTAGCCACAGCAATTAGAGAAGAAAAAGAAATAAAAGGAATCCAAATAGGAAAAGAAGAAGTAAAACTGTCACTGTTTGCAGGTGACATGATACTATACATAGAGTACCCTAAAGATGCTACCAGAAAACTACTAGAGCTTATCAATGAATTTGGTAAACTTAGAAGGATACAAAATTAATGTACAGAATTCTCTTGCATTCCTATACACAAATGATGAAAAATCTGAAAAAGAAATTAAAGAAACACTCCCATTTACCACTGCAACAAAAAGAATAAAATATCTAGGAATAAACCTATATTAGGAAACAAAAGCCCTGTACTCAGAAAACTATAAGACACTGATGAAAGAAATTAAACATGATACAACCAGATGGAGACATATACCATGTTCTTGGATTGGAAGAATCAACATGTGAAAATGACTGTACTACCCAAAGCAATCTACACATTCAGTGCAATCCCTATAAAACTACCAATGGCATTTTTCACAGAGCAAGAACAAAAAATTTCACAATTTGTATGGAAACACAAAAGACCCCGAATAGCCTAAGCAATCTTGAGAAAGAAAAAGGGAGCTGGAGGAATCAGGTTCCGAGACTTCAGACTATACTACAAACACAGTATCAAGACAGTGTGGTACTGGCACAAAAACAGAATTATAGATCAATTGAAGAGGATAGAAAGCCCAGTGATAAACCCATGCACATATGGTCACCTTATCTTTGATAAAGAAGGCAAGAATATACTATGGAGAAAAGACAGCCTCTTCAATAAGTGGTGCTGGGAAAACTGGACTGCTACATGTAAAAGAATGAAATTAGAACACTTCCTAACACCATACACAAAAATAAACTCAAAATGGATTAAAAACCTAAATGTAAGGCCAGAAACTATAAAACTCTTAGAGGAAAACATAGGCAGAACACTCTATGACATAAATCACAGCAAGATCCTTTTTGACCCACCTCCTAGAGAAATGGAAATAAAAACAAAAATAAACAAATGGGACCTAATGAAACTTAAAAGCTTTTGCACAGCAAATGAAAACATAAACAAGATGAAAAGACTACCCGCAGAATGGGAGAAAATATTTGCAAATGAAGCAACTGACAAATAATTAATCTCCAAAACTTACAAGGTGGTCATGCAGCTCAATATCAAAATAAACAAATAACCCAATCCAAAAATAGGCAGAAGATCTAAATAGACATTTCTCCAAGAAGATATACAGATTGTCAACAAACACATGAAAGAATGCTCAACATCACTAATCATCAGAGAAATGCAAATCAAAACCACAATGAGATATCACCTCACACCTGTCCGAATGACCATCATCAAAAAATCTATAAACAATAAATGCTGGAGAGGGTGCGGAGAAAAGGGAACCCTCTTGCACTGTTGGTGGGAATATAACTTGATACAGCCACTATGGAGAACGGTATGGAGGTTCCTTCAAAACCTAAAAATAGAACTACCATACGACCCAGCAATCCCACTACTGGGCATACACCTGGGGAAAATCATAATTCAAAAAGAGTCATGTACCACGATGTTCATTGCAGCTCTATTTACAATAGCCAGGACATGGATGCAACCTTACTGTCCATCAACAGACGAATGGATTAAGAAGATGTGGCACATACATACCATGAAATATACTCAGCCATAAGAAGAAATGAAATCGAGCGATTTGCAGTGAGGTAGATGGACCTAGAGTCTGTCATACAGAGTGAAGTAAGTCAGAAAGAGAAAAACAAATAACTTATGCTAATACATATATATGGTATCTACAAAAAAAGAAAAAATGGTTCTGAAGAACCTAGGGGCTGGACAGGAATAAAGATGCAGACATAGAGAATGGATTTGAGGACACGGGGAGGGTGAACGGTAAGCTGGGACGAAGTGAGAGAGTGGCATGGACATATATATACCACCAAATGTAAAATAGATAGCTAGTGGGAAGCAGTGCCTAGAACAGGGAGATCAGCTCAGTGCTTTGTGACCACCTAGAGGGGTGGGATAGGGAGGGTGGGAGGGAGGCTCAAGAGGGAGGGGATATGGGGATATATGTATACATATAGCTGATTCACTTTGTTATACAGCAGAAACTAACACACCATTGTAAAGCAATTATACTCCAATAAGGATGTTAAAAATATTTTTTAATAGAACTAGCATATGATCCACTCTTGTGCATATATATGGAAAAAAGAAAACAGTCATTCAAAAGGATATATGCACCCCAATATTCATAGCAGCACTACTTACAACAGTCAGGATATGGAAGCAAACCAAGTGTCCATCCACTGACAAGTGGATAAAGAAGATGTGGTGTGCATTCGCAATGGAATATTACTCAGCCATAAGAAAGAATGGGATCCTGTCAGTTTTGGCAATGTGGAAGGATTTAGAAAATATTTTCTTTAGTACAATAAGTCAGATAGAAAAAGACAAATACTACGTGATATCACTCATATATGTGGAATCTAAAAAAATAAAAGAAATGAATGTACATAGCAAAACAGAAATAGACTCATGGATACAGAAAACAAACTAATAGTTACCAGTAGGGAGAGAACATGGGGGAGGAGGAAAATAGGGGTACAGGATTAACAAACTACTATGTATAAAATATATAAACTACGAGGACATAGTGTATAGCACAATGAATTATAGCCATTATCTTGTAATAACTTGTAATGTAGTAAAATCTGTAAAAATCCTGAATCACTATACTGTACTCCAGAAACTGACATATATTGTAAATCACCTATGCTTCGATAAATAATAATAATCATCATTCCCCATTTTCTTCCATGCTCTTTCAGATGTCACCAGCTCCATGAAGTTCTCCTCGATACATGCAGCTAGAAGATGGCCATTCTGTCACCTCTACTCATGTTACTAGTTCTTTGTCAGCACCTCCTGTGACACATCACTTCGCATCCCCAGCACTGAGCCACCTTTAAAATACTAAATCTGAATTCCTCACCCTGACCACAGGTTCCTACCTTCCCAGACTATCAGTGCTGTCCTGCTGTAACACCCTGACTTTGCTGAAATTCAGCTTTGACCCCTTCCCTTTTCTCTCCGTCGGTCACCGCCCCACAACCCCCGGCCACACTTTATTTCCCCATCTTGTTTCTAACTGCACAGTGCCAACAAGGATCTCAGAAAAGACTGCAAACTACCTTCCACCCTTTCAACAGCTTGTTATATTAGATAAATTGGGACTTTTTTTTTTAATCCAACATTGTACACTAAGCCTCATCTAAGAGGATGCTTCTGTGTTCCTTAAAAATCCTGGTAGCTGAGTGATGATGTCACTGTGTGAAGGCAGATGGTGTTAAAGGAATGTGTCAGCTCCTCTCAGGTGCATTTGGTAAGTATTAGGGACAGTAGTGTTCAGTGGTCGTGTAATGTGGAAAAGAGACTGCTCTGCCTTCAGTGAGTATCTTCCTGCTGTCTTCACTGTAATAGTCCATCACTTTCTGGCTTTCTTCCCCATTCCAAGGTAACCATGATAAGATTCCCAACATGATCCAATTATAACATTGTTTTTCTTCACTCAGAACTAGAGAAAAATCTCAAACCACATTAAGTTGAAAGGACTCTGAATTTAAGGTTCCCAATCTTACCTCGACCCTTAATACTGCTTATAAATTGTTCACATGGCTTCCATCACCCTCTTCTCCCACTTCCCAAAGCATCAATTCCAACTTCCCCTGCACCTCGCACAATCTTCATTGTACAAATTCACTGTTAACTTCTTTCATAAAGAAGTTAATTCAGTGGAGTAAAGTCTAGCATCAATTACCCATATACTCTCCTATAGCAAACAAGTGGTTCCCAGGAGGCCTTACATTTTTGTAAGCATCACTTTAGTGAAGCGCTAATGCAGTGAAAGTTGATGATGGAGAAAAGTGCTGGCTGCTGAGCATGTGCAGTGGTCATCTGTTTCTTTAGCCTGATCAGTATCCATTCTTCCTCTCTCTGAGAGCAGCACACCACACTTTCCTAGGACTCACCAATCAAAGATGTGCATGTCTCCACCTATGCTGCATGCTGGTCATAGTAACTGGTTTGGGATAGATGACTTTATCAGTAATAAAGTGATTCACATGGGAGGGATTTTACTGAAAAGGTTGGGAAAAGGAGCATCTCTCTTTTATTTCTGGAGTAGCTAAGTGCTTAGAATATCAGCCTGGAGCTAGGGTTGGGCATTTCTTTCCCATTAAGGGAAAATCAGTAGAATGAAGCCTATATAGAAAAGCAGAATCAAGAAATTTTAAAAAATTAAGTCTGATATCTGATATTTTTTGAGCAGCTGGGTCCAGTCATATCTGAACATCAGTTTTGGGAACCAGTACCTTTCCATCTTCCATAAAACAACATGAAAGAGTTAGAGTCAGATTTTGATTATTTATTAACAAAAGAATCCCAAATACTATAGCATCTTTCCCTATTCAAGAGGGCAGAAAGAAGAAATAAATAGTTTGTAAATAAATTTAAGCTAAATAAAAAAGGAAAACTTAGACAAAGAAATTGTCTTCTAGGAAGATATAACTTACCAATATTAACTTAAGAAGAAAAAGAAACAACCTAAAAATACCAATGATCACTAAAGAAATTGAATCAGTAGATAAAAATATACCTTCCAACCCACACAAACACAAAGAATAATATCAAAAGGTCAAGGCCAAGTAATTCTATTAGCAATTTATGCCAAACTTAAAAAAAATAAAGAACATCTCAAGTAATTTCGTAAGATTAATATAAGTTTAAGTCAAAATCAGAAGAGTACAAAAAACAATTATAAGCCAATTTTACTTTTAATATAGAATGAGGCTGATCCAGAAAGGTTTGATTTAAGTTCAAAGACTAGTAGGAATCGTGACAAATCTAATTGATGGTGAGCTTCATTTCAGTATCCTGTTGAACCAGTAAGAAGATAAAACACAAAATATATGAGATAAAGACAGATGTGAGAAAGTAGATACAGCTTCCCAGTTTCCCAGAGAAGTGCTTCCTAAGTTTTGTTTTGAAAGAAGAGAGGGCAGGATGAGAAACACATCACATCAAAAAAGCTTAAGTCACCAGCGTGCTTCCATTTGTACATTAGAAATGGAGAGGGGTCCTATCATCATTCAAGCGTTTCTCTACTACTGTATAAAGCAATTCCCTTCTATGCTACAGTGACACAATTTGTGACAATATATTGGTGTTTTTATTTTATTTTATTTTTTTTTCCGTACGCGGGCCTCTCACTGTTGTGGCCTCTCCCGTTGCGGAGCACAGGCTCCGGATGCGCAGGCTCAGCGGCCATGGCTCACGGGTCCAGCCGCTCCGCGGCATATGGGATCCTCCCAGACCGGGACACGAACCCGTATCCCCTGCATCGGCAGGCGGACTCTCAACCACTGCGCCACCAGGGAGGCCCTATTGGTGTTTTTATTGCATCACTAGGACAACAGTAGTCTTAACCATAGCCTATTACAAATATACACAACACTTCTAAACATGTGTATCTGCAAATTAAAATCTGCAATGTATTTTAAAAAATTAAAAACAGAAGAAATAAATAGTCTATGTTCATAAGGGGCTCAAAGAGCAACAAAGAGGGGCATGTGATAAGAAGTGGGTTGGAAATCTGAGTTCTTATGGAAATTTCTAATTTTTCTTATTATTTTTACAAAACTGAATAATGTTAAGTTCTTGTTAATCTGTTTACCCAATTTCATGCTTCATTAGCTGAAATATATATTGTAGAATGTTGTATATTCTCCTGACTGCCTGCAAAAATGTGTTCCTTCTGAAATGCCCACAACCAGCTTGAATTCCTCTTCCTCTGGCAGTAGTTCATACTTTCTGTTGGTATTGCTATGATTCCTCTGTGTCTGCCTTTAGGCTTGTGTGTGTTCCAGTGAATTCTTCATTCTTTACATCTGTTTCCTTTTTTTTTTTTTTTTTTTTTTCAGTACGCAGGCCTCTCACTGTTGTGACCTCTCCCATTGCGGAGCACAGGCTCCAGACGTGCAGAATCACGGGACTAGCCGCTCCGCGGTTTGTGGGATCTTCCCGGACTGGGGCACAAACCCGTGTCCCCTGCATCGGCAGGCGGACTCTCAACCACTGCGCCACCAGGGAAGCCCCATCTGTTTCCTTTTAAAGCTGTTTTAAGGTTCGTTGCTCCTTAACCTATTTGGCCTCGCAGCTCTTCCAGTCCAATTTAATTCCCCAGTTGGGGCTTATGCTATGCTGTCAGCAACTTTTTTTCTTTCACCAACTTTTGGTGACTCCTTGATCACGTTCAGGGTGCAAAAATGCTAGAAGTGAACAGTCAACCAATCCACAACCCCTACAAGCAGCACACATGACAGAACCTGTTTGGAATCCTTTTCCATGATGTACTAGTTAATGCAGCTAAATGCTGTAGCATCCATTCACCCTCTGGAAGAAACCCAAATAGCAACACAAGACAGGGTCAAGGATTAACGGATGCTAATAGAAATGTTCACAGTGATAGTCCAGACAAAACAGGGCATCCCACCTGATGAAGGTCTGCATACCAATCATTACAACGGTATGGGGAGGTATGCTTTCCTGGGAAGCAAAAAACTCTTTTGTTTGTAATGGAGCTTAATAGTCCACATCTTGTCTGCTAGTTGCATTGACTGTGGTAAGAATTACATACAGCAAGAAGAGTTTATAATGGCAGCGTGAACCACAAATATGTTTATTCCATGTCTAAGCCAATAAGCTCAATGCAGTACTTCACAGCTCTTCATCTTTTTCCATACTATATTAGGTTGATCCTTGCAGCATGAGTTTTAATGCATTGTAAACCTATTTGGTGGCCAGCTTTAAAAGCATTTAATAAAAGGAACATAGAGGAAACATCATCAATGAGCAAAGTTGGCCTTAACGATTCCTTTACCTATTTATTATTATCTCCTGCTTCCTAGAGATGATGGGTCAGCAGTTCTACAAATCAAGTTGAAAAAAACCTGAGACTTTTAGGAGCTAAAGGCCCTTCATCCCTGCAGGATAATGCAGCCTACTAGCCTTCCATAATGGGCAGGTTGTGGTTTATTCTGTTTCTTTGAAGGGATTTTCTGGAAGGAATTTTATGGCTCACACAGGCTTTGTGTGAGCATTAAGCAATCTGTAGCAGGTGTGGGAAGAGAAAGCACTTGCCCTGAAAGCTGTGACTTCAATTTTCCTTCCTACTTGCTGCCCAGGAGTCTCCATTAGTCCCAATACCTCTTTGGAGAAAGCACTGGAAAAGCAGCAGACCACGTTCATTCACGGCACATACAACTCAGGCATTCTTGGGGGAAAGCCTGAACTTCCCTGCTCACTAAATCACTGAGGTGGAGAGATCTAACCTGAATAGAAGAGTTTAGGAAAAATACTTCTGCTTCCTGAATAGGGGCTAGCCTTGCTTTGAGGGTATCTGGGGAGGTGATGCTCGTTGCCATCTTTGTTCTTAGTTGACCCAGTCTTTCCCTTTGGTAAACACACATTTCTCCAGACAGAAGCATTATGTTGACTTCCACTGGAAAGATCTTACAAGCAAAGGTGAAGCAGAAATATGGAGCAAATGAAAATAGAACCCGTGGGATAACCTGCCACTTCACAGAAGTAAATATGACAAACTTTGACCCACAGGAAACCATTTTATGGCAGAGAGTTTGTCCTTTCAAAGAAAGGGCTGGGCATTTTATTTTTCAAAATGAAACCTTAGATTAGTGAAACTATTGCTAGCTGCCTGGTGGAAATGATTTTATCCATAGGGACTTCATGGGGCTCTCTCATGGAAAGAAAAATTAACCTTCAATAAATAAAAACACTTTAAATTTCATGTTGGTAAAATTAGTCTTATATTTGAGTTCTCATCAAGGACTAATATATATATAACACTTGAAGTTTTTCCATTAAACCGTTTTTGAGTTATGAGTGACAAAAAAAAAAATGTTTGAACAAATTGAAGGAAAAAAATGAAAGAGCTCTCATGTCCCTGAGCTGGAAGGTATGTTATTTACATCTCTGACAATTCTCTAAGCATCATCCCCCACCCCCATGTAGCTATGGGCAGGTGCCATTATTTACAAGTTTTAGGTAGAAAATCTTTTACCTTCAGCATTTACTTTAATTCAACAAATATGTGTACCTACTAAGGGCAAAATTGTATATGAAGCACACAAAACGTGTGATTGTGATACAGCATTTGGATTTTTTCATTAGAAAAGAGCAAGGTTTATGTAAAGAGGAGTAATGACTATTTAAATGTTGGAAATGTCAAATTTGAAATGTCTGCAAAGGAAGGAGGATGTTTGTCAGGCAGTTGGGAATTTGGTCAGGAAACAGATGAAATTGGGTACATTGGGGTGGTAGTCTTACATTTCACATGATATAATACATTTCCAGTGGAAAATTATTAATTTAATTTTAACACATATTTAAAATCTTCTAAGTTGACGGTATACAGCGTGATTGTTTGATTTCACATATATTGTCAAATGATAACCACAATAGGCTTAGTTAACATCCATCATCTCATATAGATGAAAGAAAAAGGAAAGACAAAAATCTCCGGGTGATGAGAACTCTTAGGATCTACTCTCTTAACAACTTCCCTAGGTATCATACAGCAGTGTTAGCTATGGTTGTCATGGTGTACATTACATCCCTAGCATGTATTTACCTTATAACTGGAAGTTTGCACCTTTTGACCACCTGCCTCTAATTTCCCCTTCCTCATCCCCCACCTCTGGTAACCACAAATCTGATTTCTTTTTCTGTGAGTTTGGTGTGGATTGTTTGTTTTGTTTTTGACTCCATGTCTAAGTGAGATCATACAGTATTTGTCTTTCTTTGTCTGACTTATTTCACTTAGTATAATGTCTTCAGGGTCCATCCATGTTGTCACTATGGTAGGATTTCCTCCTTTTCATGACTGAATTATATATATATATATATATATGTATATATATATATATATATATATATATATATATATATATATATATATATAACAGCTTCTTTATTTCTTTATTTAGATTGTTTCTATGTCTTGGCAACTGCAATGAGATAGTGCTTTTGTTTCCTTTGGATATATTCCCAGAAGTTGAATTGCTGAATCATATGGTAGTAAATACACTTTCCCTTGAAGCATTTCACAGTGAATATGTTCAGTTCTCCCCACTGCCAGCCAGCTAAGTGAAGGACTCAGGGAACTACATTAACTCTTTGAGGCTACCTACCCAGGACCATGAGGAATGATGTTGGGTCCAATAACACAGCAGTGCCTGGGAAGGAGGAGAGGACGGAGTGGGGAGCTGGGCTATAGAACTGGTAAAGGAGAATTTTCTAAAGAGTTGGTAAATATCAGAGAATTTTCACATAAAGAGTAAAAAAATTTCAAACAAACAAAAAAGGCAGCAGGGCTTCCCTGGTGGTGCAGTGGTTGAGAGTCTGCCTGCCGATGCAGGGGGCGCGGGTTCGTGCCCCGGTCCGGGAGGATCCCACATGCCGCAGAGTGGCGGGGCCCATGAGCCATGGCCGCTGAGCCTGTGCATCTGGAGCCTGTGCTCCGCAACGGGAGAGGCCACAACAGGGAGAGGCCACAACAGGGAGAGGCCCGCGTACCGCAAAAAAAAAAAAAAAAAGAAAAAAAGCAGCAAAGTCAGAAGTGGTTACTAACCCACTTAAAATGTATCATATATTTTTTTTAATCCTTAAAAATATCTCCCCTCTGAAATTTAGTCAGAAGGCATTTCTAACATTGGGAATTGTGCTGAAGTCCAAACAACTCAGACAGGATTTGCTACTATCCTGCAATATTAATTGTCAGCCTATATCAAAGGTTTGGTGTCCCATTCGTTCATTCACCCCTTTATTATTTAAGTTTTTTTCATGCACAATTACTGATATCATTTTCCTAAAGCAGAAGCCCTACACAAAATGCACATTAGGGTGTAAAACACTTTTCTTAAGGGAAAAAAACAGAGCTGATATGAAGCAAAATCCTTCAGAGACATTTGAATGAATCTGGTTCTGGTATGTACTTTAGCCAGTAATTTATTTTTCATTTAAATAAATGCCTTAGTTTCTCCTTTTATAAAAATGAAGTAACACTGTACACCTGAAACTAACACAACACTGTAAATCAACTATACTGCAATAAAAATTACCAAAATAAAAAACCAAACAATAAAAAGAAGTAACACTAGGCAGGAGAAAGATTTGTATTTGCTTTAGAGGCTTAGCTAGCTGATGCATTGCTACAAGCTGGAGCTACTGATGCTATTAGATAACATTGGACGTCATGTCCTCCACAAATTATCTCGTGTCAAACCAGACCTTAGAAGAGACAAAATGGGAACATCTTGTTCCAATAAGGAATGATCCATCATACTGCATCTGGTAAATTCAATTTATCAGTAAGAGGTTAGTTTGTGTCACACCAAATATCAAGGTGATGGATTAAAAGTGTTTTTCACTTTTCATAACTTTGGCATCTTATTGTCTGCTTGCCATATAGCTCTGCATTCAGATCATGGGCAATAGAGTCAGACAGACCTGGGTATGAAGCCCAGTCCCACTATTAATAGCTACCTCACTTTGGCAAGTTAGTTCACCTCTCTGACCCTCAGTATCTGTAAAACGAGGATTTATAATAATTCCCACCTCAAGAGTTATTATGAGAATTAAAGGAGACAATACATGAAAGGCTTTGAACGGTGTCTGTCTGGAGAGTAATAGATATTCTCTCTATATTTTTAGTTTGAGTGTTAGTAATCTGATTCAAATGTACAAAGTTCACACAACTTGAAAAAAATAAAGACAAAAATGATTATGATAATTAGAATTACTTTGCCCCTGAGTGTTTGGGGGTGGAAGACGGTACAAAATCCCTCTCTTTTTCCCTCTCTCCTCCTTTTTTTTAAAGAGGCTATTTCATTCTCTCCCTTTTTTCTCTGTCAGAGCACTCACCTGCTAAGGACCCCTTTTCCCTCCTCAGAGCACATACCAAGTCAGATCCCCAATAGACTTTGAACCCTTATAGAAGCCATACAGCCAAGCGAGGCAGCAAAGACTAAACTTTTGCTACGTCAATTATGATATTTTGGCAACATGATATCTTGGCATCCCTTTTTCATTACACTGCTGGCAATGGGCTGACAAAATAAAGTTATACGGGAAAAGCATAAAAGCCTGGAATGCAAATTGGTTTAGTCTCGAGTTCTTGGGATAGAAAGAGTTGCTCTGCAAGATGCCTCCCATGGAAGGAAAATAGTTCTGCTGGATTCAGTTTGGGTACCAGGGAACATGGTCTGGTAGTGTTCCATACTCCTGAGGACCAAAGCAAAATTCTTTCCTTGAATCTACTTGGAATTATACATTTGGTTTCTGTTGAAACTCATAATAGAAACTGAAATTCACACAAAGATGGATACAGTTTAGAGTGGATCTGAATTTAGACAATTACATTTTTAAAGAACCATTTGTTAAGTCGTAGGATTTTTAGAAACAAAAATAGCATTTGAAGGTATAAAGATTTGACTGGAACTATTTAAAACAATAAGCCAGTATTCATATATACTGGTGCTCATTCATTTTTTAGTGAGAAAATGGTTATTGTCTCATGAATTGTAGCTTTCTTGTCTGGCCCTAAATAATGCAACTTTAGTGAGGAAAATCTGGGCTCTAAGACACATCACAAACAATTACAAATAGAGCAGTTAAATTACTCTAGTCCTTAGTAGCAGAAGTTTTCATTATAAATACAGATATTAAAAGGTTAATCATTCATATATGTACATGCTCTAATCTGATTCTTGACAAACATAGAAATGAACTCTTCCATATGTGGGTGAAGGTGTTTTCTTTTCTTTCTTTTCAATTTTTCTAGAGATACAAAAAGCTCATTTTGTGAAAGCCTCTTTCTCGCGGACCAATACCCTTTTAGCATATTCCCTGGTCTTTCAGGGTAAAGATGGAGACAGGAGTGAATCCCACTCCTGTATAGCATCTGTTTCTGGTTTTTAATTGCACAAATCCTATGTGAATATATTATTTTTGTAGGAAAATTAAACAGTACAGATTAATTCCCACCAGGCTTTTTCACTGGAGCTTCAGCCAAAAAAATTTGGATTTCTTGTTTGAGGAAATCTTCCTGGTTATAGAGCATGCTGAATATGTTTGAAGAGCAGATTGGACAATTAACTATTCTGTACACAAACTCTTGGTAAGCTCCCTGTTTTCTGGCCTATGTCTCGTGGTTGCCCTCTATAACAACTGGTGATTAAAGTCCTGAGCCTACCCAAGATTATTATCCAGGGTTCTCTAATGTGGTTCCCAAAGTAGCAACATCAGTACCACTTGAGAACTTATCAGGAATGCAAATTCTCTGGCTCTGAATTCTCTGACCCACTGAATCAGAAACTGTGGGATGAGGGACTAGCAATCTGCATTTTAGCAAGCACGACAGGCGATTCTGATGCCCACTGGCATATAGCCACCATAGATTTGGAGCAAATTGGCTCCCTTGGAGGACAGGTCTGCTGTCTATGCTCTAGGCTCTGGTTTCTCTGCCCTGCTGCACTGATAACCACCCTTCCACCTGCTCTCAAGCTTTCTAATATGTGTCAGAAAGTCTATGGTCTACACCATAGGGGACCATAGACTCTCTAATACATGTTAGAAAGTCTATGGTCCCCTAATGAGCTCATTCCTATTCTCTTTATTTGTGTGTTCTTATAGCATTTTAATTTCTTTTCTACCATATCTATTCATTGTAGCTTGACCATGTTTAGAATTTGGAGTTCAAAATCATTTTCTTCCTGAACTTTGATGCCCCTAGGTTGTATATTTTATTCATTTTGTTTGACTCTGAGTGGGACTGTACATATAAATATTCATTCTTGAGGATTTATTAATTTTTACAATCATAATTTCATTTCCTATGTTGTTAATTACTTAACAGAGATTATTTTTGTTTTGTAAATGCCCTAATGAGATTATCTTGTCCTGATAAAGATATTAATAATACTTATGCAGTGTACTTATGTTTGTTTTGTTAATTTGATCTTCTCAGCTGTTAAACACTCTTGTTGCTTGTTGAAATTGGTACCTTTTGATTCAAGTTTCCGTGCTGGCTCATCTATGAATGCGATTTCTATTTAGAGCAATCTACTACAGTCTTGTTTTGAATGGGAAGGGAGGAGAGAGGAAGGAGACACCATGTGACAACAGCTGATTTTCTGGATGTGAGTTCACACCTGCTCCTCCTGGATCCACAAGACGCCTGGAGCACCACCTACCTCCCAAGTTCATGCACCCACACCCTCTGTCCTGTCTGGGGGCAGATGGTTTCTCTCCATATTATCCTCGCTACCACACTCTGAGCCAGTTAAGGCACATTCTTCTCACTCTAAATTTGGGGGAAACTGAAGCACAGTGGAGTAAAGTGATTTGTTCTAGCGTTCCACTAAGCAGTGATGGAGCCAAGATCACAAGGGATCTCCAGACTCCTGCCTGGGTCTAAAGCTATTTCCTGGATCATGCCAAGCAGATCTTTTGTCTTGGCCTGAGTTGATTAACTGCCATTAAATGACTGACCAACTGGAGAAAAGAGTGTTAAAGTGTAAAAGCATCTCATTGGAGTCGGGGGGGGGGGCAAAATTGACTATTCTTTAAAACAAGAAAAAATGGGGAGTTCCCTGGTGGTCTAGTGGTTAGGATTCGACGCTTTCATTGCCGTGGCCTGGGTTCAACCCCTGGTTGGAGAACTGAGATCCCATAAGCCACACAATGCGACACTGCCAAAAAAAGAAAAAAATGTATATTTTTCCCATAAAATGATATTGGACTGAAAGAATCACAGAAGACAACATTTTTCAGGGTGAATGTTAATGTTACTGGCCACCCAGGTTAGCCAAGGTGTTCTCTTCTGCTTCTGCCAGTTCTGATGCCACCATCACCACGCACTTTGAGCAATTTGGGCCTCTGATCTGACCAAGGATATAGCTAAGCTGTAAAAATTTGATGGAATCCTCATTGAGCTGAGGCACTGGTGTGGAAGGTGACCCAACACAAGCAATTGCTCAATGACGCCAGTGCCGTAAAAGGGAATTCTGCACGTCTGGGCATACATGCTAGAAAGACAGTATACTTTGGTCAGAATATCTATGTCATCTCAAAAATTGTAAGAATAACATCTCCAACTGGAATTTTAGGCCAAGGGTAAGTAGTAGACTAATTCTTACGTGCTGAGCTATTTTAGGATGATAGGACCATGGGATGATTTTATTTTAAAGGTTCTTTATGATTTCCAGAGATCAAATAATAATGTTGTATCAGATAGCTCTGGCGGCATAACAAACTACCCTAAAACTTATTGGCATAAACACAGATAAACTATTTCATTCACAGATATGCAGTTAGCCACTTTGACTAATTTGACCTGAGTTCTCTCGTGTCTGTAGTCAGATGTGAGATCAGCAGAGGCAGGGTGGCCTTGAACAGGGATACCTCAGTATCCTCCCTATATCAAGGAGTGAATTTACAGTGTTGCTATCATGATTTTAGGATGCGTTCGTTGTTGAGGATGAACCATGAATCCTCTCCTTGTCTTGTTAAAAATACACTTGTAATTATTCAGCTTAAAAAATTCACTAAAGAAAATAATGTATTGGTTTATTTGAGGTCTCCAATCCTTGAGTTCTAGGAATGGAAATATTTTATTTTCCAGTCATTTCTATCAGTTATGCTGTCAGCTCTCCTCCCGTTAACAATCTCTCAATCCAATCTCATGGCTTTGCTGTCATCTTCAGTTATTCACACGTGGTCCAGACCAACCTCCCATTAGAGTCAAGGCTTTTCCCCTGAGATGCATGAAGTTTGCTCAGCCTTTGGTTGTGTTAGTGCGGGGAAGAGGGAGGGAGAGCTGCCTCCCAACATGCATGGCAAATAAGCTGTCCTCTTCTTTGTTGGCCCAAACTACTCTTCCTTGATGTGAGCGGCCACACTTCAGCAGTGCAAAATTTCCTGCTGCTTTTCTGTGGCCAGCTTCCTTCATCTAGCTGTGATCTCTGAAGTAGAAGTGGGTAGGAAGACGTCCCAAGACCCTGCTGGCACTGGACTCAACCCCAAGGGATTTCCTTTAGAAATCTGAATGCATCTTCAAAAGTCAAGCAACATCTGGCCACCCTATCACATCCCAGCCTGTAGTGGTCCCCAGCAAGCTCAGAGCCGCCCCTCCCCACCTCCTCTCTACTCTGCATCCTTTCCCAGCCCATTCATGGGAACCCTGAAATAAGAGATCCAATTCATGCCTCCTCCATCCGGCTTTATTATCCCACCATCTTTCCTCAGTGCGCCAGCCCCCGAACACCAGAGCAAGCCAGCAAGCCCTGTTACTTAGGAGACATCACGTAGGGAAGGGTGTCTATTTCTTGCTAACACCTACAAACATTATGAGGAAGTCTTTTATCTCCCAATCCCTTTGGCTTCAGAGGAGAGACCAGTAAGTGCCTGCTTGTCTTTCCTTTAGGGAAGTCACAGGAGGTCAAGGCCTCTAAAAGTTATCTCCTGGCCCTTTTCCAGTTTTCTTTATATAAATAGAGGCTAAGTGGACAGTGGGATGAGAAAGGTTGGAAAAAGTGTTTATCTCTGATTCTGCTGAAATGGTACCTTTCAGCAAGCCCTTCAGGAGGGTGATTGGCACCCCAGCCTGAAGTTCTCTCTGAATTTAGAATGCAGAACACATAGTGGCCTTTGCTTTCAGCTGTGAGTTCTAGGAGCCAACACTGGGAAGTTAAAAAAGATCGCACAAGGTGTTTTACCCTATCATGCTATACTGATAAGCCTGTAATTATAGGTAAACATTAAAAAAAGAGTCCCAGTTGCAATTTCATTGTCATTGTGAATGGAAATCCCTTACTTCAACACCTGTGGCCCATTTTCCTTTATCCTTTTTGTAGGCCACTCTTTTTTTTTTCTGCAAGTCAAAACAATTTATTGTAAGAGTTTAAGAGTGTCTTTACAGGCATCGATTAGTTTAAATATCACCGCTCATTCCCTTCCCTTCAGCACCAAGAAAATTGATGTGATGGGCTGTCTTAAGTTGGTTTTCTCTATCAGTCTTTTATCTGACAAGACACCTTTGGCAAAGTAATGACAAAGGCTCATCAATATGCTCCTTTCCATCTGCCTGACACTGAAATCAATGGACTGCAGAAGAAGTCCCTCTATCAGCATTGTCGGAAGTGATTACTGTGCTGGACAGAGCCTGCTCCCTGATTTCTCTGAGCACTCATTCGTTCCTGAAAGCTTTCTCTTGGCTGTTACAACAATGACCCTGCTTAGAGGTCAGAGACAGAGATGCTGTACAATCAAAGGGTGCTCAGTATGTCTGGGAAGGAGAGACTGTCTCAGAGTGTGAGATGATATAATGGTCTGCAGAGCTGGCCCCTGGGAGGAAGCACATTCTCCATCTCTGGGACATGTGACCTGCAGGATCTGTGTTTGTGGGCCTGGAAGCTTTAATTTGTCATAAGTGACAGCTGGGATTAGAGGGTTACACTCAGCCCCAAGGAAAGGATTTACCCAAGCAAAAGTGGTTGGATGGGCATCATTGATTTTCTGAAGAAAATTTAAAGAATTCATCAAAAAAATTAAAATAACAAAATATAGATATCATCCTATAAATATTTTGTTATGATTAGTTGATGGCAATAATTCAATAGACAAAAACAATTTGCCATGTATCTTTGAACATATTGAGATAATTTTCATTTCTCAGTGATAACAAGAATTATCACGTAGAACACTGAGTTCCACTAGCCATCAGAAACCTCAAGAATTAGGCTTCCCTGACTTGAAAGCTGCTGGGCTTGTCCTTATTCTGAAAGAATAATGTTCTGGGAACCCACAGCCTTCGCTTGAAACTCTAACCTAAGGTAGAGGAAAAACTGAAGAGCGTTGATTTCAGGGAGTGACATCCAAATTATTCTGACTGGTGAATATCTAACTCATCAGGGCAGTTGAAGATACAAAAAATCATGCCCCAAAAGGAAAGAAGTTTCTTCTCCCCCAAAACCAAATTTTGCCTATTTAGAGGGAACTTTCTTTTGTTCCACATAGTGGCCGGCAGTTATATACTTTTTTTCCCCAGAAAACAATTGCTCATTCTAAAGTAGCAATGTTGACTCTTTTGAGATATTTTCCCCTGCCGTTCCTTGTCCCCACTGATGGTGAAATCCCACAAGCATTGACAATATAGTCCAAATCCTGGGAAGCTGTAAAGGTACATTGGTAAGTAATACATTCAGTGACAAATGTCAAGAATTCCTCTGAGGAGGTAGGTGGTGTGTACTTCAGCGACATCTTGCTAATGGGGTGGCCAAGAAAAAAAAAATGCAAACTAAAATTGCCTGAAAAGAGGATGTGTGGGTGCTTAAGGGCAACCCTGCAGGAACACTGAACATGATGCCAGCGGCCAGGGTACATCCTTAGAGGTAAATATCCTGTAAGAGCCCAAAAAGCATAGTCAAAACATGGCTAAAAATCCCAAAGGATGAGGGAAAGAGAAACTACAGCACATATAGGTCTAAGGAGAGAAGCAAGACCTCAAAGGAGTCCAGTGGTCGGAGTTAAAGAAACTAGAATTAAGTCAGGAAATGGAGTAGAAGACGAGTACACTGTTTCTGAGATTATGGACAAGGGATTCACCTCAATGCAACAGTGAAAGGAGGATAAAAATTAGATGGAATTTAATGTTAGCCGATACATCAAGTAGGCATTAATTTCTACTTCTGACTAGGAGGATAATAACCAAGAATTCAATGACCTGAAAGCCTTGATGTTGCCTCCAAGATTGTGTAAATTACTCCTAGAAACTAATTTTGATGGGACACAAAAATGTTTGTTGTCACCCAAAACCACTGCTTTGCTAACAGCCAGGGCTGGCTTCATTGGCAGTGTCACAAGGCCCCAAGCTTAGAGGGGCCCTGCACTTGGTTTAACACCTGTTGTCAAGTGGTGCATCTTGAAATTCTCCATAGTTTTCAACAAAGGGCTCCACATTTTAATTTCACACTGAGTTCCACAGATTCCCCCAAACATTCTCCACCCTCCAGGTGGTCCAGTCCTCCTGGAGAGTCTGGGCCCCTCTGTAGCATAGAGGACATTTTTATCCATCTGAGCCGGACACTTTAGTCTCATTCCAATTGCCAGGAAGTTGGTTTAGATCTAGGTAGAAGATGCCATTCAAACAGATGAGAACCAAGAAGAGGTAAGCTGGGAAGCTCCTGGAAAACCTTTCCTCAAACTTAAAAAGGGACAGTGGAGGAATGTTCCTTTTGTTCTGATCTCAGGATATTGATGAGGGAGTTTACCAGAGTATATACGGAATCTGACCACTTCTCCTTCCCCCCTCTGAGGTAACCCAGTCACCTCTCACCTGGGCTGCTTCAACAGCCTATAAGCACCCTCTGTATTTCCCCTCTCACCCCTTCACAGTTAATTCTCCATGAAGCAGGAAGAATCTATCCTTCACAAACATACATCATGTCACCTACCTGCTCAAAACTCTCCCCAAACTTCCCACTTTCTGATAAAATTCAATATTCTAACCACGGCCTGTCAAGCCCTTATGATCTGACATTTGCCTACCTTGGTGATCTCAGGTCCTATAAATCCTCTCCCTACTCACTACTTTCCAGCCACATTGGCTTCCCTGCTGTCTCTCAAACATGTCAACCATGCTCCTACCCTAGAGGCACTTACTTGAAAACACTTTCCTGAGAAGTTCCCATACACACTCCTTTCCTTCATTCAAGTCTTTCCTTGTAGCCAAGGAAAGCTCCCTGGACAATCATTTACAAAGTAGCCCCTCCAATATCCTGTATTACCAAGCCCAGCTTCATTGCTCTTCACTATTCAAGTACTTGAAATATATTTATTCCCTCACCCCCACTTCTTTTTGGTCTCAGTTCCCATTAGAATGTAAACTTGATAAAAGCACAGAAACTTATCTGATAATATAGTAGGACATCTATCTGGAAACTTATGGGCAACTTATTCCACTGGGTCCACATAGTCCTATCATATCCCCAGTACCTAGAACGTTCGCACCAATATTCACTTGACAAATAACTGGGGAATAAATGAATATACATTATGCCTAGAGCTGCTACAACCATCCTGTGATGCTAAAGGAATTTCTTGACTTGTGATGGAAGGTGGTACAGAAAGAACTCAGATTCGCTGTGACATCCCTGAGCTGTGGAATCCATCAATCAAGCACAGCCTACCTCCTTCTTGTCATGTGAGACAGTAAGATGTTTAAGTCACTTTAATTTGAATTTGCTGCTTACCCACAGCAAAAAGTGTCTTAACTGATGCATAATTCTAACCTTCTAGAAAATTTTGACATTTAAAATCCTGTAATATATCATTCAAGAACATATTTTTCTTTGCATTTCTCATATAATCTGGATAAATTCAGCTAAATGGTTTATAACTTTTAGGATTAACTTGATGGTACTAATCAGATCACTTACCTACCAAAACCCATTATTATAGGCATTTGAATTCTCCCATTGAGATAATGATGCCAAAACAATTTTCTTATGCAACCAGGCAAAACTGAATTATAAAATTTACAGTAATGGAAAGGAAGAAATCAACAAAACACACACACAAAACAAAAAACACCCCAAACCTTGCCTTTCAGAACGCTTGTTTTCAAACATCTTTCGGATAAAAGTGTTTGCAACTTCTTAGAAACGTTCAAGTAGAAAATGCTTCTGGAGGTTGACTATGTAAGAGAAAAGAATGTATTACAGAGAGTCTGCTAAAGTCTACACCATAGACATATTGCATCCTTCAGAAATATCTACCATATTCTCAAAGATATTGAGTTAATCTTCAAGAAGGAAATCTTTCAATTCCCAATATTTCCCTATGAATTCATTGTTAATAAGTGTGTGACTATATTATTTTCACTTGGAATTAGTTCATTTATGTATTGAGCACTTACTTTGTGTCAGACTTACAGGCACTAGGGAGGTGTATGTGAATAAGATATAGCTCCTATTCTCAAGGGGTTTAGCTTAGAGAGAAAGGCCTCTTGAAAGCCTTTACACTAGTATACATCACAATAGGCACTGAGATATTTTTCCCAGCTCAGAGCCCTATGCAGTCAATTGCAAACTTCCTCATCTACACTGGAGCTTTGGCTGGTGAACTGCAGTCCCAGAATCTGCCAAAAGAGAGCACCAGTCACACAGTAACCTAGGACTGTTTATGTAAATGGTGCCACCTGATGTCAGGCAGTGCCCAGCCTGCATGCCCGGGGATAGGCCCCAGTCCATTCTCGACTGTCCTTAACCTCGCCACTGGAGATACATTGAGAAACATATGGCCAGCTTATTCCACTGACTCTCACATGATTGTCATTCCTGATCAGAGGCTAAAATGAAAGTCTCTCTAGCCCTCTTTCCTCTCCCTTAGTCTTTTCCAATACTGCTCATGTTATGGGTTGAATTGTGACAACCCTCCCCCCGAAAAATAAAAGATACATAGACAGCCTCACTCCCAGCACCTCAGAATGTGACCTTATTTGGAAATAGGGTCATTGTTGATGTACTAGTAAGATGAGGTCATCCTGGAAGAGTGGGCCCCTAATTCAATATGGTGTTTTTATAAAAAGATCACAAGAGACAGAGACACAGGGAGACTTCCATGTGAAGGTGAAGGAGGAGATTAGGGAGATGCATCTACAAACCAAAGAACACCAACAATGGCCAGAAAACCACCAGAAGCTAGGAGAGAGGCCTGAGACAGATTCTCCCTCATAGCCTTCAGAAGGAACCAACCCTGCCGACACCTTGATCTTGGACTTCCAGTCTCTAGAACTGGGAGACAATAAATGTCCGTTGTTCAAGCCATCGAGTTTATAGTGTTGAGTTATGCAGCCCTAGAAAACTAATACAGCCCATCTGTTGCTCTTATTCTCGTAAAAACTGTTAGCTGTGACCTCTGGAACCTCCACTCCATGCTACATAAACTTCCCAACATCTTTGTTTTCTTCACCAAATAATTTCTCAACTTCTGGCACTCCCTTGAGGATAGTATTATCCATGTGGCTTTTCTGAGTACTAGTCATCAAGTACTAAGCTGGTATTCTTCACTTCCTGTTGCTATTTCCAGGGAGTTACTCCCACAATAGGTTGTAAAATTCCTTCTTGCTCTGCAGTTGCAGCCATTGGATATCTTCTACTCCCTCTCATCACTGTGATCTTCCAACCATTCCATCATATTCATGGATACATTTGATACCTGCTTCAAACTCTTCATCTTTACCTCAAGTCCTGTCATCATCTCAGGCATCTTTGATGGTCACATGAACAAGCCACCAAACTCCTCAGTCCAATGACTCATTGCTCTCTTCAAACCCAACAGTTACTGTCCTCTGCTTCACTCACTGACATCTTAGGCACCTTGTCTCACCTGGATCTGCTCTACATAAAAAAACCCTTAGATTCCAATATTCTACTCTCTAGCAACAACCTCCTGTCCTTCATCATTTTTCTCATGGTCTCTTTCCTGCTAAACTTTGTTCTTTTGGCTCCATAGAGATCTCTAAGCTCTCAGTGTCTCAACATTCTCCCGGGTGATTAGACACTTCCTGGCTTTACTTTCTTTCTAGACCAGACCTCTTCATTGATCACCAACAATTTCAGTAAAGTATAAAAGTATAGATGGGGGCTTCCCTGGTGGCGCAGTGGTTGAGAGTCAGCCTGCCGATGCAGGGGACACGGGTTCGTGCCCCGATCCCGGAAGATCCCACATGCTGCGGAGTGGCTGGGCCCGCGAGCCATGGCCGCGGAGCCTGTGTGTCCGGAGCCTGTGCTCCGCAACGGGAGAGGCCACAGCAGTGAGAGGCCCGCGTACAGCAAAAAAAAAAAAAAAGTATAGATGGTTTTGGAGATATATCATCAAAGGTGTGTTTGTGTGTGTGTGTGTGTGTGTGTCAGAGAAAGAGAATGAGGAAGCGATAGAGGCAAAGGCATAAAGAGAGACAGAGACAGAAAGAGAAAGAGACAGAGAGAAGGAGAGAGAAACCTGGTAGAATGCTAATGGCTAGGATAATTGGGCCACTCTAATCCTTTTCAATTTATTTCAGAATGTCGTAGTTACTTATCTCACCTAAAATTTTGGTTATATCACTCATTTGCTTGTAGTTCTTCAACTGTCCTCCATCAGTTATAGAACTGAGTTCAAGCTCCTTAGACTGGCTTCCTGGGCTGGTAATAATTTGATTTTGTCTACCCTTTAGAATCATTTCCCAGTACTTCCTACCTCTAACATCATGCAATTTGGAGGCATTCTCCTTTTGCATATGCTTCTGCCTACAGTCTTATTTTCTCTTCCTTATGTAATCCCTTAAGGAGATCCCTCTCACCCCATCTTCTGGTGAACTCCTAAGCATCCTTCAAAACTCATTAAAAACCTGCTATCACTTTTATATACTTCATAGCTTCCTGTTGATGGAATTTCTGAGTCCTGTCTCTAAAGCATGTTTTTACCATGTGCACACTTCTACAATTGCACTATTTTTTATTTTCACTTTCCCCCATGAATCTTCAGGACAGTGCAGAATTTTTCAACATCAGCACAGTTGAATTCTAAATTCCAGGACCATCTCTCCAAGTTGTGACAACCAAAAACATCTCCCAGATGTTGTCAAATGTCCCCCAGGAGCACAAAATCACCCTCAGTTATAGTATAAACCATTCCAGGTTGTGCCTTGTCTTTTTCACCTTGTTAAGCTCAGACACTAGCAGAGTTCCTGGCTCATAACCTACACTCAGCCAGTGTTTAATGAATTGATCTGAACCACAGGAAGTATGACACTGCTTCTGCAAAATGCCACAGACTGCCCAGGCGGTGTCAATAGCATTCTTTCAGTTATTTCTAAATAAAGATATTTTCCAGTTAAACATGAGGTTTCACTACTAAGAAGGACAAAGTTATTCTGAGTTTTCTTTCTAAAAGCAAAGGGCATATTTGAAAAAGTTTTCTGAGCCCTGTAGTCCAAGGCTATTTTTGGAGGGTGGGCTCCCTCTCCACCCATCTGCTTCCTCACCCTCTTGGATCCCTTTCTGCCCATCCCCCCCCCAGCGGTTTCATTCAGCATCCTCACACAGCGCTAGTATAGACCCCAGTGGTAGGTACTTGCCTGCAGCTGCTCAGAACCAAAGCCCAGCAAAGGTGAAGTGCTCAGTGGCTGACTGCCAAGTCCATTGTCTGTCTACTTCCTGGGCCAGGGCATCTGGTTCCTGTTTACTGGGCTTTTATCTGCATTTATCTTTGCAACCAAATGAATTTAAATTATGTCTTTATCATTTACTACTGAGGCAGCCGAAATCCCTTTTCTATCTTCATATGACTTCCTAGTACAGCCCATTTTCTTCTCTAAGAGAGGGTTATAAATACTGTGAGATGGGAAATGGACCATTTCTAGGAAAGACATGAGAGCCCAGCTTGGTGTGTGGAGTAAAGGCTCAGACTTCCCAGCATCACAGGGTAGGACTCCAAGAGGATATTTTATATTTAAAAAAGAAGGTAACTCATGGCTTTTCTCCCACCTGCCAAATGGCAGGCCTTGTGCTCTTCTGTTTGCATAATAAATTATGGAAAAGGAAAGAGACTAAGGAAAACTCAGCATGGTAAAACCAAATGGAGAATTTTTCTCCTTAAAGCAACTGTACAAATTAGAAGATACCTGATGGACCGTTTTGACAGAGCAGTGGTATGTTCACTCAGTGGTGTCTGCTTTTTGCTTTCTCTGCCTTGGGCTTTGTGAAAATATGAAGCATTGATTTGGGGCTCTTACATTTACAACTATTATGGCATACATCATAGGTTGGCTGTCCCAACTTCCATTCCCAACTCCCTTCTCCCTTGCCCCACCTCTAATTTAGAGGCTGGCAAAAGAGAATATTCATTTCCCCAGCTTCCCTTGAAGCTCACATGGGCTTGTCACCTGGTTTTGACCAATAAGACAGAAGAATTTTGCTGGGGGAGTCTGGGGAAGTTTTTGCTTTCCTGATATAAAAGATGTGCCTTGTACTGCCCCCTTCCCCTTGTTCCTGCTTGAATGTGGACATGTTCCTAGAACTGCACTCATCATTTTGAGACTGTTAAGCATCTCTTTTATCAGTATGTAGCTCCATCATTCTGCTGTGGCAGAAAATTAAACCTATTTCTCTAAACCTCATAGACAACTCTTCTGTCATTTGCTGCCCAAAGCATTTATAATGAAAATAGCTGTTTATACTCTGATCAAGTCACCATGCAAACAAATGCTTGTTATACCCATTCTCTTTCCCCTATGTACTGTCACCAGAAACCCATCAGGATACAGTGGGGTTAGTCCAAAATCTATCTGGCAGTAAACATTAATGTAAGCCAACAATGATGTTCCAGAAAACAGGTTGAAAATCTAAGTCATAAGTCCTTGAATGTCTGGCTTTCTTACAGCTCACATTTACTGAGTGTTTACTATATACTAAGCACTCTTTAAGTGCTGCTGTAAATGAATTAACTCACTTAGTGTTCATAAGAACACAATGAGGTAGGTATCAAGTGTACACTCACTTGAAGATGAGGCAGTGAAGACACAGAGTAACTTATTCAAGGTTACCCAGCTAATAAGCAGCAAAATACTATTATCTATATGGCTCAGACTGAACCTACAGAGTATATACCCTGAAGAGTAGGTACCTTGAAGAAAAAAATATTGCCATTCTAGATAAGTTGGGAAACAGATGAATTCCCAATTTGCATCTTTGAGAGAATATCAGTTACTACGCTTTAAGATAAAACCAGCTAAAAGGGGGAAAAGGTGATTCTGCCCATATCACTCAGAGAAAATGTCCATTTAAGTGAATAATATTAAATACTGATATCAATAAGGATAAGGATAACCACTAAATTTTATCATGGGCTTATCAGGCACTTTGCTAATTATTTTTACGGATCTTTTCACTTAAGCCTCCAAACAATACAGAGGTAGTGAGGCAGATACTCTGCTGCCAGCCCCAAAGCCATTGCTTTCCCTTCCTCCTTGCTGTCTTAGCCCCAGTATTTTTTCCTGTGTTTACCACCCCTTTGCCAAGAGCTCAGAGAAGTCTATTCTACTCCCAGTCCTGGGGGAGCAGTCATGCTTGGTCTCTGTCAATAATCCCCTTTGCCAGCTATTAATTCAAGGTAGGCATATTCTACCTTGTGAAGCTATAAACCAAGAGAAATAAGAGGTAGTCTTCTGGGCATTTCTGGGAAAGATTTCCCTCACTGGTCGGAAGAGGCACTAGCAGGAAATAGCCATGTCATACCGGGAATTGCAGTGGTCAAATTGGGACCATTAGTTGAGAAGTCTAAATACCAAGCCATTTGCTAAGCATGGTGAGAAAAAGAAAGAAAGGAGCTGTGTCCTCCGGGACAGTGCTTTCTGCTGAGTAAGCCCTAAAACTTCTCTCCCTCTGGATTTCCTGTTCTATTAAATAACAGATCCTTTGCTTTTTATGGTATGCTAGATAGGTCTTATTATTATCCCCACTTTAGAGCTGAAGAAACTGAGGCATGGAATTTGGAAACCAGGATTCCAACCTAGGCAGTCTGTTTGCAGAGCATCAGGTATTTTCTTTAAAAGAAAATAAATAAAATACCATCACATCCTAAACCTGTCAACTTCCTCTTGCTAGCCACAAAGAGACCCACATTTTTTTAACACCACAGTAAGAAATGTTCCGAATTGAATTTTTGAGCTATCATCCTGTTATCCACCAAGTTATACTCAGATTAGCAGACCGCAAAATGGCATTAGAAAAAACTTTGCCTTCTTCAAATTAGAGTGTGAGATCTAAAGTCTTGATGGGTTGCGTATTAGATGAGACAATGGCTGTTGGAAGAAGTAGCTAGGAGAAAGGTGAAAAGGAGAATTGGACAGCTTTTCCATGCCTATCTTCTGCCACATCCTCCTCTCACACTCCCCAGATCCTTCTAAGCAAGGCTACTTGCCTTTCTCCAAACACGGGAAAATTTCATCCCATCCCTTGCTCAATTAGCCCTTCTGGTACTGCTGCTCTCCCCGCAGCTTGTCAGCCTAAATCTCGTCCTTTCTGCAGCCCAGTTTAAAACCCAAGCTCCCAGATCCCCCCCACCTCACAGCTGGTTTCTCTCTCCATTGCATTCCAGTAGCATTTCATCTGTATCACATGTAGACTTTTATCCTGTGGCCCTGCGTGATATTATTTTTTATTTGGATATATAAGTCTGTGCCCAGCTTCCTTGCTCAGACTATAAATGGAATTCAGGCAACACCTGTGTTTTATTCATCATGATAATCTCCAACGTCTACCAAGTTCTTTCCACTAGGAACCTCAAAGAGAGATTTGAGCTTTTTTAAAAAAACTTGTTTTATTTCTTTATTTTTGGCTGGGTTGGGTCTTCGTTGCTGGGCGCGGGCTTTCTCTAGTTACGGCAAGTGGAGGCTACCCTTCGTTGAGGTGCGTGGGCTTCTCACTGCGGTGGCTTCTCTTGTCATGGAGCATGGGTTCTAGACACGCGGGCTTCAGTAGTTGTGGCACGTGGGTTCAGTAGTTGTGGCTCGCGGGCTCTAGAGCACAGGCTCAGTAGTTGTGGTGCACGGGCGTTGTTGCTCATGGCATGTGGGATCTTCCTGGACCAGGGCTCAAACCCGTGTCCCCTGCATTGGCAGGCAGATTCTTAACCACTGCACCACCAGGGAAGCCCTGAGCTTCTTAAAATATCAAAAATCAACCTCATGAATCCTCTAGCATTAGTGGAGTATCTTTATGAATACATACACAGCCTATCCTTTCTATAATGAAGTCATTCATTATTTTCTATTGATATTTTTAAATTGTTATATTTTTGTTTTAACTTTAGAGATATCAAAAGAGAGTAATTTTCCAAAATATTATGCTGTATGAAATGAGAATTTTCAAAAGATTTTGCCAGGATTTATGCTTCCTTTTTTTTCCCTCTTCCCAGCCCCCTCATCTCTCCATTCAGGGATTCAGAGAAAGGATACAGGTACTGGGTAGTGAATAGAGGGGGAAGAGAGTCCTTTAAGGGCTGTACTAGGGCAGGTGGCAGAAATCAACTCTCTCCTGACAGTAATGCTCTGACAGCACAAAGAGGCTGGGAGAAGTGTTCAACTGTCAAAAGAAATCATTTAAGGAGAAGGAGCTCTGATTTCAAACCTGGACAGATAAAGCTTTATAGCCTAATAAAGTAGGCTATCTAGGAGAAAAACCCAGATCATCGCAGTTAATAGGAGCCACACAACAGAGTCAGAAACGTCTAGCAACTGGTGACAAACAGAGCCAATCTGACCATAAAAAGCAACTTTTCTGAAAACAATGATAATCAGTCTGGTTAATTTTATAAGTCACATTAAATCCACTTATATTTTCAGAGACCACAGCATTTCTCTTTCTGTGAACAACATTTCTTCTGAACTCAGTGTCCTATTGCTTTCATACCCCTCTGCCACTGTGGCCCATTCCTGTTGGCATTGTTGGGGGGCTGAATTAAAGACCTAGAAAGCACCAGAGAGAAAAACAACATCCATAAACTGAAATACCCTCTGTGTGTCAGAGATGCACTGTGCGTTCCTCAAGCACAGTCCCAGGACATGGGTGTCACTGGCTCCATTTTACAGATGAGATTGTTGGGCCTGTGAGTTCATGGGCTTTCACCACAGCATGAATTGTGTACTGGAAGTACTAGGGCCTCCAGGTAGAAGAGGCAGACACCTGGTCACAAATGCATGGATGATGAGTGTTCATTTGCTGAGCAGAGAAATGTTGTATTCAAATGACTCAGAACTTTACAGCCCTGAATTTGCTATTTGAAAAAGAGCAAAGAAAATAAAGATTACCAAATGTGTACTCTTCATGGGAAAACCACTAAGTGGCCAATGCTAAAAAAATTTTAACCCAAGTCAGCAAAAAAATACAGTTGGGATAGATACCATTGGCCTTAAGATTTGGAGCAAACTCAAAGATGCAAATGTAGAACCTTGGGTCAGTATTTACCCTTGTCAATAATGACTCCTAAAGGATGATACTGATCAATTACAAGGGTGACCACCTAAAACAGAAGGGATCCAGAGGAGGCCTTCAAGACTTACCTCCAAACTAGACAAGCTTGGGGAAACTAAAAGAAACCCATCACTTCAGAATAACCTATAGGAAAGGTCATCATTTCTGTAAGGGGATGGCGTGGGGAAATTATAATTTTTTCATTTACTAGAGATCTCTGAAGTAAGAAATAGGCAACATGGATAAAAGTAAACAGTGTGTGTGATCCATCTTGGAAGGCATCCAATGTTGCCTTCGACAATATTGAGAACAAATGAACTGTGATGACATTTGGGGAGAGCTGTAGGGGCTTAGAGAGAAGAGGATTCAGTGGGTTCAGTTAAATCAGCAAGTCAGTGGCCAAGGAAGTCAGGGACTCTGAATTTTAAAGTATGAAGAGATGTTGAAATTTACTTAATTCAACCCCTAATTTTATAAATTTGGAAACCACAGTCCAGAGATGGTTCTAGAATACCAGATTCTTCACACCCTGGCCTGTATTCTTCTCCTATGTTATGATGTTCTATAATATGTCAGTTATAATCAGTTATGAAATACATGCAACATAATACACTATATACTTACTCTCCAAAAGTGGTTGTAGATTAGAACAAAAATTACCTCAAGCTTCCCTAGGGCCAGATGAGAGCTGCCTTCTATATGCAAATATGTATTATGGATAACAAAATGAGGTTATTCTAAGGGAACTCTAGAGCACATTTTAGCATCATCAAAAAGTATATGGAAAACATGCCAGAGGACAGAATTCTAATCTTTAAATAAAATATTGGTCCCTCTGCAACAGAAATAGAATGTACAATTTTATTTATTCTTGCTTAAGAAAAAAATAAAATAAACCTGGAGAATTTTGGAGATCATGTGCAAAATAAATGCAAGTGCAATTATTCT
Source organism: Mesoplodon mirus (assembly GCF_964341445.2). Taxonomy (NCBI): domain Eukaryota; kingdom Metazoa; phylum Chordata; class Mammalia; order Artiodactyla; family Ziphiidae; genus Mesoplodon; species Mesoplodon mirus. The sequence continues at coordinate 8,150,993 of NC_138977.1, read as the reverse complement.
CATAATTCTCAATTCCTCACTGGAAGAGGAAGGCTCCTTCACGTTGAGTAAGGTGAGTTAAGGACAAATAAAAGGAAGTATTACTTTATCAGGAAATAATAAACGCATGGAGCTCATTACCACAAAAGAGGTACAGGCAAGGAATATAAATGGATTCATAAAGGTTTTGACCAAATTTATGAATGTCAGAGCCATAAATGGCTACTGAGAGTACACCTAACCTTTAAGGTTAATGTCAGGGAGGAAAACTCTGTCCTTTCCTGGCAAATCCCTCGAGGCCTCTGTTGTCAACAAAATACTGGGTTGGATGGAACGGCAGGCTTGCCCAGCAGAGTGGTTCCTAAATTCATTTTAATAAATGGGTATCTGGGCTACATCTATCTACCTATCTCTTCAATAGAAGCATAAATGAAAAATGTTCCATTTTAAACAGGAAGCTTAATGAAAGGTGCTGTTGGACTTTGTTACTTATGTAACCAGAGTTAAACAAGAGGAAAGATTTCAGTTTTGGGGAATCAGAAGGAAGCCAAGGTTCAAAGCCAGTCTGTATTGAACAGGCCCTCGTGCAAGTTACTAACCTTTCTGTGCTCAGCTTTCTCACATGTAAAATGAGGAGAACCATATCCCTGCTACAGGCAGTTCACTGAAACTTATATGAGAAAACGCTCTGTAAACTGAAGAAAAAATTATATCATTACAGTAGGGATAGTCAGTTTTTTTTTTTTTTTTTTTTAATTTTATTTTATTTTTTTGCTTTATAACAAATTTAATCAGTTATACATATACATATGTTTCCATATCCCCTCCCTTTCGCGTCTCCCTCCCACCCTCCCTATCCCACCCCTCCAGGCGGTCACAAAGTACCAAGCTGATCTCCCTGTGCTATGCGGCTGCTTCCCACTAGCTATTTACCTCACGTTTGGTAGTGTATATATGTCCATGCCGCTCTTTCACTTTGTCACAGCTTACCCTTCCCCCTCCCCATATCCTCAAGTCCATTCTCTAGTAGGTCTGTGTCTTTATTCCTGTCTTACCCCTATGTTCTTCATGACATTTTTTTTTCTTAAATTCCATATATATGTGTTAGCATACAGTATTTGTCTTTCTCTTTCTGACTTACTTCACTCTGTATGACAGACTCTAGGTCTATCCACCTCATTACAAATAGCTCAATTTCATTTCTTTTTATGGCTGAGTAATATTCCATTGTATATATGTGCCACATCTTCTTTATCCATTCATCCGATGATGGACACTTAGGTTGTTTCCATCTCCGGGCTATTGTAAATAGGGCTGCTATGAACATTTTGGTACATGTCTCTTTTTGAATTATGGTTTTCTCAGGGTATATGCCCAGTAGTGGGATTGCTGGGTCATATGGTAGTTCTATTTGTAGTTTTTTGAGGAACCTCCATACTGTTCTCCATAGTGGCTGTACCAATTCACATTCCCACCAGCAGTGCAAGAGTGTTCCCTTTTTTCCACACCCTCTCCAGCATTTATTGTTTCTAGATTTTTTGATGATGGCCATTCTGACTGGTGTGAGATGATATCTCATTGTAGTTTTGATTTGCATTTCTCTAATGAGTAAAGATGTTGAGCATCCTTTCATGTGTTTGTTGGCAGTCTGTATATCTTCTGTGGAGAAATGTCTATTTAGGTCTTCTGCCCATTTTTGGATTGGGTTGTTTGTTTTTTTGCTATTGAGCTGCATGAGCTGCTTATAAATTTTGGAGATTAATCCTTTGTCAGTTGCTTCATTGGCAAATATTTTCTCCCATTCTGAGGGTTGTCTTTTGGTCTTGTTTATGATTTCCTTTGCTGTGCAAAAGCTTTTAAGTTTCATTAGGTCCCATGTGTTTATTTTTGTCTTTATTTCCATTTCTCTAGGAGGTGGGTCAAAAAGGATCTTGCTGTGATTTATGTCATAGAGTGTTCTGCCTATGTTTTCCTCTAAGAGTTTGATAGTGTCTGGCCTTACATTTAGGTCTTTAATCCATTTTGAGCTTATTTTTGTGTATGGTGTTAGGGAATGATCTAATCTCATAGTTTTACATGTCCCTATCCAGTTTTCCCAGCACCACTTATTGAAGAGACTGTCCTTTCTCCACTGTACATTCCTGCCTCCTTTATCAAAGATAAGGTGACCATATGTCCGTGGGTTTAACTCTGGGCTTTCTATCCTGTTCCATTGATCTATCTTTCTGTTTTTGTGCCAGTACCATACTGTCTTGATTACTGTAGCTTTGTAGTATAGTCTGAAGTCAGGGAGCCTGATTCCTCCAGCTCCATTTTTCGTTCTCAAGATTGCTTTGGCTATTCGGGGTCTTTTGTGTTTCCATACAAATTGTGAAATTTTTTGTTCTAGTTCTGTGAAAAATGCCAGTGGTAGTTTGATAGGGATTGCATTGAACCTGTAGATTGCTTTGGGTAGTAGAGTCATTTTCACAATGTTGATTCTTCCAATCCAAGAACATGGTACATCTCTCCATCTATTTGTATCATCTTTAATTTCTTTCATCAGTGTCTTATAATTTTCTGCATACAGGTCTTTTGTCTCCTTAGGTAGGTTTATTCCTAGATATTTTATTCTTTTTGCTGCAATGGTAAATGGGAGTGTTTCCTTGATTTCTCTTTCAGATTTTTCATCATCAGTATATAGGAATGCCAGAGATTTCTGTGCATTAATTTTGTATCCTGCAACTTTACCAAATTCATTGATTAACTCTAGTAGTTTTCTGGTAGCATCTTTAGGATTCTCTATGTATAGTATCATGTCATCTGCAAACAGTGACAGCTTTACTTCTTCTTTTCCAATTTGGATTCCTTTTATTTCCTTTTCTTCTCTGATTGCTGTGGCTAAAACTTCCAAAACTAGGTTGAATAAGAGTGGTGAAAGTGGGCAACCTTGTCTAGTTCCTGATCTTAGTGGAAATGGTTTCAGTTTTTCACCATTGAGGACGATGCTGGCTGTGGGTTTGTCATATATGGCCTTTATTATGTTGAGGAAAGTTCCCTCTATGCCTACTTTCTGCAGGGTTTTTATCATAAATGGGTGTTGAATTTTGTCGAAAGCTTTCTCTGCATCTATTGAGATGATCATGTGGTTTTTCTCCTTCAGTTTGTTAATATGGTGTATCACGTTGATTGATTTGCGTATATTGAAGAATCCTTGCATTCCTGGAATAAACCCCACTTGATCATGGTGTATGATCCTTTTAATGTGCTGTTGGATTCTGTTTGCTAGTATTTTGTTGAGGATTTTTGCATCTATGTTCATCAGTGATATTGGCCTGTAGTTTTCTTTCTTTGTGACATCCTTGCCTGGTTTTGGTATCAAGGTGATGGTGGCCTCGTAGAATGAGTTTGGGAGTGTTCCTCCCTCTGCTATATTTTGGAAGAGTTTCAGAAGGACAGGTGTTAGCTCTTCTCTAAATGCTTGATAGAATTCACCTGTGAAGCCATCTGGTCCTGGGCTTTTGTTTGTTGGAAGATTTTTTATCACAGTTTCAATTTCAGTGCTTGTGATTGGTCTGTTCATATTTTCTATTTCTTCCTGATTCAGTCTCGGCAGGTTGTGCATTTCTAAGAATTTGTCCATTTCTTCCAGGTTGTCCATTTTATTGGCATAGAGTTGCTTATAGTAATCTCTCATGATCTTTTTTATTTCTGTAGTGTCAGTTGTTACTTCTCCTTTTTCATTTCTAATTCTATTGATTTGAGTCTTCTCCCTTTTTTTCTTGATGAGTCTGGCTAATGGTTTATCAATTTTGTTTATCTTCTCAAAGAACCAGCTTTTAGTTTTATTGATCTTTGCTATCGTTTCCTTCATTTCTTTTTCATTTATTTCTGATCTGATTTTTATGATTTCTTTCCTTCTGCTAACTTTGGGATGTTTTTGTTCTTCTTTCTCTAATTGCTTTAGGTGCAGGGTCAGGTTGTTTACTCGAGATGTTTCCTGTTTCTTAAGGTAGGATTGTATTGCTATAAACTTCCCTCTTAGAACTGCTTTTGCTGCATCCCATAGGTTTTGGGTCGTCGTGTCTCCATTGTCATTTGTTTCTAGGTATTTTTTAATTTCCTCTTTGATTTCTTCAGTGATCACTTCGTTATTAAGTAGTGTATTGTTTAGCCTCCATGTGTTTGTATTTTTTACAGCTCTTTTCCTGTAATTGATATCTAGTCTCATAGCATTGTGGTCGGAAAAGATACTTGATACAATTTCAATTTTCTTAAATTTACCAAGGCTTGATTTGTGACCCAAGATATGATCTATCCTGGAGAATGTTCCATGAGCACTTGAGAAAAATGTGTATTCTGTTGTTTTTGGATGGAATGTCCTATAAATATCAATTAAGTCCATCTTGTTTAATGTATCATTTAAAGCTTGTGTTTCCTTATTTATTTTCATTTTGGATGATCTGTCCATTGGTGAAAGTGGGGTGTTAAAGTCCCCTACTATGAGTGTGTTACTGTCGATTTCTCCTTTTATGGCTGTTAGTATTTGCCTTATGTATTGAGGTGCTCCTATGTTGGGTGCATAAATATTTACAACTGTTATATCTTCTTCTTGGATCGATCCCTTGATCATTATGTAGTGTCCTTCTTTGTCTCTTCTAGTAGTCCTTATTTTAAAGTCTATTTTGTCTGATATGAGAATTGCTACTCCAGCTTTCTTTTGGTTTCCATTTGCATGGAATATCTTTTTCCATCCCCTTACTTTCAGTCTGTATGTGTCTCTAGGTCTGAAGTGGGTCTCTTGTAGACAGCATATAGATGGGTCTTGTTTTTGTATCCATTCAGCCACTCTGTGTCTTTTGGTGGGAGCATTTAGTCCATTTACATTTAAGGTAATTATCGATATGTATGTTCCTATTCCCATTTTCTTAATTGTTTTGGGTTCATTATTGTAGGTCTTTTCCTTCTGTTGTGTTTCTTGCCTAGAGAAGTTCCTTTAGCATTTGTTGTAAAGCTGGTTTGGTGGTGCTGAACTCTCTCAGCTTTTGCTTGTCTGTAAACGTTTTAATTTCTCCATCAAATCTGAATGAGATCCTTGCTGGGTAGAGTAATCTTGGTTGCAGGTTTTTCTCCTTCATCACTTTAAGTATGTCCTGCCACTCCCTTCTGGCTTGTAGAGTTTCTGCTGAGAGATCAGCTGTTATCCTGATGGGGATTCCCTTGTGTGTTATTTGTTGTTTTTGCCTTGCTGCTTTTAATATGATTTCTTTGTGTTTAATTTTTGACAGTTTGATTAATATGTGTCTTGGCGTATTTCTCCTTGGATTTATTCTGTATGGGACTCTCTGTGCCTCCTGGACTTGATTAACTATTTCCTTTCCCATATTAGGGAAGTTTTCAACTATAATCTCTTCAAATATTTTCTCAGTCCCTTTCTTTTTCTCTTCTTCTTCTGGAACCCCTATAATTCGAATGTTGGTGCGTTTAATGTTGTCCCAGAGGTCTCTGAGACTGTCCTCTGTTCTTTTCATTCTTTTTTCTTTATTTTGCTCTGCAGCAGTTATTTCCACTATTTTATCTTCCACCTCACTTATCCGTTCTTCTGCCTCAGTTATTCTGCTATTGATCCCATCTAGAGTATTTTTTATTTCATGTATTGTGTTTTTAATCGATGCTTGATTCATCTTTAGTTCTTCTAGGTCCTTGTTAACTGTTTCTTGCATTTTGTCTATTCTATTTCCAAGATTTTGTATCTGGGAAATAGAATCTTGGATCATCTTTACCATCATTATTCTGAATTCTTTTTCAGGTAGAGTGCCTATTACCTCTTCATTTGTTAGGTCTGGTGGGTTTTTATCTTGCTCCTTCTCCTGCTGTGTGTTTTTCTGTCTTCTCATTTTGCTTATGTTACTGTGTTTGGGGTCTCCTTTTTGCAGGCTGCAGGTTCGTAGTTCCTGTTGTTTTTGGTGTCTGTCCCCAGTGGCTAAGGTTGGTTTAGTGGGTTGTGTAGGCTTCCTGGTGGAGGGGACTAGTGCCTGTGTTCTGGTGGATGAGGCTGGATCTTGTCTTTCTGGTGGGCAGGTCCACGTCTGGTGGTGTGTTTTGGGGTGTCTGTGGACTTTTTATGATTTTAGGCCACCTCTCTGCTAATGGGTGGCGTTGTGTTCCTGTCTTGCTAGTTGTTTGGCTTAGGGTGTCCAGCACTGTAGCCTGCTGGTCGTTGAGTGAAGCTGGGTGCTGGTGTTGAGATGGAGATCTCTGGAAGATTTTCGCCGTTTGATATTATGTGGAGCTGGGAGGTCTCTTGTGGACCAGTGTCCTGAAGTTGGCTCTCCCACCTCAGAGGCACAGCACTGACTCCGGGCTCCTCAATTTGGGATGATGTGTTGTCTATTCATGTATTCCACAGATGCAGGGTACCTCAAGTTGATTGTGGAGCTTTAATCCGCTGCTTCTGAGGCTGCTGGGAGAGGTTTCCCTTTCTCTTCTTTGTTCTCACAGCTCCTAGGTCTCAGCTTTGGATTTGGCCCCGCCTCTGCGTGTAGGTCGCCAGAGGGCGTCTGTTCTTCGCTCAGATAGGACAGGGTTAAAGGAGCAGCCTCTTCGGGGACTCTGGCTCACTCAGGCCAGGAGGGAGGGAGGGGCACGGAGTGCGGGGCGAGCCTGCAGCGGCAGAGGTCGGCGTGACGTTGCACCAGCCCGAGGCGCGCCGTGCGTTCTCCCAGGGAAGCCGCCCCTGGATCCCGGGACTCCGGCAGTGGCGGGCTGCACAGGCTCCCGGAAGGGCGGTGTGGGCAGTGACCTGCGCTCGCACACAGGCTTCTTGGCGGCGGCAGCAGCAGCCCCAGCGTCCCACGCCTGTCACTGGGCTCCGCGCTTTCAGTCGCGACTCGCGCCCGTCCGTGGAGCCCCTTTAAGCAGCGCTCTTAATCCCCTCTCCTCGCGCACCAGGAAACCAAGAGGGAAGAAAAAGTCTCTTGCCTCTTCGGCAGCTCCAGAGTTTTCCCGGACTCCCTCCCGGCTAGCTGTGGCACATTAGCCCCCTTCAGGCTGAGTTCTCGCCACCAGCCCCAGTCCTCTCCCTGCGCTCTGACCGAAGCCCGAGCCTCAGCTTCCAGCACTGCGTGCCCCGGCGGGCGAGCAGACAAGCCTCTCGGGCTGGTGAGTGCCGCTCGGCACCGATCCTCTGTGCGGGAATCTCTCCGCTTTGCCCTACCCAGGTATGTGGGGAGTTTCTTGCCTTTTGGGAGGTCTGGGGTCTTCTGCCAGCGTTCAGTAGGTGTTCTGTAGGAGTTGTTCCACGTGTAGCTGTATTTCTGGTGTATCCGTGGGGAGGAAGGTGATCTCCGCGTCTTACTCTTCCGCCATCTTACCCGGAACTCGGGATAGTCAGTTTTAAGCACATCTCAGTCATTTGGGGAGAGGGTTTGTGAGTTATGTGAAGACAGAGTAATCCTTGCTTCATTTTTCTGGAGAGAACTGATGAGCATGTGCAAAAAGTACTCAAGACACAAGTCAAACACCACTCTCCAAGGCAGAGTTTCTTTATCCTCTAAATTTTCAGAAAACTCTAGTTATATCTCAATTAGAGCACTCATATTATTTATCTGCTTACTCACTTGCTTCATTTACCTGTGAGCTCCCCTAAGACAGAGGCCTTGTTTTATTCATCTCTGGATCCCTAGTATTTATCATAGTTCCTGGTATATACTTGGCCATCAATAGAGGTTGAATAAAATCCTTAATATGTGACTGATTTTGTTATCTCCTCTTCACAATAGTGGGGAAATAAATGATCCAACTACAAAATGCAATAAACACATAGTGGTTAAAGTACAAAATCAAGACTGATATTCAGCTTTCCTAATTTCTAGATGCCAGTTTCTAACTCCCTTAATTTGGAAAATAATGATGTGTTGGTTCTATTTACATGGAAAATAAAAAGCAGACATAAATCATGGGGTAGTGAAATCTTTGCTAAGTGCACATACTTGAAATTCTGAAATTATATTCCTAAAAACACAGTTTGTACTTTTTAAAAGTAAGATGAATATACTATAATTTTTGGCCGTAGTATCAAATTTTAGGTAAGTACAAGACTGCAGAGAGTCTGATCACTACCATCATCTTCAAAGAGAAAACTTCCAGCCTCCTTAATCTGCAGAATTCAATATAGAGATCAAAATCAACGTGAAGGGGCTTCCCTGGTGGCGCAGTTGTTGAGAGTCCACCTGCTGATGCAGGGGACATTGGTTCATGCCCCGGTCCTGGAGGATCCAACATGACGTGGAGCAGCTGGGCCCGTGAGCCATGGCCACTGGGCCTGCATGTCCGGAGCCTGTGCTCCACAGCGGGAGGGGCCACAGCAGTGAGGGGCTCACGTACCACAAAAAAATAAAATAAAAATAAAAAATCAACGTGAAAATGCAGACCTCATATTCAGTTCATGACATAAACCAACAGTTGTAGACATTTAGATCTTTTTAAATGTCTAGGAAATGTTCTCCTCTCACTCATAAATTTAGAAGGGTAAATAGAAAATTAAATAAATATGTATGCCTATAATATGTAAAAAGAATTATATACTATGACCAAATGGGATATATCCCAGGTACACAAAGCTGATTCAACATTAAAAAAGCAGTTAACGTAATCCATCACATCAACATGCTAAAAATGAAAAATCATGTGATCATATCAATAAATGCAGGAAATGCATTTGGTAAAATACAACACCCATCATGATAAAAACTCTCAGCAAATTAGGGATAAAGGGGAACTTCCTCAACTTGATCAAGAACATTTACAAAATACCTGCAGCTAACATTATACATAATGATGAGAAATTAGAAACTTTCCCACTAAGATTAGGAACAAGGCAAGGACGTCCCCTCTCACCACTCCTTTTTAACATTGTACTAAAAGTCCTAGCTAATGCAATAAGACAAGATAAGAAAAGATATCCTTTCCAAGATTAGAAAGGAAGAAATAAAATCATCTTTGTTCACAGATGACATGATCATCTATGTAGAAAATCTGAAAGAATCAACAACAAAAAAATTCCTGGAACTAACAAGGGATTATAGCACAGTTTCAGGATAGGATACAAGGTTAATACAAAAAAAGCCAGTCACTTTCCTGTATGTCAGCAATGAAAAAGCAGAATTTGAAATTCAAAACAAAATATCATTTACATTACCACCCCAGAAAAGGAGGTACTGAGGTATAAAGCTAAGAAAATATGAACAAGATCTATATGAGGAAAACTATAAAACTCTGATGAATGAAATCAAAGAAGAGCTAAATAAATGAAGAGATATTCTATGTTCATGGATAGGGAGACTCAAGATGTCAGTTCTTCCCAATTTTATCTATAGTTTTAATGCAACCTCAATCAAAATCCCAGCAAGTTATTTTGTGGATATCAACAAACTTATTCTAAAATTTATATTAGATGTAAAAGACCCAGCAGAGACAACACAATATTGAAGAAGAACAAAGTTGGAGAACTGACACTACCTGACTTCAAGACTTACTATAAAGCTACAGTAATCAAGTGTGCTATTGGTGAAAGAATAGACAAATAAGTCAATGGAAGAACCTAGAAATAGAACTCCATAAATATAGTCAACTGATCTATGACAAAGGGGCAAAGATAGTATTTTCAACCAACTGTGCTGGAACAACTGTACACCCATATACAAAAAGATGGATCTAGACACAGACCTTACACCCTTCACAAAAATTAACTCAAAATGGATCATAGACCTAAATGTAAAACTATAAAACTTCTAGAAGATAACATTGGAGAAATTCTAGAAGACCTTGGGTATGATGATAACTTTTTAGATATAACCCTAAAGGTACAGTCTATGAAAGAAATACTAAGCTGGACTTTATTAAAATTAAAAACTTCTGCTCTGTGAAAGAAAACATCATGAGAATGACAAGACAAACCATAGACTAGGAGAAAATATTTACAAAAGGCACATCTGATAAAGGACTGTTATTCAAAATATACAAAGAACCCTTAAAACTCAACAATAAGAAAACAAACAACCCAATTTAAAAAATGGGCCAAAGATCTGAACAGACACCTCACCAAAGAAGATATACAGATGGCAAATAAGCATATGAAAAGATGCTCCACATCAGTGGTCATGGAAGAAATGCAAATTAAGACAACAATAATATACAGGTGTATACCTGTTAAAATGGCCAAAAATCCAGAACACTGACAACACCAAATGCTGATGAGGATGTGGAGCAACAGGAATGCTCATTCATTGCTGGTAGAAATGCAAAATGGTACAGACATTTGGAAGACAGTGTTGCAGCTTCTTACAAAACTAAACATACTCTTATCATACAATCCAGTAATCACATTCCTTAGTATTTACCTAAAGGGGTTGAAAATGTATGTCCACACAAATACCTGCACACAGATATTTATGGCAACTTTCTTCATAATTGCTAAAATTTGGAAGCAACCAAAATGTCCTTCAGTAGGTAAATGGATACATAAACTGTAGTACATCTAGACAATGCAACATTACTCAGCACTAGAAAGCAATGAGCTATCAAGCCATGAAAGACACGGAGGAAACTTAAACACATATTACTACGTAAAAAAAGCCAATCTGAAAAGGCTACATTCTGTAAAATTCCAACATTCTGAAAATAGGCAAAAGTATGGAAACAGTAAAAGGATCAATGGTGCCAGGAACTGGGGGTGGGGGAGTAGGGAGAGTTGACTAGGCAGAGCACAGAGGATTTTTAGGGCAGTGAAACATCTCTGTATGATACTATAATGATGTATACATGTCGTTACACATTTGTCCAAACCCGTAGAAGGTACAAGACCAAGAGTGAGACATGATGTAAACTACAGACTTTGGGTGATTATGATGAGTCATGTAGGTTCATTGACTATAACAAATGTACCACTCTGGTGGGGGATCTTGATCATGGGGGGGCCTCGCATGTATGGGGGCAGGGGGTACATGGAGAATCTCTGTACTTTCTTCTCAATTTTGCTGTGAACTTAAAACTGCTCTAAAAAAACTGTCTTACATTTTGCTTACATAAATAAGCAAGCATGTATATAGATGTGCATGTGTATGTGTGTGTAAAATCCTTTTCTCACTTAAAGGCAGTTGAAAAGTTGGGTGACCTGGTCAATAGGCCACTGGACACCAGCATTTTCTTCCCCATCCCCAGGGGCCAGCCTGGCCCATCACTGCCTTTGTGAGGGCCATCTCAGGCCAGTTTAACTCAGCACATTCCATTCAGCAGTTGAAACTCTGGTTGCAAAGCTGACCCTCGGCTCCTCTGAATTCTGAAATGTTATCCATTAATATAACAGTCTTCCTTGTCAAAGCACCCGCAGTGAATGTTTATTTCATATCTACTCTTCCTGAGTTTATCTACAGCCACACTGAGTTTGCCTCCTTCAAATTTCAGCCTTTTTATTCCCTAAGCCTAAATTTACATGGGTAGTTAATAATATCATGACTTATTCTGACCAAGAATGCATACATATATATCTCTTCCACCTCTCTGTATCACAAATACATCCTACATTAACCTTACTGTCAGTATTTCCTGCTGTCAATCTCATATTGGAATAGGCAACATTGCTCTACTTTGTCATGGTGAAAAGTTTATCCTGCAAATTTTCAGTTTCTTAGGTCTTCTGTGAATGGCTGTGCTTATCTCATGTGTGCTCCTAGGCATCTCCAGGGCCCTGCATTTAACTTCGTACTTCTAAAAGCATCTTTACAGAGATAATATGAATGTTATTGCAACAGACAGGCAGAGCCTCATTTCTCTCTGCTTTGACTGAAAATGCTTCTTCGTAGTGAAAAAATGTGCGGGCATTGGCATTTTTGTGTGAGGTCTGAATGTGTGTGGGTCCAGCTATTGGCAGCAGAAAGAAGTAAGACATGACTGCCAGATGGTTTGGTTTAAAAAAAAAATGCTAGGACTTCTCTGGTGGCTCAGTGATTAAGAATCCACCTGCCAATGCAGGGGACACAGGTTCAAACCCTGGTCCGGGAAGATCCCACATGCCACGGAGCAACCAGGCCCATGCGCCACAGCTACTGAGCCTGTGCTCTAGAGCCCGTGCTCCACAACGAGAGAAGCCACCACAGTGAGAAGCCCGCACATGGCATGAAGACCCAACGACCCAACACAGTCAATAAATAAATAAATAGATAAATAATTTTTTAAAAATCACCAGTCAAAATTGACTGGTGATCCACAACCTTTAAAATTATTTTCCCAAAGGATCCTCTATTCTGAAGCTCAGACAAACTCCTGAATTCACTCTCGGTTCTGATATGGAGTTGCTTGGAAGGGTGGGTAATTTGAAAATCACTTAGCTCCCAAACAGCTACTTACCTAGACATACTGGGTATTTTAAATTCTGGATACAACTGCTGATCATATTCAAGTTTTTTGAAGACCTGATTTAGAATTCAGAGTAGAAAGGTAGAAAGTAGTAGAAAGATGATTGGATTTGAAGTTAAGTTCCAGTCTCTACTACTAATTGGTATCTTAATGTATCCCTGTAGTAATCTACAGGGATAAATGTAGTAAATGTAGTTTACTCCTCTATATAATAAAGATACTAAAATCTGCTCTGCCTAGGTCATAGTCATAGGGTTGTTTAAAGATCTAGGAATAAAAATGCATGGGAATGAACTCTAAACCATGCAGTTGTATGGAATCTCAGTTGTTGCTGTAATACTAAAACAGAAGTTCTGGAAAAAACAAAACTTAAAGAGAAACTATTACTGGCCCTGGTGGAATTTTCAGTCTGGGTTTTCTTAGATCACCCAAGTTGCAATTTTCGTTTTATTGGTTTGTCTGTTAGCTTAATTCTCCTTATGTTTTCTCATTCTTATCCCCAAACAATTCAACCCAAAGCAGAGTTGCCTTACAATAATGAATACTATTTAGGAAAAACTTTGGTGCAACACAATGGTAAATTATTTTACAAATTTTCACCATGTGCATTGGCAACAAGAATTACAGTACAAATAATTAGTTTATTGCCATCACATTCATTTCTGTAACAGTGATGGTTATGCTGAGACAATACTGATTCTTCAGCGTTTCCACGAGAGTCGGCCTACTGAGGATGCCACCTTCCCACCAGCCTCCTATTGACTGCTGGATCTGCTGACTCAAAGCTCTTTGAGGTCAGTGATGTCTTCTCTCTAGCTGATTTCTGGGTGGTCAGCTCAGTGCCCAAAGCACAGTGGAAATGGGATGGAGACTTGTCGTGTGGGTGAGGCTGACTCGCTTCTTCTCCTTAAAAACCCACATGTTAAGGCACTGCTGGTGGGACCGAGAGAGGGAGTCAAATCCCACATCTGATCATGGCTAAACTCAGCACCCCAAATGCCTGTGTATAAATTTTTCCTAAGATTTATTCAAATAGTAAATAAAATGGACTGTCATCTGCTCTGAACAATGCTGTTCTCAAGGTGAGGTTTCTCTAATGCCTCTATATCCCAGACTGGAACAGCAGCGTCCAGAAGCATTTTTTTTTAAACATCTTTATTGGAGTATAATTGCTTTACAATGGTGTGTTAGCTTCTGCTGTATAACAAAGTGAATCAACTATACATATACATATATCCCCATATCCCCTCGCTCTTGTGTCTCCCTCCCACCCTCCCCATCCCACCCCTCTAGGGGGTCACAAAGCACGGAGCTGATCTCCCCGTGCGATGCAGCTGCTTCCCACTAGCTATCTATTTTACATCTGGTAGTGTATATATGTCCATGCCACTCTCTCACTTCATCCCAGCTTACCCGTCCCCCTCCCCATGTCCTCGAGTCCATTCTCTATGTCTGTGTCTTTATTCCTGTCCTGTCCCTAGGTTCTTCAGAACTATTTTTCTTTTTAGATTCCATATGTATGTGTTAGCATACGGTATTTGTTTTTCTCTTTCCGACTTACTTCACTCTGTATGAGAGACCAGAGCATTCTAAAAGCAGTGAGCAAGCAAATACCTTGCAGAGGTCTAAGGATTAGTATGCACAGCACTAAAATATTTTTAAGTCTTAATTTCTAAGCTATTATTCCATCTCAAACAGAAGCAGTTCATGTTTTAGTAGAAGATTGCTATAACTACGAAGTGAAACTACATGTTTATAATCTTTAACTGTATCCATTATTAAGAAGTAATGACTATGAACGTATAATCATTGATTACAACTCTTAAAAGAGCCATGATATCGAGTAGCCACAAACATGAAACTATGAAGGTAGAATATAAAATAAATTAGGCCCTGAGCATACACAAATTTAATGAAAAACATACAGTCAGTAAGAGATACCATTCCAGAACTATATTTCTATAGCCAGTCTTTCACTATTCACACTTTGCAGCCTACTTCTGTGCTACAAAATAGGAATACTTGAAGAAAAATGTGCAGTATTGAAATCACAAGAATCCGAGTGAAAACATATAGGTTCCATTCCAGATTGGATGATTTGCTAGTCACGTGACATGGGACAAGTCACTTTGGTCCCTTAGACTCAACCCATTGGTCTATAGGTTTAACCTCCTGAGTTGTTGTGAGGTTGAAAACTGTTGATGACAGAGACTGTAAATCTTTATAAACTCTGAGTCCTCATTTTGCTAGGAGTGGATGAAATCAGGAATTGGTTTTTATTCGGGTTATTTTATTCTTTTTGATGGTTGAGCTCTTTATTGGTACTTTTATTTTAATGACTATTATTGCAATAAGCATTCATGACCCCAGACTCTGAGATCTTTGTAATAAAAAGATCCACCACAATGGCAAGGCATTCTCTTGAAGTCTATGTTATTTTATCACTAAACTTTCATAGGCACTTTACAAAAGTAACTTCAGACACGGTTTAGTTTTGAGGACACGGTGTGACACCAGCAATAAAAAAGCAAAATTTTATATCCGGACATGGAGTGATGGGTCACCTCCCTGCTCGAGTATTCAGAGACGCTGAAAGCCCAGCAAACTTGGGAAGGGTGAGTTGCTTTCCAAGGCGATTGCTCAGCAGAGATATCTGGAGCAACCAGCCATCTCATGTGAAATTCTTTTCATCTTCCCTCCACACTCCTGTGCAAACCAGGAGGATTTCTGAGAGGCACCTAGATTCTCAATCATTGCAGCGAAGCTGCTTTCTGATTTGAGCTCATGAGAGGAAGGGCAATTTCATGTTAAACATACACACAAGATGACAGGGAGGGATGGGAACTGATAGCCCAAAATACATATGCAAACCCTGCCTTGGAAGCTTGCATTTCACTCTCTTGTACAAAGTTAATGGAAACCAAGGAACTACCATTCCAGAATCATCACCCCCTTTAATCCTTAATAACCAAATAAAAATGGGCAGCCTATATTCAGGCGCAGTTTCTGCAAGCAGATCTCCAGGAAACAAGGCTCCCTACAGACTTTCCCTTGATCTTAAAGCTTAACTTGAAACATTTATATGCACGGAGCACCTGGCCAGGAGATGTGAGGAGGCATATTTTTCACCTTGGCTCTATTTCTTTCTTTAATAATAAATTCTCAGGGTTTTTTTTCCTCCTTCCTGGAAACGGATTCCATTCGAAATAATGTTTTTTGTTCTTTCTTAATAGTTTAAGAAAAACAAGACAAACTTGAAAACCCCCCATTAACATCCAACAGGTTCCCTGCTTGCCTGCTTTAGGGTAGATGAAGCAGAAGTCAGCATAGGTTAAATCCAATCAGGTTGAGAACTTCTTTTGTTTGAATTCAAAGGGCTCAGGTTAGCCTATTAAGCAACTGAGTATCACCTGGCTACACAGGTCTTTCTCCCTGACACACCTTGCTGGGTAAACAGGGGATGAACTCTATAAACTGTTCTGGCTGCACAGGCTTAAATACACAGATATCTGAATTATGGTCAGATGTTTAACAGAGGAGGAAAGCTGGGGTTTGTCCTAAAATGGTAAGGCCATCTGGGTCACATCCTCAACAAGGATATAATGCACTTGATGGGGGAAACATACCTCAGAGTCTGCTCTGTGGCCTTTCTCTCGAATCAGAAACCTTACAGCTCTTTAGAAATATATGTGTTTTAAAAAATTTTTATCGGAGTCGAGTTGATTTACAATGTTGTGTTAGTTTCAGGTGTACAGCAAAGTGAATCTGTTACACATATACATATGTCCACTCTTTTCTTTTTTTTTTTTTTAGATTCTTTTCCCATATAGGTCATTACAGAGTATTGAGTGGAGTTCCCTGTGCTACACAGCAGGTTCTCATTAGTTATCTATTTTATATATAGTAGGGGGGGTAAGCGGGGGAGGGATAAATTGGGAGATTGGGACTGAAATATATGTTTTTTAAAAGGAGCACCAGTCCGCGAGTGTTCCCTCCTCTCTTTCTTTCCTTTCTTCCTCTCCAACTTCATTCCACAAAATATCTTTGAGGAGACTAACCAAAAGTCACACAGTGCAAAAGTATACGATAAATAGTTGAAATTAAAGCCAAGGGAAATGGGTCTTTTAAAAAGTCAAAGGAAATATTCCGAAATATATAAATGTAAACCATTCACTCCTGTATGGCTGCTGGCAGGTGGAAAGTGTACATCTGGCCCTGTGGATGCCCGATCCAGGTCCAGGGCCCATCGAGGCCCAATTCACCTCTATGCCTCCAGCCCTGCCCCCTCTAATCTCCTTCTCCATGCCTGAGTAGTACCTTTAAAAATCAAATCAGGGGGCTTCCCTGGTGGCGCAGTAGTTGAGAGTCCGCCTGCCAATGCAGGGGACACAGGCTCATGCCCCAGTCCGGGAAGATCCCACATGCTGTGGAGCGGCTGGGCCCATAAGCCATGGCCGCTGAGCCTGCGCGTCCGGAGCCTGTGCTCCGCAACGGGAGAGGCCACAACAGTGAGAAGTCTGCGTACCACAAAAAAAAAAAAAAAAAAAAAAAAAAATCAGATCAGGTCTTATTCCTGCTTGCAGCACATCCACGGCTTCCCGCTGTATTTAGGATAATGTCAGGATTCTTCCCTGTAGCTTACGAGGCTCTCGAGACCTGGCTCATTACTGCCCTCAACCTCATCCCTCCGACCACAAGGAACCTTGGTCAACAATTCAGGTGTGCCCTTCCCTGCATAGCTTTCCCAGCGAGGCTTTCTGCCTCTCCACTGGGTGAACCTATACCTGATCTGCCTCCAGTTCTGGGCTCATTCCCAGTCCTAGTGCTCCTGAAACCTGCTCTCACCTGACCACCCTCCTCATGGCATCTGTCACACTTGACCATTTACTTAATAGCCTGCTTATGCTGTCTGATAACACTCTCTGAGAATAGGAACTGGAAATAAGTCGCTCTGTATTTTATTCCCAGCATTTAGCAGAGTGCCTGGCGTATTATGGCTTAACTGTATGTTATTGTTTGTTGCATGAATAAATAATAATAATCACGACATCTATTAAGCATTTAGCATGGGCCACCAAAGATGCCCAATGTTTCACCTCTGTTATCATTGTGAAAAAGTCTACTCTTCACAGTGGAGCCATAGGAAGATTCTGATTATCTTCATTTTACAGATGAGAAAACCAAGGCTTCCAGTGGCCAAGTGTGGGTGCTAAGCCACCAACCTGGATCCCTCTGGTTCTCAGGTTTGAGCTCTAATCACCACCCTATACTGCTTTTCTAGTAACAAATCATGCTTCCGAACCGCCTGATCTAAAAAGAAACAGTTACAAGACTCACAGACTCTGAAAAAAAAACACACACCAACTGTTGGGGAGAAACAGGGCTTTTCCTGGATTCTGAAACTTTAAAAATATCTTCCCCTGGGTCATGTCAAACCATTCCCAGGGGCCTGATTTTGTGGAGGGCAGCCTGGGAATCCCTGCAGGGAGCAGAATAGCAGATTTCATAGAGCCTCCTCCTAGATACAATACAACCCAAGTTAGTAGCATCACAAAAAAGCAGACTTCACCAAAGTCCATTCTCCACCAGGTGAAATACACAGTTCTCCGGTGATCTGGCTGAAACCGTTAATTTAATTCACCAAAATCAAATCCAGCAAGTCTTCATATTGTCACTTCAAGAGCATTTTCCCCTTGAGAAGAGGAGAGCTGGTGGGGAAAGAAAGGCAAGGACTCATGACCCATCTGACCTAGAAGGGCAATGACCTAGCAGGGTGTGCAGGGAGCTGACTTGGCTAGCTCGGTCTTGCTGAGGGATCCCTGACCAGACAACCTTACCTGGGTCCAGCTTCCTCCTCCATAACCTGGACATCCCAGAGTCCCAAGGATCCTTTCTGCTCTACTGTTCCCTGGTTGTCAATGGCTGCTCTCCTCGGGGTTCCATTTCCTGTGGTTTTGTTTCGAAGGTAACACCCTCCACCTAAAAAAATGATACAAATGAACTTATTTACAAAACAGAAATAGACTCACAGACAAAGAAAAAACCTTATGGCTAACAAAGGGGATGGGGTTGCCGGGGAGGGAGAGATAAATGAGGAGTTTGGGATTAACAGATACACACTTCTATATACAACAAGGTCTTACTGTGTAGCACAGGGAACTACATTCAGTATCTTGTAATAACCTACAATGGAAAAGAATCTGAAAAAGAATATATATACATATATATGTATGTATACATATATGCATAATTGAATCACTTTGTTGTACACTTGAAACTAACACAACATTGTAAATTAACTATACTTCAATTTAAAAGAAGAAGTTAACACCCCGCTCTCCTTCTAAAAGTTTGGATTTGTTTGGGTCTTGATCATTAAAGCTGAGAATTAGCCAAGCAATTCTGGCTACCACTACCCCCTCTTACTGTCTGTTGCCTCAGGGGAGAAAAGCCCTCAGCCACAGAAAACACCACACACACACACACACACACACACACACACACGCGCGCGCGCGCGCGCGCGCGTGCTACCGTCCATTCTTTTGTGACGGGTGCTACCGTCCACTCTGCAACCTAGTTTGCATGTTTGCTTTCTGAGTCAGTTTGAAGAGTTTTCTCTGAATCAGCTGTACCTTTTACTAGTTACGGCTGGTCGCAGTATATGCTTCCCGATCTTGGAAGCGTTTCCCCTTAAAACCCGGCTACGGTTATTTTACGCCATCTCGTCTACAGCTCTCTGGAGGGAAATCTTCGACCTTATGAATACGGAAGTCTGTCCAAAGGAGAGTAGATGTTCAATTTAATCACAATATTGTTGAATCTCCACAAAATCAGTTCTATAGTCTTTTCCTTTGAAGGCCTTGCAACTGTGCAAGTTTTTACAAATATACACCTCTTGTCTTGCAGATGTTTGCAGTTATGTCCCAATCTTTAAACCATTCTTGCAAAATGACTCCGAAGTAGGTAAATAATGTAGTTGTTGAACAACATAGACTGCCTTTTGCCATGAAGACATGAAGAAAATATTATACACAAAAATCTGAAAATTCTAGGATAAAAGAAGAGGCTGTCTACTCAGTGCTCTGTGGTGACCTAAATGAGAAGGAAATCCAAGAAAGAGTGGATATATGTATGCATATAGCTGACTTACTTTGCTATACAGCAGAAACTAACAAAACATTGTAAAGCAACTATACTCCAATAAAAATTAATTTAAAAAAAAGAAGAGTCTGGGGTCTATAGTCTATTTATAACCCACTTGTTTGCTTTTAAGGGATTCTGTTAAGTAAATAAGTCTGATTCTATCAATTGGGAGGGAATAAAGCTGCTTACTAATAGGACATGAAATTTTATTCTTTCTACTAGTCAACCATGAAATTTAGAATTCTACAATAGTAGGTTTATACTATATTTCTATGTATGGTTTTCAGTACATTATCCTAAGTTTCTTTTGATTCAGCATTTCCTAGTCACTTCATATCCTCTTATTTTCAGTTCATTGCTCCATAAATAAGGGAAATGGGAGAAAGTTCCAAATGATTCAGAAGATAAATTGAACTAGCTGAGAAAGACATCCAAACTTCAGAAGCAAAATGACAAATGCATAAAACTAAAGGAATTGGGAGTTCTGTCTTGACAAAGGAAAGGGATGTTCTATATTTTTCTAATAAGAAAAAAGGTAATCACTGTAAATTTGTGAAGGAAAATTTAGGTAGACTTCTAAAGCAAGTGATCTTACATGTGAGAGGCAGAACGTGTCCAGTCTATGGAGGAATTAAAGACTGGAGATGAGTAGTACTCATCTCAGAGGAGGGAGGCTGCAGACACCGGAAATGGAGCTGCAGCTCCAAGAGGAAGCCTGGAATGCAGTTAATGATTTCTAAAGATGAGCTCCTGCCAGCCCTCAGCACTGGCAATTTGCCTACCATTTAGGAAATAGCCTTCACTTCTTGGAGGGTGGCTTAGTGTTTTAAAAGAATAAGCACATCTCCTGAGGTCCCTGCCCATCAGTATATACAGACCTGGAGAATCTTTGGTGCTGTATTAATGCCACGTGCTCTCTTAAAGGGCACAGCCCGGATTCCATTAGAGGCAGGTGAGGGAAGGTACCGTTTCTTTTTTAGCAACCGGGTTTAAAAACAAACAGAAAAAATTGCCCATGCTCAGCCCAAACTTTTCGATAGCTTGTCAAAATAAGGTGCAGTGGAAGCATGCAACATAACAAGATGCAAACACCAAACCTAGTCCTTTCGAGAAAATTCCTCAGCGTCCCCTACGTGGTTCAATCATGCTGCTCATTAAACAAGTCGTAATACTGTCAGCCCCATCTTCTAGGTGCCAGGATTTCCTTTTGAAGAGAGAAAGTAATCAGGGGCCCAGCTTTGCAGAAAGGTAAACATTTGGAAACCAGGACAGGGTTTTCTGGTGTTTAAGATCTGGCATCTTCTAAATTTAGAGGCCTCAATCACCCACCCCCATACACACACACACACACACACACACACACACACACTTTTTTTTTTAGCTTCAAATACTTTTAAAATTTATTTTAATTTTTTAGTTTGCACAGGCACAAGGTACTGTGAAACACACCTCAAGTGTCTTTTAAAAATTAAAACAGGGTTGATTTGTAGTGTCAGTGGTTCCCGCTGATCAAAATCACCGCCAATTTTTCAGGAGGGAAGAGGTACAGCTTTCTCACTACAGAGCACAGCTTCATTTTTCTGTTTTGATCTAAATCTGAATGTTTTCCTGCAGATAATTCTCTTGCATTTTTTAAAGGAGAGGAACGGGTAATACAATTCGCAGACAATAAATGTTTATTTGGACACACAGGTTCCTATGCCACCCTGGACAAATGTGCGGAACGCCAGGTCCCTCTGCTGGCCCAGCTCTGCAGGAGCGTCTCCCATCGCTGTGCCTTCAGAGATTCTGCCTCTAAATTAAAACTTCCCAAACAGAATGTTCTGTTTACTCTGTTCCTACTACCCAGGACCACCACTGGGATGCAGGGAGGGGAACGTGTGGACACTATTTATGACAAGAAGAATGAGCAGCTGCCTGAGTGAGGGTTCCTCTGACTTGTGCCTGAGTCTGAAGCCAATGCACATTTCAGTTCATGCTCTATCTTCTCATAGGCTTTTTTTTTTTTTGCAATTGTCTTTTAAAAATTAGAAGTACCTTTTATGATCTAGAAAACTTGTAGGAATCTTCTTGTCCTTAAGGTCAAGGATTTTTTTTAAAGGACCAAAGAAACAAAAGAAGACATATGAATTTAACAAAGCAGTAATTTTCCCAGAATCTTGCCTGCTAGCAGCAAAAGTCCTATAAGTATAGCCTTGTGAGCAGCAGACTTGATTCTTTTAAACTGGAGAATCATGGTATGGCACTCTGGAGTTCTTCAATGAAAATAAAATAGTTCTATGATGTTTAAAAAGAATCTGCAGTTTCATTTTAAATACATTCAAGAAAGCACCGTTCTCTTTAAATTGTCATTACGAGGGCCTTTATTTAAAACCATGAGTTAACACGAGAAATGGTGATGTTTATTTTCTAATGCTAATCACCATGATACTTTTACTTAAAGAACAGAAAAGATCATGTTAGATAGAGGGAAAAAAAATCATGAGGTCCATGGATTCAGATGCGTCAAGGCAAATAATACTTGAATAGTGATGAGTTGGTCTAAACCTATCACATTAAAACAAAAACTAAATAAGGACCCAGAGCAAAAAATAACAGAGAGAAAGAGAGATAGGGAAACACAGAGAAAGACAGACAGAGGAGGAGAGGAGAGGGAAAACGAATAATGACCAAAAGAACCAGTACTTCATATAGCTGTCAGGCCCCTCAAATTTTTCAAGTTACAATTAATGATTTTTAAAGATATACATCCTAATATTTAATATAATAACAATAGAGGGGCATCATTCTGGAATATCTGAAATCATTTCTGTAGAAATCTACCACTCCCCAGTTTGAGAATCTTCATTCATAAAAAACACACAGGAGAGAGGGCATTGTTCCCAAGCTACTTTCTCATCACGTCAATGCCAGCCCACACACAGGTTTGATAACCGTTGTTTTAGATACATCAGATGAATAAATATTTCAATTACTAGAGCTCTACTATTTTTACAGTTTTGACTTTTTTGTAATTGAGATGCTTGAGTATTTTTAGTTAAGACATTTTCTCTAAAAAAGTGTATATGGCAATTTTAAATTAAATTGAGTAAAAACATTTTGAGGATTCTGTTGCCAGAGAAATTAAGGACACTAGGTCCACTTCCCTGCTTACTGATAATTGGAAGCATGTGAAGGTGCTTTTAAGAATCCAGATACCCATGCCCCACTTCAGATGTACTGAATGAGAATCTCTGAGGAAACGTCCCTGGAATCTTTTATTTATTCATTTAATAGTATGCCTCTGGGTTTGGAAACCACTGCTCCAGAATGTTGCAAAATCAAGAGAGATGTTAAATGATTTTTTTAAAAATCATCCAATATCTGGGTAGTTCCTTGCAGCCACAAAAACCAGAGGAACTGAGACCACTGTACGTTCTATAAGCACCAGGCACAAATCACCTGTTTTCAAAAGAGGCGTAAAAACAGAACGCTGTTTAGTACACTTTCTAGGTATGTAAATTGAAAATTCATAATTTAATATGCTCCATCTTTCCTAGGACACAGAGGGATGCATTTGAATTACTAGTCTTTGCTTTTAAATTTTTTAAATTTGGTTGTTAGAAAAATAAATCCGTCGTGTTTATTGGAGTCAGAGTTGTGACGTGAAAGAACAATGTTGCCATCTAGTGGTCAAGTGGAGACATTAACGAATCAGAATGTCTTGTGAGATGCCAAGTTGAAGGAAATGAACCCTAAGGAAAGAAGGTAAACAAATTTCAATAAAGACTTCTATTATTGAAATAATTTTTCTAAACTACGGACTACTACCCCAAGGCCTTCTGAACCTCGTGTCAGCTTCTAGTCCTAGAATCACGAGTAGTGGTCAGTTGACAGCAGAGTTGTGTCTCGTTTGGCTTTTTAAAAAATAACATGGTAAACTTTCTGATATTTGTGTAATTTGTGTAGCTTCAGAGGTGAATTTTCACACCGGGAGGCCTCTCAAACCATCAGTGACACCATCCTTCACAATGGTAGCAGCCCCATTGGTTTTGCTGATTGCTCAGGCTGCCTGAACACTTAAACCCTTTAAAGGGGAGATTCTACAGGGATTCCCCACCACTGACATCTCAGGGGAGGTATACTGCTCCTTGAGGTATTTCGTCTAGAAGCCTCCCATGTTCCCAGCACTCCATCGTGTGATGGAGCTGGCCTCCCAAATCATTTGGGTGAGGGAGGATTTCATGTCAACACGTGCACGTACACTCGTCCCTAGAAGTTAGCCCGCATAGCATCAGAGAGGAAGCAAAAGGCAAAGAAAAGGCATGCTATTCGACAATTTTAGTTATTTTAATTTTAAATATTTGGTTTGGTCTAAGTGATCTCAATTAGGTCATGATATCTCTTAAACTGAATGTTACTCTTTTTTTTTTTTTCTGAGGGTTTCAAGACTGGTTTGGGGCAGCCATCATATATACCTTTCAAAGGTGAAGGTGAAGGGTGTAATGCTGTCTTTCAAAGAGCTGTGAAATAACCTGCCTTATGCACTGAAGCAGGGTCCCCCAGGGAAGGCTGGAAAGGACAGTTCTATAGCAAAACTCACAAATAAACTTCTTAGAGGGAGACCTGGATCATGTCTGGGACTTAACTGTTCCTTATTCTTTTCATTTAATGGGACACACTTCCATCTTTATCTGAATAGAAGGCCTTCTTACTCAAGATTTCCTCCTCCTTAATTGATTTAGGCCTCTGTATTTGTTATCCAGTCCTATGAAAATGAAAAGGTGCCCGACCCGTAGGAATAGGACTATGCCCAGCCTGTTCCAACATGTATTTGCACCGGAAGACCTGCCAGAGAGAACATAATAAGGATAACCTAGAGAAAGGTGTAGAGAACACCAGGTTACTAGCAGTCTTCTAGATTGCTTCCAAAACTCCTGGCTGGTGAGGCCTTAGATATGGAGTTTTTTGAATAAGTACATGAAAGGAGGAGGGAGAGGCTTACCACGTGTCAGATACTATTCTTCACTCTTTAGATAAATTAACTCATTTAATTCTCACAAGTCCCTAAAAGGTAGATACTTTTATTACCCCCATTTTACAGATGTGGAAGTTAAGGCAGAGCAGGGTTAAGTGACTTGCCCAAGGCCATGACCAGCAATTGTAGGAATGTAATTTGATTCCAAGCAGTCTGTCTCCAGAATCTATACATCTAGCTGCTGTACAAAACTGCCTTACTCTGTGGAACTTCGGCCCTTTTCAAGAATTAAAATTCAATAAAGCACAAGTAAAATGATATTGAACACAATGCATTTTCCTGGATTAATTTAAAGGCTTTGGGGGATCTAGAGCCCTCTGGCTCCTCATCAGGAATGCTGGTCCTATCCCACAGCACTATACTGGCTGGATCAGGAAAGAGATTAGGCTGTGTCTGGACCGGGACTCAAAGCCAACAAATGATGTACATGATCAAAAATCATTCTATTCCAAATATTAGATGCTGCATTTTAAAATTCCTGTCTGGTATCAATTTATTATACTTCTTTTTTGTCACTCTCAAAATTATGACAATAGAGCAGAAGGCAAAACATAGGTTTTGGGGGGCTTTGGGTAGTTTGTCCATCAAATGTATAGATACAAGCACATGTATATTTAGTCTATAAATGCTTATTGAGCACTTACTATGTGCAAGGCATTTGCTTGATGGTGTTGAGAATGGAAAGATAAATGATAAGTCACTGCAATTAAGATGCTCACAGCCAGTAGGGGAGATAAAAAAGAGGCAAAAATAACTGTGATAGTACAATGAGGCAAGAGATTCCTTCTAAATGAGAGGCACAGAGTCATGGGCATTGTGTATCCTGTAATGCTCTGTGGACCAGAATTAGTCTACAGCTTGACCACAAGGCATAAACAGCATTTTTGGAACTTACAGTTTACTTATTCTCAAAAAGCCCACTAGATCTTAGATTAAGATTCACCAAGCAACTGCAGAATAGTAGAGACGCACAAAGGATGCGACCAGAGAATGGAATTATGTGGAGGAGGCAAAACCAAGACGAAGCAGCCAAGAAGAACAATTAACACACGCTCATGAGCTCTGCCATTAAGCCACGGCTGTGACATCATTCCAGTGACAGGAGGGGTTTACATCATATGCAGAAGATGTTCCAGATCTTTCCTAATGTCATTATGATTTACAGTATCTTAGGAAAATTGTCTAGGGTGCCCCTTAGGTTTTCACCCACTCATGAAGAAATGACTGCACATTTCCCCTCTCTGGAGCTGTTATTAAAGACTGCTAGCCTCAGCACTATTCACAATAGCCAAGACATGGAAACAACCTAAATGTCCATCTTCAGATGAATGGATAAAGAAAATGTTGTACATATATACGATGGAATACTACTCAGCTATTAAAAAATGAAATAAAGCCATTTGCAGCAACATGGGTACAACTAGAGAATATCATACTAAGTGAGGTAAGTCAGAAAGAAAGATAAATATGATATTGCTTATATGTGTAACTAAAATATGACAAAAATGAACCTATCTTATGAAACAGAAACAGACTCACGGACATAGAGAACAGACTTGTGGTTGCCAAGGGGGAGGGGGGTGGGAGACAGGTGGAATAGGAGGTTGAGGTTAAAAACAATGGTTACAAAACAAGGTCCTACTGTTTAGCACAGAGACCTATATTCAATATTCTGTGATAAACCATAATGGAGAAGAATATTTGAAAAGGAATGTATATATATATGTATAACTGAATCACTTTGCTGTACAGCAGAAATTAACACATTATAAATCAACTATACTTCAATAAAAAAGACTGCTAGCCTCCCCCAGTCCCTCTCTACATCTGAAATGGTACCTCCACTACTCTTTATCCCAGGCTCTGCCCACCATCTAGGGTCTTCCGTCAGCTCATAACTGCTATTCACTTCCATGCCGGTTAGGGTTCCATAAAGATTCTCAGGTTCAGTGAGGCTAAAGGACTCAGGAGACTTCACAGAGCACACTCTCATAAGGCTTAAAATAAGGCAAAAGCCCTGGTTTACCAAGAGAAAGCACATGCAAGCACTGAGAATCTGAGAAACTT
This sequence comes from Mesoplodon mirus, assembly GCF_964341445.2. Classification (NCBI taxonomy): domain Eukaryota; kingdom Metazoa; phylum Chordata; class Mammalia; order Artiodactyla; family Ziphiidae; genus Mesoplodon; species Mesoplodon mirus. Next base: position 8,124,394 of record NC_138977.1, on the reverse strand, counting down.
CCAAGCAAAGGGCTCCAGGGTTTTTTTTATTTTTAGAAGGAGTTGCTTGGTCTCCAGATTAAACCACTAGGATTTGTGCTGTGAATCTTGATTTCCCAAGACCTCCAGGCATAAGTTCCCAGTAGTCTTGTATGCCTCTTGGTCACCTTAACCAAGCCAGGCTAACTGGTTACACCAGCGGAGAGCTATCAACAATCTGGCCCTGGGTTTCACCAGAGGAGTTTCAGACTGTTAGCAGTGCCTCATAAATCATGAGCTGGTTGGTTAGTTAGCCCACTGACCGTCAGTTGGCCAAGAGTCAAAGCCAGACTTCCAGGGGTCTGTGGAAATAAGCAAAGAGCTGCTCCAGTCCAGCTGTAAAATCACCCTACAACACAGATGCTTTGACTGCAAGCAAAGGAAACTGTTTCTGATCAACTTAAGCAAAAGGAAATTTACTTGAAGGAATCTCACAAAGAAGGCAAGAGGATTGCAGTTGAGAACAGTTACAGAACTTGTTAAATAACAACTCAGATCCCAGACAAGGAAGCAAGCACGACAAGGCACTGCAAGCAGCTAATGGAGTTCCACCAAGTCCTCAGTCCCTTTATCCTCTGTTCAAAATTCAAATTTATAGGAAACGGGCTAAACTTGTGTCCTTGTACCTGCCCCCAGTCCAGGGAAGCGTGCGACTCCTGGTAACAGTGGAACTAGACTGGATAAAGGTCATTTCCGGAAAAAAATAACTGTTATTAGAAAGGCAATAGGTGGTTGGGATAGACATATACTCACTGCTATATATAAAATACACAGATAACTAATAAGGACCTACTGTATAGCACAGGGAACTGTACTCAATACTCTGTAATAACCTATATGGGAAAAGAATCTAAAAAAGAATATATATATATATATATATATATATATATATATATATATATGTATGTATATGTATAACTGAATCACTTTGCTGTATACCTGAAATGAACACATTGTAAATCAACAATATTCCAATATAAAATAAAAATTTAAGAAAAAGAAGGGCAAAATGCCTTTTGCATTGTCAAAATCCAGCCAATGGTCATTAAAGTTTATAACCCATGTTTGTAAATGAGAAGTTTGGAGCAATTCAAGTAAAATCCTGTATGTCTAAGACAATAGCATAAATTCATTCCTTCTGAAAACACTGTTCTCTCCTCCTTCCCTCTTCATATATTATGCTCTCCACCCACCAGCAGCGGCATACACATTTCTATTGTCATTTTAGAAAAATGTAAATCCTAGCTGATATGAAAAAGGAAACAAAAATAGCTGGTGGTTTTAAAATAGTTTTCCTTATTATAAAAATTATAGATGCTTATTACAGAAAAATTTTGAAAGTGAAGAAAATTATAAAGAAAACAGAATCGTTTGTAATTCACATCATAGAGGTCGATTCCTATAAACATTTCGTTATATTTCCTTCCAAGTTTTATGTTGCCATTGCATTTGTCTATGCGTTTGTACAGTAAATAAACTTTAGTCTATGCCTAAATTATTACATAATTTGGACCACGTAGTCGATCCAAGGTTGGGGGGCGCAGAGTTTTGCCTTTTTTTTAAACTTTGTTTTACAATGGACTTTTTCGAGTCATTACATTTTATTCAAACTTACACTTTCCCCAATGTACACATATTTTTAAGAAACATGCATTTTTGGTGGTATTTAAACAGCCAAGTAGAATAAATGTAGCCAAAAAACTGTGAAGAGAAAAATCAACTCCACGAGCTCACATAACCCTGGAAGAGGGTGCCCACTGGGAGAAGCGATTGGAAATCAGCCCTGGAGCTTACCAGGAAGAGGCAAAGAGGGCATGCACCAGCAGAAATCAAATGATTTGGCAAGAGAGGAAAAAAATCCCCCAGAGTCAAAGAATTGCCCAACCAGTCCCCTCTGAGAAAGAAAACACTATTAATTACAGAGCCCTGGGTTCTGGCATCAATTTAACTTGTATTGTGGTCCTCCTCCACCTCCTGGCCTCAGTCTCCTACCCCACCCAGAACCGCTCTATTTTCTGGTACCCTTCCTGGAACCATTAAGAGTCTATTTATAATTGTGGGAGCTCAGCCATGGCCACTGTGACTGGCATACTCGAGGAGGTGTGCCCTGAGGAGGGAACGGGTGAGGGAGATGCGAGGTTGTGATTGCCTTAGAAGAAGTACTGCCTCTCCTTGTAGGTCCCTGCTCCTGGCTGCGACAAGAGAAAATTCATGAAAACTGCAAAATGCAGGCAATTTTTTTTCTATAGTGAAATGATAATAATGGGAATCGTTTTTACTTTCTGTAATTTTCTACCTCCCTTAATTTTTAGTGCTATCTGACCCCTGACCCTGATTAGAAATGGATAAATCACAGGATGTTTTCTTAAAAAGCTTAATGTGATGAAATTATGAAATTTGTCTAGGGAGTGACTTTTTAAAAATTGTCCTATAAAAGTAATATCAAATTATGAAGCATTATTTGATCATACCAAAGGAAAAGAAAGTTTAAGTTTTTATAAGATTCAAGCTTAACTTGCCTATGAGTTATATTTAAGAAATGACACCCAAAAATTCCATTGTCTCTTAATTTTCCAGTGGAAGTTACTGAGCTACTTTTGTTTGTTAATAAGGTAAATTCTGGGCTTCCCTGGTGGTGCAGTGGTTGAGAGTCCGCCTGCCGATGCAGGGGACATGGGTTCGTGCCCCGGTCCGGGAAGATCCCACATGCCACGGAGTGGCTGGGCCCGTGAGCCATGGCCGCTAAGCCTGTGCATCCGGAGCCTGTGCTCCGCAATGGGAGAGGCCACAACAGTGAGAGGCCCACGTACTGCAAAAAAATATATATATATAATAATAAGGTAAATTCTGGCCCCAAACATGAATCAGACTTGATATTGTAAATCAAGCAGCTAGGATATGTGAGTTGGAGCCATCTCCCACCAAAACAGCTCTAACGGTGTAATGTCTAGATCCTGGGGGTAAACTCGTGGTTAATAATAGCATAGAAGGATCACAAATTTATTCACACTGTAATCATGCATAAAGAAAACATAGATTCAACGTCCCCCTATAACTGGGTCTTTCTTTGTCATACTCCTCCACCAGCTGGATGATGGGAGAAAAATCTCTTAATCAACTTATTCTGGCACAATAATTTAAAATACCTCTTGAATGTAAATCGGTGCAGCCACTATGGAACACGGTATGGAGGTTCCTCAAAAACAAAAAATATAGTTGCCATATGATCCAGCAATCCCACTCCTGAGCAAATATCCAAACAAAACTGTATGGTACTGGCACAAAAACAGAAATATAGATCAATGGAACACGATAGAAAGCCCAGAGATAAACCCATGCACCTATGGTCACCTTATCTTTGATAAAGGAGGCAAGACTATACAGTGGAGAAAAGACAGCCTCTTCAATAAGTGGTGCTGGGAAAACTGGACAGCTACATGTAAAAGAATGAAATTAGAACACTCCATAACATCATACACAAAAATAAACTCAAAATGGATTAGAGACCTAAATGTAAGGCCAGACACTATAAAACTCTTAGATGGAAACATAGACAGAACACTCTATGACATAAATCACCGCCAGATCCTTTTTGACCCACATTCTCTAGAAATGGAATTAAAAAGAAAAATAAACAAATGGGACCTAATGAAACTTAAAAGCTTTTGCACAGCAAAGGAAACCATAAACAAGATGAAAAGACAACCATCAGAATGGGAGAAAATATTTGCAAACAAAGCAACTGACAAAAGATTAATCTCCAAAATATATAAGCAGCTCATGCAGCTCAATATCAAAAAAACAAACAACCCAATCCAAAAATGGGCAGAAGACCTAAATAGACATTTCTCCAAAGAAGATATACAGATTGCCAACAAACACATGAAAGGATGCTCAACATCACTAATCATTAGAGAAATGCAAATCAAAACTACAATGAGGTATCAACTCACACTGGTCAGAATGGCCATCATCAAAAAATCAAGAAACAATAAATGCTGGAGAGGGTGTGGAGAAAAGGGAACCCTTTTGCACTATTGGTGGGAAAGTAAATTGATACAGCCACTATGGAGAACAGTATGGAGGTTCCTTAAAAAACTAAAAATAGAACTACCATACGACCCAGCAATCCCACTACTGGGCATATACCCTGAGAAAACCATAATTCAAAAAGAGTCATGTACCAAAATGTTCATTGCAGCACTATTTACAATAGCCAGGACATGGAAGCAACCTAAGTGTCCATCACAGAGGAATGGATAAAGAAGTTGTGTTGTATACATACAATGGAATACTACTCAGCCATAAAGAAGAATGAAATAATGCCATTTGCAGCAACATGGATGGACCTAGAGATGATCATACTAAGTGAAGTAAGTCAGAAAGAGGAAGACAAATACCATATGATATTGCTTATATGTGGAATCTAAAATATGACACAAATGAATCTATCTATGAAACAGAAACAGACTCAATGGACATAGAGAACAGACTTGTGGTTGTCAAGGGTTGGGGGGAAGGGATGGATTTGGGAGTTTGGGATTAGCAGATGTAAACTATTATATATATGTATAACTGAATTAGTTTACCCAAAACTGTTAATTTCTGGTTAGTACACCAGAAACAAACAAAACATTGTAAATCAAGTGTACTTCAATAAAATAAAAATTAAAAAAATACCCCTTAAGTAAATGCTCTATCTCTTTTGGTCAAGGTCAGTCTCTCAAATGTCACCCTAGATCATCTCTGGTTCTATTATCAGGGAGTGTGGCTTGTATGATCATATGATGGCAGAGGGGACAGGTAGTCCATGTAACCAAGGGGTGTCCTCTGGATCCTCATGGACCCCTCGGAGACAATGGCTTGTTCAGGCTGGATTTAAACACTGGGTCATGACGAGTTCACCTCTGGGCTTCCTGCCGTCATCTGCTGTTGAAAGTCTACGGTTTTTCCAGGCTTCATGTGTGGGATTCTGTGGCATCCCCTCGTGTTCCAGGCTTCGTTCACGTTGCACAAGTGCTGCTGGCCCATCGGAGTGTCTGCCTCATCTTCCATCTGCCCTTGGCCAGGCTGTCACTCCACTCTGTTGTGGGGCTATCTCCTCACGCTTGTCCCAGTGCAGCTCCATGGCCCACTCACTGGCTCCCCTTGGAGGCCTGTGGAGCTTTCTGAATTCCCTCCACACCTGGAAGAGCCAAGGGAACTGCTACAGATTGAATATTTGTGTCCCCAGCCTTCAGTTACACACACGTTCATTTGCTGAAATCCTAACTCCCAAGGTGATGCTATAAGGAGCGGAGGCCTTTGGGAGGTGATTAGGTTATGGGGGTGGAACCCTCATGAATGAGTTTAGTTCCCTTATAAAAGAGACTCCAACCTGACCATGAATGATGATGCTGTAACGAAAATATCCAGCTTATGGTCAGTTTATGGTGGTTTTGTTACAGCAGCCTGAACAGACTAAGTAATGGGCCTGGGAAATATAAGCCCAGCCCCGCTGTTCAACCTTGTTCTGTCATTGAATCTACTCAGATGTAGCCAACCCACACCCCGTGTTGACATTGTTGGTCCATAGGGAAGCAGAGTTCCAAAGTGGGCAAAACCTAACACCTCAGTCTTAAACCTAACACCTCTCCTCCCCGTAGCACCTAACCTGAAAGAGGAAAGATGGGGCCATAAGTGTTTCACTCAGCCTCTCTCATTTTCTCCTCCTTCTAACAACCTCCTGGTGGGAGGTTGGGCCAGGATTCTCTTATGAAAATGCTGCAAACTGGCCAGCCAGTCCTGACTCCTGAAATTTTTCTATTTAATTTATTTAATTTATTTATTTTTGGCTGTGTTGGGTCTTTGCTGCTGTGCCCGGGTTTTCTCTAGTTGCGGCGCGCAGGGATTACTCTTCATTGCAGTGCACAGGCTTCTCATTGCAGTGGCTTCTCTTGTTGCAGATCACAGGCTCTAGATGCATGGGCTTCAGTAGCTGTGGCACGCAGGCTCAGTAGTTGTGGCTCACGGGCTCTAGAGCACAGGCTCCATAGTTGTGACGCACGGGCTTAGTTGCTCCGCGGTATGTGGGATCTTCCTGGACCAGGGCTCGAACCCATGTCCCCTGCCCTGGCAGGTGGATTCTTAACCACTGCACCACCAAGGAAGCCCCTGACTCTTGAAATTTTAAAGAAGCTTAGTTATTAGAAATTTGTCAGGCTAGCTCTCCACAGCCTGTTTTTCAAAACCTTTGGCTTTCCAAAGAAGTTAAGAAAATCAGCTTTGAGATTTAAGCTTCTCTAGGCCAATGGTTCTAGGGGGCATTCTGGAAAATTGTACAGTTACTTTTGGTTGTCATAAAAACTGGGCAGCTCAAGGTTAGGAGGTGAGGACCAAGGATGCTCAACATCCTGTCATGAAAGAGGCTGTTCCATAATGAAAAATCATTCTTTCCAAAGTTTGTGTAGATGAAACATCTACAACTTTATGAGCTTAAAACCTAACTCTAACAAACTGTTTCAGCATGGTTTAAATATAAACCATGTATTTAGTTGATATAAACCAGTACAAAATTTCCAGCAATGCAACTAATGTATAAGTGAGAGAAGATGATTCTTTGCCTTGTTTACAGTATCACCAAGAGTTTTTCCCCTAGTTCCAAAAAGTCACCAAAAGCAGCACTACTTTTTGTAGCTGTGTCACACTGCTGAATCTGTCTGCATGGTTAGCTGTCATTCAGGGCAATCATGGAGGCACAAGTCTTATGCCTTCTGGTGCAGATGTACCCAAGCACTATATGGAAATGCATATTATTTCACCATAAGTCAGTCTCCTTTATCTCTCCTTTATATTTCAATTAGAGCACTGCACTGATATTTAAAGAATGTAGTAGGTGGCTAGTATTAGCTCTACAATTTCATTTTAAGGTAGTAAAGGGAGAATAAAAAATGATTGCTCTACACAGAGAGTTGAAATCAGGTAAGGATAAGAGCTACTGCTCTGGACAGTCCCCACTTTCCCCCTCTCCACATTGAGCAGTTACCACGTGCCAGGCACTCAATGTTTTCCAGACTTGCTGTCCTTTACTCATCTCAACCATTCTGTAAGGTGGGCATTATCATCCCTATTCTATAGAGGATGAAACTGCAGCTTAGAGAATCTAAGTAAACCAGTACGTGGAAAAACCAGGATTCAAATTCAAGTTCACATGGGTGCAAGGCGTGGCATCTTAACCATCCCACATATTCAACTAATAGAAAGAAAGAAAGGAAGAAAGAAAGAAAGAAAGAAAGAAAGAAAGAAAGAAAGAAAGAAAGAAAGAAGGAAAGAAAGAGGGAAAGAAAGAAGAAAGGGGGAGGGAGGGAGGGAGAGAGGAAGGAAGGAAAAGAAGGAGAAAAAGCCCATGTTTTGTGAATTTTACTACCATATTCCTATTTACATAGTTTAATAAACCATTCATTGAAAATATTTATCAAGCAATTAAAAGGAGCAGCAAACCAAGAGCGAGAAGAGTCTTCTGTTTTAACAAACCCTCTGTGGCATCCTTTATGAACTGTGTTACCTAATTGCTTGACTTAACCTATTTCTGTGTTGTTATAACTTCCTCAATGTTTTATGTGGGGAAAATACTAATCCTTACAATATACGTTATTAGCTAACAATTTTCTAATGCACTATTTCTCTAGTCTTTCATCCAAGAAACCCAAAGTACTTTAGCCTAATCTGTCCTATATGGAAAATAGTCCTGCCTCCAATTATAAAAATGACAATGAGTACATTTCCACCCATGCTGTCACCTGAGAGAGGAGTCAGATTGTAGAACACCTAAAAAGGACTCATCCACTTTCAGAGAAGGGTTTTTCTCAGATGTCGTCTTACACCAGGGTTGACAGAGAACCTCAGCTGATAAAAATAAGGGCAAGGACGATTGCTATTTATGGAGTGCCTGCTGTATGCCTCGTCATTTTCTGTACATTATTTCATTAAAACCTTATAACATCCTATGAGTTAGGCATCATTACCCTCATTGTACAGATGAATAAATAAGGGCTCCAAGCGGTTATGAGTGGCCCAAGAGCATCCAACAACAGAGGGTACAAGCTGGGATTTGACGTCTCATTATGCTAGCATCTACTCAATTTCATCCATGGAGCACTGAGCACTTGCAGGAATTTACAGGCCTTTAACCCACCACCATTCTTATGTCAGAGAGACGCTTTGGGGGGCGTTGGATTAAACCTCCAGCTAAATTTTATTTACACCTAGGAAGTCTAATTTCTAGGGGATATTCTCAACTGTCTCTAACAGATTAGAATTTGGGGGGAATTTGGGCAGTTGAACTGCCACTTCAGTGATGGGAATGTTTCTTGGGAAAATCCAACATTGACAGGAAAGCTTGAGTACACGCTTTAATAAAATGCAAAATGACGGGGCAGTAACTTCCCAGAACTGTTTTCCCCACCTTCCAGCACTCTCTATTTTTGGTGTTGCTTTTAGATTGTTCCCATGTCCTAGGGAAGCCTTATCACTGCTGAGAAACTCTTTCTTTGAAGACCTCTATGACTTCCATATTCTCATCACCTTTTTAATTTGTTCTGGGGCAGAGCCTTCCCAAGATACATTGAAAATGAAAAAGGTAAATATAGAAGCAGCAGCCACTGGGTGTCACTGACTTACCACTTGAATATACCTCATCTCACATTTCTAGAGCAGGAGAAAATCTGTCCACTTTAGTGGGATATTTCAAAACCCCTCATGTTTTTGATTGCCACAGGTAAAGATAGAAGGGCATAAAACATTGAAAATGTGGATCTTGTGACATGGAGAAGCACAATGCCAGTTACTCTTCTGTCTTCTGTTATAAAGTATTCACAACCGTAAGGAATGATATTCCTATTTTAGAGTTGGATACACTAAAGCAGATCAAGCTAACAATGGAAGATGACCGAGAACACATTCTAAGTTTTATTTTTAAACTTTGATGTTTTCTTTTTATTTTAAAATAATTCTCCCATTACTTCATCCTTGTCCCCATCTCCCAATTCTATATCTAAGAAGAAAAAAAAATAAGTCATTTCAGGACATCTGAGAATTTCAGGATTCAGATTATGTCCCAAATCCCTACAACATGATATTAGGAGCTGTCATTTATTATGTCTATTCTGAGCCCAGGACATTCATAGCAGTATCTCATTTAATCCTCACCACAAAACATTATGTAGGTTTTCACATCCTCAGATGGAAAAAAAAAAAAAACAACAGAGGATCAGAGACAGTAAGTAACTTATGTAAGATCACAAAGGAGGATGACGATTTCAGATTTAATCCCACATTTTTGGCCCCCAAAGCTATGTTCATCCTGCTACACCAGGCTGCATCTCTATAGATACGCTGCCTTTATTTTGGCCACATCCCTTTCGAAACTATTTAATATTGTGCCAAACCTTTGGCTGACCAAGTAATAGGTGATAAAAATATTAAGCCTAAGACAAGAGTGTCTTTTGTTTTTTGAGACCATGTCCCAGGTAATTCCATTTGCTGAGGGAATCAATTACAGTCTGTCATCCCACAGAGATTAGGAATTTCCCCTCAAACTCCTCAGGGTGACATTTTGGCCTGGGATTTAGTTTCTCCAGATCTTCAGCTGTCTAAGCATGCCAAAGCTTATCTCTTTCTATAGTGGATGGGTTCCCACTCTCATTTTTTGGCTTAAAAATACCCATCCATCTGGAGAAATATAAACCTTATTGAGGCTAAAGAGTGGTGGGGAGCTTTGGGGTTATTTATCTTCCAGTAGGTGCAGTCACAGCCCGGCAAAGCTACAAACTCTTAAGCTCCCTGATTCTTCCTTGCCAACACGATTAAGCTCCGAGCTGGAGGCTTTCTCTGGGTGAGACAAGGTTGTGTGTCTCCAACACCACGAGCTCGTCCTGCCAAGCTCCTGCTCTACAAAGAAGCCAGAGTTCTAGCTGATGCCTTCTGACTTTTCACCTCCCTAAATCACACCTGGATGATGGATTTTTCCTTCCTTTAACCCAAAGTCAAAACATCATGACTCTTATGCTTTCTACTTTCTTCCTGTAGATCCTTTGATTTCTTTTCAGACATGGTTATGGTGGTAACTTTTCTACTGACCCTGTGTAGTCTGGCAAATCTCATTATTTCAGATTTTTTAAAATTAATTATTTCATTTTTAAAAATTAATTATTATTATTATTATTTTTTAGGCTGTGCTACATGGCTTGTGGGATCTTAGTTGCCCAACCAGGGGTCAAACCTGGGGCCCAGCAGTGAAAGCGCCAAGTCTTAACCACTTGACTGCCAGGGAATTCACCTATTTCAGATTTTTTTCAAAAAATCAGGTTCTAAAATACAACTCTGTTTCCCTTTCCATTCTTCATTTTAAGGCAAATGTAATCTTTTCCTTGTCAGCAAATCTCAGATGTCTGGAGGATAAAAGGACTCTCTCCATCCTCTTCCCACTGCCCCCCAACTCCACTCCCCCAACACTGTTTCTTCTTCTGCTCCTTTCAACATCATTTTCTGGATAACAGCATCAAATGCACCTGAAAAAATCACATGAAACTCAAGCTTCCTCTCTCAATGACCATCCAAAACAGAGATGAAATAAATGTACAATAGATGCAATCTAGTTGAAACTCAAGTCTCTTTACTTTATGAAAAATAATATTCCAAATTTTATCTTAAAACCTAGATTATTTATAGTAAAAAAGAAACCCACAGGGCCTCCCTGGTGGCGCAGTGGTTGAGAGTCCGCCTGCCGATGCAGGGGATACGGGTTCGTGCCCCGGTCTGGGAGGATCCCATATGCCGCGGAGCGGCTGGGCCCGTGAGCCATGGCCGCTGGGCCTGCGCGTCCGGAGCCTGTGCTCCGCAACGGGAGAGGCCACAACAGTGAGAGGCCCGCATACCGCAAAAAGAAAAAAAAAAAAAAAAAAAAAAAAAGAAACCCACAAATAATATGTATTTTTAAATATGGGCCTCTGCTGCCCACACAAACCCTACTGTTGGTTGGAGTACAGGTATGGATGATTAGGAAGTGTGGGAAAGGATGTTTACATACTTGTGACATATCATAATCTACATCATCTACATAAATGCAGAGAAGAATTTGGTCTCTTTTTGCCCTAAATTGTTAATAGGAGCATCTCCCAGCTTGCTCTGCTTTCAGGTCACCTGGTCCTGCTTCAGAACCTGCTCTGCCACCGTGGCATAGCTTCACTTAGTTACCCTCTGCAGAGCATTGCCCTTCCTCCAGACTTAGATGCTCTAGCCTGTCTGTCATTTCATTCAACCAGCACACGTGTACTGAGCAACCACTCTGCTCCAGGTACTGATTTCGCATTTTTACTTCTGTGTAATGCCCACCTCCTTCAGTCACTGCTTCTAATAGCAAGACTAGTTAAGGAACTGGTCCAACGTCACATAACCGAGAATGGGCGGAGGAAGGATGCACAGAAAACTGGAGCTGCGAGCCACCATGTGATCCCAGCTCTGAGGTTTATTGCATCTCTGTTAGGAGGAATTTCCTCTCCCATTCAGGGTCTTTCATTTTTTCATCTAATAAGCTTCCTGAATGACAAGGTAAATAGAAAATAAAAATAAAGTACCTTAAGCTAGTGGATATTCTAAAAGATAAAATCTGACATGTAGTTATCTCTATTAATAGCTACACAATTTTCCTTCCTTTGCCAATGTATTTGAGCCATTGGTCATTACAGAGATCAGAGTAATTATCTTATCCAGGGAAACCCATTTTAGGGAAAGGTGTCAATTTGGAAAACACACCTCCTGAAAGCACGTAGCAAGTCTCACTGCACCCTTCCAGGATCAGGTCAGGATTAGAACAGCAGGATAACCATCAAAATTCTCTCACTTTCACAATCCACATTGGCAATTTGAAAGGTGAAAGTTGCTTGAAGCTGCAGACACAATAAGGCGTTGTTTGCAGAGGAAGAATTCTAAACTCTCCTAAGAAAACAGAATTCATGAAAATGAGAACACGTACTTCGAAGAGCGCCGTAGGAAAACTTGGCAGAGGTGAAAAATATTCTCTGTATCCCGATTACATTGTTATTGTCACTCTCTGATCATTTGTAAGGGAACATTTACCCCTGAAAAGTACACTCTGCTCTCAGAGAGGAACTTGTGACCTCAGGATGCTGTGAGGGTGATGGTGGGATCAAGATGTCCAGTCCAGGGGAGGTTCATATCAAAACATAACCCTGCTCAGTTTCTCCAGCACCCACGCCTCACTGTCTCATCCAGCTGTCGAGCATGAGGCCAGAAGAAGCAAGGCTGGTGAAGACCACCAGTGGGGAATTCCCACCTCTCCCCCACCAGTCTCCTCTCCCTGTACCCCCATCACTGCTCTAGAGTTTGAGCAGTTCAGCTAATTCGCCCCCAGCCCAGGAAACCTTCCCTTCCAGCATCACTTCTGCTCGGGGAGCACAGAAGTCTCAGAGGTTGTTGGTCCCGGTTGAGGACTGTTGATCTTGAAAATACACTGTTCAGGTAACAGCAGAGCCATGCCTAGCATCTCTGGCTGGCTTGCCCCATTCTTCATGACTCAAACTCACCTAGTTAGCCAGAAAAGCCTCCACCCCTGCTCACTCATCCAGGCCTTTTGCTTTCCATAAAGCAGGAAGCTTAAATAAATTGATTATAGAGACTTCCGGGTAAGATGGCGGAAGAGTAAGACATGGAGATCACCTTCCTCCCCACGGATACACCAGAAATACAGCTACACGTGGAACAACTCCTACAGAACACCTACTGAACGCTGGCAGAAGACCCCAGACCTCCCAAAAGGCAAGAAACTCCCCACGTACCTGGGTAGGGCAAAGCGGAGAGATTCCCGCACAGAGGATCGGTGCCGAGCGGCACTCACCAGCCCGAGAGGCTTGTCTGCTCGCCCGCCAGGGCGGGCGGCGCTGGAAGCTGAGGCTCGGGCTTCGGTCAGAGCGCAGGGAGAGGACTGGGGCTGGCGGCGAGAACTCAGCCGGAAGGGGGCTAATGAGCCACAGCTAGCCGGAAGGGAGTCCGGGAAAACTCTGGAGCTGCCGAAGAGGCAAGAGACTTTTTCTTCCCTCTTGGTTTCCTGGTGCGCGAGGAGAGGGGATTAAGAGCGCTGCTTAAAGGAGCCCCACAGACGGGCGCGAGTCGCGGCTGAAAGCGCGGAGCCCAGTGACGGGCGTGGGACGCTGGGGCTGCTGCTGCCGCCGCCAAGAAGCCTGTGTGCGAGCGCAGGTCACTGCCCACACCGCCCTTCCGGGAGCCTGTGCAGCCCGCCACTGCCGGGGTCCCGGGATCCAGGGGCGGCTTCCCTGGGAGAACGCACGGCGCGCCTCGGGCTGGTGCAACGTCACGCCGGCCTCTGCCGCTGCAGGCTTGCCCCGCACTCCGTGCCCCTCCCTCCCGCCCGGCCTGAGTGAGCCAGAGTCCCCGAAGAGGCTGCTCCTTTAACCCTGTCCTGTCTGAGCGAAGAACAGACGCCCTCCGGCGACCTACATGCAGCGGCGGGGCCAAATCCAAAGCTAAGACCCAGGAACTGTGAGAACAAAGAAGAGAAAGGGAAACCTCTCCCAGCAGCCTCAGAAGCAGCGGATTAAAGCTCCACAATCAACTTGATGTACCCTGCAACTGTGGAATACATGAATAGACAACAAATCATCCCAAATTGAGGAGCCAGGAGTCAGTGCTGTGCCTCTGAGGTGGGAGAGCCAACTTCAGGACACTGGTCCACAAGAGACCTCCCAGCTCCACATAATATCAAACGGCGAAAATCTTCCAGAGATCTCCATCTCAACACCAGCACCCAGCTTCACTCAACGACCAGCAAGCTACAGTGCTGGACACCCTATGCCAAACAACTAGCAAAACAGGAACACAACGCCACCCATTAGCAGAGAGGCTGCCTAAAATCATAAAAAGTCCACAGACACCCCAAAACACACCACCAGACGTGGACCTGCGCACCAGAAAGACAAGATCCAGCCTCATCCACCAGAACACAGGCACTAGTCCCCTCCACCAGGAAGCCTACACAACCCACTAAACCAACCTTAGCCACTGGCGACAGACACCAAAAACAACAGGAACTACGAACCTGCAGCCTGCAAAAAGGAGACCCCAAACACAGTAACATAAGCAAAATGAGAAGACAGAAAAACACACAGCAGGAGAAGGAGCAAGATAAAAACCTACCAGACCTAACAAATGAAGAGGTAATCGGCAGTCTACCTGAAAAAGAATTCAGAATAATGATGGTAAAGATGATCCAAGATTCTATTTCCAAGATCCAAAATCTTGGAAATAGAATAGACAAAATGCAAGAAACAGTTAACAAGGACCTAGAAGAACTAAAGATGAATCAAGCATTGATTAAAAACACAATAAATGAAATAAAAAATACTCTAGATGGGATCAATAGCAGAATAACTGAGGCAGAAGAACGGATAAGTGAGGTGGAAGATAAAATAGTGGAAATAACTGCTGCAGAGCAAAATAAAGAAAAAAGAATGAAAAGAACAGAGGACAGTCTCAGAGACCTCTGGGACAACATTAAACGCACCAACATTCGAATTATAGGGGTTCCAGAAGAAGAAGAGAAAAAGAAAGGGACTGAGAAAATATTTGAAGAGATTATAGTTGAAAGCTTCCCTAATATGGGAAAGGAAATAGTTAATCAAGTCCAGGAGGCACAGAGAGTCCCATACAGAATAAATCCAAGGAGAAATACACCAAGACACATATTAATCAAACTGTCAAAAATTAAACACAAAGAAATCATATTAAAAGCAGCAAGGCAAAAACAACAAATAACACATAAGGGAATCCCCATCAGGATGACAGCTGATCTCTCAGCAGAAACTCTACAAGCCAGAAGGGAGTGGCAGGACATAATTAAAGTGATGAAGGAGAAAAACCTGCAACCAAGATTACTCTACCCAGCAAGGATCTCATTCAGATTTGATGGAGAAATTAAAACGTTTACAGACAAGCAAAAGCTGAGAGAGTTCAGCACCACCAAACCAGCTTTACAACAAATGCTAAAGGAACTTCTCTAGGCAAGAAACACAACAGAAAGAAAAGACCTACAATAACGAACCCAAAACAATTAAGAAAATGGGAATAGGAACATACATATCAATAATTACCTTAAATGTAAATGGACTAAATGCTCCCACCAAAAGACACAGATTGGCTGAATGGATACAAAAACAAGACCCATATATATGCTGTCTACAAGAGACTCACTTCAGACCTAGAGACACATACAGACTGAAAGTAAGGGGATGGAAAAAGATATTCCATGCAAATGGAAATCAAAAGAAAGCTGGAGTAGCAATTCTCATATCAGACAAAATAGACTTTAAAATAAAGACTACTAGAAGAGACAAAGAAGGACACTACAAAATGATCAAGGGATCGATCCAAGAAGAAGATATAACAATTGTAAATATTTATGCACCAAACATAGGAGCACCTCAATACATAAGGCAAATACTAACAGCCATAAAAGGAGAAATCGACAGTAACACAATCATAGTAGGGGACTTTAACACCCCACTTTCACCAATGGACAGATCATCCAAAATGAAAATAAATAAGGAAACACAAGCTTTAACTGATACATTAAACAAGATGGACTTAGTTGATATTTATAGGACATTCCATCCAAAAACAACAGAATACACATTTTTCTCAAGTGCTCATGGAACATTCTCCAGGATAGATCATATCTTGGGTCACAAATCAAGCCTTGGTAAATTTAAGAAAATTGAAATTCTATCAAGTATCTTTTCCGGCCACAATGCTATGAGACTAGATATCAATTACAGGAAAAGGTCTGTAAAAAATACAAACACATGGAGGCTAAACAATACACTAATAACGAAGTGATCACTGAAGAAATCAAAGAGGAAATTAAAAAATACCTAGAAACAAATGACAATGGAGACACGACGACCCAAAACCTATGGGATGCAGCAAAAGCAGTTCTAAGAGGGAAGTTTATAGCAATACAATCCCACCTTAAGAAACAGGAAACATCTCGAATAAACAACCTAACCTTGCACCTAAAGCAATTAGAGAAAGAAGAACAAAAACATCCCAAAGTTAGCAGAAGGAAAGAAATCATAAAAATCAGATCAGAAATAAATGAAAAAGAAATGAAGGAAACGATAGCAAAGATCAATAAAACTAAAAGCTGGTTCTTTGAGAAGATAAACAAAATTGATAAACCATTAGCCAGACTCATCAAGAAAAAAAGGGAGAAGACTCAAATCAATAGAATTAGAAATGAAAAAGGAGAAGTAACAACTGACACTGCAGAAATACAAAAGATCATGAGAGATTACTACAAGCAACTCTCTGCCAATAAAAAGGACAACCTGGAAGAAATGGACAAATTCTTAGAAATGCACAACCTGCCAAGACTGAATCAGGAAGAAATAGAAAATATGAACAGACCAATCACAAGCACTGAAATTGAAACTGTGATAAAAAATCTTCCAACAAACAAAAGCCCAGGACCAGATGGCTTCACAGGCGAATTCTATCAAGCATTTAGAGAAGAGCTAACACCTATCCTTCTGAAACTTCCAAAATATAGCAGAGGGAGGAACACTCCCAAACTCATTCTACGAGGCCACCATCACCTTGATACCAAAACCAGACAAGGATGTCACAAAGAAAGAGAACTACAGGCCAATATCACTGATGAACATAGATGCAAAAATCCTCAACAAAATACTAGCAAACAGAATCCAACAGCACATTAAAAGGATCATACACCATGATCAAGTGGGGTTTATTCCAGGAATGCAAGGATTCTTCAATATACGCAAATCAATCAACGTGATACACCATATTAACAAATTGAAGGAGAAAAACCATATGATCATCTCAATAGATGCAGAGAAAGCTGTCGACAAAATTCAACACCCATTTATGATAAAAACCCTGCAGAAAGTAGGCATAGAGGGAACTTTCCTCAACATAATAAAGGCCATATATGACAAACCCACAGCCAGCATCGTCCTCAATGGTGAAAAACTGAAACCATTTCCACTGAGATCAGGAACAAGACAAGGTTGCCCACTCTCACCACTCTTATTCAACATAGTTTTGGAACTTTTAGCCACAGCAATCAGAGAAGAAAAGGAAATAAAAGGAATCCTAATAGGAAAAGAAGAAGTAAAGATGTCACTGTTTGCAGATGACATGATACTATACATAGAGAATCCTAAAGATGCTACCAGAAAACTACTAGAGCTAATCAATGAATTTGGTAAAGTAGCAGGATACAAAATTAATGCACAGAAATCTCTGGCATTCCTATACACTAATGATGAAGAATCTGAAAGTGAAATCAAGAAAACACTCCCATTTACCATTGCAACAAAAAGAATAAAATATCTAGGAATAAACCTACCTAAGGAGACAAAAGACCTGTATGCAGAAAACTATAAGACACTGATGAAAGAAATTAAAGATGATACAAATAGATGGAGAGATATACCATGCTCCTGGATTGGAAGAATCAACATTGTGAAAATGACTCTACTACCCAAAGCAATCTACAGATTCAATGCAATCCCTATCAAACTACCACTGGCATTTTTCACAGAACTAGAACAAAAAATTTCAAAATTTGTTTGGAAAAACAAAAGACCCCGAATAGCCAAAGCAATCTTGAGAATGAAAAACGGTGCTGGAGGAATCAGGCTCCCTGACTTCAGACTATACTACAAAGCTACAGTAATCAAGACAGTATGGTACTGGCACAAAAACAGAAAGATAGATCAATGGAACAGGATAGAAAGCCCAGAGATAAACCCACGGACATATGGTCACCTTATCTTTGATAAAGGAGGCAGGAATGTACAGTGGAGAAAGGACAGTCTCTTCAATAAGTGGTGCTGGGAAAACTGGACAGGGACATGTAAAAGTATGAGATTAGATCACTCCTTAACACCATACACAAAAATAAGCTCAAAATGGATTAAAGACCTAAATGTAAGGCCAGACACTATCAAACTCTTAGAGGAAAACATAGGCAGAACACTCTATGACATAAATCACAGCAAGATCCTTTTTGACCCACCTCCTAGAGAAATGGAAATAAAAACAAAAATAAATACATGGGACCTAATGAAACTTAAAAGCTTTTGCACAGCAAAGGAAACCATAAGACCAAAAGACAACCCTCAGAATGGGAGAAAATATTTGCAAATGAAGCAACTGACAAAGGATTAATCTCCAAAATTTATAAGCAGCTCATGCATCTCAATAACAAAAAAACAAACAACCCAATCCAAAAATGGGCAGAAGACCTAAATAGACATTTCTGCACAGAAGATATACAGACTGCCAACAAACACATGAAAGGATGCTCAACATCTTTACTCATTAGAGAAATGCAAATCAAAACTACAATGAGATATCATCTCACACCAGTCAGAATGGCCATCATCAAAAATCTAGAAACAATAAATGCTGGAGAGGGTGTGGAAAAAAGGGAACACTCTTGCACTGCTGGTGGGAATGTGAATTGGTACAGCCACTATGGAGAACGGTATGGAGGTTCCTTAAAAAACTACAAATAGAACTACCATATGACCCAGCAATCCCACTACTGGGCATATACCCTGAGAAAACCATAATTCAAAAAAATGTTCATAGCAGCCCTATTTACAATAGCCCGGAGATGGAAACAACCTAAGTGTCCATCATCGGATGAATGGGTAAAGAAGATGTGGCACATATATACAATGGAATATTACTCAGCCATAAAAAGAAACGAAATTGAGCTATTTGTAATGAGGTGGATGGACCTAGAGCCTGTCATACAGAGTGAAGTAAGTCAGAAAGAGAAAGACAAATACTGTAAGCTGACACATATATGTGGAATTTAAGAAAAAAAATGTCATGAAGAACCTAGGGGTAAGACAGGAATAAAGACACAGACCTACTAGAGAATGGACTTGAGGATATGGGGAGAGGGAAGGGTAAGCTGTGACAAAGTGAAAGAGCGGCATGGACATATATACACTACCAAATGTAAAGTAGATAGCTGGTGGGAAGCAGCCGCATAGCACAGGGAGATCAACTTGGTGCTTTGTGACCGCCCGGAGGGGTGGGATAGGGAGGGTGGGAGGGAGACGCAAAAGGAAGGGGATATGGGAACATATGTATATGTATAACTGATTAAATTTGTTATAAAGCAAAAAAATAATTAATTTAAAAAAATAAAAAAAAAGATTATAATTTCACTAACTAAAAGAGGAATATAGAGGTATTGTCAACTAGGAAATCCCACAAGCCCTAACACAATGGTAGGTCTACCTTGATGCTGCCAGGTCAGTTGGCTGCTAAAATATCCTTGGGTACCTATGCCCAGAACACCAAAGAAGTGTGTGGGATGACTGATGTCTTTTAAACTGCTCTCAAACAAAAAAGCAAAAGCCCCTTTGTCAAATGTCTTCAAACATTAGATTTTTGTTGTTGTTGTTTTTTACAACTTTATTGGAGTATAATTGCTTCACAATGGTGTGTTACTTTCTGCTTTATAACAAAGTGAATCAGTTATACATATACATATGTTCCCATATCCCTTCCCTCTTGCATCTCCCTCCCTCCCACCTTCCCTCTCCCACCCCTCTAGGTGGTGACAAAGCACCGAGCTGATCTCCCTGTACTATGAGGCTGCTTCCCACTAGCTATCTACCTTACGTTTGGTAGTGTATATATGTCCATGCCTCTCTCTCGCTTTGTCACAGCTTACCCTTCCCCCTCCCCATATCCTCAAGTCCATTCTCAAGTAGGTCTGTATCTTTATTACTGTTTTACCCCTAGGTTCTTCATGACATTTTTTTTCTTAAATTCCATATATATGTGTTAGCATACGGTATTTGTCTTTCTCTTTCTGACTTACTTCACTCTGTATGACAGACTCTAGGTCTATCCACCTTATTACAAATAGCTCAATTTCGTTTCTTTTTATGGCTGAGT
Source organism: Mesoplodon mirus (assembly GCF_964341445.2). Classification (NCBI taxonomy): domain Eukaryota; kingdom Metazoa; phylum Chordata; class Mammalia; order Artiodactyla; family Ziphiidae; genus Mesoplodon; species Mesoplodon mirus. The sequence continues at coordinate 8,104,357 of NC_138977.1, read as the reverse complement.
AATATTCCATTGTATATATGTGCCACGTCTTCTTTATCCATTCATCTGATGATGGACACTTAGGTTGTTTCCATCCCCGGGCTATTGTAAATAGAGCTGTAATGAACATTTTGGTACATGACTCTTTTTGAATTATGGTTTTCTCAGGGTATATGCCCAGTAGTGGGATTGCTGGGTCGTATGGTAGTTCTATTTGTAGTTTTTTAAGGAACCTCCATACCGTTCTCCATAGTGGCTGTACCAATTCACATTCCCACCAGCAGTGCAAGAGTGTTCCCTTTTTTCCACACTCTCTCCAGCATTTATTGTTTCTAGATTTTTTGATGATGGCCATTCTGACTGGTGTGAGATGATATCTCATTGTAGTTTTGATTTGCATTTCTCTAATGATTAATGAGGTTGAGCATTCCTGCATGTGTTTGTTGGCAGTCTTTATATCTTCTTTGGAGAAATCTCTGCTTAGGTCTTCTGCCCATTTTTGGATTGGGTTGTTTGTTTTTTTGTTATTGAGATGCATGAGCTGCTTATAAATTTTGGAGATTAATCCTTTGTCAGTTGCTTCATTTGCAAATATTTTCTCCCATTCTGAGGGTTGTCTTTTGGTCTTATGGTTTCCTTTGCTGTGCAAAAGCTTTTAAGTTTCATTAGGTCCCATGTGTTTATTTTTGTTTTTATTTCCATTTCTCTAGGAGGTGGGTCAAAAAGGATCTTGCTGTGATTTATGTCATAGAGTGTTCTGCCTATGTTTTCCTCTAAGTGTTTGATAGTTTCTGGCCTTACATTTAGGTCTTTAATCCATTTTGAGCTTATTTTTGTGTCTGGTGTTAGGTAGTGATCTAATCTCATACTTTTACATGTCCCTGTCCAGTTTTCCCAGCACCACTTATTGAAGAATTTGTCCCTTCTCCACTGTATATTCTTGCCTCCTTTATCAAAGATAAGGTGACCATATGTGCATGGATTTATCTCTGGGCTTTCTATCCTGTTCCATTGATCTATCTTTCTGTTTTTGTGCCAGTACCACACTGTCTTGATTACTGTAGCTTTGTAGTATAGTCTGAAGTCAGGGAGCCTGATTCCTCCAGCACCGTTTTTCATTCTCAAGATTGCTTTGGCTATTCGGGGTCTTTTGTTTTTCCAAACAAATTTTGAAATTTTTTGTTCTAGTTCTGTGAAAAATGCCAGTGGTAGTTTGATAGGGATTGCATTGAATCTGTAGATTGCTTTGGGTAGTAGAGTCATTTTCACAATGTTGATTCTTCCAATCCAGGAGCATGGTATATCTCTCCATCTATTTGTATCATCTTTAATTTCTTTCATCAGTGCCTTATAGTTTTCTGCATACAGGTCTTTTGTCTCCTTAGGTAGGTTTATTCCTAGATATTTTATTCTTTTTGTTGCAGTGGTAAATGGGAGTGTTTTCTTGATTTCACTTTCAGATTCTTCATCATTAGTGTATAGGAATGCCAGAGATTTCTGTGCATTAATTTTGTATCCTGCTACTTTACCAAATTCATTGATTAGCTCTAGTAATATTCTGGTAGCATCTTTAGGATTCTCTATGTATAGTATCATGTCATCTGCAAACAGTGACATCTTTACTTCTTCTTTTCCTATTAGGATTCCTTTTATTTCCTTTTCTTCTCTGATTGCTGTGGCTAAAAGTTCCAAAACTATGTTGAATAAGAGTGGTGAGAGTGGGCAACCTTGTCTTGTTCCTGATCTCAGTGGAAATGGTTTCAGTTTTTCACCATTGAGGACGATGTTGGCTGTGGGTTTGTCATATATGGCCTTTATTATGTTGAGGAAAGTTCCCTCTATGCCTACTTTCTGCAGGGTTTTTATCATAAATGGGTGTTGAATTTTGTCGACAGCTTTCTCTGCATCTATTGAGATGATCATATGGTTTTTCTCCTTCAATTTGTTAATATGGTGTATCACGTTGATTGATTTGCATATATTGAAGAATCCTTGCATTCCTGGAATAAACCCCACTTGATCATGGTGTATGATCCTTTTAATGTGCTGTTGGATTCTCAAACATTAGATTTTCTGATTAAGCACACTATTCAAAACATTATTGTCTGTGATATAAGTTAGAAAGAGGGAGTAGGGAGCTGAGACCTGCCATCTGGAGTAACACACTTCAGCGAAATGAAGCTCCAGGTGTAATAGGGAAAAAAGTTTGCATTCTATTACAAGTTAATCACTAAAGTGATGTTGCCTATAAGTTTAATTTACATAATGGCCCATCTCTGGAAACCCTGCCTCCCAGGTAATGAGCATTGAGCTAAAATACCTTTGTTTAGCTCACAGGAAACATCCTGACCAGACCCACCTGTGAATGGCTGCAGGAAGGAAGAAATTAACTCATCCCTTCCAGAGGCTGACTGGAACCAGGAAGTGTTTGACTTTATTCCCTCCCCTTTTAGTATAAAAGAAGCCTGGATTCTAACTCAGGCAAGATGGTTCTTTGCAACAAGAGTCTACCATCTTCTCTATTTGCTGGCTTTCCAAATAAAGTCACTATTCCTTGCCCCCAAAACTCATCTCTCGATTTCTTGGCCTGTTGTGCAGTGAGCTTTACAAGCTTGGACTCAGTAACATGGATAACACGTTGTTTATGGGACAGAAGTGTCTCTGGATTTATGTTAGGCTTTTATTCCCCCGTCCTCGAGCACCCTAGTGAAGGTCTCTTTCGACCCTTATCTGAAGTGGAACAAAAAAAGGAAAGGAGAAGCAAAGAAGGAGGGGGTGGAGAGGAGTATAACTTGTTCTTACTCGTGGCAGTTTTTCTCCATTCTAGTTGAGAGAAGAATCATCTGGAAAGATGCATTATGATAGAGAAACTGCTCATTGAGCAGTTGGAGTCATCAGAGAACTCCCACTTTGTTACCATGAACCCACAGCTATGTGGGCAAGGATGCTCATGCCAAATTGGACTGAAGTGAATGAAGGATAAGCCTGAAGAAGTCTGTCCCCCAGAGGGATCAAGATGTTTATACGGAACCCACTCATCAAGTTCTAGGAAGAAAGCTAAGCCTAATCAAGCTTAATTCGTGGTGAGAAATGATTCCTTGGACCTGGTTTTCTTTTAAAAACATACTTTCTTGAGCTCATCCTTCAAGCCAGGATATTGTTTGGGTTCAGCTAAACTCTGCCAGAGTACAGACCTTACTTTAGGATCTATTTGTGTTTGTGTGTGGCAATACCATCTTCCTGCTTAGGAGGCCAGATCTTATTTACAAATTCGTATATTTCAGGAATTAAAACTTTTGTAGGTTAAATCTACAATCATAATCATTTAAAATGATGCTAATGCTCAAATCTAGCCACCTACTATCTGAATTCATTGTTTCAGTTGCTGTACTTTGATAAATATAGATCTACCTACTCCATGTTCCAGTTTTGTTTATTTCCCTCATGACAACATTCAACTCAACATGTAGTAAAGATGTAAGAGTTCTTGTTGCCAAAATCAACCAACATATTCTACACTTTTCATAACTGATGTAAGAACAAATAGAATGTCTGGGAGTTAAAATAAATATGCATCAGACCAAGTAAAAAACATTCAGTGATGATCATTATGATACAAACAAAAGGATAGGTTAGGGCAGAAGAAAAACAAGGAGATTCTGATGCAAAATTTTCAAATCTCCTTTTCTGGTTAGGTAAAAAACATAATATTTTCTGTACAAAATAGCCTTGTCCAACAACCAATTTTGTGTTTCTTTTTAGAAAAAGATGAATTATCTTTAAAAAAATATTCCACAGATGTACAGTCACTCTCAGGAATAGGTAGTAGAACTCAATATTTGTGCTTTAGAAATTATGATCTCATAAAGAGGGTAACCTAACCACTAGTGAGATTGATTTCTTAAAATGGCTAAACTACTGTCTTATAGATGTATTTTTGTTTTCCTTTATCTGAATGGTGAATTATTTAAAACAGCATACTCCACAGTTTAAATATGGCCCACATTTTAAATTAATTTCACCAAAATAATATGTTCAGTGTACCAATTTTTACTTAATAGAAATATTTCTATAAATTCCTAATATCACTGAAAGGCAGTGTGAAGCTATGCACACAGTATTTCTAAAAACTCATGTTATCCCAGGAGAAATTAATCTTTGTGCAAAAATATCACACAAATATTTATTTGCAAAGAATTCTAAGCATGTCTTTAGAAAACCACATTTATAAACTAACTAGTTGATCTGTTTAAAAAGACTCTGTACCAAGTTGGTGGTTCTTTTATGTTGTTTTAATTGCTTATTTAGAAATGCATTGTGTATGAAAGACCTACATGATTTTTGACTGGATGGGGAAGCTTCATTTTTAAAGAGTAAAGTTGTGCTACAGTATTACTACAATTGAGACCAATCCTCCAACAGCTAAGCTACCTCTTACAAGGACAAATTTTCTAGAAAAACAAATGGAGCAAATGGGGAAAGAAGGGAGTTTAGATCATAGAATCTAAAGCCTAGATGTTCACCTCTGCCCTCTCTGAATAACTGAGAACATTTTCAGGTCCAACAGTGATTTACAGGGCCTCCAAGAGGTCTTTGATTTCATGATACTGATATGTAAGTCTCTCAATCCCCTTTAAGGAAACTCCAGGCAAAATTTAGAAGAATGCCCTATGTATTTGAGACTACCTATGTCACTTTCCTTAGCTCCACCTTAATCTCCATTTGTTCAATGACCTTGCAAAAATTATAACAGCCACCTGTCCAACACACCCACCTACACCCAGCCAATTTACATATATATAAATTTGTACTTTTGTACGTATGCTAGACTCACTCTGCTATACTTTGACAATGTTGTCTTGTGATGTCAAACAGACTGATGTCTCCACTAAAGAGAATTAATATTTCTGTGGTAATTATCTGGGGAAGAGGAAAGTCCTCAGTCAGAAAACTGGACCTTGGAAGACAAACCTTAAATTCATTCATTCTTTCATTCCATGAATATTTATTGAGTGCTGACTATACACCTGGCAGTGTTCTCCAGCCTGAACTGTTGCCCAAACTAGAGGCTGTAGGAGTTACAAACTTGTACGTTTACCCTCTTTTGACTGGGCCTGAGAATTAAATTGACATAAGATAGATCAACAGGAGAAAAGCACACCAATTTATTTAGTAGAAATTTTATGTGACACGGGGTTCTTCATAAGGAATGAAGACCCAAAGAAATGGCAAAACCTATTTTCTTTTTTACATTAGGTTGAACAAAGAGGGGAAATTGTGGAAAAATGACTAAACTATGTGGGGAGGCTGAAGGAAGATAAGAATTATTTTAACAAAGTATGTCTGTATAGGATTCTCTCCATCTCAGCTTCTCATCCTTGAGGTTGAGAGTGTTACTTTCCTTTTGGTATAGGGAGGACATCTTTCATATAGGAATTTCATGTTCTGCTTTTAAGAAAAAGAAGGAAGATCAGAGTATTTTTCTTGTATTTGCTGTTTTTCAAGTGCCTTTAACTCAAAATAGTCAATATGCCAGAGAGGCATATTTTGGAGTAGCATGTTCTGGGCTTCTTCGAGATCATATATCCAACACCCACTCAGCATTTCCTTTTGGATATCTAAAAGGCATCTCCAATCCAATGTGTCCATAAGTAAAGGTCTCACGTTCTGACTCCCCCATGTGCTCCCAAGGTCAGCTGGTAGCAACTCTGTTTCCAGTTGCTCAAAAGACCTGATTCCTCCCCTTTTCTCAAACTCCACATTCAATCCAGCAAGAAATCCTGTTGGCTCTACCTTCAGAACATACTCAGAGGTGGCCCCTTTCTACCACCTCCTCCATTAAAACTCTGGTAGGACGGACAATTGTGGACTTGTTCCAACTGGAGTATTATAACACTCCACACACCAATTTCTTAGCCTTCCCCTTTCTTCCCTATAGTCTGTTCTGAGCAAAATGGCCCAAATGATTCTGATAAAATTTATGTTCAAATCATGCCACACCTCTGCCCAAGACCTTCCAGTGACTCTACATTTCACTCAAAAAAATTCCAAAGTCCTTACTATGGCCTCTAAGTCTCCCATGACCACTTGCTCCCTGTGACCTCTCTGACACCATTCCATGTCCCCTTCCCGACCCACAATGGCCTCTGCACCCTTCCTCTAATTAGCTACGAACTTAAGCTCTAGGTGCTGGTTCTTTCCTCTGCCTGGTATACATCCCTTTCCCTGCCAGCATATATTTGCATGGTTAATTATCATACCTCTTTCAAATCTTTCTCAGATTTACATTCTTTAGGAGGCCTCCCCCCACTGCTCTATCTTGTATTGTAAAGACAGCCCACCCCAAACACACAAACTCCCTGCTGGCATTTCCCATCTCCCTCAACCTGTTCTATTCTTTTTCCATGGCACTTAATTCATTCTAAGCAAACTTACGATGTTTCGTGATTGTCTGTTTGTTGTTCGATGACAGTTTTGTTTTGCTTTTATCTCTTCGGTTTCCCAATGTATCCCAAGCATCTGGCAGAGGGTGGGCACACAATGAACAACTGTTCAATGAAGGAATGTGAGCAAAACACATGTGATCTCTGGCGTTGGGAAGGTTACAGTCCATGGAGTGATATCTCTTCTCCCTGGGCTTCCTTTTGTGGTCGGGACCTCGATGAGCCTAGTGGGCCTGAAAGTGCTGGAGGGCGCCCCCAGGTGGAGGAGGAAGCATGGCCTCTGCCATCCGGAGCCGGACCCACAACCTGAAGAGAAACGAGTTATTCCTCGCCCCACCCCTGCTCAGTTTTATTGACATATATTTGACAAATAAAATTGTAATATATTTAAAGTGTACAAAGTTATCTGATGTATGTATACATTGTGAAAGTCCCCTTCATCGAGTTCATTAACACACCTCTTACACTTCACCCATTTGTCTTTTTTTTTTTTTTTTTTTTTTTCCGGGTGAGAACACTTAAGTTCTACTCTCTTGGCTGAGCAAATTTTAATTATACAATAAAGTATTATCAACTACAGTCACTATTGTACACATTAGATCCTCAGATCTTATGTAACTTATAACTGAAATTTTGTACCCTTTTATCAACCTCTCCCTATTCCCCTGACCCCACCAGCTGCTGGCAATCACCATCCTATTCTTGATTTCTATGAGTTCAACATTTTTTTTTCAGATTCCATATATAAGTGATACCATGCAGTATTTATCTTTCTCTGTCTGGTTTATTTCGCTTAGCATAATACTCTCAAGGTCCATCCATGTTGTCACAAATGGCAGGATTTCCTTTTTTCTCATGGCTAATATTCTTTGGCTATATACTTCTTTCTCATGAGTAATATTTCTTAATATTCCTTCTTTCTCATGAATAATATTACTATATATATATAGAAATATTATATATAATGGAATGTTATACATATATATCTCACATTTTCATTTGTTGATGGACACTTAGGTTGTTTCCATATCTTGACTATTATGAATAATGCTGCAATTAACATGGGAGTGCAGATATCTTTGAGGTAATGATTTCATTTCCTTCAGATATATACCCACAAGTGGAATGCTGGATCACATGGTAGTTCTATTTTTAGCTTTTTGAGGAACTGCTATACTGTTTTTTCTATAGTGGCTGTACCAGTTTATATTCTCACCAACAGTGCACAAGCGTTCCCTTTTCTCCATGTCCTCGCCAACACTTTTATTTCTTGTCTTTTTGATAACAGCTATTCTAACAGTTGTGAGGTCTTATCTCACTGTGGTTTTGACTTGTGTTTCTCTGATGATTAGTGATGTTGAGCACTTTTTCATGTACCTGTTGGCCATTTGTATGTCTTCTTTAGGAAAATGTCTATTCAGGTCCTTTGCCTGAATTCAGGAGACTCTATGTTGCCATCTCAGTGATATCTCCAGGAATTATTCCTTATAAGGCAAATCACTTGGTTTTGTGCTCCTGTTTCTATTTTCTTTCAGATAGCCATAAGTTGTTAATAAAATTTTCTTCAAAATTCCTGCTTGCATTTAGCTTTACTCTGAAGATGTATCAGAAGTTGTGTGTCCTCATTTGAGGCCAGTCTCAACAAGGAGGTTTCACTCAATCCAATGATTCTCTTATGAAGAGCTATTCAATAAAGTGAATTATCACAGACAACCTAGGAGAGATCTATTGGGTCAAGACCACCTTCCTAGTCCCTTAGGCCAGGCCTCATAGATATCTAATGACTTCACCAACTCAACCAGGCCTCTTTTCTATGTGTTATCCTCTTCAGGGAGTTCACATCTGATGCTTGGTATGACAGAGAATATTAACAGTCTGGGAATTTCTAGACTAAAGGAAAACTAGTTAATTCAATTGTTTCCTGATGATAAGAAATCTTAGTAGAAGGAGAATTAACTGTTTAAAGTCATAACAATGTCATTTTACAAAATATTCATGTTCTAAAGAAATAATGATCCTTCTCTTGCCCAAATAATACACTCATTTTTTTAAATGTCTCATTTATTTTTATAGACTCCCCAAAAGCTAGGACAATGCCTGGCCCATTTATTGAGCAATATGGATGCTCAATACATGTGAACAATCCAACATCTGGTCAGCCAACAAAGTAAGAATACAGAATTCACATTGTTTTCTTTCTCTCCTTATATCCCTAACTGTAGATATGTGTCATAGTTAGATATTTAGTCCCCCAAATAAACAAACAAACCATTTTCTCCCAATTAATTAACTGGGCCCATGTCATTGTACTACAAAGGACATTTATTTCCCAGGAGCCAAATTTTGTAATTTTTGCCATTTCCCTTTAATGTCCAAATTTGAGCTTCCTTGGAAATTAATTCAGTTACAGTTTACTGTAGAACTGCACTTGGTAGCATCCAGGACAGCAAGCCCATAACTCCCCATCCAGATTTAAATCACACCAACTTGTTTCATGTTGCTCTCGGGTCATCAATGTGTCCTTTCCAATGCTGTCTTGAAAGGGACAGTCATTGATCTGACCATCAGTTCAAAGTTCTACCAAGCTAAGGCATGTAGAACACATTCTCCCTCATATATTTTATTTTTAAAAGTTACTTCAGTTATTTCAGGGTTTCCTTTTTTAAAAATCATCTTTGTGCCATGTACCTCTTCAACACTTTGGTGAAACCAATGGATAAATGCATAAAATGAAAAACATAGAATTACAATGGAAATAAATTATTATTATTTTTGACATTCTGTGGGCCGATACAGAATTATCTATTCCCTAAAATTTAAATCAGTGATAGAGGTCTTAACTATTCATAGTATTAACTACTGTAATCTAACATACTTACATTGACTTGGAATCAATTATAAAATTAATAATTTAGCAATTTAAATTACAGTCTACTTACTTTGAGTTTGTTCAACATAGTTTTGGAAGTCCTAGCCACAGCAATCAGAGAAGAAAAAGAAAAGGAATAAAAATTGGAAAAGAAGAAGTAAAACCATCACTGTTTGCAGATGACATGATACTATACATAGATAATCCTAAAGATGCTACCAGAAAACTACTAGAGCTAATCGATGAATTTGGTAAAGTTGCAGGATACAGAATTAATGCACAGAAATCCCTTGCATTCCTATACTCTAACAACGAAAAATCAGAAGAGAAATTAAGGAAACAATCCCATTCACCATTGCAACAAAAAGAATAAAATACCTAGGAATAAACCTACCTAAGGAGGTAAAAGACCTGTACTCAGAAAACCATAAGACACTGAAGAAAGAAATCAAAGATGACACAAACAGATGGAGAGATATACCATGTTCTTGGATTGGAAGAATCAATACTGGGAAAAGGACTATACTACCCAAAACAATCTACAGATTCAGTGCAATCCCTATCAAATTACCAATGACATTTTTTACAGAACTAGAAAAAAAAATCTTAAATTTTGTATGGAGACACAAAAGACTCTGAACAGCCAAAGCAATCTTGAGGGAAAAAAAATGGAACTGGAGGAATCAGACTCCCTGACTTCAGACTACACTACAAAGCTACAGTAATCATGACAATATGGTACTGGCACAAAAACAGAAAGATAGTTCAATGGAACAGGATAGAAAGCCCAGAGATAAACCCACACACCTATGGTCAACTAATCTATGACAAAGGAGGCAAGGATATACAATGGAGAAAAGACAGTCTCTTCAGTAAGCGGTGCTGGGAAAACTGGACAGCTACATGTAAAAGAATGAAATTAGAACACTCCTTAACACCATATGTGAAAATAAACTCAAAATGGATTAAAGACCTAAATGTAAGACAGGACACTATAAAACTCTTAGAGGAAAACATAGGAAGAACACTCTGACATAAATCACAGCAAGATCTTTTTTGACCCACCTCATAGAGTAATGGAAATAAAAACAAAAATAAACAAATGGGGCCTAATGAAACTTAAAAGATTTTGCACAGCAAAGGAAACTATAAAGAAGATGAAAAGACAACCCTCAGAATGGGAGAATATATTTGCAAATGAATCAACAGACAAAGGGTTAATCTCCAAAATATATAAACAGCTCATGCAGCTCAATATCAAAAAAAAAAAACAAAACCCAATCCAAAAATGGGCAGAAGACCTAAATAGACACTTCTCCAAAGAAGATATACAGATGGCCAAGAGGCACACGAAAAGCTGCTCAATATCACTAGTTATTAGAGAAATGCAAATTAAAACTACAATGAGGTATCACCTCACACTGGTTAGAATGTGCATCATCAGAAAATCTACAAACAACAAATGCTGGAGAGGGTGTGGAGAAAAGGGAACCCTCCTGCATTGTCGGTGGGAATTGATACAGCCATTATATGACCCAGCAATCCCACTACTGGGCATATACCCAGAGAAAACCATAATTCAAAAAGACACATGAACCCCAATGTTCATTGCAGCTCTATTTACAATAGCAGGGTCATGGAAGCAACCTAAATGCCCATCAGCAGATGAATGGATAAAGATGTGGTACATATATACAATGTAATATTACTCAGCCATAAAAAGGAATAAAATTGAGTCATTTGTAGAGACATGGCTGGACCTAGAGACTGTCATACAGAGTGAAGTAAATTAGAAAGAGAAAAATATCGTATATTAACGCATATATGTGGAATCTAGAAAAATGGTACAGATGAACCAGTTTGCAAGGCAGAAATAGAGACACAGATGTAGAGAACAAACGTATGGACACCAAAAGGGGAAGTGGGGGTGGGGGTGGTGGTGGTGGGATGAATTGGGAGATTGGGATTGACATGTATACACTAATATGTATAAAATAGATAACTAATAAGAACTTGCCGTATAGAAAAACAAAATTCAAAAAGAAAAATAATCACAGTCTATAAAAAAGCTATGAGAATATTTACATCTAAATAAATAAGCTTTACAATCTTGGTGTTAGTCTCTTCTGGCTGACCACCCTTGTACGGTACCTGGTTTGCCACATACTGACTCTCCCTATCAAGATGATTTGTACTCTTAAACATTTCCAAATCCCTCCTAAATCAAATTAATTTTAATTCACTGAGAAGTTCTTGAGAATTTCTATGTGTAGTTGAAATAGGATGCTCTGGTATGTGTAGAAATGGCTTTCTTCCATCACCTGAAATTTTATATAACTTGCCCCTTTTGCATAAATATATGGAATGTATCAATGAATAAATAAATGGTCTGTCTTTTTGCTCTTCTCAACCCAACCAAGTATAACCAGTGAAAAGATCCTTCTTGATCTTGTTCTATCAGAGGATAAAGATGCAGCTCTCTGTGGCCTAACATAGTTTGGACCTGGTGATTACTCTGGAGACTTTTCATCTCCCTCCAATTTACTGAGGTCTTGGAGGCACTATCTGAGTTGGAGTTAACAGCTGAAGAGGAAAATGAACTTAGTTAATTATTATTATCATTTACAATTTATAATAAAAATTTTCATTATTATGGCTATCATTATTGAGTTCACTTGTTGAATAATCATAAATATTTTACTTGTAGGACATGTCTTAATTTCAAATTTTACTGAAAGATAGTGTGTATAGCTCACATAGCGGCATTTGTGCATGCATATGTTGTAGAGTTTATTCAACAAATATTTATTACATGCCTACTCTGTATCACACACCATATAAAGTAAAATTACATTGATATGTTCCAGCCTAACTAAGCTTCTGACACCTCCCAGCTTTAATTCTATTCAAGGGCAAAATTTCCAGCAATGAACAGCAGCTATTTTCAATTGGCTTTCAATGACACTCTCAAAACTCAATCGCCAAAATCTCACTTTTAGAAAATTGTAAAAGGTATGAAAAAATGTCAGCCCAAAGGCAAAATCATTCAGCAATTTAAAAGTAAAAGCAGAAATTTGCTACGGAAAGTCATCTTTTACCTTGAGCTCTGGTTTTCCTTCTGAAGAGAGGAGTATGTGTGGTTAACTTTTATAAAAGGCCATTTACATTCTGTTTTACAAATAAAAGATGTGGTAATTAGGACTAGAAGTCAAGGAGTTTACCAAAAGGGATAGGTTGAGGCCATTCCCAATTAGAATTTTATTTGGTTGATGTCACAGCTTAAAAATGTAAGAAACACAAAATACCCAAGTGAATTCATACCTTCCAAGGCCATTTCAGGGGATTTCTGAACAGAGATAAAACTAGACAACACCCCAAATATTGCATTAACAAGGTGAACCTCTGCAGAGTAAAAACCAATCTTTTGGGCTTCCCTGGTGGCACAGTGGTTGAGAGTCCGCCTGCCGATGCAGGGGACACGGGTTCGTGCCCCGGTCCGGGAAGATCCCACATGCCGCGGAGCAGCTGGGCCCGTGAGCCATGGCCACTGAGCCTGCGTGTCCGGAGCCTGTGCTCTGCAATGGGAGAGGCCACAGCAGTGGGAGGCCGGCGTACCGCAAAAAAACAAAACAAAACAAAACAATCTTCCAATCAAACCAAAGCCAGTATCTCACTTTCTGGAAAGACAACTGAACCAAGCAGCTATTTGTTGGTTGGAGTTGCTTTAAATTATTTTAGAAAACGTCAAAAAATAAATTACATTCCCCTTTTCTTGCATGTATTTTTCCAGTTCCTTTTCAAAACAAAATGTTCATTTAGGGCCATGACAGCGAAAATAGAAATGTCTTTGGCATAAACTTAGCTTTTTAGCCTGCAGGCAAAATAGAAAATTGTTGTTAAATTGGTGTGGACCAGAAAACGGATGATAAAACTTGTTCATGAAACTTCTGCTAATAACAAACATTTGTCCCACGGTATGTACTATAAGTAATAACACATGACAGGGGATGGATATGTCACTGTCTTGAACAGCGGGTTTTCATGCCTGTAAAGGCAGTAGGCCAAGTTCACCTCACCCTTCAGTTATGGCTCCCTACAAAAATCTTAGGGTTGAAAGAATGCCATTTTTAAACTACGAAATACTTGGGAAGACATTCTCTGGAGTTTTCATCTTAGTTATTCTTCCTTTAAAGTTTTACAGGCAGCTTGGGTGGTTATGTTACGTATTATGACCAAGCACTAATTTCAGGTTCTATTTTCTGCTTCATCAGCATTTACTGTTTCCTGAGTTATGCCATTTATTCATTTTGCCTTCATTTCATTTGACTCAGTAGTCAGGAAGAGATAGGAAGCAATTTTGAAAAAGGTGGGTAGTTGGTAGGCGAAGAGACGGTGTCCATGGCTAGCACCAACGACCAGTCCTTCCTGTTGCCAACTAAAAGTTGTCGCTTGTCTACAAGAGTGAAGTCACTGGCCACTGCCGTCACTGGCCTTCAACAGCCTGAAAGGAGCTCAGGGTGGAGATCAGGAATGAGGCACTCAGTCCTCTGGGGAAAAATGGCAGAACAGGCCTTCAGAGAGTTAAATAATTTCAGGAGAAGATTTTATGAGCCCAATGTCTTGCATGTTCTCTTATCTAGAAAAGCACTCTAATCATTTACAGTGACATCTGCTCCTCATGACCAGCAGCAAACCTCTGCCAAAATGTGTGCCTGACTGCATGACCCCCTTCACCAAAATCACATATATTCTGACCTCCCCTCTACCTATCCGGAGCAGTTCCTCAGAGCTGTCTGAGATGCTGTCTCCCGGGCTATAGTCCTCATTTGGTCCCAAATAAAACGTAACTCACAACTCTCACATTGTGCTTTTTTTTTTCTTCACTCAACACTGTTTTCTAGCTTTATTTTACCATATTTTCTTGAATTTAAGACTTCATTGATTGAGAGATTCACCATTATATGCAGCAATACGAAAAAGAATATACACTTCCAATCAATCTGTGATACAACACCTTAATGATAGTTCTACTTGAAGCCTGGGTGGGCCACACAGAGCCTTCTCTGCCCGGAAATTTCTTTTATCTCTTCCAAATTATTTGGCATTTTCTCTTGCCTCCTATTGCACTGCTTGGCCTGTAATGGAAATTCTTCTACGCTTATCTCAGTAACAAAATGTAACAAAGCCTCCTAGACCTGTAGGATTTTTTCCCATCTTAGTCCCCTAAAGCATTTGGTTGTTCTTTCCAAGAAAAGAAGGAATTACAGTCATCCCTCCCACAAGGAACGTTGGCTTCAACTAGAATCAAATTCATGGCCAGCTGCTGGCTTTCTGCATAGGCAGTGACTTTTCACGTCAAGGCTGAATAATGGGCTTCTTGTTGAAGACATTTGACATAACAATTACACTCACCATGCACCTCCCCAACATTGCACATAATCTCAGTTGACGTAACAACAACAAAAACAGTTATGACAAAGTCTGCAGGCGGTGGCCACTTCATCATGACTACTGCCTGGCTGACAGCAATTCTACAATGGCTCTCGATTTCAGAGATGCTCAAATATGAGGGAAAATGTGCATCTTAGAATTAGCAGAACACAGTATTACCTGTTCTCACACTGCACAGGGGTAGCAGACTCAAATGCCCATAAAATCATGTACATTATATAAATTATGTACATTAGTCCATTTCTATATTAAAAAAAACACGCCCCGCCCATGTCAACTATTTCCTGTCTCAGTTTTAATAAAGATGTGGAGACAAATGAATATTGTCCACCAGAATGAAAGCACCAGCCTACCCACCAGGAATGGTAGCAAACTGAAGAATGCATGTCCCGTCTACAGGGGCGAGATGCTGCACAGCTTTGGTCAAATGTTACCCTGTCAGCAATCCTTAAGACTTTGGACACAGTATTGCCCAATCTTCTGATTTTTTTCAAGAGACACTGGGAAACTGGATATTCATATGAAATCTCTTAATCTTTAAGTTTTAAGAGCAAATCTGTGTGCTATATTTGGTTCACAGCTCAGTAATTTGTGGTCCCTGCAAGATACACCTAACATAGGTCAGCCATGTTGTAAACATGCCCATTTGTCCTGTGAGTTGATTTAATCAAAAAACTATCAGTATGAATGAAAAGGTAATCTTACCTTAGTAACATCTTTGCCGGTGAAGCATCAGGGCATGTTAGGTACCAGCAGAAGTACTGAACCAGAAAGTCTTTACATTTTGAATTTTTTTTAATAATTGTCTAGTATAATAGAATCAACTCACTAGAAGAATTTCAAGGTTCACAACTGGGAACAAGCAGGAAAATAAAAATTATTTTTTTGGTCCCACATCTTTCTTTAAGAATGAGAATTACTGCTCTGAGACCCAGTCTTGCTTGGTACCTTGTTGAACCAGCAGATGTGCTGTTAGGAGCCTCCCAGCTCCCTTGGGAGGAGGAAGCCCACATGTGGGCGACCCAGAGGAACCAGAAATAGAGGGTGTGGCAGACTACCAGGGAATACCCTTCTCATCGCCCCTGCATCCTGGCCCTAGAAAAGACAGCGATTGTTTTTTTCTTTTCTCTCAAAGAAGGGAGATAGAAGAATTAAGAGTAGAGCTACATACTATGGCTCAGCCCAATGCATTCATCTCTGATTAAAAGGCTTGGAGTCAGCCAAGAAGTTGGACCCTGAGTATATCTACTTTCATAATGGAATTCAAGGCAATAGATCCTTCATGGCTTGTTCATTTTCTGGGACTCAATTTCCCCATCTGTAAAATGAGCAGAAGGTTGAAACAAGTATTTTTCAATCTGTGTTCTGAGAAGCTTTAGGGACTCAGATACTGTGCTTAAGGATCTGGTTTCATATAATTTGCACTTGGTCCTAAAGGTAATGTTTCCATTTAATAGGGAAACATCATAACACCTAAAGAAATGCAGTGTTGGAGAAACATTGGCTGGGTGATACAAGTAATCTGTGAGGAGGCCTCTCCAGCTCTGACATTTTGATTCTAAAACTTCCCCAACTTGCATGTACATTTCAATACTGTTCTAACAAAGTAAAACGCAGAGGCATTTTCAGATTAAATAATAACTCCAGCTTTTACCTAAAATACATGAGTCAATATGAACGTTCTCGTAAGGCTGAGTATGCAAAGGTACAAATGGCTCTGATTTTTTTTCTTTGAAATGAGGCTTTCCTTTTTTAGATTTTGCAAAAGATGACAGCAAAGAGCATGAATCTGGGAAGAGTAGCACACACTAGAACAAAGGAGACCTTGTGTCTAGTCACTGTCGAACACATACTCGCTGATGGAATCTGTACATGCAAGTAAAGAGGAGAACTGAGGTCATTTTGAGCATAGAAAGGCTCCAGATCATTTTCCTTAGGAAATGCAGGAAACTGAGGTTAAAATAAACTCCATTATGCAGACCAGGCATAAATTTAACTACTCCTTAAACACAGTCCATGATTTCCCACCCTTTTCTGCCTGTGCCTGGAAGGTCCTCTAGCTGGATTGTCTCCACTTCTCTAAATCCACACCATACCCAGTCTGCATGGTGATTTCACTTCCAATCTCAGTGTTTTCTCACTCCTGTCAACCCCCCATAGTACCTACTGTCTTTTATAATGACCTTCTATAAATGGGTAGTTTTGTGAACCCCTGTTAGATACACCTATGCATCACTTACCCACATACTCCTGACTCGAGGGACCACTATTGCTCTTCTGTACCCCCCACGGTTTCTGGGCACATGGTGAGTAGGTAATCAACACATACATTGAAGGATTAAATGTATTAATGAATAACTTCTGCATCTATGGGCAAGAAGCCTACTACTATACGAGGAATGATAATATGCGTTCAAAACACTTTGAGAAAAAAATGGAAACAGACTAATTGTTCATATAATAGTATAAGATTAGATTGTTATCATGAAAACAATGCTTACAACACAGCAGAGAGTGAAGAAAAAAAGATGTAAAAAAAACATAAAGAAGAGAAGAAAAGATTTCACAATCATGTTTAAGATTATTGGATTCAGAGTAGTATTTTTCTCTCTGTTTCAAAATGTTGATAATGAGGCTTATATTACTTTTATAATGAAAAATAAGAAGAAACAGCCTCTGAGTTTCTATGCAAGAGGAATATTAGTGGAATTTTGTTGTAACATGAATCTGAGGTCCACATAATTGCCATTTTTTAGAAGAAATCTAAATCTAAATCTAAATCTAAATCTAAACATTTATAGCAAATGTTGCTTTTTGGTAGTTCACAGACTAATAGTGAATAGGCCCTTCTATGAGTTTCATCATGGGATTTCCTTTAATAAATTCCATTTCAGGGAGAACAGTGCTGTAGCAACATGTTTGTGTCTCACTACCAAAGAAAATTTCATAAGCAAACTGAACCAATTTGTTTCCTAGTGTATGTTTATCCTCATTAAGAGCTCCAAGAGTGAAAAAAAATGGTAATTATCTTAGAGGTCTCTAAATGCTTTCATGTTTTAAGCCCTGGACTGAATTAGGTCCTGAAAGATCCAATCTAATAAAAGCAACAATGTCTACTAGTAACCTGAGGAAAAGCCCCAGAACATTTTGTCCTCCAGCAAGTGACTGACCTAGATCTGGATGACAAGACACTAGACAGTGTTTCCAGGGATGGAGGGATGTCTGCTCCCAACCCAGCTTTAAAGCTGTATGTGTGTGTGCATGCATGAGTGTTTTTTTAAGAGAGTATACTATTCCCCAGACAGCAAAGGAAGGTGGGATGTTTTATCACTTTGTTTCAGAAGGACCTAGATACTTCAAAAAACTCGCCTAGAGGAATGTATCTAAAAGAACACATTCTACTTCCATATTTCTATAGATCAAAATACAGGTACATACAAATCATTCCAAACTCCTGTACTTGCCTCATTTCTGTTACTGCATAAGTCACACCAAAAAATGCCCAATAATCAATATAAAATTCCAATGTAATCTTTCCCACAGCTCTTTGCTCTCTGACACAGTCCCATGCAATTAGATATATTCACAACTGTGTTGTGGGGTTCCTGAAAACGTTTTTAAATCCCTTATTTAAAGAACAGCCTTTCCCAAACCCTTCCCCTTTCTCCTACTTTCTCCTGCCTAGGATGCAGATGTGAGAGTCAGAGTCACAGCAGCCATATTGCAACTATGAGGGAATAGCCAAGAGAAGTGCAGAAATCTTGGATCTAACATTGTTAAGGTGCTGAAATAAAACAAGAAACAACCTACCTTCAGTTTCTTATTGTTTATTTAAGTCAATGTGGTTGGATTTTCCTGTAGGTAACAGCATTCTTATCTCTTATAACCCATTGGTGGCCAACTTGCATTACTGTGGTTTATTTCTTCATTTGTTTTTCTCTTTGTCAGATTCTCTCTCCTATTCTTAGACTCACATGTGAAAGTATGTCCATTCTGCAGACATATCTATGATATATATTCTACTAATAAAATATAAATATAAATTAATGTTTACTAGTGTATGTGCCTCAAAACATGTTTGATGATATACTCCACAAAAAAAAAAAAAGAAGAAGAAGATGGAGGCAGAGAATAGGGAAATTTTGTGACCAAATATTTTGGAAAACATTAGATAGTCTACTTTTCTAGAGCTTTGCAATACACGTAAAACTACTGCAGACTTTGAAAAGAAGAATAAATGTAATAGCGAAATTGGGATGACATTCAGATATTTCCCAATCATATTGACCACTGAATTGATTTTTCAAGCAATCTCTTTATTTACTGACCACCTCTCAGAATTAGAGTTCTGAGGACCATATGTGGGAAACCCGTACTACATTCACCCATAATATTTAATAATTTTAATATTAATATTTTTAATATTTTAATAATTATTGTTTTATATTTTCTTATTTGCAAAAGACAGATGCATTCTGACAAATTTTAGAGAAACTCCCAGGGAATTCAAACCAACAGATATGTCGACACATACCAAAGAAAGGCAAGAAGGCAAGTAGTAGTGAAATTTGTGATTACTTCCAGCTGGTTACAAATCCCCCATTTTCTTTGGCTAGAAGATTCAACCCCTGATACTGGCAGCCATGGTAACCCACATGTGCATTTCTGGATGGGGACAACTCTTTCCAGACTAAATGCTTGAGACATGACACCTTGGTTAGTCTTTGCCGCTGCTCTCTGTAAGGACATTGCTGTGATTCTGTAAAACAAACAATTCTTGCTGATCTATGACATACTTGGATTGTCATGTGTTCTTAAGATCCTTCCTTACCTTTAATGAAGAACTTGCTTTCCCTTTGGGGATAGTTTATTCTCTCAGCAGAGGCATTTGATGTACCTCTGAGGCATCGTAGGATGTAATACTCACCACCCCCCGCATCCTTTTCCAAATGACTTACTCTGTACCACGAGCCCAGCTGTAGCTATCAGGGTGTGTGTGTGTTTTTCTTTCCTTTTGCTCTCTTCACATTGTCTCAAATTTTGAGCCAGAATAATTTAAGCACTAGGGTCTTGTCGGGTTTTGCAACCATGAACAGCCTCGCAAAGTCTAGGCGTTTTGCCAGAAATCTAAACTTTGTTGAACTATGTGAAAAGGTTAAACATTTCACAGAGTTTGGGTTTCCCCACCCCCCTACTCCCCTCCCAGACTCTGCCTTGTTCTTAAATGTCTGTTTTATCAAGAGATGGAATAACTAATAACGTGCTGGATATAACATTTTCAACCATCACGCTGTAACCATAGTAGTGGTAAAAACCCCAAACAAACGTTAATCACATGTCTCTCCATAATCAAAAAGAGCTGAGGACAAAGAGTCAATGTAGTCTGTTTTAAGATGAAATGCCAGAAGCTTTCCATAAAATATATCTTTTTTAAATGAAGCTCTTATTCCCTGCTTGTAATAATTTCTTTGTTAACAAAAAACTCTCCCCAAATTTTCCCCAACGAAATAAAATAAATCACAACCTAGGGCTTCCCTGGTGGCGCAGTGGTTGAGAGTCCACCTGCCGATGCAGGGGACGCGGGTTCGTGCCCCGGTCCGGGAAGATCCCACATGCCGCAGAGCGGCTGGTCCCGTAAGCCATGGCTGCTGAGCCTGCACGTCCGGAGCCTGTGCTCCGCAACGGGAGAGGCCACAGCAGTGGGAGGCCAGCGTACTGCAAAAAAATAAATAAAAATAAAATAATAAAAAAATAAATAAAGTACATCACAACCTCCCCAGTCTGGAGGAAAATATAAAATACTGTTTCCTAGCTCCCTCATTCTGGAAGCTTCCTTGTGGTTATTTCTGGGAACACTGGATGCCTGTTTATTCTTGAGGAGGATACTTCTGAGGTTCTCAAGCTCACACAATACAGATATTGAAGGGAAAGGGAGTAAAAAAAAAGCCCTAGGAATCATCCTTGATTCACTCAGTTCCACACACCCCATCTGAGCATACGCTGTCTGTATCTGTCCTAAAAGGTTTCCCACGGGGCTTCCCTGGTGGCGCAGTGGTTGAGAGTCAGCCTGCCGATGCAGGGGACATGGGTTCGTGCCCCGGTCCGGGAAGATCCCACATGCTGCGGAGTGGCTGGGCCCGTGAGCCATGGCCACTGAGCCTGCGTGTCTGGAGCCTGTGCTCCACAGCGGGAGAGGCCACAACAGTGAGAGGCCCGCGTACCGCAAAAAAAAAAAAAAAAGTTTCCCAAATTTGCTTACTCCGGCTGTCCCTACCACCACCATCCCAGTCCCAGCTGCCACCCTCTCACCTGGGCTCCCACAATGGCCTCCTAACTGGCCTCCCTTTTTCCTCCCTGCCTCCATTCTCCCCAGAGCTGCCAGGCCATCCGATCTCCAGAGCCTTAGAATAAAAACACAATCTTCTTATTCTACTTCGTAAAGCTCTTCTGAAAACCCTTCTTCATCTTAAACTACCTCTTCCTTTCCTATCACACTCCGGCCACTCAGGTGCCTTCTTTCTCTCCTGCAAACACCCCAAGTTTATACCTGTCTTAGGGCCTGTGTGGGGCAGGCCATCACCTCATCTTTCTATAGCTGGCTCATCCCTGCCATGAGCTCTCTGCTTAAGTGTGGTCCCTCTAGAACAGCCTTCCCTAATCACACAGTCTAAAAACGCTTCTCCCCAAATCCTCTTATTCTCACTCAGATTCCCTTTTTAAGACTCTACACAGCACTTTCCCTATCTGATCTTTTCTCTAGCTCCCCATTTATCACCTGTCTTCTGATTCCCTCCCACTGGATATGAGAGGAAATTACAAGTGTACAGCTGTATCTTCAGTCCCTATAATAATGCTTGGGACATAGGAAGGACAAAATAAATAGGTATGGAATGAATACATGAGCAGGACAAGAACTGAAAACTGGGTGCTTATTCCAACTCTTGTGGCCCAGCCATGGGAAAATGTAACAAGACCCAGAGAGCAGGTACTTTGGGATAAGAGTGTGTCAGAGGTTGGACATCCTGATGAATGTCTTGGGGTAGGCCATTAGCCTTTACTAACTAAACCAGAGAAAATAGAGTTACTGACATAAACAGAGAGAGCTATATTTGGCTTCACTCGCGGGGAAATGAACTTTTCCAGGAGGCTATTTGTGTCTTTGACATGTTTGGTATAGTTTAAGCTACTACTTTGCAGGGCAATTTCCTGAGAAAAATGTCCTTAAGCAGAGAATAAATAATTTTTCCTTAATGTATAAGGTAAATTACTGCAGATTTTCTCCTGGATAGTGATGAATTTTTAAGTTTACAAATACTGTTAAGTGAAGTAGCAGTATTTCAGCAAACAGCCAACTTAGATGACTCATATACATAGGTTGAAAGTTATATCTGCCAACAAAGATCAGAGCCAAAGTTGGTCACTGGAAAAGTGCTTAACCAAACTTTGGCTTCTAAAGTGGGTTTCATGTGGAGCCAGGATTAACAAGGGAAAGCATGACCAGAATGGAATGTGAGGTTGAGTGCTGCAGAGAAGATGTCCCCGGGGCTGTGACCTGCTTTTGGTCAGCAGCCCTGGGAGCTGGGTTTGTTTCAATCTTATATAATTTTGCTCTCATGACCAGTCAACGGGATAGGAAGAAAATGGGAAAAGAGCCTGGGTGAGCAAACACACTGAAATATGTTTCTGAATATAAGGGAAAAGGTAAAGATCATCGTACGGTCATTCTGGGAGAATGCAGATAATGGCCAATTTACTGATAAGGGGAAAGGCAGGGAAGTCAACTATTCCCAATTTTGTAAATAATAAAGTTTACAGGAGGCACCGTTTTCCTGAGATTCATGCTTTCACATGGCCAAAGTGAAACCTGAATGTGATAATATTAGTTATCATCACAGCAGAGAGCTTCTTATAAAAATGTTGTATAACCATCGACCATGCAATAGAATTGTGTGAAAATGTGAGGTGTTAATCATGATAAGCATCTAGATATTCCCAAAATCTCACAGGAGAAAGTATATGATAAGGAAAAGGATTGCAATTCCTTTTGAAGAACAACCTGAAAAGGAGAATTATAGACTTGGATCAAAGAAGCCATTGCTCTCTTTCATCTGTTTATTTGACAAGTATTTATTGGGTGATACTTTGTGCCAAGTACTACATCAGGCATTGTGGACATAAAGATAAATAAGTTACAGATCTGAAAATACATTTCAGGAATGTGGACTATAGTAACCCGTATAAAATAGGCAGTGATCGTAGCAGTGGTGTCAGGTCAAGGGAAGGATTGGTTGATAAAATAAGAGCAGTTAAGGCCTTGAGTTCTTTCTGGAATGATTGATTAAATACTTCTTTTTCTTTCCACTTATCCCTCCATCACAGTTCAGTGAATGCTGCTAAAGTAAAACTTATTTGATCCCTTTTTTGTACAGGTATTCTAATCCCTAAAGATAAGGAAAGAAACTTCTAGACAGGTCTTTAAAATAGTAACAATGTCTCCTAAAATTCTCCATCCTCATCATCTCTACAACATCCCCCCACCCCGCCAAAGTAAGATGGTTTCCCTTAATTATAGTTATTGCATTAAATAAGAAGATCCTGCTCACCAACTTTGATGCATTTTAGCTGCATTTGAATCATTCAGTTTCCCGATTTTTTCTAACTTTAACATTTCTTTGCCAGCAGAATATAATTTTTTTAATTATATTTGATTGGATCCATTCATTCATTCAACAAATGTTTACCACTTTGTGCATCCACTTTGTGCCAGCTACCGAACTAGGCAACAGGAAGAGAAAGACAAGCAGGCACAACTGATCCTGCCTGAGGCACTGACATCCCAGTGAACACGAGTAAACAGCGAATTCCAAGAGTGTGCCAAGGACCAAGACAGAAGATAAGTACCAGGAACCATGAGGGCACATTATCAGACAGTCTTGGGATGTCAGGAAAATTTTACAGGGGAAACAACATCAAACTGAAACATAAAGGATGACAAGAGTTTATCCAAGTAGAGAACAGAGGGAAGAATGTCCTAATCAGAACTAGACATATTTTCAAAATTCCAGAGATGAGAGATACATTCCAGAAATTACAAGTATGTAGCTATGTATATTGGGGGGTGGGGAATGGGAGTGGAAGTGGGATGGAGGGGTGGGAGATGTGGACTGCACTCAAGTTTTCAAGGAGGTAAGCATGAGAGAAGTTGTAAAGGGTCTCATAAGCCATATTTAAGATTTTGAATTTCATCCTGAAGGCAATGGGATGGGAGCCTTTGGAAGTTTTTAAGCAGGGGAGCCATGAAAATAGATTTCTATTTTAAACAGTAACACTGACTACAGACTGAAAAACAGATTTGAGGAAAACATGGATTATGGTAGCTTATACAGAAGTTGAAGGTGGTCAGAGCAATGGTGTCACAGGCCAAAGGAGGGACTGTTTATCAGGAAGGGAGAAAACTGAGCATGTTAAATATTGATGTTAACAAATCCATATGAAAGATTGAAGATATAAAGAGAGGGGACAATCAGTAAAGTAGTCCTTGAGGACATACGATGTATTGTGATCCAGAGTGCAGACTGAGGAAGCAGCCTTGGAGGAGACACATCTCCCATTGGAACAGGAGGAAAGAGGAAATGGTGGACATGGATGAAGATCAAGTTTTAAATTCAGTGGCAGGAATTGAGGGAATTCTCTTGCTTTTCTTTTCTCTGAGATCTTCTAGCAAGATTTGCTGCTAAGAGTGACAGGGGAGGAATTAGGGTAAGAAGTTTGAGAAAAGTAAGGAATCTGCAATTGTCACACTGGAAAATGGCACAGAATGATGCCGAGTACACACAGAAGAGCCTCTGGGTAATGCTGAATGTTTGGTTGAGATCAAAGCCATACCTTTCTAGTGGCATGAATCTGGCCAGTTGTGTGAATTCTCTAGAGAGCAGACATTTGGAATGACTTGGCTTTAAGGTGGGTATGGAGGAAGAACAAAAGGGCAAATGAATCTGAGGACATTGACCCAAAGGGTAAAGCATGGAGTGAAAGCTGGAAACAAATAAAATCAGGATGGGGAAGACGGATGGAGATAATAAAAGGGGCAAGAAACGACCTCTATGAAGTAGGAGGTCAAGTGTAATGGGTGTCATTGTGTATGAGATCCTGAAGGAAGGGAGGTTGATGTGGAACAGTTGCATAATGAATTTAAATATTCAGAGATGGAGACAAGTTCCAGGAGATGACAAGATCCAGTTGTATACAGGGGAGTGAGCAGCTGAAGAGACCTGGAAGAGAAGGTCATTGGAAATATGATTGTTAAGGAATTGAGAGGCAAGGTGCTGGTGGTCATCTACAGAGACATGCAGGAATGGCCGAACCCAGGGAAGACAAGTAGCTGCTAACATCTTGAGTAAGCAAGGGTATGGTCACATTGGCAAGTAAGTTCAATGAATAGAGATAAAGATGATACAGTCAGATAGCCTGAGCCCCAATGGGGCAGTGGTTCTTACGTGAGGGTGGATGAGTACAGTAAGTCTCCTACGTACAAACCTTCAAGTTGCAAACTTGCAAAGATGCAAACGTGCATTCACATGTCCAATCACATAAGTTAGTTCATGTGTCTGGCATACACTGTCACACGTGTGCATCCGCTACAAGAGGTTATGCAGCTTGTCCTCTGTCTCCTGTTGCTGACGATCCTTCAGCTCTACCTGAGGAGTGGATAAATGAGGTGTGGACAAATCACCTGACTCTACTTGAGAGAGCTTTGGGGATAGCGATTTCCTTAGGAGCAACCAGGTATCTGAGCCAGGAGGTGGACAGAACCAACAGAGATGGGGGGAGGATGGAATGATGCTGGTTAACTACTGAGGAGGGTTCCACGAGTCACAGGTGAAAATCTGAGATGGTGGGGAATCATTCAAGGTTGGCTCGTGGAAGAAGAATACCTGAGAAAAGAAATAACTGGAGGGTCTTAGGTCTTACATGCTGATCAAGGACGTTAGAGATGTGAGGCTTGGTGCATTCAGCTGCCCTCAGGGTTTCCAAAGAATGAATCACACTTTTCCCCTTGGAGGTGTAGGCACTTTAGGCTGCTTAGAAGGATTTAGTTACAGACTGGATTCAGTTTTGCTCACTAGGGAGCCCAGCTGAAGAACTCATTCTTTTCATTGTATTCACTGTCAGATAGACAGTGTTAGAAATTTGATATGCGTGTGTCTGTATTCAAGTTTTCTCTATATAGTTGTATTTTATTAGATTTTATTTAAATAGATTTAATAAGTTAAACCCCTTATGAATGTTTCACATTTGTGGAAATATATTTATTCTTTTCATTTAACAACATTCACTATTTAGACAAAGGATTATTTGATCTCCAAGCCTCACCTGTTAGGAGGGGCAGGAGTCACTGGGGCTACAGCTGTCCGTCAAAGCCTGGACTTTTGACCAAGTGCTAGTCTCCAAAGGATAGAAGAACTCTCTCTTCTTAGGACATTCTTCTCTAAGTGTCTCCAAGAGCCAAGACCGCAGGGAGGCTGGTTCCTCAGCTCCTTGTGGGGAGGCTGCCAAGGCAAATGGTAGCTCCTAGAAGTACCACCAGATAGCTGCAACCTCTGCTGGCTGGGGGACTCTGATCACTCTTCGATTTAAAAAACAATCTATATATTTTTTAAATGATCACAAACTTACAGAAGAGTTGGATGTTCAGTACAGAACATTTTATTTTTCTTACCCATTTGAGAGTAAGTTGCTGAACAGATGCCCTATTACCCATGGATTCTTTATTGTGTGTTACCTACAAACAAGAACATTTTCCTGTGTAACCACAATACATCCATCACGTCAAGAAATTAAGAGTGATGCTTAACCGTGATACTACCATTTTAATTCTCAGGCTCCTTTTACATTTTACACATTTTCCCCACAATATCCTTTATAACAAAAAAATTCAGTCCAGAATCACAGGTTTGGTTGTGCTGTCCCCAACCTCCTGCAGTCTGGAACAGATTCTCAGTCTTCCCTGACTGCTGTGACACTTTAGAAAATTACAAACCAGCTACTTTGTAATAGGTCTCTCACTTTGACTTCATTGGATGTTTCCTCTTGATTAGATTCAGATTGTGAATTCTGGCAGGAGTATTTCAGAAGTGAAAACATGTTCTTCTCACTTAATTCCATCAGATGGCAAGTGATTTCTATTTGTGCATTACTGACTAGGTTTACTTTTGTCTTTTGGGTGAAGTGGTGTCGGCAAAGCTTCTCTACTGTAAAGTTCCTCCTTTCCCTTTAGAAATTAATAATTATTTTGTAGGGAGATATTTTAAGACTATATGAATATCCTGATGCTCTTCAAATTTTCAATTTAGTCATGAATTTATTTATATCTAAGTGGATTTCCAATTTTATTCAATGGGTTTTAATCGACTACTGTCATTATTTTTATGCTCAAGTTGTCCCAAATTTGGACAGAAGGAGCCCATTCATGGTGGCTTCTGTTTCCTTTTGACATGTCCCCAACATCCTTCTAGTACTTCCTTGCTTTCTGGCACAATATGTCCTATCTTGTATTTTCCCTGCCTCACCGCTGGAATTATCCACTTCTTCAAAAAGCCCTGGTTCCTTTGCTTGGAAAATAGTATTTAAAAGCTAAGATCTGAGTGCTAGATGTGCTCATTGCTGTTGCGGTGTCACTGCCCCAAGGCTCTTTTGTTGGAAAGAGCCAGGAAATATGTCAGTGGATGCATATCCGAATCACTTCCATATCCATCCATTTACACCTTTAATTATTTCTATATCTATTTACCTACCTAACCATTGATCATCTGTCTGTTTATCTACCTATCATCCATCTATCTATATATCTACCCATCATCTATTTACCTATCTACCTATCATCTACCTATCCATCTACTATCTATCTATCAGAGACCCTGCGTTCACTTGAATACTTGCAAGTCCAGTCCAACATAACAGGGCTTATTCTCGTTTCCGCCCTTTTTGGATTTCTAACTCCCTTCTCCTAAAGTGAGAAAGCTGTCTCCACTTATTGTCAATATGCTTACTTAATTGGTCAACCCCACTGACAGGTCTTCCCCCGTGTGGCTGTCTGCTCTCTCTGTCACAGCTCTGATTCCATATTCTGTCCTCCACGTGGACAGCTGCTCACCTTACCTGGGCTCTGACACTTCCTATCTCCCCTTTGCAGGGAAATCTTCCTCATCTTACTGGAGCTCTAATACCCCTCACTATGTCCCCCATCTCCCCTCTACTTGGTCTCCAACACCCCACCCGAGGTCATTCTCAACATGGACGCTCTCCTGTCCCTGCTTGAGCTCTGCCACCAGCACCAGGCAAGCACTGCTTGAAGATGCTCTTCTTAGCCTGCTTAGGCTCAGACTCCCTGGCCTAGGACACCCCTTACCCTGCTCAAGTTCTGACACCCAATGACAGCTTCCCATTTCCTCTGCATAGATGCCCTCCCTACTCAGATGGGGCTCTGGTTCCCCACCCAAGCTTCCCCTCTTCTTTGCAGGGATACTCTTCTTGCCCTGCTAGGGCTCTGACACCAATGTCCTAGTGTGGACCACCTTCACCCTGCTTGCACTCTCAGCCCCTGCCACCCCTCCCTGACACACACATACCTAGGATGTCTGCTTTGCTCCATCTAATGGACTTAGGACAGAATTTTTCAGGGGAGGAAGAGAATGGCTCTGAAATGCTTTGAACATGGACACTGAAGGCCTTCAAGATGTCTTCAGAATTGTGATTTATCATGTTTTAATCTTAATCATTATAACTAATTATTACCACTGTTATCATACTAATGATAATTAGTTATCATTGTTATGTTACCAATTTATCTGAGATGAATAAAATTTAGTGAGTTATTGGTATTTCATAAAATATAAAACTAGCCTTTTCAATTTCAAAAATAGCCTTTCAATTTTGAGGAAAGATTTATTTTATCTGATTATCCATCTCCAATGAGCAGATGGAGTGGTCCACCCATAGCATCTTTGTCATTGAAAAGCTCTTGAGGATTGCAGGTCGATAGCAACTGCTTCATAATTAATTTAAAAAAACATGAAAAAATTCTAATAATTCTTCATAATCATCATAGTTTTAAGGAAAGTCTGGCTTTAGTCATGATAGAACGAGCTCTTTGGATTACAGTTACTGCCTGGCAAATGCCATTTTCTTCAATTCTCTTAACTTTTTATGCACATTTTGGGTGTGACGTAAACTAAGAATATTGATGGCATTTTTATCATTTTTAATGAGATCAGAAAATCAATTTACAGAATGTTAACTTTGTAAAGAACTCATTCTTTTCATTGCATTCACTGTCAGAAAGACACTGTTAGAAATTTGATGTGCATGTGTCTGTATTCAAGTTTTCTCTATATAGTTTTATTTTGTTAGATTTTATTTAAATAGATTTAATAAGTTAAACCCCTTATTAATGTTTCACATTTGTGGAAATATATTTATTCTTTTCATTTAGCAACATTCACTATTTAGCCATAGATGTACTACCAATTCTCTGTTTTACTTTTTCATTTCAATAGCATGAATGTGTTTCAATAATAACCAGTTAAAAAGCGAAACTGTTGATATGTTTATTCACTTTTGTGTAGCTCAAAAAAAGAATGAGCCAGATATTATTGATTTTATTTTTTCCCCTTGAAGGTTTTTATATTTTGTAAAATATATGTGTAGTCATTTCTTAAAACTAGCACATTTCACCCTATTTCTGCATGAAGTTCGATTTAAAATAAGCTAGTCTGAAATTCAATAGTGGCCAAACCAGAATGTCATTTTCCTCCTGGAAGGGAGAGAGTAATTTCTCTTCCCTGATATAAATGGAAAGAAATTCATTATTTTTCTCTGATATGAACTTATATACATTTTATAGGCTTTTCCTTTTTCTGAGACCACTAAAACTGCAGTAATTTTAGCAGTATAGTTTACTTGTATTTATTTTTCAGAAGTCCATTATTAAAAAAAATATATGACAATACACCAATCAAAGATTTTGCAATATAATGTACAATACAGATTTCAATAAAGGCTACAATACTGTGTTATATAATTTGTTAGTTTTACTAATCACAAGTTCACCTTTAAACAATGGATTTGATTGTGTGAAAGATGCTGACAATGAGTGTTGATCAATTTCTAACCTTGTTGGAAATTCTCTCAATCCTTTTTTCTATTTTACCTTTATTTTCTTTTTATCTTGAAACAACACATTTTTTCTATTAATATATGAGATTTAGGAGTAATTTTTTCTTTTCTGCTTGCATTACAAAATGACAATGAATGCGTGTCCCTCCTAGAGTGTGGTTTATGATTTAATAATGCCACAGCTCCTGGTCCTGTCAGTATTCTTCCCTCTGTAAGCATATTTCCAGGCCACAATCTCAGGCACACCTCATGTCATGTGGAGATCAGGAATAAACAGCAAATCTCATAAGCGGTCTGCTTTTTAGCACCACATCAGGAGAAATGTAAATTTTTACCATATAGTTTTTCATTCCACTGAAGCTTTTCCTTTGGTTAACTCATAAAAATTTATATTTTTCACTTAGAGTGCTTTAATACTTTTACCAATCTAATCACTGAATATATATTTGTTTTCAGTGAATTACCTTGAAATTCTGCCTTTCATTTAAAAGACAAAATGTACCTTTTCACATTCTAAAGTATAATGTAATTAAATTATGCATACAGTTTTTATTATAAAAGGCTTATGGAGCCAGTGATAGTCTATGAAAAGGAATAATTTAAAACAAATGCTATCCAATTTTTAAGTCTGGAAAATGTTTTGTAATATTTGGTATAAAGCAGAAGAAACATAATATTTGACCAAAATAATATCTATTATACACCCTCTTACTTCTTCTGAAACTTTGTTCCCTAAACTCAAATGAATAAATTTCCCCTGGGGAAAAATGTCCCTCATCTACAATCAAATTCTTGATTAGATTGACATGTGGAGTTTGGTGTGATGGATTAGACCTTCCCCCCCAATGTTACTTTAAGTTGCTTGAAGCTTTCAGAGGAAGCTGGAACTAATTTTTTAATTTCCATAACACACGTGTCCAGTCGGTTGAACTGCTGACTCAACTCCATCTTTCAAAGATAGAGTAAGGCTCGGTACAAATGCAGAAAGTTCAGGTTATGCTAATGAGAACCATTTGGTCAGCTGCTTAATACTTACTGGACATGATAATCATATTGCCATATAGGCAGTCAACTCCACTGAATGGTATGGCTTTTAAATCCATAGGTATGCAAGAAAATCTCTCAGCTCACTGTACCTTCAAGCTGTTTTCAGCTCCGAGATATGTTAAACCAAAGATGTGTGACTCTGAGGCAGCCCTGGGAAGGACAAAGGGAAAGGGAAAGTTCTGGTCCTCAGCGGTGACCCTGCTTATGGGACAGTGAAACAGTGTGTATAAGAAAGCAGCCAACCTGTGAAGATTTAGTCATAAGATTGAGATGAAAAGATGAAAGTGGGGAGAGGAAAGGAGTTATGAAAAATCAGGAAGGGATTAAATCTCAATAGTGAACACAGATGATATGACAGAGGAGAAAAATGGTATTTACCAGGTGTCAAAAGTTCCACCTGTGGGGACAAGGTGAGGTGGGTGGGAAATGGGGTCAAGGAGCATCTTGTTACTTATACTGAGAATAGCTACAGTGACACTACTAAATGAGAAAATAAACTTCATTGGTCTTTGGTATTATCTTACAGTTCAAATTAAAATGGAAAAAGTAGCTCCCTCGCTGCGATCTTTTGAAAGTCAGACCTCAACACAAGGGTCTGTCTTAAAAAAAGAAAAAAAAAAAAAAGAAAAAAACCCTACAACAAATAAGTAAACTAATAGTTCTGGCCAAACCTTCATATTAATTTTATAATTTCCATGGGCCTATAGTCATGGACCCACAGCTAGAGGATCCCAAAACTCACTGCCTTATCGGCTGTTCTCAGAACCCTCCTAATAAACTATGCCATTTAGAATGAATTAATCTTCTCCTTAGGCCCCGCTTGTGAACTCCATACACACACACACACACACACACACACACACATATGTAAATATATATGTTATATGTACGTATGTATGTATGTAGGTTAAGAATATTTCTTGTGCAATTACATTCTGATGCTAATTACATTCGTATGCTGTTTATATATGTTATATGTGTACAGCTAATAATCAAAAATAAGATCTAAGTAGTAAATGCTGCCATACGCCTTCCCGGTGCGACCAAATAGTAGCACAAAGAGGAAGCTGGACATTCTAATAATAGCAAAAATTGTGAGATACAGAGAAGGTTGTTGTTCCAGACTGAGAGGAACATATACAGAGGTTGGCAGGAAGCACTCAGTAAGGAGATACGTTTATAGACTGTGCAGTGAGGAAGAGAGGCTTTCTTATTTAGCAAATATTTTCTGTCTCTAGATGGTTTCTGCCAGCGTTTTGCAAAGGATGTTTCAAGAAACAATGGTTCCAACGATGCTCTGGTTACAAAAAAAAAAAAAGTTTCATGTTTAAATGAGTGTGAAAATGTGACATATTAAACTCCAATCTTGGAGATTCATAATATATGTGAACAAAATCAAGGCTATGTAATGTTATACAGTTTTTGAAAACCCATTTAAAATAGCCTCATTTGGGCCTCCTGTAACAGCCCAACTGTTCTGCAATATACAATTTTTTTTTAAATGGATAGATTTTGCCACTTTTCTTCTTCAAAATAGCTTAGCTCTTCCTCATCTGTTTAGTTTTGCAAATTAATATTAGAATTTTTTCAAATTAAAGCAACTCTGAATCTTTCATGAGAATTCATTAACACTTTAAATTAATTGGGAAGAACCAGTATGTTTATTTGAATAAATCTACTGTTTAAGAACAGATCACATCTTCATTTGTTGGAGTCACTATTTATGGAAAGGAAAATTACTCAGTAAATGTTTAAAGTTTTCTTTATATGGGATTTATCATATTTTGTTGCTATTGCTAATATTGTTAGTGAGATCTTTACTTTCAGCTAATAGAGTATTTAGGTATTTAGCGAATACTCTAGTTTTTTCTCTACATTTACTGTATACCAGCCAGATATCTATTGGAATTCTTTTTTAGATGACTTCCTTTGGTTTTCTGAATGAATTTATATGATCTTAAAATAATAATAATTTTGTACTTTTATTTTTATGGATAAACCTGTTTCTGCTTTGTATCTTGTATTGGTTTGAAATGTAAATGTTAAGGGTAATGACACCCATTTTTGATGTTAAATGATATGCCTGTAGCTTCTCACTATTAAATAAAATGTTGGCAATTGCTTTGAGGTGAGGCCTAATTATCTTGTTAAGGAATTATTCTTCAAGTACGAGATCACAGACAATTTTATACAGAATTAGAGGTTTCATTTTATCATGGGCTTTCAAAATATTTCTCAAAATCATATGGTTTATCATTACTAACCTTTTGAAATAATTATATTAATTATGTTAATAGATATCCTAATAAATAAACTACCCTTATATTCCTGGCTAACATGAGTTAATTATGTTGGATTTCTTCTTAAATATACCAAGGAATATGATTTACTATTATTTAAGATTCTTTGTATATACATTCCTAACAACTGTTCTGAGATTTTTTTTTTTTTTTGGCTGGGAGGGAGGGGGAGAGGAGGAGAATCTTTTCCAGGTGTTTGTAGCAAGGATATTGTCTATCATTTTATATGCTCTGGAACAATTTATTATTTTAATATACAGTATAAGAAATATGAGGTCCTTAAAGATTGCTACAAGTTACTACAAAAACATGTAACCTAGAAACCTAGATGAAATTTTTTAAGTGGAAATTTTCATTTCATAATTATTGATCTGTTAAGATATCTTTTAAAAATTGCTGTTTAAAATTTCTCTCTGTGCGTCAATTTTGGTAAAATTTAGCTCCCCATTAAAACAGATTTGTCTGTTTTCTTGCATTTATCAAAAAGAAGAAAGCAAAGCAGGTATTGTTGAAAAAAGAGGAGTTGGATTGGGAAACATTAGACTGAATGAAGTTTAATAGGTTTGCTTATTGTAGAACTCAAGAATTCTCTAAGAGTCCTTTGCAACTAGATAGGCAGGTAGGTACATACATACATACAGGAAATTATAGAGCAATTTTTAAAATATTGCTGTAATTTGCCTATGAGTTTTATCCATATTTTTAAATTAACCATAATTTGTCTTCATTTAAACACTTTTTATAGTTTAAGAAAGCATGATACTTCCCTGACTGACTTTCCCTGTCCTCTGTGGTTGTGAGTTATGTGATGGTCACCTCTGGTCAGTCAACAGATCTTCTTGAGGGTTCAATATAATCAGAGTTATTTCCCCTTTGACCTTGAACCCTGGTCTATATTTTCCCTTAGGCATTACTTGGATGTTTTCTCTTTAGAAAGGGTTAGAAGTGCTGTTGACTGCCATTCAGGAAAGAAGTGCTGACTAAAGACTAAATTAAACCAGAGCATATCAGAGTTGAGGATTCTCTAAAAAAAAAAAAAAAAAAAAAATGACCTAAATGAGGGAAAACATAGACAAACATTTCTTATATAAAACAACACTATCCATGGTGTACAGAACCATTGTTAGCTAAGGGCTTTAGAATGCTTGACCAGTGATACACTGAAGGTAACAGCTGATTATCATTTTTGGACGACTGGGACTGGACCCACCAGCAGACACAGCAGAGACTCACACATGCCTTCACACAGATACTCATACACATCCCTGAACTTTATGTAGGCAAAGCAAGTGAAAGACACATAAGAGGGGAAAAGATAAACTTTACCTCTTTCCATGAAATCCTGCCATTTGCAACATGAAAGGACTTTGAAGGTATTATTTGAAGTGAGATAAGTCAGAAGGAGAAAGACAAATACGGTAAGATTTCACTCCTATGTGCAAAAACCAAAAAAACCGAATGGACAAACAATAAAACAAAAACAAGCTCATAGATACAGAGAACAGATGAGTGGTTACCAGAGAGGAAGGGGATACGGGGGTGGGTGAAAGGGGTGAAGGGGGTCAACTGTATGGTGACAGATGATAACTAGACTTTTGGTGGTGCTCACTCTGTAGTGTATACAGATGTCAAATTACAATGCTGTACCCCTGAAACTCATAAACACACACACACACAAACAGTGAACCCTAATGCCAACTATGGACTTTAGTTAATAATTATGTATTAATATTGGCTTATCAGATATGACAAATATAGCACACTAAAGCAAGATGTAAATAATAGGAGAAACTATATGCAGGGGAAGACAGAGTATAAGGAAACTCTCTACTTCCTGCCTGATTTTTCTGTAAACCTAAAACTGCTCTAAAAATTGTCTATTGGGACTTCCTTGGCGGTCCAGTGGTTAAGAAGTGGCCTTCCAATGCAGGGGATGGGGGTTCGATTCCTGGTCAGGGAACTAAGATTCCACATGCCGTGGGGCAACTAAGCCTGCGTGCTGCAATGAGATTCTGCATGCCGCAACTAAGACCCGATGCAGCCAAATAAATAAATAAATATATTTTTAAAAAAAATAAAAATTGTCTATTAATTAAAAAAAAAACACTTTACTTCTTTCTAATTTTTCCCAGACCCATACCATACAAGATCCACCTAAATGCTGAGTCATGAATGCAGCTTATTTAATCTGCTCACATGCCATTGTGTGTCACCAACTAGGAACCATCATTTGCTCCATGTGTTCCAGTGGCTTTCCAGAAGCACAGACTCTTTAGACCTCATTAGACCTAATCAGCTGGGCCATGCACGACCCTGAATGAGGAGGCTCTTAGCACTCAAAGGAGAGAGTAGCGACCAACATGGAAATATCCTCATGTAGTTTTGTCACTTAACAAGAAAAATGGGCCCTAAATTTGTGTCATTCTTAATGTGCTCACTAAGCCCACGTTTCTGAAATAACAACTGCAGAGTAAACACTAAAACCAAAATAGGTGAAAACTCACTGGAGAGTTTACTGTGATCCATAGATTCAAAGCAAAAACTGTCTTTGGCATCTGATAGAATACTCATCCAGGCCACAGGCCCAGGTCTTGGGTGTGCTCTTTGTGGCCCTGGATTCTCCAGCCATTCTAGAACTTGGCCATTCAGACAGAAGAACAGAGGCCGTAGCAGTACATCGGATGCTGAGATGGGAAAGGCCTTTGAGACCAGGAGCTTTGTCTTTTGCTGCAGCAGACATGGTCCTCCTTAGCCCTGACCCCACTTTCAAACTACCAGGAGTGGTCTCTTGGTCTGGGGGAATCTAGTGCTGACACTGCCCTTGGCAAAAGCAAAACAAGAAAACATCCACAGTTCTCATTTTCGTGGTTTTGGCCAAGGCAGTTTCCTACGACCTCTCCATATCATGAAATGTGATGGATGCATTGTCTAGGCGCCCTTAACCTGCACAACCATGCTGGCAGGAGTAGCGATTCCAGCCCATTCAAATGGTTTGCTCTTGAAAAAGCAAGATGTCCAGGAAGCAGTCACCATCCCCTCCCGGTAGGGAAAGGGCCAGTAGCTGTGGGAAGCCAGAGGTATCCCCTGGGCTACAATGATCTACCTTAAAAATGACTGCAGGTTACCAGGGGGGAAACTGGGGAGGGGGGCAAAAAATTGGGAGATTGAGATTGACATATGCACACTATTATGTAAAAAACAGATAACTAATAAGGACCTACTGTATAGCACAGGGAACTCTTCTGTAATGACCTTTTTGGGAAAGGAATTTAAAACAAGTGGATATATGTATATGTATAACGGATTCCCTTTGCTGTAC
This sequence comes from Mesoplodon mirus, assembly GCF_964341445.2. Classification (NCBI taxonomy): domain Eukaryota; kingdom Metazoa; phylum Chordata; class Mammalia; order Artiodactyla; family Ziphiidae; genus Mesoplodon; species Mesoplodon mirus. The sequence continues at coordinate 8,067,775 of NC_138977.1, read as the reverse complement.
ACCTGAAACTAACACAACACTGTAAATCAACTATACTCCAATAATATTTTTTTTAAAACTGACTCTGGAACAGAAACACCTGTGTGCTGTATTTTAAGGGACAGAGTGTTTGAATAGGCAAATAGCGAAATGAAGCAGTCTCTGTGGAAATCACTCACACCGATAGATTCTGGAATCCTGTTTCTATCCACATTCCCTGGAACAGAACACAGCACAGCCATCTGACTACAGCAAAGAGAACTCGCCTCATCTATTGGGGTTTCCTGCCACTTTTGACAATTGGGGCACTTGCCTCTATCTATTTACCCTGATTCTCTCCTTCCTGGGCGCTCTAAATACAATCCTTCTCCACTAGACCACAGACTCTCCAGCTTTTCAGAGCTGGCTGGAAGCCACTGGAGCATCCATCAGGTTCTGAAGACAGCTCCAAGCAGCCAAAAGGAGAGGCTCACCTAAAACACTAATGGAGGAGAAGAAGTCACTGCAGGTTGAGGGAGCAACCAGGTGGAAGGAAAGCCCATTTCAGCACAGCTCGGAAACTGGAACCAGCGAGGTGACATGATTCATCAGGTTGAACCCTTGACCTCTGATCCTTTGTGGCTCCTCTCTGCCCTGGCATTTTTCACTGCTTCCATTTATTTCAAGGAACCAAGGGTACCTATTGTAGGTACCAGACCCCATGCTAACTGTGTGTCGCAGGGAGGGGGACAAGATGAAAAAGACTGAGCTCTGTAAACTGTCAGCTCAATGAAAGCTTTACCTCCCTGGTAACTGGAGCAGTTCCTGAAAGGCATTACAACCCCAGCATAGACTGCCCCAGTCGAGCAGTTCCTGAACAGTATCAAATCCCCAGTATCTGGAACCGTATAGGCATACAGTAGGCATCAAATAAGTATTTGCTGAATCAATGAAATAACCGTAGTTACTGCTCACAGCCACTCACTTGGAGCAGCTTGAGACCAGGAGATGCAGGCGTTATTAGCAAAGAGACCCAGGGCTCTGCTCGGCTCTATTGCAGATCAGGGGCAAGATTTACATCAAAGAGGAGAAGCTGCATTGCTAGCGTCGCCTTTGTCTCATCCATCACGTGAAACTCCATAAACTGAACCCTATAAATCGAGTCCCCTCTCTTCCTAATCCCCGTGTCCCTTTGCTTCTCCGAGGGCCACTGCGAGCTGCAGCCTCGGGGCCCCAGAGCTCTGCACGTGGCTAGCAGGCAGGAGGCTGCTCCTGGCTGCTCCCGAGGCAGGTACGCAGCCGGGTCAGCGGGGAGTCGGCTCCCCCTGGGCCTGTCACTCAGGAAGAGTGATCCAGGCTCACTGACAGCCTCCGGACCCAAGGGGATAAACCTGTCCTCACCTCTGATCCTACACCAAATCAGAGGGAGCCTCTCCTGCCATCCCTAAATCTCCTTTGCCCACGTGTTCCTGCCGTGGCTGTTGTTTCCTCTTGCTTATTCACACAGGACTGATTGGGTGGGGATGGGAGTTTGGATGTGGATTCAGCTAAGGAAATGCCAAGGAGGAAGGAGAAGACAAGGAAACCATTTTCCAGAAGTGCAATTAATTTCCAGCAAAAATATAAAAAATTACTGACAGTGATTTTTTTTTTAAGTTCAGTCAATTGAAAAGATTGGAACTAGAAGAAGGTTTGAGTAAAGAAGAAATTCCTTCTGTAAATCAATTCCTGGCCGCTCAAAATACCCAGAATAGATTACAGTATGAAAGAAATGATGTTGACCGTATATTGTCAAAATATGCACATATATGCCTATATTTCTGATTTGTTTTAAATAAATTATATACTAGTAAAATTCACTAATAGCATAGAATATCTTCCAACTATCTCAACTGATTTAAACTAAGCTGTTCTACCTGTCTGGTTGTGGGTGTTTTAAGGCATGACCATGGGCAGATTACTATTCTACGTGCAGATCTTATAACTTTAAATCGTATTGTGCTGTAAGAGACGGGCTTTACAGCCAGGTGACCTGGGTTCAGGGTCTCACTCAGCCATTTACTATGTCATCTTGGGCAACTTTCCTGCATTTATTTTTTCATCTATAAAATTGTGGACCATCATAATAATACAATGGTCCTTTCTTATCCACAGGGGACGTTCAAGACCCCCAGAGGATCCCTGAAACCGTGGATTGTATAGAACCCTCTACATACTATGTTTTTTCCTAAATTGATGGGTGGGTAGTATAATCAGCATGGATACACTGGACAAAGGGATGATTTCCACCCTGGGCGGAATGAAGAGTGACAGCGTGAGATTCCATCATGCTGCTCAGAATGACATGCAGTTTAAAACTTATGAATTGTTTATTTCTGGAATTTACTGGTTAATATTTTGGGGCCTGGGTTGACCACAGGTAACTGAAACTGCGGAAAGCAAAACTGTATATAAGGGGGAACACTGTACCTACTTCACTGGATTGGTGTAAGCATTACATGAGGTAATATGTGTGTGTAAAGACTGAAAAAGTGCCTGGAACAGAGTCCCTTGCAGTAAAAGTTAGTTATTTAGTTTTGCTAATTAATTCTGCTCAAGTGATAAGAAAACCAAGGACCTTTTCAAATCAACTATACTGTAGTAATGTCAAAATACTTTTTTTTTTTTTTTTGGCTTTGCCCTGCGGCTTGAGGGATCTCAGTTTCCCCACCAGGGATTGAACCTGGGTCACGGCAGTGAAAGTGCTGAATCCTAACCACTAGACCACCAGGGAATTTCCCCCTCAAAATACTTTTAAAATGAGATATTATTATCTTCTTTGTATATTTTGATATTTTCTGAACATTTTTGCGATGAGCATACAAATATAAAAATGATCTATAACTAAAATATAGAATTAGAATAAACATATTCAAATAACAGAAAACATTGGTAAATCTTAGAAAATAAATTCTGCTTTTAAAATTTGGTATTGAAGAAATTGAGAGACACACTCAGATTTAGAACCTATTTTAGCAGGAAGGCATTAATCCTGTTTGTTCAAGTCACTAGTCAAGGTCACTAGTACAAATGCTGGGGAGGGCTGATTAACCAATTTGCTAAGAACATGTCATTAATAATAGTTCCTTCCTGACTGCAGACAATAACATAGACACTGGCATCTGCTTAGGGTTGGGACCAAAGAAGAATATGTCATCCATCTAGAAAGTATGGAAGAATCTATCATTTTCAGTGTCAACTGCATCAAATTCTATAATTTTGTGTGATTTAAACCAGTAGCTAGGGTTAAGTAAATTCATCATTTTCCAACTAGTTTTATTAACTATTAATTGTGCCCTGTCAATTCAATCACCTCAAAAACTGAGATTTTTATAAAAGCAAAATAATTAAAATTTAACATAAACATTTATTCTCACGCATAAGCAAAGAGACACTATTCCCATATCATTTTTAACAACAATTTAAACCATGAGAATATCCTATGTGTATTCTCACAAACTCTACGTGACATCTTAGATCTAATTTTTATTTTCTTCATTCATATTATTCTATTTTAATTGTATGATAAGTAATGATATCAAAAAATAATTTTTCAGACTTTTAGCTTACTTTAAAAAAAAACTGAATCCTGAAAGGTAAAAAAAAAAAAATGATGATATTTGATTAGGAGATAAGATAAATCTTCATTTAAAGATGTTTTGAAATTAAGAAAAACAGAATTTTAATCCTCCGGTGTTCCCTTTTTATAATATTTAGCAATTCATTTTTCCCTCTGAACTTTCTACATATATATCATCAAGTGGTGGTAGTGGTGATGGTGGTTGGTGGTTTTCAGAAAATATTTTTTGGAGATTACAATTCTTGCAACACGTACTTAAAGCCCTACATACTGAGGAACACTGTTTTAAGATAATTCCTTTGTAAGGAAGAGAGCAAGGTGTTTTAATTGATGTAAGGAACCATCACAATGAATATAAAAGAGCTTTAAACACCAATCAGCCTTATACCAGCTTAGCTACTGCTGGAGGATCGCATTTCAGACTTGGTACATCTGACATACAGCTCCAGCTCACAGCCACCAGAGGTCAGACTTTTACATCTGTCCCCAAGAGATGTTGAACTTGGGTCTGAGACCATGGTGTCTCTTTTCTCAACACCCCGCTATCATCTTCAAATTAGCTTTATCACCACCAAATATAAGAAAGTTATATATAAACATAAGAAATATATATATTTTTTATTTTCCCAGGTGGAAGTATTTTCATGAGAAAAAGAGAAGGAAAAGGTGAAAACTAAGAAGAATTCTTTTAAGGGGAGAGCTCTGGTACTGAGGCGGAAGGACAAAAACCAAATCGCCTACAAATCATCTTGAAAAGACAAGGAGAAAGCAAAAAATCTATGTGAGTAATCTGATGATTAAATTTGTATTAAGATATACGTTTTCATTCATTAAAATAAAGCCCGTCTTCACCAAAATAATAATGAAAATAATAGTACGTAGTAGTAGTAATAGTGGTAGTGATAGGGGTGTGGGGTTTATGGAAGAGGCCACAGAGGTAGTCAGCATCTAACAAATGCCCTGTGCTAAGCACTTGACATATTATTATAACCTCACATAGTATTAGGGATGAGTGAACCAAGCATAGATAATTTTTCTAGTAGTTATCTGGAGCCTGGAAAAATATTTCTATCTTTTGCAACTACAATCTCACATGTGAAAATGTGGACAAAGAAAAGCATTCAAATAGGGGGGAAGTCAACAGCTTTGCACTGTTGACATGAAGATATCTTATTAATCTCAGTGTTATTTATAACAGCAGAATTTGGAAACAACCTAACTATCTAATAATAGAACAACCAAATAAAATAGTAAATATTATGTAGTCATTAGGATCATAATTAGCAAGATTAGAAGCAGTTGAGGAAATTGTGTCCATACCATGAATAAAATTATGTAAAATATGTGTGTATATGAAAAAAGATAAAGAAATCTGATAGAAAAACATGTATTTGATAAGGAGTAGCTTTATAGGGATTATAAACAAACTTTAAAAGTAAAAGTCTGGAAAAAAAAATTTTAAATATTGCCAAAGGAAACAATGTGAAAATTTTTCCTCATGGGTCTTTAGAACATAAGCAAAGTCAATTTATCTTACATAGTTGGCATTTACCCAAGGTTCATCCACCAGCCACATCCAGGCCTTTCTACTTCCCATGTCCAGGTTGCCAACTACATCCCTCAAAGAAACCACAAGATTCAGCAATAACAGTTACTGTTTTTGTTAGTAGTAATAATAATACACCAAATGTGTACAGAGCTGTACAGTTTTTAAAAAATGTTTTGCTTAGCTTATTTCAAGTCCAATTCCTTATGAACAAACATTGCCAATTTAGAATCCTATGGTGCTCCCAGCAGAATGACAGCCCAGAAGAGAGCAAAGAGAGGAATTCAGATGGGCAGGGATTCATTCTGGACACCACAGAAGCAACTTCTACAGCAAACAAGGCACAGCCTCACCTAGTCTTTCAACAAACCCCAATGGACCCTAAGTCACAAAGATACAACACACAGGGCATATGAACCATCTCCTAGGAGCATTCTTACAAAGGACAGCAGGCTTTCACAAGATATAATGGATATCCCCTTCCACTCTGAATTCATTTCCCTGCCTCACTCCCTCTCTATCATAAGTGCTGTTTGTGGTTTTTAAACCTATCATTGCAATCACCCCAGACCAACTGAATGAGTGCAGTGTTTGAAAAACTGTATTTTCTAAAAAGCTCTCCAGCTTTTAAAAGTCAAAGCAATATCTTTTCGAGACAACAAAGTTAAAAACTGTACCCAACCTTTAACGTTTTACCCTTTAGCCCATGACTAGGTAAGTCCTTCCTTGGACATAAGCATTCCTTTTAAGAAATAACCTACCAATTAGGAAATAAGAAGCCTGCTTAATCCACATAACCTCCAGCTGTTGGTCGAAACCCACAGCTGCTCTTCTTTGTATCTTCCCACACACTGTCCACATGGAACACACACAAGTTAAAGAAACTCTAAAATGCCTCTTTCTTTTCCACATTATTCAGAGTACAAATCCAGAAATACAGCCACAATCAGAGAGAGGCAGAAAATTCAGCAATAAACATTCTCATGTGGTCACTAAAGCAGGCAGTTGGTTTTGTTCAGAGATGTGAAGCAGATAACTCTAGCAAAACGTAATAAAGGCTCTGAGCTTTGAAAGAAGTACAGGCCAATATCCCCGATGAATACAGATGCAAAAATTCTTAACAAAATACTAGCAAACTGAATTCAACAGCACATTAAGACGATCACACACCATGATGAAGTAGGATTTATCCCTGGGATGCAACGATGGTTCAACACAGCAAATCAATTAATGTGATACATCACATTCATAGAATGAAAGATAAAGATCGTTTGATCATCTCAGTAGATGCAGAAAAGCATTTCACAAAATTCAACATCCTTTTACGATAAAAATTCTCAACAAATTGGGTATAGAAGGAACATACCTCAACATAATAAAGGCCGTATATGACAAACATCATACTAATGGTGAAAGGTTGAAAGCTTTTCCTCTAGATCAGGAGCAAGACAAAGGTGTCCATTCCTGCCATTTTTATTCAACATAGTACTGGAAATCTTAGCCATTGCAATTTAGGCAAGAAAAAGAAATAAAAAGCAACAAATCAGAAAATAAGAAGTAAGATTGTCTGTTTGCAGATGATGTGATCTTATACATACAAAATCCTGACTCCATCCCCCCCAAAAAACTGTTAGAATTGATAAATGATGTAAAGCAATTATACCCCAATAAAGATGTTAAAAAAAGATTAAAAAAAATTTTTTAATTGATAAATGAACTCAATAAATTTGTAGAATACAAAGTCATTACATAAACTTCAGTTGTGTTTCTATATACTAACAATGAACTATCTAAAAAAGAAATAAAATAATTGCATTTACAACAGCATCAAAAAGAATAAAATGCATAGGAATAAATTTAACCATGGAGGTGAAGATCTGTACACTGAAAGCTATAAGACTTTGATGAAAGAAATGACAGATGACACAAATAAATGGAAAGATATCCAGTGTTCATGGATACCAATAATTAATGTTGTTAAAATATTCATGCTACCTAAAGTATTCTACAGATTCAGTGCAATTCTTGCCAAAATTTCAATGCAATTTTTCACAAAAATTGAAAACACAATCCTAAAATTTGTATGGGACCCCCAAAGAACCCAAACATCTAAAGCATTTCCGAGAAAGAAAAACAAAGCTAGTGGCTTCACACTTCTTAATTTCAATCTATATTGTAAGCTGTAGTAATCAAAATAGTATGGTACTGGCATAAAATATAGACACATAGACCAATGGAACAAAATCAAGGGCCCAGAATTAAATGCACATGTATATGATCAACTAATACTTGACAAGGGAGCTAAGAATACTCAATGGGAAAAGGATAGTCTCTGCAATAAATGGTGTTGGGAAAACCAGATAACCACATGCAAAAGAATGAAACTGGATCCCATCTTACACCATTCACAAAAAATAACTCAAAATGGTTAAAGACTTAAACAACAAGACCTGAAACTGTTAAGTTCCTAAAAGAAAACATAGGGAAAAATTCCTTGACATTGGTCTTGGCAATGATTTTTTGGATATGACACCAAAAGCACAAGCAACAAAAACAAATATACATCAATGGGACTACATCCAACTAAAAAGCTTCTACACAGAAGAATCCATCAACAAAATGAAAAAGCAACCTATGGAATGGGAGCAAGTATTTGTAAATCATATATCTGATGAGGGTTTAAGAACTAAAATACATAAGAAACTCATACAACTCAATAACAAATAAATGGATGAGTTGATCAAAAAACATGCAGAGGATCTGAGTAGACATTTTTTTTTCCAAGAAAGTCATACAAATGGCCAACAGGTGCATGAAAAGGTACTCAACATCACTAATCATCAGGTAAAGGCAAATCAAAACCACAATGAAATATCACCTCACACCTTTTAGGTTGGCTATTAACAAAAAGACAAGAAATAACAAGTGCTGGCAAGGATGTGAAGAAAAGGAAATCCTTGTGCACTGCTGGTGGGAATATAAATTTGTACAGTCAATATGGAATGTAGTATGGAGGTTCCTAAAAAATAAAAACAGAATTACCTATGGTCCAGCATTCCTACTTCTGGAATATACAAAGGAAATGAAATCAGGGTCTCAAGGAGATATCTGTACTCCTATGTTCATAGCAGCACTATTCACAATAGCCAATATATGAAAACAATCTAAATGTCCATCAACTGATGAATGGATACAGAAGATGGGGTGTGTGAAAGTGTGTGTGTATGTGTGTGTGTGTGTGTATGTGTGTGAATGTTATTCAGCCATGAGATAAAAAGGAAATCCTGCCATTTGCAACAACATGGATGGATCTTGAGGGCATTATGCTAAGTGAAGTAAGTCAGACAGAGAAAGACTAGTACTGTATGATCTCACTAATATATTATGGAATCTATACAAACTAAACTTATAGAAACATAGAGTAGAATGGTGGTTGCCGGGGCTGGCTGGGGATTTGGGAGATAGGGAGATATTAATCAAAGCGTACAAACTTTCAGTTATAAGATGAATAAGTTCTGGGTATCTAATATACAGCACAGTGACTATTGTTAACAACATTATATACTTGAAAATTACTAAAAGAGTAGATCCTAAATGTTCTCACCACAAAAAAGAAACAGTGATTGTGACATGGTGTAGGTGTTAGCTAACTCTATGGTGGTAATCTTCTGCAATATTATATCAAATCAACACATTGTACATCTTAAACTTATACAATGTTACATGTCAATTATATTGCAAGAGATAAGAAACAATTTTTAAAAATTTAAAAACAGAAGAAGTACCATTACCCACTCACCCACAAGGGCACTAATATGTGACTGTATCCTGACACTCCAGTATAGACAGCATAGGACCACAACTGTCTAGTACACAGAGAAGGGGATAAGTACTCATTCATTTAACCAACAAATATTACTGAGCATCTGCTATGTGCCAGGCACAGTTCTAGATACCTGAGATACATTCATGAACAAAAAAGATACAATGCCTGTCCTTGTAGACCTCATAGTACAGCAGGAATTTGGATAATTAAAAAAAGAGGAATTCAAACTAGATCAGGATGGAATATATCCTCCAAGCTATACTTCAGTGTAATTCTGTAAGAAGAGAGAACTGGAAAACATAGCAACTGGACTCCACAGCACATTTACATGTTCCTTTTCACTTTCCATGTGGGTGTGTGTATGTGTTTGTGTGTGTACACACACATATATTTACCACCCTACACTGTTGATTAATTATCATTCATTTATTTACCCATTTCATAAATATGTCAGTGTCTGCTTTTTGCCCAGTCCTGGCTAGCTTATAAGCTTTTGCTATCTTTATAAAGTACTTATTTAACTCACCCCTCCAGATATTATGATAGGTAGATACCTCAACTGGGTAGAATCTTCCTGACTATTAAAATCAAGATTCTGGTCCTCAGAGAGGATAAAAACCAGAAAGTGTACCCCTAAAGAATATATCTTTGTAAGAATACATCTTTGTTTCTTTATCAACCAAAGTTTTATACTTTTCATTGAAGTTCCTTGCTTTTTAGGGGATGGCACAAGACACTTACAATGCCTTGTGCATTAATGCACACTCACATATCTGCTAAATGAGTAAATGCTGCTCCATGATTCCCAAGTCAAAAGAATAATCCAAAATGAGAGCTTGTACCGCTGTGTTTCTCCTCCCCTAATTGGCCAAACACTGTACTCAGGCTTACAAAACCATTGACTGAAGAAGATGACTGTTTTATTTCAAAATTATGTGATAGGGGCATGTGCGGTCATGGTGCTTTGAGTCCCAGGTGGTCAGTTCTAATAGGAAAATCTCTTCCTTTATATGGAATTGATTTGAGAACATCATGAAGATGAAGGCACCATTATATGGAGAAAGAAAGCAAGCTCAAAGATGTGTTGAAAGACAAAAAGTCCTCAGTCCCAGATGAATAGCAGGTGATTGGAGGGTTAGAACCCTCTTCATTTTCTTTGGTGAATATACAGTCCATTCTGGTTATCTGTGGCACTTAAGTTCTATAAAGTCACCACAATCACTGAATTAGTGAATGCTGACCCAGTGTTCCTAGGGGAAATACTGGGTTAGGTTCCTATGAGTCTCTGACCACATTTTTCTCAACCAAGACAGCATTTGCATTACACAAGTTCCTTAAACAAGCCATCTCATCAGCATTGAAAACCTGCTCTTCCACATGATCCTTTTCCTGTATAACACCTAGCAAGTGTTTTTAAAATTCTTCCAAAGCCTCTTGATCTGCAGGACCTACTTGCTTGCAAGTCTAACATGTTTCATGCTGTATCACTTCTTGAAATGTGCCTAACAGCCAGCACTAGGCAGCAGTTTAACATTTCTTTTACCCTGGGGGATGTGGCTGTAAAGTTCTCTGGCTTTTACCCTCCCAGCAGTGCTGTCTACTACACCTTTTTATGAATCATCATCTCATGAATTCACAAATTTACCCACCTTTACATCTTTTTCATAGCTTCATCACACACTATGGATGTTACTTTAGCACTTTGTGGAGCAGCCTCATGTGAAGAGGAGCGAATTTCCTCTTCCTTTCTCTGGATGTACCATATTGTTGACTCATTTACATTGAACTTGTGGTCAATGACACTAAAACTCATGCCTAAATGAAGCTTATTCTAACACACATATTTCCTCTGCAAGTCACGTCACACCTTCCTGTGCTTAGAAACACCAGGCAGCGTTTCAGTACTAGGCTTCAGAGCCATTTTAAACAGCAAAATCACCAAAAAAAAAAAAAAAAAAAACCCACAAACATGCAAAAAAAAATTAAAAGTGACACTAAATAGGAGGAAGGAGGAAGGACACTTGTTTATAAACAGCAAGAGAGCTGAATCAAGAAGGCAGAGTGTCCCCTTACTGGCCCTCAGCTGATTATGTGTGCGTCAAGTGACTTGAAATTTTTACCACTCTTCCCACATCTGCAAATGACAGCAGAAGCAACACAAGTGTTGATTTTGGGTTCACAAATACATTTTAGTGAGTAGGCTAATTTGCAAATATGGAATCAGCAAATAATGAGGATTGACTGTACTTTGAAGTAAAGATGTTCTTTCATATTTCAAAAGGAAGAGTTCCACGAACTTTTAATACTGAGCACACCTTTAGGTGTCATTTAAGATGATACTGATATGAGGGGAATTAAGGGGCCAAATCAAGGTTGCATTGTCATATGTGTTGGTACGCTTGATGTTGAGATAAGAACAAAGGGAAACAGACACAAAATTACTCAAATCCTAATTCCAAAGCATACCCTCTGCCTTCCAAGACCATTGGTTTTGCATAGTACTTACACCTGTGAACCGATGATTAGGGTGTTGTACCTTGAAAACACACACAAAATGTTTCTAATCATCTCCTTGGAGCTTTCTCTAACGTACTGCTGCGTGTAATTTCTCTAACATACTGTGTGTTGTTAATGTGGGGCATAAGTTTTCAAATACTTTGCTGGAGGTGTGATAACTTTATTTAAGAAATGACAGTAGTGTTTAAGAGCTTTGAAATCAGGCAGAGCAGTGTTCAAGTTCATGGGCCCACCACGTACACTGTGAACACGGACAATTCACTTACCTATTTTAAGCACCTTAGTTAAATAGGGGCAGTAATAGTGCACTTCCTACAGAGTCAGTGCAAAGATCAAATGGGAGACTATATATAAACCACCTAACAACTCGATAAGCATTTGAAAATATTGGTTATTGTCACTGTAGTGTATAATATCCTAAAGAATCTGGAGAAAGTAAATGTCTTTATATTTTATTCAGTTATCTATTTTAAATTTTTTAACAGATTTGCTTTTTTTAAAATTGCAATATAGTTAATGTACAATATTATGTTAGTTTCAGATGTATAACATAGTGATTTGACATTTAACTACATTACAAAATTATCACCACAATAAGTCTAGTGACCATCTGTCCCCATACAATATTATTACAGTATTATTGACTATATTTTTATGCTGTTATATTCATGACTTAGTTATTTTATAACTGAAAGTTTGTACCTCTTAATCCCCTTCACCTATTTTGTCCATCCCCTCACCCCCTTCTTCTCTGGTAACCACCAGTTTGCTCTGTGTATCTATTAGTCTGTTTCCATTTTGTTTTTTAGATTCTACATATAAGTGAGATCATACAGTATTTGTCTTTCTCTGTCTGACTTATTTCACTTAGCATAGTACCCTCTAGGTCTATCCATGTTGTCTCAAATGGCAATATTTCATTCTTTTTTATGGTTGAGTAATATGCCATTGTATGTATTATATATATACATACATATACATATATACATTGTATATATGTAGATATATATACACACATACATACCACATCTTTATCCATTCATCTGTTGATGGACACTGGGTTGTTTCCACATCTTGGCTATTGTAAACAATGCTGCTATGAACATTGGGGTGCATGTATCTTTTCTAATTAGTGTTTTTGTTTTTTTCAGTTATATACTCAGGAGTGGAATTGCTGGATCATATGGTAGTTCTATTTTTAAATTTTTGAGGAACCTCCATACTGTTTTCTGTAGTGGTTGCACCAATTTATGTTCCCACCAACAGTGCACAAGGGTTCTCTTTTCTCCACATCCTTGCCAATGTTTGTTATGTTTGTCTTTTTGATGATAGCCATTCTGACAGATGTGAGGTGATATCTCATTGTGGTTTTGATTTGCATTTCCCTGATGATTAGTGATGTTAAATATCTTTTCATCTGTTGGCCATCTGTACACCTTCTTCGGAAAACTGTCTATTCAGATCCTCTGCCCGATTTTTAATCAGATTGTTTGCATTTTTTGATATTGAGCTATATGAGTTCTTTATACATTTTGTACATTAACCCCTTATTGGATATATTGCTTACAAATATCTTCTCCCATTCTGCTTTTTTGTTTTATTGATGATTTCTTTCACTGTGAAAAAGCATTTTAGTTTAATGTAGTCCCATTTGTCTATTTTTCCTTTTGTTTCCCTTGCCTGAGGAGATATATCCAAAAAAAAATATTGCTAAGACCAATATCAAAGAGTGTACTGCCTATATTTTCTTCTAGAAGTTTTATGTTGTCAGGTTTTATATTTAAGTCTTTAATCTATTTTGAATTTATTTTTGTATAGGATGTAAGAAAATGGTCCAGTTTCATTCTTTTGCATGTAGCTGTCCAGTTTTCCCAGGACCATTTATTGACAAGTCTGTCTTTTCCCCATTGTATAGTCTTGCCTCCTCTGTCATAGATTGATTGACCATATAAACACATGTTTATTTCTGGGCTTTCTACTCTGTTCCATTGATCTCTGTTCTGTTTTTAGGCCAGTGCCATACTCTTTTGATTACTGTGGCTTTGTAGTGTAGTTTGAAATCAGGGAGTGCGGTACCTCCAGCTTGTTCTTCTTTTAGAGAAAGTAAATGTCTTTAAATGCTCTTTTCCAAAGTCAAATATTTCTCTAAAAGACTAAGAATATGTCTGTGAAAAGCCACAAAAAATTCATATAGCTAGATAAAGAACAAACTTCAAAGTTTCAGCTCCACGGACAATTTCTGTTAGAAAACAGGAAAACGTGAGATACTAGTATAATTCTTCCATCAGTGTCATCTTAACATTTTGAGAAGAAATTTTAAAATATTTTCCATTTCAACCCTCCTCAAACCTTTCAAATTCAAAACTGAAACTGCCCTTACCTAATTCTTAATGAGCAGCGTTTGCCAACTGTAGGTAAACAACACATTAAAGGCATGGTTACATGCTGGTGGTTGCTATATCACTGAGCAAAAAATCCTTCCCAAATCTACCCCAGCTTCCCTTTCTTACAGCTTTAAATCTCAATATCTATGGTTTCTCCTACAGCCCCCAGGTTTGTTTGGAGAGGCTAAGTTCCCACAACACCCCTCCAACCCAGTGTGCAAACTTGATAAATAAATTGGGATTGCAATAGCCAATTGATCTAAGTCCCTTGGATATGAAAATACTAACTTAAATTTAAAAAAGGAAAAATTCTAAATCTTAGCCATCTCAGGTCACCATAATTATCCCCTCCTTTCTTCTCTGGCTCTTGCTTTTACATAATTGTATGGTGTGTTTTTAAGCAGTTGAAGGCATTTTTAACAATTCAAATTGTTTGTTTAGCATTTATGAGACTTATTTCATTCGAAAAAAAATGTGGAATCATTTAGTCTCTTTGACTTTTTCTGAACTTTCATCTTTTCTCTTTTCCTCCTTATCTGTCTCCTTAAATGCTTAAATCAAGAAGCTAAGTGCCATCCCTCAGAATCATAGCTTGAGGTTAATCACACTCCCTGTCAAAAATGTTCATGAAGGGCTTCCCTGGTGGCTCAGTGGTTGAGAGTCCACCTGCCGATGCAGGGGACACAGGTTCATGCCCCGGTCCGGGAAGATCCTGCATGCCCCGGTCCAGGAAGTTTCTGCGTGCCGCAGAGTGGCTGGGCCCGTGAGCCATGGCCACTGAGCCTGCGCGTCCAGAGCCTGTGCTCCTCAACGGGAGAGGCCACAACAGTGAGAGGCCTGCGTACCACAAAAAAATAAAAAATAAAGTTTGGATTAGCCCTACCCATTTTAACAAGTGGTTCCATGCCTGTTTTTCCTAAATGAGTCTACATCAATGTTTACTTTGCTTTGGAAGCTATCAAAAATTTAAACAGTTTGCAAAAACGGATAAACAAGGTGAGAAATCTGATCAGAAAGGTAAGAATGGCTCAGAGGTACCCCTGCTTCTCCCCTCACCATACCTTCCATTGCTACTGTCAGCTTCCAGAGCTCTCTTGGGTCTGCAACTCGACAACCACGAAGTTTAGACCAATCCTTTGAGTTTACACATGAAAAAACAGAGGCCCACAGAGTGACCAATAGACTCAAGATAATTACAAAGCAGAGGTAGAAGAAAATCTGATCTCTAATGCAGTGTTTTATAGCATCATCCCATCTTGCCTTCACTAAGTTAAGAGATTACTGTTATTCAGTTATGATATATGCTCCCCAGCTTCCCCTGTCCCTTTCCTCTGGATAATAAAAAAATAAGAGCTGAATTTCAAAAAGCCTACCTCCTGAATTTTTGTATGTCCTGGAAACAAACACTAAAAGATAATTTCATGGCTATCATAGAACATAGAATGATTTCATGGACATACAGCTCAGTCATACACTGATGAGTTCAGCTTTCTGTCCATTTATTACTTTTAGTAATTTTTCGTTACTTTTAGGGCAAATGAACAATGAGTTTAGTCACTGGCCATAGAGGTGCTACAGAGAATTGACTGAAAACAGACATTTATCCATTCATTGAAATATATTTAAGAGGTGATATGTCCATGAAATAACCAAATTTCCATAGTCATTTATTCTAAATAAAATTTAACTGTGATTCACAAGATCTCTACAATTATAGCTCAAATTTGATTCCTTATGTAAATAAAAAGTGGCAATTCTATAATATTATTGCACTAGTTTAACTTTTCAATTTTCTTACTGAAAAATATCAAATGTAAAACTTTTTATATAGTTTCACATATTGGAAATCATTATGTTATTTTCATGTTCATCTTTAAGATGGCCCTTTGAAATGACATAATGAGAATTAATTTCTACTAAAAACATATTCAACCAGCATTTTACCTGTCCATTATAATCCAAATCTCAGAATTAAACGTTCTCTATATACCTCTAAATCTTATTCAACAGAATTTAGAACTGGTAGACTCAGACCTGAAATATTTACTTTAAGCATTTTTTTCTTTCTTTGTTTTTTTTTTTTTTTTTTTTTTTTTTCTTTTTGCTGTATGCGGGCCTCTCACCGTTGTGGCCTCTCCCGTTGCGGAGCACAGGCTCCGGATGCGCAGGCCCAGCGGCCATGGCTCACGGGCCCAGCCGCTCCGCGGCATATGGGATCCTCCCAGACCGGGGCACGAACCCGTATCCCCTGCATCGGCAGGCGGACTCTCAACCACTGCGCCACCAGGGAGGCCCTCTTTCTTTGTTAAAGATAACATTTCCCCGTTACAGTAAGAGTATATAGATTTGTAAAATATTCAGGAAATAGAAAAAAAGCATTAAAAGGAAAATTTTAAATTTACTGTAATACTAAGGCCTAGAGGTAAAAACTGAAAACATTTTGGTACTACATTTTGACAATTTTTATATCCTACTGTCTGCCCTCCTTTGGTATTAATGAGTATTTTACCATGTTGTTAGGTATTCTTAGAGAATGTGGTACTGAATCACTGCCTCATAATCTATTTAACTACAAACCATATTTCATTTCATCAATTCCTAATGCTGGGTGTTTAAGGGACCCTCTCCTTCAGAGAGCTAGAACAACCAGTAGGAGGAATAAAGCCACTGCCACATATGACACCACCAGCCCACCTTCTGCCACTCAGGGACAGAGTCACATCTGCATCCCCCCTCACACCCAGCAGGTTTAGAAATATGATGAGGTCTGCCTGATCACCCCAAGTCAGATTTTGATGGAGGCAGCCCCACTTGTTCAGCCATCTGATATTCCGTACAGAATGCCATAGTTTACATGCATATCTGGCATATTAAGGTAGACACTTGCAGAGTCTATTTTTCAGTAGTTCGTTCCTCTGAAACAGTTTGTTCCTCTGAAACCTCAAACCTAAGGTTTTGTGAAGGCCTTACCCACACATGACTGTCTTGGCCACTATCCATTCCTGATATTTCCTGAGCAATGATATCTCAGTGAAAGCAATTATTACACGACCAATCCAACAACCACTAGATATAATGACTGCCCTACTCTGGGGCAGCAGACACCTTTCATTTTGCTCTCAAGACCATATATGTACTGATTAAAAGCAGGAATGCTTGTTTAGGCCCTGTGAAGGGAGGTGATGAATGGTATGTCTGAACAGCTTGGTCCGTGCCTTGGTGTCACTGAAATGCCACACTCCTCACTGAAGTACGTTGATAAGCCTGACAGTGCTGGGCAACTTTTATCAGCAGACGTTATATCAGGAGACCCAAGCTGAAAGTTAGCACATGGGGTGTTCTGTCAGCACAGAAGGCTTATACCATTAGTAGATCTAAATAGAGTTTAGATTGTGGAGCCAAACAAAAATCTAGGTCATTAAGTGCTTAAATGAAAAAGTTACAATGACTCCAATCTAAATAAAATGCTTTTTTGTTGGAACAAAAGAAATTAATCTTGCAGTCTGGTAATAAACAGTGACTCATATATTGTTTTACATACATTATTTTAGTACCATATAGGCAACTTATTCTTTAAGTTATTTGAGCTAAAGCCTTCTGGGAGGGATCTAGGGTATTTCCATGAGCCAAGTAGGGATTTTTTAATATGAAAACAAAAAACAAAGAAGCCTCTCCAATTTCTCTGGAGAGCTCATCCCTGGAGACTAACTAAACATCATAATGCCATATAATCTTAACAATGTAAAACTCTGAAAGGAAATAAGATGCCTGTGGGAATCCTAATTCATGAGACAAAATTCAAAGAAGTTTTTCATAGAAATTTAAACACTTGACATTTATAAAACATAATGCAAAGTAAAATATAACATAGTTTTCACACATAAAATAGATGTAAAATGAACAGGAAAAAAATTCAGTACTTTCCTTAAGGGATCATCAAAAGCTATGATATCTTCCAAATATTTACCAAAGTTCAAGGCTAATGGAAAACATGTGTGAAAAGCATTTGATAAATAGATCTGAGTGCTCAATAAAAGAGAAATATAACAAATTTGCCTTGAGTACACTTGATCATGAGAAGAGAAGCTTTGGACCCGTTCCGCAATCCATATTTTTTTAATATGAGAATCAAAGCTGACTAAATTTAGTTTCTTTACTTATTATTGGAAATACCAATGAGAAAGGGAATTCCTGGAAAATGAAACTTTAGGAGAAATTCCTGAAAGAGCAAGAGAAAGGCATGAAACAAGGGAAATAGAGAAAACATAACTTGAGTAACAACAAATTTAATCATCAATATGTAAATGTGATCATGGGAAAAATCTCTGAGGAAGTCACATGACTCCTTCTATTAGAAACACTATCTGCACTTCCAGAAAAAATGGTGACCTGAGTACCTGTAGGTAACTCTCCCATTAAACATAGAATTGAGAGAAAAGTGGCTTAAGTGATAGAAAGTAGAGAAGAGTATCAAGATCATGCCAGAAATGTTAAGGAAGTGTTACTTGAGATCATGTACAAAGAACACAGTGGAAGAAGAGGCTGTGGTAGGCAGAGTAATGGTCCCCCCAAAGATGTCATATCCTAATCCCTGGAACCTGTAGATGTGTTACATTACATGAAAATGGGAAGTAAATTTGCAGGGGGAATTAAGGTCGCCAACCAGCTGATCTTTAGTGAGATTGTCCAGGTGGCCCTCATGTACTCATAAGGGTCCTTTGGTTTATTTTTTTATTATTTTTTTTTGCGGTACACGGGCCTCCCACTGTTGTGGCCTCTCCCATTGCGGAGCACAGGCTCCGGACGCGCAGGCTCAGCGGCCATGGCTCACGGGCCCAGCCTCTCCGCGGCATGTGGGATCTTCCCGGACTGGGGCATGAACCCGTGTCCCCTGCATCAGCAGGCGGACTCTCAACCACTGCGCCACCAGGGAAGCCCCATAAGGGTCCTTTGAAGTGACAGAGGGAGGCAAAAGAGGAAGTCAGAGTGATGAAGAGTAAAAAGGGCTTATATGATCCAGCAAGCCCATTCCTGGGCATACATCCAGACAAAACTATAATTTAAAAAGATACATGCACCCCTATGTTCATAGCAGCACTCTACAGTCCACAATAGCCAAGACAAAGAAACAACCTAAATGTCCATCGACAGATGAATGGATAAAGAAGATGTGGTACATAGGTACAATGGAATACTACTCAGCCACAAAAAAGAATGAGATAATGCCAATTATAGCAACATGGATGGATCTAGAGATGATCATACTAAGTGAGGTAAGTCAGAAAGAGAAAGACAAATATCATATGATATCACTTATATGTGGAATCTAAAATATGACACAAATGAACTTGTCTATGAAACAGAAACAGACTCACAGACACAGAGAGCAGTCTTGAGGTTGCCAAGGGGGAGGGGGTGGGGGAGGGAGGGAGTGGGAGTTTGGGTTTAGCAGATGCACACTATTATACAAAGGATAGATAAACAACAAGGTCCTACTGTATAGCACAGAGAACTATTTCAATATCCTGTGATAAAACATAATTCAAAAAATATGAAAATGAATGTACATATATGTATAACTGAATCACTTTGCTGTACAGCAGAAATTAATGCAACATTGTAAATCAACTATAACTCAGTTTTTTAAATTACAAAAGAAAAAAAAAAGGAATAAGAAGGGCTTGACTCATCTTTGCTGAAGATGAAGGAAATGGGCCACAACCCAAGGAACGCAAGAGGCCTGTAGAAGCTGGAAAGGGTGAGGAATAGTCCCTACCCAGAGCCTATAGGAAGGAACGCAGCCCTGCTAATGCCTAATGTTAGCCCAGTATGATGTATGTCGGATAATACATTTGTGTTGTTTGAATAACTAAGTTTGTGGTAACTTGTTTTTGGCAGCAATAGAAAACTAATATAAAGCCCTTTTAAGAAAGTAGCATAGAAATGGCTACTTTTTAGGAGAGCCTGAAAACAATAAAATCATCCTTTCAAAAGCTCCTAATTTGAGGACAATGCTCTGAAAACAAGAGAGGATCTCAGAAAAGAAGGAGCACACTGCTTGGGAAGTCTTTTTGCCCCTGGAATCAGCAGCTTTCAAAGCAATTGTGACCAAAGGCCCAATAGTTTATAGAATGAGTACATCAGAGAAAGACAAGAGTGGGGTGAGGGTTCTCCAAGACTTGAAGAGGGTGGGCATTTATACCTGGATGTGGATGGCCACATTATAAATAAGGAGACTAGATACAGATATATCACATAGCTGGTATGGAATGACCCAACAGAAAAATGGATACAGAAAACTGCTTCTCCAAAACAGAAAGAAGTGCTCCCCTACTGGGACTGCCCAAGAGCTGCAGCTCCCCTCTCCCACCCTTCCTCTGGCAGCCCAACATTACAAGTAATGTAAACTCACATCAACCAGACACTGGACACATGAACGCAGATAGCAAAAGACTGCAAGGCACAGCTTCCCATGCTGCATGTAGGCTTGGACAGCATATATCATGCAAGATATGGAAGCATTACAGAAAAAGAGAAATATTGGTCAGAAAGATACCCTATGCTTTCAAAAAGCAGAATGTGAAATAAAATACGAGATGAAGAAACAACAGAGTGAAATGAAAAATGAATGGTTAGACAGCAGTAGATAAAATATTCCTCCAAGGAAACAAAATCTGTTGGTGACATTAAATATTCATTAGAAGAGAATGAAATAGAAAATTAGACCCAAAAAATGACACAGAGGACAGAAAACAGAGATCCAACATACAAACGGTTATTATTTTTTAAAGAAGAGTCTAAAACAGACAGAAAAGAAGTAATTAAGATGTAAGCACTAGACATACTACTGAACTGAAAAAGATATTAATGTGCAAAACAAGTGGATTTACCAAAGATGAAGTAATGATACTAAGGAAGGATGAGCCTTTAGATATATTCTAGAGGAATAGAATTAAATTCCAAGAATAAAGAAAGACCACAAGCAGAATTCAGGCAGAGGGAAAGAGTTCACCTGAGATTTCTTTTCCTCAACCTTAAAAACCAATGACAATGAGGCAATGTCTACTCTACAGAGTTTTTAGGAATAAGTTTAGAGCTTATGATTTTATCATCAGCCAACTAGTACGATCAGTCATTCACATACCAAGGCATTGAAAGATATGTACAACTAGATGAGTCTCACTCGTTGAAGTGCCCTGACCTCACCCCCTCCTCCTTCACATCACCCCAGCAACACTGGTACCCTTACCTTCTTAGAAATAGCAATCTGTCTCCCCACACTCTTATTTTACACATACAGTTGGTGCAAGGGAAGAAACCTACTGACACCTGGATCTCAGACTTCGAATCCAGAATTGTGAGAAAATTAATTCTGGTTGTTTCGGCCATCCAGTTTGTGGTTTCTTATTATGGCAGCACTGGCAAATTAATACAAAAGACAATGACAAATGGCAATACCCACTGAGCCTAAGTGTAGTGCTGGTGAGAGTTTAAACTGGTACCACCGTTCTAACGGGCAGTCTGCAACCTAGAGCCAGTGCATCCTAGTGCTGATGTTATTTTCCCCAGAAATGCCACTGAGGACATTTATCCTAATAAAACCATAAGGATTTTATATATATATTATAATTATTTTATAATATAATTATAATATATATTTTATTAATAATATATAATACATTTATTATATATTTTAATTGTAATTGTTATATAATATAATAGTATATAATATATATTCTATATAATAATATATCACTGGGCTTCCCTGGTGGCGCAGTGGTTGAGAGTCCGCCTGCCGATGCAGGGGATTCGGGTTCGTGCCCCGGTCTGGGAGGATCCCACATGCCGCGGAGCGGCTGGGCCCGTGAGCCATGGCCGCTGAGCCTGCGCGTCCGGAGCCTGTGCTCTGCAGTGGGAGGGGCCACAACAGTGGGAGGCCCGTGTACCATAAAAAAATAAAATAATAATAATAATAATAATAATAATAATATATCACTATATATTATGTGTTACATAATATAATATATATTTTATATAATGATATATATATTATTTATTATATTATATATTATTATATTATATATTATGTAGAGAGCAATAATAATGATCACACCTTTTTAAAAGTGTGATCATTTGATAAATATTGTGTGTAATTTGAGTAGTTCACTCCACAAGATATTGTGTGTTTTCCCATATTAATTAAATAGTCTTCTATTACATGTTTTTAAAATGGATGCCATGCTATGGTACCATTATTTACACATACCCATTTGATATATATATCTAATATATTATGTTATTTGTATTATATATTATATATAAATATTTTAATATACAAATATTTATAAATTTATTAAATGAGTATATTTACAAAAACAGAAAAAGAAACGAGAACTTGTAGTATCCTATATCAGAATCTGAGGTGATTTGCTACTAACTAGGAGACCAATAAAACTATTAAAAATACAATCAGTGGCCCACCTATGCATTGCCCACGTGAAAGTCAGTAAGAATATCTATCCTCTCTCTCTCCCTCTCTCTCCCCTTGCATCTTGTTTCAGA
The DNA here is from genome assembly GCF_964341445.2 of Mesoplodon mirus. Lineage (NCBI taxonomy): Eukaryota > Metazoa > Chordata > Mammalia > Artiodactyla > Ziphiidae > Mesoplodon > Mesoplodon mirus. Next base: position 8,045,363 of record NC_138977.1, on the reverse strand, counting down.
ACCGAAGGTTTATGCCAAACAAAAAAAACAGAAAACTTTTCTTCTATCACTGTGGAAAAGTTTTCATAGCAGGCCTTCTCCCTGCTTTGTACTTTAATCACTTGTACTTTCTCATTCATATCGTAGTAGGAGCTATTACTCTCAGAAAACACTGGGAAGAAAACAAGAGTTGTATATCATCAGTGACATATTGCACTAAAGGAAATGTAATACCCACAAGTGTTAGAATTGAGCACAGGGACAAGAAGACCCTAGTACTTGTGTTTATAGTTATACTGTTATTGACGCTGCTGTTTTAGGTGTTCTTGTTTTGAGAAGATCATGGAGCCAGGAAATGGGAGAAAATCTAACTCAGCAGAGAATTACATTAAGAATTATGCACATTTTTCTGCAATTGAAAACTGAAAACAGTATAACTGGTGAATATCACATGGTAAGTTGTTGTTAAATATATGTAAATTTTTAGAAAAGCACAGGTGTAAAATCTTAGGAATGCAAATATAAAGATTCACAAAAGATTTAAAGTGTAAGTAGAGTGTTACGTAAAACTTTACAGTAAAAAGATGAGAAATGTATATAAAATTGATTAACTTCTAGGAAAATACAAATAAAACTAACTAAAAAATGTCAAATGAAATGAATAGTAATACATGGTTATCAATCTAGACATTATAGAAATTGAGATTAGTATTTAGAACACTCAATAAATGTAAACTCCTCAATCTTACTAATCTTCCATTTCCAATCAATCGCTAAATTTTGCTGATTCGATTTTCTTAGTCTCTGTCTCATATGCCCCTCCCTCTACCCTGCAGTCAACACCACTGCTTTATATCAGGTGCTCATCATCTGCTTAAGTACAGGGAGTTCAGTTCTCTCATTTCTCCAAACCCAGCACCTAGCAAGAGACCTGGAATTAGAGAGGGAGTCAGACAGTGTGTGTTGAAAGTTTGAAAGACCATGATGAAGCCGTCATGAGCTGATCATAAAATATAGGGTTATGGGAGTCTTCTGGTTTGGTAAATCTGATTGGGGAATGCATACCTGGTGTGGAATTCTCTGTCTGATAGAGATAATGAAGGAGGACAATGGTGTGTCCATCTGGCTGTGACTTTAAGAATTTTAAATCTTAAAATCTCAGAGAATCTTTTTTTTTTTTACATCTTAATTGGAGTATAATTGCTTTACAATGGTGTGTTAGTTTCTGCTTTATAACAAAGTGAATCAGTTATACATATACATATGTTCCCATATCTCTTCCCTCCCTATCCCACCCCTCTTTATGACACGTGAATAAAAGATGATTGGGTGGGGCAAGCTCTAAGGGGCCATCAGGTTCACAATGGTTTCCCTAGAGAGACTCTAAGTACTTTGAGGCAACAGACTATTGTGTTTCTTTCATACCCTCCCTGGTGCCTTACACTGTATTTGGCACCATGCTTCCCTAAATGTGCCTTAGATTGGATCCCACTACCCCATTTAAAGTTATCACTTTGGCAATTTCTCCTCTTTCCAACATCATTGACTTTGCTCTCTCTCTGGATTATTCCCAACAGCATATTCTCAGGATGTTACTTCTCAAATCTTAACACACACACCTCAACTTTCTCTTGACCCTCATTCCACTTTCACGCTAGCAACTACCTTATGTCTTTGCTTTAAAACTTCCTGAAAGAGTCATCTTTATTGACGTTTCCAATTCCTCTCCTTCCATTTCCTCCCAGGCACATCTAGCAGACACTATCTCCTGAGAACACCCATGACCACCACAGTGCTAAATCCGATGGTGACTTCCCAGTCCCCAACTTACTCAGTGACTGATCATTTCTCTGTATCTCTTGGCTTCCAGAGCAACAGTTTTGTCTTTCCTTCCTCTTCACTGGACCCTCCTTCTCAGTCTCCTTTCTGTTTTTCTCTCTTTTCCTTGATGTATTATTGATCCATGGCACATACATCTCTCCTTATTTACATTGACTCTGGTGATTTAATGCAATCTTATGATTTTAAACATATCTTGGAATCCTTCAATTTATATTTCCAGCACAGATTCTGTCTTAACTCCAGATTTATACACAAAGCTGCCAACTTCACATGTCCTCTTGAATTTCGAATAGACATATCAAATTCAATATGTACAGAACTCAACTCCTGATCATTCCCCTTAAACACACTTCATCTGTAGCCTTTTTCATTTCAATTACAGGCATTCCTATCTTTATGGTTATTCAACCCAAACAAACTTGGATTCTTGCTTCATTAACTTAATCACACACACCGCCACAACCACCCCAAATCCATTCCATCCTTAAATCCTGTTGGCTCTCTTTTCAACATATATCCAGAATCTGACAACTTATATCATCTCCATAGCTCACATCCTAGTCTAAGCCATCATCATCTTTCACTTAAATTACCTCAACAATTTCCTGCCAGCTCTCCCCTTCCCTATCCTTGTGCTTTTACAGTCTGCTCTCAACACAGCATCCAGAGTAATTGTCTGTCTCTCAGGACACTTCTTGGCTTCCATTTCCTTCAAAGTAAAATCCAAAGCTTTAAAACAGACTCAAAGCCCCACAGGATCTGTCTACCCTCCCTGGTCCTCTGACCTCAAGGTCTGCTGCTCTCTCCTTTGCTCACTTCTCATTCATCAGAAATGTGTTACTTGGTCACAGCTCACTTCAAGGGAGCCTGGGAAATCAAGCCTTTTAGCTGGGCACGTTACCACCTAACAAAATAAGGAGATGAGAAATGAATATTAAGGAGGCAACCAGCAACATCGGCACAAATGATTATCTTATTTTTCAAATAATGAAAAAGTCTCAGAAAAGTTAGATAACTTTCTTAGGCGTTCAGTAACTTTTGTAGAATATAATTTAGCTAGAAAATGGTAAATAGGCATTCAGATCAAAGTCTGAGTCCACATTCCCTTACCCTTCTATTATATTAGACAACATCTCTCATTTAATAGAAAATTACAAGACTTTGGATGGTTTTGAGCTGAAAATTTGTTCTCTTAAACTGCCTTACCTGAAATAGACATCTCATAATTGTTCTTGATGATGATGAAAATTATATTTCCAGACAATGTCAATTGTTGATTGTGTTACCTGTTCTAGAATGGGATTTTTTTAAACTCATTTAAAGTATTTATGTGTTTCTTCTCTCCATAGCCACTGGAGTAAAGTCTATCAAATATTTATTTGTATTTTAACAATAACTTTATTCAGTTATTCTCAATCTAGGTGACACATCCTATTCCTCCATGCAGCTTTTAAATTATAGATTTCTTCTGATTTTTGATCTAAGTGAGCTAGGGGGCCTGAAACTGAGCATTAAGAAAAAACTTCCTGTATCAATTTAATGTGAAGCCAAATTTCAAATTTCCAGGTTTAATTACATAGTCTTAATAGCTCCAAGCTCCTATTCAGAGATTGCAAAGTCTCCTCATGAGAGGATAACTACAAAACTCTCCTTCCTTCCCCATCTCCCATCACTTCTATCCTTACTCTATCTATATGCTCCAGTCTTTTTTTTTTTTTTTTTTTTTTTTTTGCCACGCCACATGCCAGACATGGCATGCGGGATCTTCACCAACCAGGAATCAAACCTGTGCCCCTTGCATTGGGAGCTCGGAGTCTTAACCACTGGACCACCAGGGAAGTCCTATAGACCCCAGTCTTAACGCAGTAAGGCACTTTCCTGCCACTACTGTGAGGTTTCATATTTCCATCCTTATAGACGTGTAGCTGCTTTGAATCCTTTACTCTCCCTACATCCCCTCATCTGACAGCCAAACTTTTTTCCATCAAGACTTATCACACACATTACTGTCTCTGTAGAGAGAGCTCCATTTTGGCCCCCACTGCACTGTTGCAGAGGCTGCTAGAGGCCACCGAAGATTTCTTCTCCACTTCCTTGTGAAGATTACATTGATTTTCTTAGAAGTAGCTGCCAATTTTTCAGCTACCTTGTATCAAGGTGGAGCCATGTAACGGGTTCTAGCCAATGGAATGTGGACATGAGTGACATGTATCATTTCCAGGAAGAAACCTGAGTATCCTCCATGAATTCCTCCCTCCACCTACCAGCTGGGTGACCCCAGGGTGACCTTAAAAGTACAAGATGGTGGAGACACAAGGTAGAAGCAGGCCCAGTCTCTGAGTCATTGCTTGGAGGAAAGACAGCCAGGAGAGCTGCCCATTCAGGGTCATCAGCATTGGATTTTACATAAGCAAGAAATATATTTTCTTTGTATTAAGTCACAAGGATTTGGAGTTCTTTTTTTTTTTTTTTTTTTACTTTTTATTTTATATTGGAGTATAGCCGATTAACAAAGTTGCGATAGTTTCAGGTGCACAGCAAAGCGACTCAGCCATACTTATACAAGTATCCATTCTCCCCCCAAATTCCCCTCCCATCCAGGCTGCCATATAACATTGAGCAGAGTTCCCTGTGCTATACAGTAGGTCCTCATTGGTTATCCATTTTATATATAGCAGTGTGTACATGTCAGTCCCACACTCCCTAACTATCCCTTCCCCCCACCCTTCCCCCCGGTAACCGTAAGTTCATTCTTTAAGTCTGTGAGTCTATTTCTGTTTTGTAAATAAGTTCATTTGTATTGATATCATTTCTTTTTAGCTTCCGAATATAAGTGATATCATACGATCTTTCTCTTTTTCTGTCTGACTTACTTCACTCAGTATGACAATCTCTAGGTCCATCCTTGTTGCTGCCAATGGCATTATTTCATTCTTTTTAATGGCTGAGTAATATTCCATTGTATATATGTACTACATCTTTATCCATTCATCTGTCAATGGACATTTAGGTTGCTTCCATGTCTTGGCTATTGTAAACAGTACTGCAATGAACACTGGGGTGCATGTATCCTTTCAGACCATGTTTTCCTCTGGATATATGCCCAGGAGTGGGATTCCCCATATCCTAAAATATGAACTTTGTCCTCGACTCTATTTAGTATCTTCTTTACAGAATAACATTTATTTCTTTACATGTTTGCCTCCCTTACTTGTTTGTGGATTACTTGTACCCTGAGTGCTGAGCCCAGCATAGGGTAAGCTCTCACTAAAGTTTGGTGAATTGAATTCAGTAAAGAATACCGTTTTCAGGGCTTCCCTGGTAGCGCAGTGGTTGAGAGTCTGCCTGCCGATTCAAGGGACACGGGTTCGTGCCCCAGTCCGGGAAGATCCCACATGCCGCGGAGCGGCTAGGCCCATGAGCCATGGTCGCTGAGCCTGCTCGTCCGGAGCCTGTGCTCCACAATGGGAGAGGCCACAACAGTGAGAGGCCCACATACTGCAAAAAAAAAAAAAAAAACAAAAACTAAAACTAAAGGATGCTGGTAGAGTCAGAGCTGTAGTAGGACTCCATAAGACTCTATCTCCTACCCTGCACCTGTGGTCCCCAAGAGTTGTCTTTCTTTTCTTGAATTAACATAGCTGTCCTAACCCCACACTCAGAACACCCTGATGTGTAATACTCTCCCTCCTACCAAAAGAATCAAGTTGATTTTTTATCACCACTGCCCTGTGTATCATACCTGTAGCTATCTATATTTGCCTGGACACCACGTTTTTATCTGCTGGATCAATAAATCCATCTACTGAAATTTTACTCATTCTTTAGTGAATTCCCAGCAAAATGAGCACCAATGAACATCACATGAATATGGCATTTTATTAACATTGCAAATAGATAACTTACTTTTAGCTCTTTGTGTGTCCATTTTCCCTGTTAGATTCTGTGCCCATTAAAGGCAAAAGCCTCTTGTATCTTGTATCTTTTATCTTTAGCAGCTACTCCATGCTTTGCCCAGGACAGGTTCCATAAATGTGTTTTTTAGTTGAACAGCATGGATCAAACTGAGGAATAGAATTAAATACAGGATTTTCTGATTGCTCTCTAACAAAGAGGCTCTTCTATAGGAAATACTTATAACCCCCTCTAATCAGATTGAATAGCCATTAAAGCATAATTGCTTATTTATTTATATATACAGCTGTATTCTTCCAGAAAAGAGCTAGAGATCATTTTTGATCAGTAAGAGACCTTTGATTTCCTAGGCTATAAAATGTGTATGTGTGTGTGTGTGTGTATACATATATCTCAGTATGTCTCTAAGAGATGAAGCTGTTTGTAGCTTTCTTTATCTTTAAAAGGAGCTGAACTACTGACTATGGCTTTCCCAAGGCTTGAGTCTCAATTGACTTTACAACCTATTCCAAAGCAATGCTCCTTTCTGAAAATTATCCACTGAATGAGAAAGAAAGAGTAACAGAAAAGTGGAAAATATGTCCTAAGCCCATTAAAAGACTAACACATTTTACTCCCATTATGTGCTCAGCAGATGTGAAGATGTGGGTTTTGGAAGCTATTAATAATAAAGTAGATTTTAATAAAATTGCTTATCTGTTTTTCAACCTATGTTGAAACCACATGACAATTTTAGAACCTATAGGTTGTTTTCAAAGCTACACATCTTGAATAATATTTACTCTTACTGGGAATACTTAGCTTAGGAATCTTTACTGTATCGCTCCAAAATTCTTTGCATTCTAGAAAGGCTGGGAGGTCTCAGGAACTATGTTTTCCTCTGTGTCTCTCACAAGGTACAAGCTAATTGTGTACTCAATTTAATCATGTTGGCTTTTCATCATTAAAAATTAAATTCTTAATGATGAGAATCTGGCATCTTCATCATCTACAGCACTGCATTTCTTCCTACCTTTCAAACTTAATAGTCATTGCTCAGTTTTATAATCAAATTAAGAATACGTGTGTCAGACTTAGCTATCAGAAACTGGAACTGTTCTTAACTTTAATCTATACAACACCCAGGATTTCTTAAAGCTGCTCCTTAAAACTACACTTGGCCCTCTTTATTCCTTGATCTCCAAGTTTCAAATAGATTACCTGTGCATTCAGAGCCCACATATAGAACGTCTAAAAGAAAAAAACGAGCACTACATGTATTTGCCAAGTTGTCCTGACTTTGGTTCAGCGGGATCAACCACCCTCTGTCACAAACCAAGCTTATGAAGAGTCCAGCCCATATTTCTAGGGAGGATCTGGCTTAAGTTTAGGCTGTCAGAGGATTGGAAGCTTGCCCGCTGGTTGTAAAGAAAAATTTGTTGAAAGAGATATTTGTGTCATTTTGTGTGTGTGCCCCAAAGTCAGAGTTATGAGGAAACTTCCTTATTAGGAATAACTCAAAATCCCAAGATTCACGGAGACAGAAAAAGCCGCACCCCCCCCCATAAAGAGGCATATTGCCTTAGCAGATATTTAAGACAACATCAATAAAAAAGATATTGTTTACACGTGACATTGAATCCCACACACAATCAAGAGAGCAGCCGAATCAATACCAGGAGCCTTGGGATCTGGTCCTGGCTCTGCACCTCCGGGTCTAATGGACAAATGGGAGGGGCTGCCAGGCTATACTCAGTTCCTGCCTCTGCAGTTGGCATCCCTGGATCTTCTAGTGCACTGACCCTCAAATGGGCCAACCCTAGCCAAATACACGGTGGGGTGTGGCCATATAAACAACGCGTAGTCCTCGGACCAACCACAAAGCTAATGGATCAGAATCTTTAAGAATAGAGCCACAGAATCTTGATTTTTATAAATACTCCAGGTGATTCCTAATCACAGTAAAGAATGAGAACCACTACTTTGGTGCTCATCCTAATGTCAGGCAGGAATTACAATCGAGGGGACAAAGTTGAAGATTCTGGAACTCAGCATGAAGTCACCCTTGTTGATATTCTCACCGTGGCTTACTGTCCCAAGTCTGATCAGTGAGTGTCGCCTTTTCATTAAGATATGGTCTCCATCTTATGTCTTAATTCAAGTAATTGGGATTCTGTCCTTTTCATCCTTGACTCCCTGCCTACAACCTACTTAAAACTCTGGTCCCCTTCAGAAGATCACTTCTGTGGACCCCTGGTTGGAAGTCTGTCCCTGAAATGTTCTTGGCTGAAGTCTGCCTCTTTGATGACTGGCCTGCCTGCCCTGCATGAAACTGAGAATCACCACCCCTGTGTTGTCCTTTACCATCTGACACTCACCTATGAGAATTGTCAGTGCCTGGTGTTTTTGCTGCTTCCCCCAAATTGAGACTACCACCTGTTGCCCATCACCAGAGGCTCTAGATACCATAATCTAGACCATCTTTTCTTTACACCCGGCTTTGGGCCCCAGAAGCACCATATCTCTAATGCATGGGTTGAGTTTTTTCTCCTTCCTCATGCTATTACAGTTAGCTGGACCTTGTCCAGCCATGCCTCAAAAAAGGCTAAGACATTTTCTAAGGGAACTTTTAGGTAACAAGTTCTTCAGTGCTTTGACGTAAGGACCTCAAAAACACATGAGGATGTGAAACAGGAAAGACATTTATGAATGAGTGGACTTTCCAAGTTTTCCCACCTTCCTCCAGGATGTGAGAGACAAAGGCTACTAGAAATTGTAAAGATGAACAAAGAGACAGATGAGCCATACAAGCTGGGACCTATAGAGTTAAAAGTACGGTGACCATTGTCCCCATTTTCCAGGACTGAGGGGTTCCTGGGATGGGACTTTCAGGGCTCAAATTGGAAAAGCTCCTGACATATTAGATGAATTGGCAACCCCAGAACTTGAAATTGTTTGGAGTTGTGCTGAATCAAAGATTTGGGATGTGAAAGAATTAGACCAAAGAGGAAAGGAAATTAGATTTTCCTTCATGTATTTTGAGAAAATATGTAAATATCAGAATTCACTTATAAAGTGCCTCCTCTGTGTCAGGCAATGTACACATATTATCTCTTTCTGTCCTCACAGCTATCTTATGAAGCTGTTATTGCAGGCTTCATTTTACAGACGAGGAAACAGAAGCACAGAGAAGTAGGTAACTAGGCAAGATCACAAAACTAGCAAGGTGTAAAGCCAAGATACAAACCCAGGCAATTTGGCTTTATCCATTTAATGACCTAAATTCTCTACTGTAATGCATATAGACTGCAAGAATGGTAAAGTTACAGGAAACCATAGCAACTATTTAGTTAACTTAACCTACTCATTTTATTAATGGTAAACTAAAGACCCAGAGATTATAAGAGATCTGGGAAGATAGTGTGTATATGAGAAAGAATTCAGGGTTAGAGACATACAACCTGGGTTTGATACCTATCTCTGCCACCGATTAATTGTGTCATTTGTGTAGATTACTTAATCTCTCTGAATCTCAATTCCCTCATCTGTGAAATGAGAATAATAATATCTACTTACAAGGGAGATTTCAGGATGAAATAAGACAATGGATGTAAAGTATTTAGTAGAGTTTCTTACTTATAGTAAGGGATCCATAGATAGAATTGCTACTAGATTTATTGTTAGTAGTTACTACTAATATCTACTATTACTACTACTACTACCTAGTAGTTACTACTACTACTATGATTACAACATCTATTACATCCTCATCCTCATCATCATCATCTTCATCATCATTTATCATAATGCCAGATCACACAGCCATCAATTACAGAAACAGACTTAAAATCTGGTTGCCTAACTTAACACAATGACATATGTTATTCCTTATTATAGAAACAACATTAAAACCCAACCTGAGGGCCTCCCTGGTGGCGCAGTGGTTGAGAGTCCGCCTGCCGATGCAGGGGATACGGGTTCATGCCCCGGTCCGGGAGGATCCCATATGCCGCGGAGCGGCTGGGCCCGTGAGCCATGGCTGCTGAGCCTGCGCATCCGGAGCCTGTGCTCCGCAACGGGAGAGGCCACAACAGTGGGAGGCCCGCATACCGCAAAAAAAAAAAAAAAAAAAAAAAAAAAAAAAAAAAAAAAAAAAAACCCAACCTGAGAAAGCATTCAGTAAAGACCCTTGGCATCCAAAAGATTATTCAGAATATGGCCACAAAGTTGCAGATAAGGAGGTACAAAAATTTAAATGGCATAGAGCACAAAGGAGCAAACCCAATGCCATGGAATCTTGGGCACTAATGATGTTTCTTTAGAATATTTTCCAAGGAAAATATAGATCAAGTATATATATGGTTTTGCTTTATTTTTTATTTGTTTTGGCTTCTGTATCTGTACGGGAATGCGTCGAAGACTGTCAGTCCTTCTGGATTTTGTAGCATAGATTTAAGTGTATAATAACACAGGGTCCACAAGCTAACTCAACAGAAGTCTAATTTTATGGAGCTGTATTTCTGTCAAAATCAACAAAATAACAGACCTAAAGGGACTTCAGCTCTGTGAGGGGATTTCAGCTTTGAAAGAAGCCATCCTTCTCTCTTCTCCATTTGACATAGTGAAATGTTACTAACACATGGTCAAATGTATAAACATTTCTAAATAGAGATACACAAACCATCCTTTATGATCATTTTTATTACACAAGTAACATATGTTATTAGTGTGAACATTTTACAAAATTAACTAATTAAAATAAGAAAATTAAAATCATCCATAATCCCACAATCTGACATAATGGTTTGTAATACTTTGTTGTTTATATTTTCTTTTTCTAAGCAAATAAAAATCCATATGGAAGTATACACAGTTTTTAATGTATCAAACTATAGTCCTTTCCCCCATAGCAACATATAATAAATATATTCACATATAATACATAGAATAATTACTTTCCATTCCATGGTTTTAAATAGTTGCCTGACAGTCCATATGTTAATCCATCATAAGTTACTCATCAATCCCCTGTTCATGAATAGTTGGGTTGTTTACAACTTTTTTTGCAATTACAACGTTCTTATAAACATCCTCGTTTACATACCTTGGCACACCTAAGTATTTCCTTAGACATAAAAAAATTCCTAGAAATGGAATTTCCGAATCAGTGCACATTTTTAAGGGTTTTTAACACATACTTTGTATTAAGCACTATGCATGGATTTGTAATATGTATACATAAATATTGCCATATTTCTCTACAGAACCAGTGCACTGATTTGAACTTCAAGCAGTGGGTAAAGGAAGCTTGCCCTACTGCCCTTTACAGTGAGTGAGTCACTGAGTGACTCACTGAGTGAGCCATGGCTTGCCTGGGTGGTCATAGCTTTCAACAGAAAAAGTCTATGTAAAACATTCTCATTAGTGCTAAATTTGTGACACAAGGAAGAGACAAGAGACAACACTCAGCTGCTGGGAGGACTTCCTGCCCCACCCGATGGCTAACCACTGCTGGAAACACACATGTCTAGTGTGACATCATAGGCTATCAAAGGAAAACATCATCCAACCATAACAAGGCAATTGAGAATTGCTGGACACTACCAGAGAGAAAAGTTCTGGTTTTTAAATGCCTATCTGTTTTGCCTTAACAAATAGGACAGAAAAAAGGGGGAGGGGGGGTGCTATCCACGTTTGGCAAGTAAGAACACTTTTTCCTCTGAAAATATTGAAAAAAAAAGAGGAATTATTTTGCAAATCACTACAGATTTGTGAAGTCTGCTACAAATCTCCTGGCCAATTAGAATTGAATATTAGAAGGCCCAAAGGACAAAAAACAAACAAACCCCAACTTTCTCCTGTGCCTGGGTAATAATTTCAATCGTTTCCTACCAGAAAATTTAAAAACTATAACCTGGATATCTCCATGGATTAAAGCAAGGGCAATACAACAGAAAAAAAGAGATCAAATGCCTCTTCCTCAGGTTGCTGGCTTTGCATTGAAGGGAGCTACTGCCTGCATGTAACTGGGCTACTCTGTCCTCTCCTGGAGCCCACAAAGTAGAAAGAGAAGATTTGGTGAAGTCAGCACTGGGGGGACAGTGGACATGTGTACACCATGGGCAAGGATGCAGGCTGGAAGGAGGCTGAAAGGCAGTATACACTCAGATCAAACTAATAAATAAACAAAGTACTGTCCTCTACATCATAGGCCATATGGGAGGAGTTTCTTAATTATCTTACAAATGGTTTCCTGGTGCTTACTACAGCCTTTCCCAATAGTAACTCATTTAATCCTATGACAAATTATACCCATTTTCCAATGAGGAAACTGAAGCATGCAGAGATGAATGATTTTGCCCAAGACAATATAGCTAATAAGTAGAAGAGCTAAGATTTTGACCCAGGGAACCTGGCTCCAAAACCCCACACTCTTAGCCACATGGGTACACCACCTCTCAGGGTACAGTTATAGAGACAGGGTGGGACTTAAGCCCTGAAGACTAAGGTTCATGTCCCAGGGCCACATTCTGTTAGCAGCTATAAGTGACCAAAGGGCATTTCATTTCTCAAAGCCTCAGGTTCCTAAAATAAATATATATGCACCCAACACAGGAGCACCTCAATATATAAGGCAAATATTAACAGACATAAAAGGAGAAATTGACAGTAACACAATAATACTAGGGGACTTTAACACCCCACTTACATCAATGGACAGATCATCCAGACTGAAAACCAATAAGGAAACACTGGCCTTAAATGACACATTAGAGCAGATGGACTTAATTGATATTTATAGAGCATTCAACCTGAAAGCAGAAAAATACACATTCGTTTCAAGTGCACCTGGAACATTCTCCAGGATAGATCATATGCTAGGCCACAAAACAAGCTTTGGTAAATTTAAAATTATATCAAGTGTCTTTTCTGACCACAACTCTATGAGACTAGAAATCGACAAAAAAGAAAGAACTGCAAAAAACTCAAATACATGGAGGCTAAACAATATGTTACTAAACAACCAATGGATCACTGAAGAAATCAAAGAGGAAATAAGTGGAATCCAGACATCGGCTCTGTCCTTATTTTCCCCTCCAACCCTCAACCCACGCCCACCTGGATTCAGAGCTCAGCACACCTTTCAGTTCCCCATCCCACCCTGCTTCTATTGAATTGGAATCTGCATTTTAACTCACTACCCAAATGATTTTCATTCACACTAAAGTGTGAACATTATTCTCCTAAAGAATCCCTTGATATAAAAACATTGGAACCATTTTTGTACAGTGACAAATGTGGTCAAAAGGTACAAACCTCCAGTTATAAGATAAATAAGTACTAGGAATGTAAAGTACATGATTAATATAATTAACACTGCTCTATGTTATATATGAAAGTTTTTAAGAGATTAAATCTTGAGTTCTCATCACAAGAAAAAATTTTTTTCCTTTCTTTAATTTTGTACCTATATGAGATGACGGATGTTCACTAAATTTATTGTGGTAATCATTTCATTATGTAAGTCAAATCATTATGCTGTACACCTGAAACTTATACAGTGCCCTATGTCAATTATATCTCAATAAAACTGGATAAAAAAAAAATAAAAACATTGGAACAATAAGTCTTGTTTTTCTGAACCTTCTGTAGAGGACACAGAGGAGGGATGGGAAATATGTTGCATATGGCAGCAGAAATTACTTTAAAATTCCCCCATAAATATCCCTATTGATCCTGTAGTTCCACACTATCGAGTGGGAGAAGGTGCTTTCAATGCCATTTCCTTATTTCAGTTCCCAGAATTGGTAACTGAACTTTCTGATAACTGAAAATTTCTAAATTTTCACCTGGCATCTTTAAGATAGGATATTTAAGATCTTACCTCTTCCTTATAAGTTGTAAATAATTTATGTATTTATCAATATCAGTAATTTAACAAGTATGATGCTCCAATCAGATGATGGATGTGAAAATACCTCAAAAAAGGTGATACATTAGTAGAAGGTATCATTAATATGCCCCTGAAAGATGGTACAAGCTGAATAATTTAAAATATTGGCTCCTCTAAACGTATGATTGACATAAGCATGATAAGTAATCAGAGGGAGCATTTCTATACACTGATGATTGATGCCAGGTTAACATTTCCCCACAAAACATGCCTTGGCATGTCACATAAGAGACAATACAGAGTTGGTGAGACAAATTTTCAAATCTGACTTCAAGCAGCCCCCTCTTAAAAATGCAAGCAGTCTTTTCCCTCCCAGTTTGTTTTTCGATCCTAGTGGTCTTTCTTTTACCACCTTACTTTCTTACTTCATAAAAATCTCAAATGTATATTCTATACCCATTGTCTCCATTTCTCCCCTCAACACCCAGTTCCTTCTTCTCGCCTTGAAATTTGAACTCTCACTGTCCAATGCTACAGTGCAATGGCTGTTTGTAATTCTACCAAGACCTCCCTGTTGGGAAATAGAGTGGCTATGTCACTTTCCTCACTCTTCTGAACCTCCAGAGTGCATCTGATATTTTCAAGTAGCTTAAGGAAGAGTTTCAAATAAGAGGATTCCTATTCAAAGGCAGATAACATGAATCAGTTTGTCCAATTGTCTTTTTCTTTAATTATAAAAGGGATTTATTTTAACCACCTGCTTTGCCAACTCATTCATCATTGCAACATGAAGGTACAGCTAGTCTTTGGAAAATTCCTCCATAACATATAGCTCATATATGAATGAAACTTGATAGAAGTCTTCCCATATTTGACAGCAATCCTAATAATTGACATGACATTACCAGGAACAAGTTATAAAATTGAACACAGTTTTTGACATTGTTCATAATAAAAATAAATTCAATCAACCATGTCAGAGAAAAGACTGAATTACCTTTGCATTCTCTCTATGGAAGATGCTACAAAATTACTCAGGCAGAGGTGATAAAAAAATGTGTAGCCAAAAAACATAGGGGAAAAGAGTAATATAGAAGTTTGCAGGGTGGTGTATTAATAAAAACATCCTATTTTTCTGGATTTATGATTTTTTGTCATATTTCTCAGATTTTGTTAATTTATAGTGTCTCCCAATTTCCTATTTGTAATAAATATTTACTTTTTATATACTTTTGTGTTTGTAATTCTGTAAAAAGATTTTAAGGAGGGTTCCCAAAATTGTAGAAGCTTCAGACCCACCCAAACCTGCATCCTATTAATTATACACTAGCTCTTCTATTTTAGAAATAGAGACAATCAACTCAAGTGCTTTGCTGGGTACTACAAATGAGGCATCATTATTCATATCTTGTTAAATGACAGTCATTCTTCTCATTTCTCCCATCTTACTGGCCCCCTACCATTTCTCTGTCTATGAGTATACTCATGCTGGGAATAGAAGATAAATAGATAATACCTCTGCCTCAAGTAGATTTGTGCCTATTGAGGAAGAAGATGTGAACACTAATAATTATGCAGTAACTTGAAAACTTCTCTAAAGGAGTTAAGAGCAGAGCACAGAATGGGGAGAGACTGATTCCAAGCTGGGAATTCAGGAGAAGTGTCATAATAAAGGTAATGGCTAAACTGGGCATGAAAGAGTGAGAGGAAGGATGCCTCGAGAAGAAGGGGACAGCATTCCCGCGGGAAACTGCAGGTTCACATATGTAAGCAGAGTATGAAAGTCATTCTAAAGAACACACTCAGATGTGCTGTGCTGGCACACAGACAGCAAAAGGAACAAACAAAGAAAAGCCACGAAGAGAAGAATCACTAGCTTCTCGGAAGAATTAACAAATGGTAAGTTTAGACGTGGCATCCTCTATGAAACCAAACATACATAAAGCTTGAAAATTTGCTGTCTCAAGCTCAGATATCAGAGAGGCTGAAGCACTGAATCCTCCACTTGTTAGCTGAGTCACCTGGGACATCTCTGTCATTTCTCAAAGCCTCAGTTTCCTCATCTGTGAAATGATCATATTAGGCCTTAGATCAAAAACGTATCAGGAGGATTAGACCAATTATGTGTGGTGTAAAGTAGTGCCGAGCAAATGTAATCTGTTATTATGAACTAAGGCTAACAGATTCTTCTAACAGGTTCTTCTAACACTAAAGATAGTTGTGAATTGCCCATCTCTTTGTTATACTGATAAACTTGGGGAAAGTCACTACTTGTCAGCCAAAACAATCAAGCTGGAAGAGGAACATTCTTGCAAATAGCCAGAGCGTTCCAAAGAATTCCAGAAATGCTCTCACATTCTCTAGGACATTCCTTTAAGCACCGACTAATTTAAACAAACAGCCAAAGCACTCCACATCAGAAATATACACACAGGGGACAAAGGCCAAAAAACAAATCCCAGTGAAAAATTATCCTCTGTGAGGAAGTAAGCACTTAATTCCATATGCTGTAAAGCATGGTTCAGAATATACTCCTGGACAAGTCAATGTCTCGTTGCTTTTTATTTTTTAGGCTGGTAGGAGTGTCTCCAGGCTGTGTTGCTTTGCACTCCTTAGAGAGACCCCCTTTCTAGACAATTACACCTGAAGCAATAGCTTGATAGAATCCAGCCTTCATAGAATTAACTGCTTGTTTAATGGTAAAATATGTGCATTTTTAAGGAGGGACATCAACCTCCTGGATTGAATCAAGGAAAACTATAAAGCAGTGAACTGTGATATGTTTTAGCCCAGAAGGCCCTTAAATCTGTCACTTTAGAATTACAAGGTAAATATTCCGTCCTAAAGACACTGGGAAAGGGCAGCCGATACAGCTATCTTCTCACAGTTAAGCCAACTTCCTGGTTTTTGTGACTGGGTATTCTGAAACTCTCTATGTTTGCCAGTTGATCCTCCCAACATATGTGGCTATCGTAACAACAATCTGTGAATATTGATTGGTTTGGCTTGTAGTACTCTGGTACAATAATAGTTTCTTAATCTAGAACCTGAACTATATATCAATTTCTTAGGCATGTAACGTCTTTATGCATATGTTCTCTCCCCATCTCAGTGTTAGGAAAGAAGTCCCAGAAAAGGTTTTCTTGAGGGAACTGTTCAGGGATTCTATTATTTTCACATGCACCTTGCTCAGGGCTACACCACCAGCCAGCCATCCTGCAATGAAGTGCAGTATTTACCTTAATTTGCAGATAGCGGGGGTAACTGGCAGCCTGCCTTTATCCTCTCAGCCCATCCCGGACTCTCTGCCAGATTTGGGATATACCAACAGCCTACAGAATTTCATGTTTACCTTACTAGCGAAAGTTAGGTCTGGTGGTATTAATACTTAAAACAGTGTTTCCCAACTTTTCCCACATCAAAAGGTAATATTTTTACTAGGTTAATGATGTTTCAGCCATTGTTTAAATAATTTTGGCAGCTATGAAAATATTTCATAAACAAAAGATTCATTTATAGCCTTATTTTCATCTCTAATTCTCCAAGGGCTTGGTATGAATGTAGTGGAAAGCACACAGGCTTTAAAGTAAAACAATCCTCCTCGCAAATATTGATTGTGCACTCATATGGCCAAAGACACATCCCATGCCCTTTCTGAGCCTTGGTTCTCCCACATTAAATAGGAATAATAATGCCTACTTCAAAAGACAGTTATGATTTTAAAATAAGCTTGAAAAGCTGGTAGCCCAGAGAAAGAGATATTCACTAAATATTAGCTCACGTCCTCTCCATGAAAGAGAATTATCATTCTAAGCAGTTAAATTCCCCACATTTGTTATCTTACGTTAGTTACTCCTTTTTTCCTGCATTCTGTTGTCCTCTATCGGCTTCCCTCTGTCGCCTGCCTCTCTGCCTCCTTGCCTAGTTTTCTACTTCTGTATTGTCTGCTCTCTCCCTCCTTATCATGCTCTTACTTTCTTCTCTCTCAAAACTGGGGCAAGGAGGGAAGAAAGGGGGCATGATTGGGAACAAACAGGAAATACGGTCGTTTGATCCATTTCAACTCCCAGCTCTTGTAAGGCATTGCCCAAATCATTTCAAGCAATAATAAAAAAGAAAAGAAATTATCTTTGTCAGGAAATTACTATGTTCAAATCCTGTGCTATTTGACCTCTCAAGCTCCATCAATACCCTTTATATCAGTGGCTTTCAACCTTTACACCACTTTGCATGGCAGAAAAAGCCAACACAGACATATCAGTAGGAGCTGTTCATGGAAGTTGTGAGTCATGTTAAAAGAAAGGGGCCTACATGGTAGATGCTCAAGTAATATTTGCTTATTGCATTAATGCATTCATTATACTCACCAACACAAGTACCTGAGGATGCAAATTTGAGCTATGCTGTGGATTCACAAATCAGATACAAATCTATTGCTCCAGACCTAAAAACCAAACAACGTAAACCTAAAATAAACTTAAAAGAAAGATATCGGATATGACAACTCCGTTCTTTTATATTTTTGTTTCGTTATCATCAGTGATGTAGGAAAAGCACAGAATGTATTTAAAGGGGGCAAATGTTCTCTGAGCTCTCCTAGCCTAATCACCAAATGATAATAATAATGTAAAAAGAAGTTGACTATAACAGTGTGGTGGAGACAGCAAGAATCAGCATACCAATAAAATTTCCAGGATTGGATGATTTCTACAAAGAATCTGCAGGTTGGGATACATCTACAACCACTTTCTGAACTTGCTCTAGCAGTTCATCTACTATGACCTTAGCTGAAGAGCTGATACCATCACAGGAAGCTTGTAAACAACAATGTCAAAATGGTTGGAAAGGCAATAACACTAACCATCTGAAACTGCCACTGATATAAAACAAGTGTAGAAGTTGGAGAGTGTATGAGTCATTTTTATAGTCACCTCAATAATAGCTTTGTCCAAAGGCACCACTTGTAGCTCTTAAAATAATAATTATTATTGTTATTCTTTGTGATTGTGATGCAACCACTCACGGGATTCTAGACATAGTGAGCCATGTGGGGAAAGGGTTTCTGAAGGAGTAGGGTCCCCAGTGTTGAAAGATAAACTGAGGCATATTTTAAACTTTTAGTTTATTTGAGCAAATATCGATTTGAATCGAGCAGCATCCAACCTAGCAGATAAAAAAGGAGCTCCATGGAGCTGTACAAAAATTTTTAAAGGCAGAAGAGAGCAGGAATAAGGACATTATACTAGGAGAAAAGCAGATCGGTTATTACAAAGTTACTTTCCTTTAGGGGATGGCAGGGGTCTATCAGGTAAATTATCTAACTAGTGCTGATCAAGTGATTCCTGATTGGCTGGTTTAAGATTCCCTTTCTGAGAAAGCTGAAGCTGTGATTACATTGTCTCAGTTTGTTGTCATGGGTCTTAGCATAAGTGACTGCATCTTGGGCTTGTTATCTTGTTTTAAACACCAACTATGTTGACAAACTTTCAGGAAATTTGCCTATGAGATGGGAGGCACTCTGTAAAGATATAGTAGTAACAAGACACGTAAGTCAAGAAGCATAAGACTGTCAAAGACCCAAATTTATTCTCTTGCTGAGAAAAATGGGATTAGGTGGATTTATTGTCATTTTAGATGCCAAAGGTAATCATATGTATGCACTTATAAAATTATATTAATGTCTCTATATAATGTATATATTAATCTCTCTCCAAAATCTCTATAATAGAAATTTCTGATGCATTTATATTTTATGGTAACAAGATTTAATATAATTTTTCAGAGTATTGTTTTACTAAGACAAACACTCTTGGATGGGAGCAGGATGGTTTCATTGCACAAAGACAGGGGAAACCATTCACATCAAATTCAACGTGAAAACCGCCCCCTGGAGTGGGGCAGCAAGGTGGCCCTTGATGAAAAGAAAAGAGGTGGAAATGATAAAGGAGAAAGAACATGAGGGGGAAATATTGAAGATATATCCTTCTAGGCAAATATTCACTTATAAAATGTTTGATCATTGAGGGGTGTTAGGAAACAAAGAAAATATGTTTAAAGTAAAAATTATTGACCCACCAATTTGAAAAGAAAAAGTCCACAATTATTAAGAGAGAATGGGAAATAGAAGCAAAAGAGAGACATTAGAGCTGCCTAGTTTTCACTCTAGTCCCTCAATCAATTAGAACAGGAAAAGTTCCTATTATTCCTAGTGCTCTCCACCAAGGAGCCAACAGAAGACAAAGCCCTAAAATAAAATAACACTCACCAGAATTATCAGAAAAATGGGCAGGGACTGAAGGGAGAAGAGAGTGGAGAGAAGTATTCGTTAGAGGAAGAAGAATCAATTAGATGAAAATATATTGACTAGTTTTATGTTGTAGAAAGTAGCAACAGTAGGAGATTTGGAAGAAGGATGGAGGAAGACAAAGTCACAAGATTTCTGAGGGAACCAGAGGAAGGGAGCCCATTCTACACACATCACATTATATCATGCTTCGCTGTAGCTAAAGACAAGCATTTGCTTGACCTTCTGTCCTTTGCTACCATCAAGTCATCATCACCATAGCAACAGTAGCAACAGAATACTTACTATGCCCTACCGTACCCCACTAAACACTGCATACAGAAGATTTTACTTCGTTCTTCAAGCTCTTTTATGAATAACATCCTATTATTATTCCTGTCTTTACACATGAAGAAGTCAAGTCCTAGAAAATTAGAGGTATTGACAACTTCACATTGACTGTTCAGAGTTGAAAAGATTCTGTACCCACACACTCAAACTCTTAAAGATTAAAATTAACCTCAAACTAGCCTGATTTTAGTTAACATTTAAATACATTACTAAATGATCACCATCATAAGTCAAGTAACCATCTGCCCCCATGCAAAGTTATTACAGTATTATTGACCATATTTGTTATGCTGCATACAACTCCATGACTTACTTACCTAAGAATTGGAAGTTTGTGTCTTTTCAGACCCTTCACCTATTTCACCCAACACCTCACTCCTTCCCCTCTGGCAACCCTTTGTTTGTTCTCTGTATCTGTGAGCCTGTTTTTGCTCTGTTTGCTTGTTCCTTTGTTTTGTTTTTTAACAAAACATATAAGTAAGATTATACGGTATTTATCTTTCTCACTTTGACTTATTTCACTTAGCATAAGAACCTCTAGATCCATCCATGTTGTTGTAAATGGCAATATTTCATTCTCTTTTATGTCTGAGTAATATCTCATTATATATATAACATCTTCTTTACCCATTCATCTACCAATGGACACAGGTTGCTTCCATATCTTGGCTATGGTAATATTGCTGCAATAAACATAGAGATGCATATATCTATTTGAATTAGTGTTTTTGTTTTCCTGGGATAAATACCCAGAAGTGGAGTTGTTGGATCATATGGTAGTTTGATATTTAATTTTTTTGAGGAAACTCCATACTGTTTTCCATAGTGGCACCAATTTACTTTCCCACCAACAGTGCACAAGGGTTTCTTTTTCTTCACATCCTCACCAACACCTGTTATTTCTTGTCTTCTTCATGAAAGCCATTTTAACAGAAGTGAGGTGAAAACTCATTGTGGTTTTGTGCATTTCCCTGATGATTAGTAATGTTGAGCATCTTTTCATGTATCTGTTGGTCATCTGTAAGACTTCTTTGGGAAACTATCTACTCAGAGCCTTTGCTCATGTTTTTAGTCAGATTGTTTGTTCTTTTGATACTGAGTGGTATGAGTTCTTTATATATTTTGAATATTAGCCTGGATATGTCTTTTGCAAATATATTCTCCCATTCAGTAGGCTGCCTTTTCATTTTATTGACGGTTTCCTTTGTTGTACAAAACAGCACAGCATTTTCTTGATTCGTCTGGCTAAAGGTTTATCAATACTGTTTATCTTTCCAAAGAACCAGCTCTGAGTTTCATTGCTCTTTTCTGATGTTTTTGGTCTTTATTTCATTTATTGCCACTCTGATCTTCATTATTTCTTTCCTTCTACTAACTTTGGGTTTGGTTATTTTTTTTCTAGTTCCTTTAAGTGTAAGATTAGATTGCTTATTTGAGATCTTTCTTGTTTCCTGATGTAGGCCCATATTGCTATAAACTTCCCTCTTAGAACGGCTTTTGCTGAATTCCATATATTTTGGAATGTTGTGCTTCCATTTTCATTGTCTCAAGGTATATTTTGATTTCCAGGTTCATCACTGCAATGATCCATTGGTTGTTTAGTAGCATGTGTTTAGACTCCACATGTTTGTGGTTTTTGTTTTGTTTCTTGTAGTTGATTTCTAGTCTCATACTGTTGTGGTCAGAAAAGATGCTTGATATTTCAGCCTTTTTAAATGTATTAAGACTTGTTTTGTGACCTAGCATGTGATCTATGCTGGAGAATGTTCCATGTGTAATTGAAAAGAATGTGTATTCTGCTGCTTTTGGATGAAACGTTCTATATACATTCATTAAGTCAATCTGGTCTAATGTGTTGTTTAAGGCCAATGTTTCCAATTGATTTTCTGTCTGGATGATCTATCCATTTATGTAAGTGGGGCGTTAAAATCCCCTACTATTATTGTGTTACTGTCAATATCTCCCTTTATGTCAGTCAATATTTGATTTATGCATTTAGGTGCTCCTATGTTGAGTGTATATGCATTTAAATGTTAAATATTCTTACTGGATTTATCCCTTTATCATTCTGTAATGCCCTTCTTTGTTTCTTGTTACAGTGTTTGCCTATTTTGTCCGATATAAGTACTGCTACCCCAGCTTTTTTTGTTGTTTCCATTTGCATGGAATACCTTTTTCAATCTTCTCACTTTAAATCTGTGTGTGACTTTAGATCTGAAGTGACTCTCTTGTAGACAGCATATACATGGGTCTTGTTCTTTTATCCATTCAGCCACCCTTGTCTTTTGACTGGATCATTTCATTCATTTACTTTAAAGTAATTATTGATAGGTATGAACTTATTGCCATTTTGTTGATTGTTTTTTGGTTGTTTTTGTAGTTCTCTGTTCCATTCTTGCTCTCTTGCACTCTTCCCTCGTGATTTGATGACTATCTTTTGTGTTATGTTTAGATCCCTTTCTCTTTATTGTTTGCATATCTATTATAAGTTTTTGGTTTGTGGTTATTGTGAGGTTCATATATAACAACCTATGTATATAGGTGTCTATTTTAAGTTGATGATCTCCTAAATTTAAATGCATTTTAAAAGCACTACATTTTTATTCTACTCACATTTTTTTATGTTTTTGATATCATATTTTACATCTTTTTATTTTTGTATCCCTTAATTACTTATTGTAGATATAGGTGATTTTACTACTTTTGCCTTTTAACCTTCCTGTTAACTTATTAAGTGTTTAATCCACTACTTTTACTATATATTTGCCCTTATCACTGAGAATTTTTCCTTTCATAATTTTCATATTTCTAGTTGTGGCCTTTTCTTTTCCAGTGAGAAAAGTCCTTTTAACATTTCTTGTAAAACTGGTGGTGCTGAACTCTTTTAGCTTTTGCTTATCTGTAAATTTATCTCTCCTTCAATTCTGAATGATAACCTTGTCAGGTTGAGTATTCTTGGTTGTAGTTTTTTTTCTTTTCAGCACTTTGATTATATCATGCCACTCCTTTCTGGCCTGCAAAATTTCTGCTTAAAAGTCAGCTGATGGTCTTAGGGAGTTCTCTTGTACATAACTAGTTGCTTTTCTCTTGCTGCTGTTAGGATTCTCTCTTTATCTTTAATTTTTGACATTTTAATTATAATGTGTCCTGTTGTGAACTTCTTTGAGCTCATCTTCTTTGGGACTCTCTGTGCTTTCTGGACCTGGATGTCTGCTTCATTCCCCATGTTAGGGAATTTTTCAGCTGTTATTTTTTTTCAAATAATTTCTCTGCACTTTTCTCTCTCTTCTCCTTCAGGGACTCCTATAATGGGAATTTTAGTACATTTGATGTTGCCTCAGAGGCCCCTTAAACTATCCTCATTTTGTAAAATTCTTTTTCCTTTTCTCTATTCACCTTGAGTGACTTCCACCACTCTTTCTTCCAGATCACTGATTCATTCTTCTGTATCACTTAATTTACCATTGATTCCCTATAGTCTATTTTTCATTTCAGTTATTGTATTCTTCAGCTCTGATTGGTTCTTTTTTATATTTTCTAACTCTTTTTTGAAGTTCTTACTGTGCTTATCTATCTTTATCCCAAGTTTGGTGAGCATCTATATGATCATTACCTTGAACAATTTATCAGGTAGATTGTTTACCTCTGTTTCGTTTAGTACCTTTTCTGAGGTTGTGTCTTGTTTCTTCATTTAAAACATATTCCTCTGTCTCCTCATTTTGCCTAAATCTTTGTGCTTATTTCTTTGTATTAAGTATGTCTGTTACATCTCCCTATCTTGGAGAAGAGGCCTTATGTAAGAGATACCCTATGGGGCCCAGCAGCACACTCTGCTCTGGCCACCAGAGCTAGATGCTCCAGTGGTTTCCCCTATGTGGACTGTAGGTACCCTTCTGTTGTGGTGGAGCTGAATATTATGGGCACACTGGAGGCTAGTCTGGCCCCCAACGCAGTTGGCTGTGAGGCCCTAACTTGTGTGGTTGCTGCAGGCATGCTGGTGGGTGGGGCAGGCCTCTGGTGCTAATAGGCTACAGGGAGGATTCCAAATTGGCACCTGCCAACACCAGTGTCAGCACAGTAGAATGAGATCACGAAAACGGCTGCTGCCAGCATCTCAGTCCCAGGAGGAGCCTCCTGTCTCTCTGCGAGGCTCTCCAAGATCAGCAAGTGGGTCTGACCCAGGCACTTTTCAAACTTCTGACTCTGCACCTGGGACTTGGGACATGCAAGATTTTGTGTGTGCCTTTTAAGAGCATAGACTAGGTTTCCTACACCCCTCTGGCCCTCTTGAATGTAAGGCCCACTGGCTTTCAAAGCCAAATGTTTCAGGGCCTTATCTTCCCACTACAGGACCCCTGGGCTGGGGAGCCTGATGAGGGGCTCTGATCCCCCAATCTTCAGGGGGACCTCTGGGGTTGTGATATCCCTCCTGCTTGTGGGTCACTACACCAGAGGTGTGGGTACTGACCAGACTGCACCACGTTACCTCCTACCTATCTCACTGTGGCTCCTTTTTATACTTTTATTTGTGGAAAATCTTTTCTGCTAGTCTTCAGGTCATTCTCAGAGATAGTTGTTTAGTAGGTACAGTTGACACTTGAACAAAGCAGGGATTAATCCACATATAACTTATAGTTGGTCCTCCATATCCATGATTCCTCTGCCTCTGCAGATTCAACTAACCACAGACCATGTAATAACATAGTATTTACTACTGAAAAATATTTACATACAAGTGGACCCAGGCAATTCAAACTCATGTTGTTCAAAGTCAACTATACTTGTAATTTTGGTGTGCTCATGGAAGAAGGTGAGCTCAGGAGTTTCCTACCCCATAATCTTGATCCCAATCCTCAAGGCCAAGGTCGTGCATTTTCTTATGTGTTTCATTGACCATCATTCAATAATTGTTGTATTACAACATCTCCCCATGTCAATAATCCATACTATTAACCTACCAAATATAAAATTTTAATCTTAATAAAATATCCCCAATAACAATAAAACTCCTAGGTGAATAGGACAATACTACAGTTGGCTTTTGTAAGCCATCATTTGAATATATCTATCTAATGCTGTAGCCAAATTATTTACTCATGAGTGACACAAAGAAATTCCTCATTTTGGGTAAAAATCTACTGGAAAGTTAGATGTATGGCTGAGATAGAGAATGATTATGACTTGTTAGTAATCACACTGATATACTCAAGACACATTCATACACACTGATTCCTTCTTGCTGGAACACTCAGATTTCCAACAAGTTCATATACGCATTTAAATACTTTTGTCTTCCTGTTTTGATGATGCCTATCACAGACAGATGATGTTTGAGACTCTGATTCCTTTGAACACAAGGTTTTCCTTAGGGGATCTAATGTGCTTTGTCAAATCATAACGTTGAATTATAGGGGTCCAAAGTCTATGTCAGAAGGTCAGAAGGTACTTGTTTTAAAAAACAAAGGAGGTATTCACAGTTTAAAGCAATGATATATTTAGATCCATGTTATGGCATATGGGGTAGATAGTCACCAATTCTATTTTCTTTTTCTCAGGAAAAAAAAAGCATAAAACTCCACTGTTCCCTATAGTTGGATTAGGTTCAAGTACAGACTGGGTTTTGGCCAGTGACATGTAGAGGGACGTAATATACCACGTTCATGCCTGTTTCATAAGATCCAGTGCATGACCATTCATAAAGGCAACCATAGAGATGATGCACTGAAGATGACAACATCACAAGATGAAAGAGAATAACTTCAACTTCACTGGACAGTGATTTGAGAAAGAAACAAACCTTTATTTACTTAGGCACTAAGATCTGAGACTCAAGAGCTTGTTTACTACTGCACCATAACTTAGCTCAATCTGACTGAGAACGTGGTGCAGGCCATGGGGAATACTATCACAAAACTAAAGATGTGGCAGGGCATCAGGCAGCAAAGAAGCTGATATCACAATCTGGAAATATGTGATCTAAGTTGTGCAGTGGGGGAAAAATGTTGTAAAACTGTTATCGATGGTAATTTGATGGATATACTCCTAAGTCTGAAGCTCTAGAGTAAGATAATGGAAAACAGTCACACCATTAGTGTATACTGGTTAGTATAGGCTGCATTTGGCAAGGCATTACATGAAAGGGATGAGTTTAGGAAAGAAGTGACTGGTTTGGAGCACTTTAAAATACAATTTTCATCTCAGGAGTCATACTTCATTGAAATAGTAGTGTTTCCAAATTGCCACAGGGCCATTATATATTTAACATTAAGGATTAACACCATCTATCTTAAATCCACTAGCCAAACATCACTAGCTGCTCTATTTTTAGCCAGGTCTATTCATATTAGGTGGTGGAGGGACAAAGATTGGACATGTGGAGAAAGGAAAAAATTAATGCAGCTGTATCCCAGCCTTTCAGAAGATCCTTTCTGAGTGAGTGGGTTAGAGTCTGTTTATGCTCTCCCTAACAATGCAGTATTTTTTAATAGCATATGGACTCTTTTGAATGTTTAGTGAACTTTCATATCAGGAAGGAAAATAAGAAAGACCATTATCTTACAACTTTCTTCCTAAGACAGAAAAAAATATAAATCTAAACACAATATTCAAATTCTCTTGAAAGACCAACTATAGATCTGGGGTGGAGAAACTTGAAGAGTGTGATCTGGTATTCATTTCAGCAAGCTGAATTTAATTTTCTACTTTGGAAAGCAATGTATGATAGTCATTGTTTAACATCATTCCTCTTAGGCCTCAAAAATCTCCATAAAAGAAACCGTATGGGGAATTTTTGTGCCTCATATGCCAAAGTTCTGAAAAGAGTGAGCTCGAACTTGGTGACCAATAGAGTTTTCTTCTTGTCCAAGGAGAAATAGCTTTGATCACCATCTGGACCACATGGAAAGCATTGAGAACCTGGTTGGGGCACAGCCAAATAAATCACGTTGGTACCATCTGGCAATACTAAAAGCTGGGAAGGGGGTGGAAATTGCCATGGACCAGTCCTCAAAAGACTACCTAGCTAGAGAAAAACTTAATGAGTTAACAGAGTAGGAGTCTTCTTGAAATAAGAATCAGGAGACGTAGGCTCTCAGACAGACCCTCCCACTGACCGGATATGTGACTTTAGGGCAAGTCATGCCTCCATTTTAAACTTCATTCCCTTATTCTATAGAATGAGGGAGTTGGGCTTAATTATGGACTGCCAAGTGAAATACCTATGAGCATGTAGCAGGTAGTGTAATAGGGAGACCCACACACAGTGGGGACCATGGCTAAGTGAAGAACATATGCCCTTCCAGAGGGAAAGCTGCTATTCAACTCCAGCTAATTAATGCTATACAGGCCCAGCATTGACAAATTTCCAATTTTTTTTAAGAGAAGCTAGAAATCAGGGATTTTTATGAAAAAAAACAAACTTTTCATTCCTAAACATTCACACCTAATTCAATTTTTAAAGCACATTATTGCCCAAACAACACCAACAAAAAATATCTGCTGGCATGTTGTGGCCCGGAGGCCACATTTGTCCCCGAGGCATTGTCAGATAACTAACTCAGCTAACTATCCCCTTGCATCTTTGAAGATAAATTTAAATTAATCACCTGATAAATGACATTTTGTTTCCTCAATCTATAATCCATTTTCTCTCACCTTCAAAGTATTCAGAAATGAACATACACAGTGTGGGGACCCTAAAGATATGTCTTCTTCCCTCACCCCACTGAGGCTGTGTTCCCTGTTACCCATGATTTCCTGACTGCCAGCTCGAAAGGCAATCGCCATGCCTTCATTCCTTTTTTTTTTTTTTTTTTAGTTTCTGCTTTATAACAAAGTGAATCAGTTATACATATACATCTGTTCCCATATCCCTTCCCTCTTGCGTCTCCCTCCCTCCCACCCTCCCTATCCCAACCATCCATGCAGTCACAAAGCACCGAGCTGATCTCCCTGTGCTATGCAGCTGCTTCCCACTAGCTATCTACCTTACATTTGGTAGTGTATATATGTCCATGCCTGTCTCTCGCTTTGTCACAGCTTACCCTTCCCCCTCCCCATATCCTCAAGTCCATTCTCAAGTAGGTCTGTGTCTTTATTCCTGTTTTACCCCTAGGTTCTTCATGACATTTTTTTTTCTTAAATTCCATATATATGTGTTAGCATACGGTATTTGTCTTTCTCTTTCTGACTTACTTCACTCTGTATGACAGACTCTAGGTCTATCCATCTCATTACAAATAGCTCAGTTTCATTTCTTTTTATGGCTGAGTAATATTCCATTGTATATATGTGCCACACCTTCTTTATCCATTCATTGGATGATGGACACTTAGGTTGTTTCCATCTCCGGGCTATTCTAAATAGAGCTGCAATGAACATTTTGGTACATGACTCTTTTTGAATTATGGTTTTCTCAGGGTATATGCCCAGTAGTGGGATTGCTGGGTCATATGGTAGTTCGCTGGAGGAATCAGGCTCCCTGACTTCAGACTATACTACAAAGCTACAGTTATCAAGACAGTATGGTATTGGTACAAAAACAGAAAGATACATCAATGGAACAGGATAGAAAGCCCAGAGATAAACCCACACACATATGGTCACCTTATCTTTGATAAAGGAGGCAGAAATGTACAGTGGAGAAAGGACAGCCTCTTCAATAAGTGGTGCTGGGAAAACTGGACAGGTACATGTGAAAGTATGAGATTAGATCACTCCCTAACACCATACACAAAGATAAACTCAAAATGGATTAAAGACCTAAATGTAAGGGCAGACACTATCAAACTCTTAGAGGAAAACACAGGCAGCACACTCTATGACATAAATCACAGCAAGATCCTTTTTGACCCACCTCCTAGAGAAATGGAAATAAAAGCAAAAATAAATACATGGGACCTAATGAAACTTCAAAGCTTTTGCACAGCAAAGGAAACCATAAACAAGACCAAAAGACAACCCTCAGAATGGGAGAAAATATTTGAAAATGAAGCAACTGACAAAAGATTAATCTCAAAAATTTACAAGCAGTTCATGCAGCTCAATATCAAAAAAACAAACAACCCAATCCAAAAATGGGCAGAAGACCTAAATAGACATTTCTCCAAAGAAGATATACAGATTGCCAGCAAACACATGAAAGGATGCTCAACATCATTAATCATTAGAGAAATGCAAATCAAAACTACAATGAGGTATCATCTCACACCAGTCAGAATGGCCATCATCAAAAAATCTAGAAGCTTTTGCTGGAGAGGGTGTGGAGAAAAGGGAACACTCTTGCACTGCTGGTGGGAATGTGAATTGGTAGAGCCACTATGGAGAACAGTATGGAGGTTCCTTAAAAAACTGCCTTCATTCTTAACCAATTTCTAGCGACTCAAATCATTAACAACACCTCTTCTTGAAAAACAGCCTCTTCTGGGTTTTCACATGTTTCTGATCACCTTGTCCCAGATTCTTTCACTGCCTCCATTTTTCCTTCCACCTCCTAAATGTGGGTGTTCCCAGAGATGCAGTCCCAGCCTTCCAGTAATCTCTTTAAGTTCTTATCCAAAGATCTCATCTGTAACTTCAGCTTCAGTCCTCACTAGATTCATTCATATGCACAAACATCTCCTCTCCTGAGGAGCTCCAAGTCTCCATTTGTAATGTCCATTAGAACATTTCTGCTTGGACTATGTGGCACATTCCTTAAGTTTGCTCCAAAGTTATTGTTTTCTCCAAAACTTCTTCTCCCTTGTGTTCCTCTTGCTACTAAAGATCTCCCACCATTCTTCACACCGTGCCTCCAGTTACTGCAAGTTAAAATCCTAATGATCTTTGACTCACCTCACTCACATCCACATTTAATGATCTATCCATGATACTGGGAACATTCATCTCTATCTTTCTAAGGAAGGCACCTGCAATTACCACTTCTGGGTTAGATACACCACTTGCATCTTTCTTACTTCCTAACTCCAGTCTGTATTAGGCACTGCCACCACGTTATCACTTTGTATCACGTCATAGACTCACTTCCATTGCCCCAAGGGACAAATACCAAATTTCTGTATCTGACATTCAAAGTCCACTGTTTGGCCCATAGCCATCTTCCCCATCCTCTCAATACAGAAGACCTTCTGTTCCAGCCAAACCAGACTAACCATTGTTCTCCAAACACTACATTCAGTTTTTGCTTAAAAGGTCCTCCCTTGTAATTTCTACCTGTTCAACTCCTATTCATTCTTCAAGGCCCAGTTCAACTTGCATCTTCTTCCAAAAGCTTTTTAAATTACCTAGGCCCAAGTGATATCTCCTTTAACAGATCTTAAGGAAATGTTTTTTGGTGCTGCTTTCTTATCTAGAGAAGAAATCTCAGCTGTTAGCTTCTAAAAGCGTTATTGTTCTGCCTTTCACATGTAGGTGTGTGGTAAAATTTGGTGTGTGGTATGAAGTAGGAGCCCAAAGTTGTTGCTGTTGTTGTTTTTTGGCATGGGTATGTAATTTTTCCTAGCACTATGGATGTCTAGCTTTTCGCTACTGTTATCCAGTGCCAACTTTGCCATAAATTAAGGTATCAAATATGTGAGAGGTGGTTTTTAGGCTGGCAACTCCATTCTATTGGCCTATTATGAATTCTTGCACCAATTTCACACTGGCTCAGTTAATATTGCTTTTATAATGTTTTGATAATCAGTAGAGGCTGTCTTTCTACTTTGTTCTTCTTTAAGAGCATCTTGCCTATTCTAGGCCTTTTCCTTATAAATTTCCATATAGATTTCAGTATCAGCTATTCAATTACCCCTCTCTCCCTCTCCCTTCAAAAAAATTAACAACTCGGTTAGGATTTTGATTATTGTTTCTTTGGATTTCAGATCAACTTACCTCTTACTTTCCCTGTTTTGGTTTGGTTTGGTTTGGTTTTTTGTTTTTTGTCTGACTAGGCTTTATTTGCATGCTTTAGGTTTAATTTTCTATTTTTTCCAGTTTCTGAAGATGAAAATCTTGGGAATTTCCTTTTATTCATTTCTTTTCGTTAGTTTATGCATTTAGCTCTATTCACAATTTTTAATATGTTATATTTTCTTATTCATTCTATTCCAGATATTCTCTATTTTCTCTTGTGACTTCCTCTTTGATTCATGGGTAATTTAGAAGTATGCTGTTTAACCACATATTTTGTAATTTTCCAGATATCTTTCTGTTACTGATTTCTAGTTTAATTCTTGAGTGATCAGAGAATATTCTTTTTAAGATTTCAATTCTTTAAAACTTGTTGAGATTTGTTTTATGGCACAGAATATATTCTACTTTAATGAATGTCAATTAGGTCATATTGGTTGATAGTGCTGTTTACATCTTCTACATTCTTAATTATTTTCTCTCTACTTGATTCATTGATCACTAAGAGGGAAGTGCTGAGGGAAGTGCTGACATCTCCAAGTGTAATTATGGATTTTTCTGTTTCCATCAGCTTTGCTTTGACTATTTTGAAGTCCTGCTGTGCTTCAAATACACATTTAAATTGTTATGTCTTCTTTGTGAATTGGCATCTTTATCAATAAGTAATGTTCCTCCTAATCCTGGATAATATTTCTTGGGTGAAGTCTATTTTGTCTGATTTTAACATGGTCACTACACTTTCTTTTGATTTGTGTTTGCATGCTGTATCTTCTTCCATCTTTTTACTTTTAACAGATCCAAGTATTTAGATTAAAATAGTATTAGGTAGACAATATATAGTCGGTTCTTGTATTATCATCTAACCTGACAATCTCTGCCTTTTAATCAGCATAGTTAGATAATTTAAGTTAATTATTAATAAAGTGAGTTTAAATCTACCACCTCTCTTGTTGGTTCCTACTTCCCAGATGTTCTTTTTTTCCCTTTTTTGTAACCATTTAGATTAATTGTGTATTTTTTTATTATTTTTCTCTCCACAATTGGCTTATTAGTTATACTGCCTTCTTTAAAATTTTAAAGGTTGCCCTAAAGTTGACACTATATATTTTTAATTTATCATAGTCTGTTTGAAAATAATGTTATTTTACATACTGTGTAAGAAAAACAATATATTTCCAGTTTCTCCCTCCTATAATTTGTACTTTTTTGTCTTACATTTTATTATTACATATACTACAAAGCCTTCAATATATTTTCACTATTTTTGCTTTAAATTGTCAATTAGCTTTTAGAGTGATTAAAAATAAGTTAAAAATATATATCTTATATTTTCCTTTATTTTTAACATTATTGGTGCTCTTCATTATTTTGGTAAATCTAAGTTTTCACCTAGTATCATATCCCTTCTGCATGAAGAACTTTCTTTCATAAAGATGTAACTTCATTGTCTTCTGGCTTTCATAATTTCTAACAAGCCCACTATATATATAGTGTTTTTGGTTATTTGAAATTGTAAAATATCTTTTCTCTGACTGTTTTCATTATCTCTTTATCTTTGATTACACTGATGTTTCAAATTTCCTGTTTACTTAGTTTTTAACTTTTTTGTTTGTTTTCAGTATTGATCCTGCTTGCAGTTCTCTGAGCTTCTTGGATTTGTAGTTTGATATATTCCATTATTTTGGGAAGGATCTCAATCTTTATCTCTTTAAATACGTTGTTTGCCTCATTCTCTCTTTATCTTCTTCAAGAACTCTAGTACACATATATTAGACCATTTACTATTGTTCCAAAACTCTTGGATGTTATCTTTTTTAATATTTTTTTTTACACTTTGTGTTTCAGTTTGGATAATTTATATTATTCAGTTTGAATAATTTCCATAATTTTTCTTGACTTATCTTCAAGCTCACTCCTGCTTTCCTCACCTGTATTAAGCCTATTGATGAATTTGTCAAAGAAATTCTTCAATTATAATATCCATTTTTTAAAAAACTTTGTTTATAAATGGCCTATTCTTATAGTTTCATCTTTCTTCTTAAGTTTCCCATCTGCATATACATGTTGTCCACCTACCTTTCCCAGTAGAACCTTTAACATAATTGTTATCATTATTTAAAGTCCTTACCTGATTGTTCTTGGTCATCTCTGCATCTGGATCTTTTGATTCCCTTACCTCTTGACAGTGGGCTGTATTTTTTTCACAATTTTTGTCTT
This sequence comes from Mesoplodon mirus, assembly GCF_964341445.2. Classification (NCBI taxonomy): domain Eukaryota; kingdom Metazoa; phylum Chordata; class Mammalia; order Artiodactyla; family Ziphiidae; genus Mesoplodon; species Mesoplodon mirus. The sequence goes on along the minus strand of NC_138977.1, from coordinate 8,012,016 downwards.
GTAATTTTTTTTAATGAATATCCATCATTATATGTAGGACAATTGAATCTGAGGTAACAAGTATTTATGCTCCTCTTCTGTCAAGCCCCTTGAGTTAGACGTTAAGTTAATCTAGTCAAATAATGAGCTGTATCTGGTTTCACTTCAGTGCACCAACTTCAGAGCAAGCTTCAAACTCCTCTGGTAGTGGGTTGCAATTGCCTTATGCTTAGTTGGGGACTGGAGCACCAAGCAGTTTTTCTCAGTGTCCAGGCTCCATCTCAGCTGCCACATGCCCACCCCACAGAGGAGGGCTTGTTCCACGCTCTTACCACACCCCCAGCTGTAGATTGCTATTGCTTGATGCTCAAGGCTAGATTTGGTGAAGGGAGGTTCCCTCTCTTCCTGGTTTGGCCTCAGTCTTAGGCAGGCCTTGTGTTCCTGGAACTTGGGATGGAGGTTTTTCAGCATTTCTGCCTTTCTTACCACGGCAACCAAGCTCTGCATTGCATCTGTGGTTCATCTTGGGCAGAAGTTTCCTGACCTTCTCTATGGTAGCAGACTAGTGCTTGGTCTTACTATGAGATCCAGAGCCCAGGCTACCTGGCTTTCCCATGGGGATAAAGGGTTTTCTTCTACTCTTTTCCTAGCCACAGTGTTTTTTTCCACCTGTGAAGTGACAGTGTTTGCTGCCCCTTCTCGGTGGCTTAAGACCTTTTATTCATAGGTGAGAAGAGACTAGGAACAGAGAAGCTTTGAGTTTTTCTACAGAAGGCACAGATCACCTCTGCATGCCTGTGCCCCAAGAAGAAGTGCAATTTTCTGTCCTGGCCTCACGAGCACCCAGTAAAGGTGGATAGAGAAGATCTTGTTAGTAAATGAGAACTCATCTATTTCACACTGGCATGGTAGCCCACACTTGGCTTTGAACAGCTGGTTAAAATTTTAGCTGATTTATTCTGACCTGCTTATATGGTATGGTCTCTTTGTTTAGTTGAGACCACTCATATTCCATGGACTTGTCATTCTGGAATTTAGGTTACTTTGTGACCTCAGCTCTCTAATGGGCTCAAGAAAAGTTATCACTTTGGAGTGTATCTGCCTTTTTCTCCTTGTTAGGGTGGGTAGGAGCAGCTTTCTTTCCAGGTTTTTGCATCCTAGGTGAAAGTGGGGAAAAATAACTTACTTTTATTGGAATATCTGGCACTTGTTTAGTTCTTTAGGACCTGAAAAACTATAGATAACTTTGTAAATGCATTTAAGAAGTATTTCAGGTGTCCTGCATCATTACACAAAAAAGTAATTCTTGTCACAACAAGAAGAAGTCAAGATCCTCAAAATTCAGGAACTCACTTTCCTAATGAGCCTTTCTTAAAAAAAAAAAAATAATGTTTTTTAATGATCATAATGTTTATCAAGAAAGAATATAGAATCAGTTCAACTGAAGGTAATTATACGAGGACTTTATCATAACAAAAGCTAATATACAAGGGAAACAATATTGCATAAAATGTGACTTAGCCTCAAACCAAAACAAAGAGTATATTTAATATAATTTTACAAGGACCTCAGTTTAAGTTAGTCTCATCAATAAGATAGTCCCATAATATGGATCCTCAGGATTCATATTATCCTCAAATAAGTTTTGTTTGTCCTTCTTGAAAGCAGGACTGACTAGTTTGTTTTCAAGGGTCCACCAGAGGTGTAAGTTTTATACTGGTATACTTCTTATATTTAAAAATATCACTCTATTCATATGTATTTGTAATAGCCATTCTTCTCCATACTTATCTGTAGATTCTATGGCTTAAATAACAAATACCTCCTTGCCACATTTTAGTTTTATTTATTTATTCAACAAAAATACACCAAGTTCCTACTATAAGCTATATGCTAGAGATACAAAGTTGAAAGCCATAGTTCATTGCTTCAAGAAATTTACAATCTCTGTGAGACATATATTAAGATAATACAGTGTGATCACTACTAATATGGAGGCATAGTCAATGAGAAAATAGAGCAATAGAAATATGAAATAATAAGAGATAGGAAATAGTAAGGATTACAGTGGGAAATCCACTGGTCCTAATGACTCTGGTCAAAGAATATTAAAATTAGTGACTAGCATGAATTAAATTATTTAAGGAGTAGGAAGTATATGCCAAGGCCCAAAACACAATGTAAATGGAGAAAACTAATAACGTTTCATACTCCACTGAGGCACAAATGAAAACTTCACTTTAAAACAGGGACAATAATTGGTAAATGGGTAACAGTAGAAACAATCATAGGGAATTATAAGAAGTCAAATGAAATAAATCTAGGATTTATTTAGAACAATAAACAAATCCAAAAATCCTTTGATATCAAAGGCTAGGTGGTAGACCAGCAGCCTGATTGAAACCAGTCTAATACTCTTTCATTTAACAAATCATTGAGTGTCTACTCTCTGCCAGGCACTTTGCAAAATGTTTGGGCTACATTAGTGAACAGAACCAGGATGCTTATATTTGATGGTGCCTATATTCTGTGACAAGGAAAATGCCCACAAGGGCCATAATCAAGCACAATGTGAAAAAGGTTCTATGACGTTAATAGTTAACATGTATTAGGTACTTATTATGCACTGAGTTCTCTTCTTCTTAGAGATTTATATGTATCAATGATGTGGTAGATTTCATTACTATTCCCAATGCACTCTGCAGAATATTTAAGCACAGAATTTAGCCCTGTAGCTATATCAGGCTGAGCTTACAACTCAGTCATGATCATCAATGATCAACACAGAAAATGGAGAATAACACTTCAAAACTATATAAAAAAATTTTAATTAAAAAAAAAACAGAACAACAATCGGGCACCAAAGATCCATAGATGGGAGAACCCTCAGTTTTAGAAAGTAAAATAAAGTACCCTAGTTTTGTGTTTGGCTCACTCAGCATGTGGATTTCCCTCTGACTCCAGTGTAACAATGAAAAATAACCCAATTATAGCAACTAGAAATGCAAATCAAGAAATTCTGAGGACCTCTGAAGCATCTTGTACCATTAAGAGAGAAGAATACTGTATATGCAGAAGAAAATTTCTGAAGGCATGTTGTTCTAAAATTACAAGAGCGTATGACATTACAACTATGAGAAAACTAAATTACACAAGAGAAACCTCCTGAATAAATATGTTGCACGTCTGCCGAAATTTAACAAACATTTCAACCCAATTCAGAATGTTGCTGTGGGGATTCTCAAATCTTGGCCAAGAGTTTCTGCCTATAACTTTGCAACCATTAGTCGTGTCTGGCAGAGTAGCTGGCACATACAGTAGAGAAGAGGAGCCTTCTGGCAAATTTGTTTGAACCGATCTGAACTTGGAAATTAAGAAAGGCTCTGTGAGTCTTACATGTCCAGAAAGAGCAATATAGAAAGTGAGAAAACTTCTACTATCTCATTCCTGATTATAGGAAAATAAGTTCAGATAGCTTTGAGGAAAATTCATATTACTTATGAGTTTCACACCTTGTGCATAAAGAGGTAGCATCATCAACTAGATGAAAAAGAAATCATGTCCTGAATGAAGAGTTGACTCTGAGCAAGGAATTTTAGAGGCTTTGCTTGCTGGGTCTCAAGTTTTTATACACTATGAATATGATAAATTAATTTAGATTATCAAGGTCTTCCCAAAAGTCAAAATAAACTAAAGACTTCCTTTCCCTGGAATAGGACTGAACCAAAAGAAAGTTTTAAATACTGCAGAGTCCAGAAATAGGACACTGATCTTTTTCATCCAATAGAATAGACACTCTTAAATCTAGGACTGTATAGTCTGTATTTACCATAGACTTTAGGACATTAATCAGTCTGCTGAAACTCTGCCCTCAACAGTAGCCATTCCATTGCCTCAGCCTTACTTAAATTTCAATTCAGAGTCAACTCTTTTTCTCTTCCTTTCAGCCAAAGTTCAGGAGCTTTGAAGGCAATCCAAGGAATAGTCTACAGATAGGTTTGGTAGTTTGTTTCCATTGAAATAAAACCTATTCATTCCTTTTTACTAGGTGAGCTTGCAAATGGTTTTCAAAAATTATTATATATTCATAATGTTAATTAATCCAATTAATTAGTAAAATAATACTGACTCAGATCATGTTAGCATTGCCACTGTCTCTGCCTATTGCTTCTCATGTTAATAGAGAAAAATTAATAGAGAGAAAATGCAAGTCTCAGCTAGCAGTAGACATAACCCAAACAATCATCCCAGAACACAGATTCCAAAAAAGCAAATAAATATTGATACTAAAATGTGGAAAAGGGTGTATTACATTTTTTCATAAGACCTATTGTATGATTTGTTTTGGATACCACTTAATTTCATGGATGAAACTAGCACTGCAATCCACTAACATATTTTCCATTTTAAAATAAAAAATTTTGACCTGAGCTCTGTTAGACGGCTGCCTTCAAGTAGCTGAATTATTGAAAACTGCCTTAACATAGTCTTCCATGAAGTATGCATGCTCTTATAAGTTTGAATATATTTATTTGTAAGTTAACATTTTAAAAGTTTGTGTGCAGCTATCTCTAAATATTTATGAGTGTACTTCACCATTAAGTCAGGAGACAGGAATAAAAAACTGAAAGAAACATTCTTGAAACACATGCAAGTATCAATTTTTTTTAAAAAAAGGAATGAATCAAATATTCTAATTCTTATAGCTTTTTAAAACCACTCTATTGAGGTATGATTGACTGTACTTCATTTATTCATTCATTTAATCATTCATTCATTCGTGTTTATTATTTTTCATTCTTCCTCTAATATATTACCCTAGATTAGCATTGTTGTCATAACAGCCTGTGTTATACTAGGAGTTGTTTTAAGAAAGTATTACAACATGGATTTGCTGTCCCACTATTATTCTCTCTGGGAGGGTAATAAGAGGCCTATGATTAATACATAGGGCTGGTGAGAGTAGAGTACTAAGGGTATAGAAAATAGTTATCCCAATACTATTCTTCCCAACATTCACTATAAATATTATAGTCATTTGTTTTGAGTCAATTATGGCCCAGTGATTTGTCACAGAATAGGATTAAGAGATGTTTGAAATTGCTAGTAAACATGGGGCTTCTGTGGGGGGAAGTTCTAAAATTAGATTGTGGTGGTGGTTGTACAACCCTGTGAATATAATAAACACCATTAAATTGTACACTTTAAACGGGAATTTTATGGTATGTGAGTTAAATCTCAATAAGGCTGTTTTTAAAAGATGTATTGTGGCTAGATAGCAGGAATTTTAATGACTACTTTAAGAGGTTACAGATAATAGAGTAAATTCTAATTCAGGCTTTGGAGTCAGACTGACCTGGGTTTGATTTTGGGGGGGGGTGGGGAGGAGTAGAAGTACTTCCTTCCTCTACACAACTGTGGGGTTGGGGGGAGCAAGCAGAATGTATAACCCACTAACAAGTCTAAGAAAATCATCACCATCCACATTTTTTTCTTTTTAACTTCTGACCTCTTTGACCCATTTCTCTGCCCCCACCTCCAATCCCTTGCCCCTGGCAAACACCAATGTGTTCTCTGTATCTACAAGCTTTTTTTTCTTTTTCTTCTTCTTCTTTTTTTTTTTTTTTTACACTCCACATTTAAGAGAGATCATATGGTGTTAGTCTTTCTCTGTTTGACTTATTTCAGCTTAACTCCATCAAGGTCAATTCACATTGTTGCAAATGGCAAGATCGCATAACTTTTTATAGCTGAATGATATTCCATTGTATATAAAGACATTACTCTTTTTATTGCATTTTGCTTTATTGCACTTCTCATACATGTGTTTTTTCCAAAGTGAAGGTTTGCAGCAGCCCTGTATCAAGCAAGTCTATCAGCACCATTTTTCTTATAGCATTTGCTTATTCTGTGTCTCTGTGCAATTTTGGGTTAATTTTCACAATATTTCAAACAAAAAATATTTGTTATGGTGATCTGTGATCAGTAATCTTTGATGTTACTATTACAACTGTGTGGGCAATTTTTAGCAATACAGTATTTTTTAATTAAGGTATGTACATTTTTTTAGACATAATACTATTGCACACTTAACAGACTAGACTATAATGTAAATATAACTTTCATATGCACTGTGAAACCAAAAAATTCATGTGACTTGCTTTATTTTGATACTCACCTTATTGCAGTGGTCTGGAACTGAACCTGCAGTATCCCTGAGGTATGCCTGTATGTACCACAATTCTTTATCCATTCATCCATCAATGGACACTTAGGTTGCTTTCATGTCTTGGTTATTATAAATAATTCTGCAATGATGAGTGGAGTGCATATATCTTTTCTAGTTAGTGTTTTGGGAGATTTATTTCGATAAATATCCATAGGAGGAATTGCTCGATCATATGGTAGATCCACTTTTTTATTTTTTTAATGCTTTGTCTATATTTATTCATTTAATCTCCATAACAATGCTAAATTATTATCCTTATTATACAGAAAAGAAAACTGAGGCACACAGTAGGTAGAGTTGGAATTTGAATACTTGTCAGCCTGACCCCAAAGACTCTTTCACTACTCCATAATTCCAAAAATAACTGTGATATCCTAGTGGCAGATTGGGTGACAATACGAGACCAGTGGACATGCCAGATCCAAATAAATTATTGATATTATAGTCCCTGGACTCTAATATCTAATTTTGAATTTGAAAAATAACCTTGAATGCTGACTATAAAGAGGGCTTTTTACTATTTTTCTTTTAATGATAAAATATTCTTTTTTTAACATATTTATTGGAGTATAATTGCTTTACAGTGGTGTGTTAGTTTCTGCTTTATAACAAAGTGAATCAGTTATACATATACATATGTCCCCATATCTCTTCCCTCTTGAGTCTCCCTCCCTCCCACCCTCCCTATCCCACCCCTCTAGGTGGTCACAAAGCACCGAGCTGATCTCCCTGTGCTATGCGGCTGACTCCCTCTAGCTATCTATTTTATGTCTCGTAGTGTATATATGTCCATGCCACTCTCTCACTTTGTCCCAGCTTACCCTTGCCCCTCCCCATATCCTCAAGTCCATTTTCTAGTAAGTCTGTGTCTTTATTCCCATCTAGCCCCTAGGTTCTTCAGGATCTTTTTTTTTTTTTAAGATTCCATATTTATGTGTTAGCATATGGTATTTGTTTTTAACTTTCTGACTTACTTCCCTCAGTATGACAGACTCTAGGTCCATCCACCTCACTACAAATAACTCATTTTCATTTCTTTTTATGGCTGAGTAATATTCCATTGTATATATGTGCCACATCTTCTCTATCCATTCATCTGTTGATGGACACTTAGGTTGCTTCCATGTTCTGGCTATTGTAAATAGAGCTGCAACAAACATTGTGGTACATGTCTCTTTTTGAATTATGGTTTTCTCAGGGTATATGCCCACTAGTGGGACTGCTGGCTCATATGGTAGTTCTATTTGTAGTTTTTTAAGGAACCTCCATACTGTTCTCCATAGTGGCTGTATAAACTTACATTCCCACAAACAGTGCAAGAGGGTTCCCTTTTCTCCACACCATCTCCAGCATTTATTGTTTGTAGATTTTTTTTTTTTGGCTGTGTTGGGTCTTCATTTCTGGGAGAGGGCTGTCTCTAGTTGCAGCAAGTGGGGGCCACTCTTCATCGCAGTGCACGGGCCTCTCACTGTTGCGGCCTATCTTGTTGCAGAGCACAAGCTCCAGACGTGCAGGCTCAGTAGTTGTGGCTCACGGGCCTAGTTGCTCCACGGCATGTGGGATATTCCCAGACTAGGGCTTGAACCCGTATCCCCTGCATTGGCAGGCAGACTCTCAACCACTGCGCCACCAGGGAAGCACTGTTTGTAGATTTTTTGATGATGGCCACTTTGACCGGTGTGAGATGATATCTCATTGTAGTTTTGATTTACACTTCTCTAATGATTAATGATGTTGAGCATTCTTTCATGTGTTTGTTGGCAATCTGTATATCTTCTTTGGAGAAATGTCTATTTAGGTCCTCTGCCCATTTTTGGATTGGGTTGTTTGTTTTTCTGATATTGAGCTGCATGAGCTGCTTGTAAATTTTTGAGATTAATCCTTTGTCAGTTGCTTAGTTTGCAAATATTTTCTCCCATTCTGAGGGTTGTCTTTTCGTCTCCTTTATGGTTTCCTTTGCTGTGCAAAAGCTTTTAAATTTCATTAGGTCTCATTTGTTTATTTTTGTTTTTATTTCCATTTCTCTTGGAGGTGGGTCAAAAAGGATTTTGCTGTGATTTATGTCATCGAGTATTCTGCCTATGTTTTCCTCTAAGAGTTTGATAGTGTCTGGACTTACATTTAGGTCTTTAATCCATTTTGAGTTTATTTTTGTGTATGGTGTTAGGGAGTGTTCTAATTTCATTCTTTTATATGTACCTGTCCGGTTTTCCCAGCACCACTCATTGAAGAGGCTGTCTTTTCTCCATTGTATATTCTTGCCTCCTTTATCAAAGATAAGGTGACCATATGTGCATGGGTTTTTCTCTGGGCTTTCTATCCTGTACCATTGATCTATATTTCTGTTTGTATGCCAGTACCATACTGTCTTGATTACTGAAGCTTTGTAGTATAGTCTGAAGTCAGGGAGCCTGATTCTTCTAGCTCCATTTTTCTTTCTCAAGATTTCTTTGGCTATTCGGAGTCTTTTGTGTTTCCATACAAATTGTGAAATTTTTTGTTCTAGTTCTGTGAAAAATGCCAGTGGTACTTTGAAAGGGATTGAATTGAATCTGTAGATTGCTTAGGGTAGTAGAGTCATTTTCACAATGTTGATTCTTCCAATCCAAGAACATGGTATATCTCTTCATCTATTTGTATCATCTTTAATTTCTTTCATCAGTGTCATAATTTGCTGCATACAGTTCTTTTGTCTCCTTAGGAAGCTTTATTCCTAGATATTTTATTCTTTTTGTTGCAATGGTAAATGGGAGTGTTTTCTTAAATTCACTTTCAGATTTTTCATCATTAGTGTATAGGAATGCAAGAGATTTCTGTTCATTAATTTTGTATCCTGCTACTTTACCAAATGAATGATTAGCTCTAGTAGTTTTCTGGTAGCATCTTTAGGATTCTCTATGTATAGTATCATGTCATCTGCAAACAGTGACAGCTTTATTTCTTGTTTGTGATTTGGATTCCTTTTATTTCTTTTTCTTCTCTGATTGTGGTGGCTAAAACTTACAAAACTATGTTGAATAATAGTGGTGAGAGTGGGCAAACTTGTCTTGTTCCTGTTCTTAGCGGAAATGGTTTCAGTTTTCCCCATTGAGGACAATGTTGCCTGTGGGTTTGTCATGTATGGTCTTTATTCTGTTGAGGGAAGTTCCCTCTATGCCTACTTTCTGGAGGGTTTTTATCATAAATGGGTGCTGAATTTTGACGAAAGTTTTCTCTGCATCTATTGAGATGATCATATAGTTTTTCTCCTTCAAATTGTTAATATGGTGTACCGCATTGATTGATTTGCATATATTGAAGAATTCTTGCATTCCTGGGATAAACCCCACTTGATCATGGTGTATGATCCTTTTAATGTGCTGTTGGATTCTGTTTGCTCGTATTTTTGAGGATTTTTGCATCTATGTTCATCAGTGATATTGGCCTGTAGTTTTCTTTCTTTGTGACATCTTTGTCTGGTTTTGATATCAGGGTGGTGGTGGCCTTGCAGAATGAGTTTGGAGTGTTCCTCTGCTATATTTTGGAAGAGTTTGAGAAGGATAGGTGTTAGCTCTTCTCTAAATGTTTGATAGAATTCAGCTGTGAAGCCATCTGGTCTTGGGCTTTTATTTGTTGGAACATTTTTTAATCACAGTTTCAATTTCAGTGCCTGTGATTGGTCTGTTCAAATTTTTTATTTCTTCCTGGTTCAGTCTTGGAAGGTTCTGCATTTCTAAGAATTTGTCCATTTCTTCCAGTTGTCCATTTTACTGGCATATAGTTGCTTGTAGTAATCTCTCATGATTCTTTGAATTTCTGCAGTGCCCGTTTTTACTTCCCTTTTTCATTTCTAATTCTATTGATTTGAGTCTTCTCCCTTTTTCTCTTGATGAGTCTGTCTAATGGTTTATCAATTTTGTTTATCTTCTCAAAGAACCAGCTTTTAGTTTTATTGATCTTTGTTACTCTTTCCTTCATTGTTTTTTCATGTATTTCTGATCTTTATGATTTCTTTCCTTCTGCTAATGTTGGTGTTCTTTTGTTCTTTCTCTAATTGCTTTAGGCATAAGTTTAGGTTGTTTATTTAAGTTGTTTGCTTCTTGAGGTAGGATTGTATTGCTATAAACTTCCTTCTTAGAACAGCTTTTGCTGCATTCCCTAGGTTTTGGGTCATCGTGTTTTCATTGTCATTTGTTTCCAGGTATTTTTTTATTTCCTTTTTGATTTCTTCAGTGATCTCTTGGTTACTGAGTAGCGTACTGTTTAGCCTCCATGTATTTTTAATTTTTACAGATATTTTTCCTGTAATTGACATCTACTCTCATAGCATTGTGGTTGGAAAACATACTTGATACAATTTCAATTTTCTAAAATTTACCATGGCTTTATCTGTGACCCAAAATAAGATCTATCCTGGAGAATGTTCCATGAGCACTAGAGAAGAATATGTATTCTGTTGTTCAGGGACTGAATGTCCTATAAATATCTATTATGTTGATCTTCTTTAATGTGTCATTTAAGCTTGTGTTTCCTTATTTATTTTCATTTTGGATGATCTGTCCTTTGGTGAAAGTGGGGTGTTAAAGTCCCCTACTATGATTCCGTTACTGTCAATTTCCCCTTTTATGGCTGTTAGTATTTGCCTTATGTATTGAGGTTCTCCTATGTTGGGTGCATAAATATTTACAATTGTTATATCTTCTTGGATTGACCCCTTGATCATTATGTAGTGTCCTTCTTTGTCTCTTGTAATAGTCTTTGTTTTAAAGTCTATTTTGTTTGATATGAGAACTGCTACTCCAGCTTTCTTTTGATTTCCATTTGCATGGAATATCTTTTTCCAACCTTTCACTTTCAGTCTGTATGTGTCCCTAGGTCTGAAGTGGGTCTCTTGTAAACAGAATATATACGGGTCTTGTCTTTTGGTTGGAGCATTTAATTCATTTACATTTAAGGTAATTATCGATATGTATGTTCCTATTACCATTTTCTTAATTCTTTTGGGTTTGTTATTGTAGGTCTTTTCCTTCTCTAGTGTTTCCTGCCTAGAGAAGTTCCTTTAGCATTTGTTGTAAAGCTGGTTTGGTGGTGCTGAATTCTCTTAGCTTTTGCTTGTCTGTAAAGCTTTTAATTTCTCCATCAAATATGAATGAGATCCTTGCTGGGTAGAGTAATCTTGGTTGTAGGTTTTTCTCCTTTGTCACTTTAAATATGTCTTGCCACTCCCTTCTGGCTTGCAGAGTTTCTGCTGAAAGATCAGCTGTTAACCTTATGGGGATCCCCTTGTATGTTATTTGTGGGGGTTTTTTCCCTTGCTGTTTTTAATATTTTTTCTTTGTATTTAATTTTTTATAGTTTGATTAATATGTGTCTTGGCATGTTTCTCCTTGGATTTATCCCATATGGGACTCTCTGTGCTTCCTGGACTTGATTAACTATTTCCTTTCCCATATTAAGGAAGTTTTCAACTATAATCTCTTCAAATATTCTCAGTCCCTTTCTTTTTCTCTTCTTCTTCTGGGACCCCAATCATTCGAATGTTGGTGCGTTTAATGTTGTCCCAGAAGTCTCTGAGGCTGTCCTCAATTCTTTTCTTTCTTTTTTTCTTTATTCTGCTCTACAGTAGTTATTTCCACTATTTTATCTTCCAGGTCAGTTATCCGTTCCTCTGCCTCAGTTATTCTGCTATTGATTCCTTCTAGAGAATTTTTAATTTCATTTATTGTGTCGTTCATCATTGTTTGTTTGCTCCTTAGTTCTTCTAGGTCCTTTTTAAACGTTCCTTGCATTTTCTCCATTCTATTTCCAAGATTTTGGATCATCTCTACTACCATTATTCTGAATTTTTTTTCAGGTACACTGCCTAGTTCCTCTTCATTTGTTAGGTCTGGTAGGTTTTTGCCTTGCTCCTTCATCTGCTGTATTTTTCTCTGTCTTCTCATTTTGCTTAACTTAGTGTGTTTGGGGTCTCCTTTTTGCAGACTGCATGTTAGTAGTTCCCGTTGTTTTTGGTGCCTGTCCCCAGTGGCTGTTGGTTCAGTGGGTTGTGTAGGCTTCCTGGTGGCAGGGAGTAGTGCCTGTGTTCTGCTTGATAAGGCTGGATCTTATCTTTCTGGTGGGCAGGTCCACATCTGGTGATGTGTTTTGGGGTGTCTGTAGCTTTATTATGATTTTAGGCAGCTTCTCTGCTAATGGATGGGGTTGTGTTCCTGTCTTCTAGTTGTTTGGCATAGGATGACCAGCACTAGCTTGCTGGTCATTGAGTGGAGCTGGGTCTTGGCATTTACATGAAGATCTCTGGGAGAATTTTGCCATTTGATATTACATGGGGCTGGGAGGTCTCTTGTGGACCAGTGTCCTGAACATGGCTCTCCCACCTCAGAGGCACAGCCCTGATGCCTGGCTGGAACACCAAGAGACTCTCATCCACACGGCTCAGAATAAAAGGGAGGAAAAAAAGAAAGAGAGAAAGAAGGAAGATAAAAGAAAAGAAAAGAAAACAAATTTATTAAAATAAAAAATAAGTATTAAAAAAATTTTTAATAAAAAAAAGGAAAGAAAGAAGAGAGCAACCAAACTGAAACACAAATCCACCAATGATAACAAGTGATAAAAACTATACTAAAAAAAAAAAACAAACAAAAAAAAAACAAAAAAAAAAACGGACAGACAGAACCCTAGGACAAATGGTAAAAGCAAAGCTATACAGACAAAGTCACACAGAAGCATACACATACACACTCACAAAAAGAGAAAAAGGGAAATATATGTATATATATCGTAGATCCCAAAGTCCACCTCCTCAGTTTGCGATGATTCGTTGTCTATTCAGGTATTCCACGGAGGCGGGGTACATCAAGTTGATTGTGGAGATTTAATCCACTGCTCCTAAGGCTGCTGGGAGAGATTTCCCTTTCTCTTCTTTGTTCTCACAGCTCCTGGGGTTCAGCTTTGGATTTGGTCTCGCCTCTGCGCGTAGGTTGCCTGAGGACGTCTGTTCCCACTCAGACAGGATGCTCAGATAGCATCTAATTAGGGGGCTCTGGATCACTCAGGCCAGGGGGAGGCAGGGTACAGATGCGGGCGAGCCTTCAGTGGCAGAGACCAGCATGATGTTGCACCAGCCTGTGGCGCACCGTGTGTTCTCCCAGGGACGTTGTCCCTGGATCATCTCGGGACCCTGGCAGTGACGGGCTGCACAGGCTCCCAGGAGGGGAGGTGTGGATAGTGACCTGTGCTTGCACACAGGCTTCTTGGTGGTGGCAGCAGCAGTCTTAGCATCTCATGCCTGTCTCTGGGGTCCACGCTGATAGCTGCGGCTCACGCCCATCTCTGGAGCTCCTTTAAGCGGCGCTCTTAATCCCTTCTCCTCGCGCACCAGGAAACAAAGAGGCAAGAAAAAGTCTCTTGCCTCTTCAGCAGGTCCAGACTTTTTCCCGGACTCCCTCTGGGCTAGTCATGGCTCACTAGCCCCCTTCTGGCTGTGTTCACGCAGCCAACCCCAGTCCTCTGCTTGGGATCTGACCTCTGAAGCCCGAGTCTCAGCTCCCAGCCCCCGCCCGCCCCAGCGGGTGAGCAGACAAGACTTTCGGGCTGGTGAGTGCCAGTCAACACTGATCCTCTGTGCGGGAATCTCTCTGCTTTGCCCTCTGCAGCCCTGTGGCTGCACTCTCCTCCACGGCTCCGAAGCTCCCCCCCTCCACCCCCCACAGTCTCCACCCACGAATGGGCTCCTAGTGTATGGAAACCTTTCCTCCTTCACAGCTCCCTCCCACTGGCTCAGGTCCTGTCCCTATTCTTTTGTCTCTGTTTATTCTTTTTTCTTTTGCCCTAACCAGGTACGTGGGGAGTTTCTTGCCTTTTAGGAGGTCTGAGGTCTTCTGCCAGTGTTCAGTAGGTGTTCTGTAGGAGTTGTTCCACACGTAGATGTATTTCTGATGTATCTGTGGGGAGTAAGGTCATCTCCGCGTCTTACTCTTCTGCCATCCTGAAGCTCCTCCGAGTCACTGTCTATTTTTTACTTTTTTGAGGAAACTTCATACTGTTTTCCATATGCCTGCACCAATTTACAACCCCATCAGCAGGATACAGGTATTCCCTTTTCTCCACATCCTTACAGATACTTGTTATTTCTTGTCTTTTTGATAATAGTCATTCTAATAGTGTGAGGTAATTTTTGATTTGCAGTTTCCTGATGATTAAGGATGTTGAGCATCTTTTCATGTATCTTTTGGCCATCTGTATGTCTTCTTTGGAAAAATGTCTATTCAGATCCTCTGTACATTTTTGATTGGATTTTTTTTGTTATTGACCTGTATGAGTTCTTTATATATTTTGGATATTAGCCCCTTATCAGATATATGATTTGCAAATAACTTCTCCCATTCATTAGGCTGCCCTTTCATTTTGTTTCAGTGGTTTCCTTTGCTGTGCAAAAGCTTTTTAGTTTAATGTAGTCCCACTTATTTTTGCTTTTGTTGCTTTTGCTTTGTTGTCAGATTCAAAAATATCATCGCCAAGACCTCTGTCAAGGAACTTACCACATGTTTTTTTCTTCCAAGTGTTTTAGAATTTCAGGTCTTACATTCAGGTCTTTAATTCATTTGAGTTAATTTTTGCTTATGGTGTACAATAGTGGTTGCATTTCACTCTTTCACATGTAGCTGTCCAGTTCTCCTAATACCATTTGTTGAAGAGACTGTGTTTTCCCATTGTGTATTCTTGGCTCCTTTGTCGTAAATTAAATGACCATATATGACCATATGTGTGTTTATTTGGGGGTTCTCTATTCTGTTCCATTGATCTATGTGTCTCTTTTGATGCCAGTGCCATACTGTTTTAATTACTACAGCTTTGTAAGATAGTTTGAAATCAGGGAGCATGATGCCACCAGCTTTGTTCTTCTTTCTCAAGCTTGCTTTGACTATTCATGGTCTTCTATGGTTTCATATAAATTTTCAGATTATTTGTTCTATTTCTTTGAAAAATGCCATGGGAATTTCAGGAATTCCCTGGCAGTCCAGTGGTTTGGACTCTGTGCTTCCACTGCAGGGGGCATGGGTTCAATCCCTGGTCAGGGAACTAAGATTCCATGTGCTGTGTGGTGAGACAAAAAAAAAAAAAAAAAAAGGTATAATGCCATGGGAATTCTGATAGGTATTACATTGAATCCATAGATTGCTTAGGGTATTAGGGGCATTTTAACAATATTGATTCTCCCAGTCCATGAGCATGGGGTTATCTTTCCATTTATTTGTGTCTTCTTTAATTTTTTTCATTATTGTCTTATAGTTTTCAATATATAGGTCTTTCATCTCCTTGGTTAAATTTATTTCTAGGTATTATAATTTTTTGATGCAATTATAAATGGGATTGTTTCTTAATTTCTCTTTCTGATGGTTTGTTATTAGTGTACAGACATGCAATAGCTTTTTCTGTTTGTTGATTTTGTATTCTGCAACTTTACTGAATTCATTTATTAGTTCTAACAGATTTTTGATGGTGTCTTTAGGGTTTTCTATATATAATACCATGTCATCTGCAAATAGAGATAGCTTTACTTCTTCTTTTCTAATTTGGATGCCTTTTATTTCTTTTTCTTGCCTAACTGCTCTAGTGAGGACATCTAATACTATGTTGAACATATGTGGCAGGAATGGATATGCTTGTCTTGTTCCTGACCTTAGATGAAGAGCTTCAGCTTTTCACCATTGAATATAATGTTAGATGTGTGCTTGTTCCATATGGCCTTTATTATGTTGAGGTATGTTCCCTTTCTACATGCAATGTTGAGAGTTTTTATCATAAATATATGTTGAAGTTTGTTAAATGCTTTTTCTGCATCTACTGAGAGAATCATATGCATTTTATCCTCATTTTGTTAATGTGGTGTATCATATTGACTGATCTGTGGATCTTGAACCACTCTTGTGATCCTGGATCCCAGCTGATAATGTGTATGATCCTTTCAATATACTATTGAATTTGGTTTGCTAATATTTTGTTGAGGACTTTTGCATCTACGCTCATCAGTGATACTGGCCTGTAATTTTCTTTTTTTGCTGTGTCTTTGTCTGGTTTTTGTATCAGGGTAATGTTGGTCTCATAAAATCAACTTGGAAGAGCTCCGTTCTCGTCTATACTTTGGAAGAGCTTGAGAATGATTGGTATTAATTCTTCTTTGAAAACTTGGTAGAATTCACTAATGAAGCTGTCTTCTCCTGGACTTGTTTGTTGGGAGGTTTTTGATTACTGATTCAATCTCCTAACTAGTAGTCAGTCTGCTCAGATTTTCTTTTCCTCATGACTCAGTCTTGATACGATCTTTGTTTCTAGAAATTTATCCATTTCTTCCAGGTTGTCCAATTTGTTGGTGTATAATTTTTCATAGTAGTCTCTTATGATCCTTTGTATTTCTGTGGTATCAGTTGTAACATCTCCTCTTTCATTTCTGATTTTATTTATTTGAGTCCTCTCTCTTTTATCCAGGTGAGTCGTGTTAATTTTGTTTATCTTTTCAGAGAACCAGCTCTTAGTTTCATTGATCTTCTCTATTGTATTTTTAGTCTCTATTTCATTTATTTCCACTGTAATCTTTATTATTTCCTTCCTGTACATATTTGACATATACAGATGAGTTTGGAGTTAAGTATACACCTGAAAACCATCACCGCAATCTATGCCATAAACATACCCATCTCTCTCAAAAGTTTCTTCCCACCCTCTTGATTTATTAATATTATTATTTTGTGGGATAAGAACACAACATAAGATCTACCTTCTTTGCAAATATTTAAGCATACAATACAGTATCATTACTATTGGCTCTATGCTGAACAGCAGCTTCTAATTCTAATTCTAAATTCAACAGTCTTTTGGTTTTAGCTCATTGCTTCCAATTAAAGGAAATTTCCAATACTAAGTTCCTTAAAAACTATACCAGAGTTTATAACCTGTTAGGAACTAGGCCAATATACAGAAAAGTAGAGTGAAAGAAGTGGAGGGATATTATGATTCTTTGCAAGGCTTAATTTAGGCAGATTCTTGTCTTGTGCCTAAATACTTAGCCTTCCCAGAAACGTGCCTTCAATGGGATTAGAGGAAACGTTCCCTGGTCCACTCTCTTTAAAAACAAGAAAAAAAGGGGGGAAATGCCCTCAAAATTATTTAATTGGAAAGGTATCAGAGAAGGAGAACTTTTCATGTGTGTATATTCTAAGCGAAAAATGAGTATGATAAACCTGGTCAGAAGGATAAAATATTCCCTTGCACATCCATGACGTTTGGGGACATCAAGTATCAACCAACAGATTTTCCATTTGATTATTTGTGACTTTTGACTTAGAAAATATACTTTCCTTAAAAGCTGGTGGATACTGCTTAAGAAACACAATCTTTTGACATTTTCTCTACCATTTTCTGTTTTAATAAATGAGGGGAGAAGACCAACACAGTAAAGCAATGTCAAAGTAGACTTTATATCTTGGAAACACAGACAAGGGTGAAGATCCAAAATTCCCCCCCAAAATTAGATGAGACATATCATGCATTTCCAATATCTACAATTTGTGTTTACACTGTGGCATAAATAAAAACATCTAGTCAGTGTGATGGTGAGATCTATAACTTTCATATGTCTTAAAGATTTTTTTCTCTCTATTTTTAATCTTACAGCCATTGGAATATGTCTGGTTTCTTATTTAATTATAATTCACTTTCAAATAAATCCCACTTTTGGGAAGTTGAGCTGAAGAGTATTATGTTCACAATAAAATACTGAATTCTTCAATTCCTCTTTACAGTTCTCAGAAGATATAGGCATAATAAAGAGTTGATTTTAAAAGAAAAAAACCCTGTGTAAATAAGTCTTTGTTTTATTTTTAAATTAACATAAAAATAATATCCCATAAGCATACTACCCAATAGAAGTATTATGATTTTTGTATATGCTCTTCATTGTTTTCATAAGTGCTTATTCTTCATATTGTAGTAATTGTCATATATATCAAATATTGTACTTTCTCTTTCCCACATGATGTTACATGATACTGGTGAGTATTTTTCACATTCATAATTTTTATTAGAAGCATAACATTCTACTAATTTAGTTAAGTCTTTTCTCATTTGGGGTATGTATATTACCTCAAAATGTTTAACTTTGAACTTCTTTAAGTATTTTCTGGATACTTTCCAGATGTGGTAGTGGGATCCTAGGAGTATGGCAGCAAAAATGTGTAAATATCTTGTGGATCTATTACTGTGATACCTCTTTCTAGGTAAGTTTTCCTGTAGTCTCTCAGATAATTCTTTTGATGGAATGTCGGTAGAAAGTATATACCTCACATTAGCTTTGCCCAATAACGTGGGAATGTTTAAAATAAAGGACAAGCTCTCACCCCAAGAAGTGATGATAGGAGTACAGGAGTAACAGGAAAGGCTAGCTGTCATATGTCACACACAGATGTGTGGATTGTGCATAAGCTGGAAGACAGGATAGCATCAGCCTGGAAAACACAGTCACACCCTTCATGTGACTCTTTGGTGTTGGTGTTATTTACTAGTCCTGGCCTCAGTGGAACTCCTTGAATTGTGCTGACTATGGAAGGGTTTTCATCAGGGTGTGCTTTCATTCTTTGGCTTGGCACACAAGACCTTGAATCCCAGATTTGAGCTGAAAAATCTTGACCACAGAATTAGTCTCTCCCAGTTTCTAACTGCTAATACCCCAGGTGGTTACACCACCATCTGCTATGGTCACTGCCTTCTGCAAAGAGTTAGGTCATGCTGTCAACAGAAGCCAAAAGTGGGAAGAAAGATTTTAATTCAGTGGAAATGGCATTTTTTTCTCTTTTCTTAGCTTTTTCCAGTGTTTACCAGAAAGACATTTCCTGATTCCACTGGGTTCCCTTTTTTCCACTGAATCATCACAAGCCCTTTATTCCCACTCAGTTCTCCTAACCCACGCTTTTTAAATAGTGCATTCTTGCACCATGGTAGTGTTACAATAGATACCAAATGGCTAAGGCTTTTTCCAAAAGAGGTGCTCCAATCTGCACTGTCATCAGAAATGAGTGAGATCTTGTTTCACATCACTCTTGGTAACAGGGACTTCTCTGTTTTTCCTTCCTTAGTTGAACATCAATGAATATTCTCAATGATCCAAGATGGTGTCATAATTCCTTCTGAAAATAATACATAGCAGCAATAATAAAACCTATGAATTATAGAGTGTCGGTTATATGCCTGACACTGAAATCCTCTCTTTCATTTATCCTTAAACAACCCCCCAAAATGAATAGTTTTCTTCCCATTCAACCTGTAAGGAAAGTGAGGATCCAAAAGAGTATTTGTCCACATCTGTAGCCTCAATGGGAAGAGTGGGCATGACTGAAACCGACATCTAGCTGAACTTAGTTACCTCAAAGCCACCTATGCCACACTAGCCCGCAAGTCACAACTACTGAGCCCAAGTGCCACAACTACTGAAGCTCATGTGCCTAGAGCCCACGCTCCACAACAAGAGAAGCCACCGCAATGAGAAGCCCATGCACCACAACAAAGAGTAGCCCCCGCTCGCCACAACTAGAGAAAGCCCACACACAGCAACGAAGACCCAACACAGCCAAAACTTAATTAATTAATTAATTTTTAAAAAAAGAAAAAAAAGAGCATATGGTTTAGGGACTTCCCTGGCAGTCCAGTGGTTAAGACTCTGCACTTCCACCGCAGGGGGCATGGGTTCAATCCCTGGTGGGGGAACTAAGATCCTGCATGCCCAGCATGACCGAAAAAAAAAAAAAATAGAGAGCATATGGTTTAAACCAAATCATTCCCAATTTGTCATAAGGAAACATCTACATATTATTTGTTATCAGGTATGGGGTTTTTTCCTCTAAAGTAAATTGGTATTTAATCAATCATTACTTCAATTAAGGATACTTATTTTTTGCTTAAAATATGTAACAGGGCTTCCCTGGTGGCACAGTGGTTGGGAGTCCACCTGCCGATGCGGGGGACGTGGGTTCGTGCCTCCGTCCGGGAGGATCCCACATGCCACGGTAGCGGCTGGGCCCGTGAGCCATGGCCGCTGAGCCTGCGTGTCCGGAGCCTGTGCTCCGCGATGGGAGAGGCCACGGCAGTGAGAGGCCCGCATACTGCAAAAAAAAAAAAAAAAAAAAAAAAAAATATGTAACAGAATGCATATGTGATGGTTAAGCTAGATTTAAAAAAAAAGAAAGGAGGAGAAAGAAAGGAAGGAAATAACAGTAAGGAAGGGAAAAATTAAATAATATTTGTTAATTTTTTATGCTAGGAATTGGTACCTAGACTCCTCATTTTTATATTGATATGAATCTTGTGAATAAGGATTATGACTCTCCCCATTTTGCAAATAAGGATGAGGCAAAGGAGATTACATCACATGCCTAGAGCCACAGAACCAGTAATTGGAAGAGCTGGGTTTGGAACCAGCTCTGTGTGTTGCCAAAGTACACATTCTTTCTTCTCTACTCTGTTGGCTTGATGATCATTACCTAATGACATAGCATCAGTGAATATTTTTTAGTCTAATTATATGGATTGTTGAATAAAACTTTTTGCCAGTTAAAAGATCTCTAGTTCTAATGATTAGTAACTAATAATAATTGAGTGACACTTGCCCCACAGTCTCTGTGTTTTTCTGATAAATGACAAAAGTAAATGTTGCCTGGACTTTTACACAATATATGACTCAAGATATTCCTGTGATTCAGGATAAAATTCAATCAATACTGAATGGGTACCAAATGGAAAGTTTAAATCACATTTTGTCACACAAGAAAACATTAGAGAGGAGCCTGAAAAGATGACATCTTGCCCTTTGATTTTGAAAAATATCCTAAAAATCATTTCAAATTCTACTCTATAGTATAAAATAGGAATGGAGCAGTCATATTACAAACATGTAAGTGTTAACAAGCAAGAAAATCAAGGTGCCCATCTTGAATACCTTGGAGAAACACAAAGCTTCACTACTATAAATTATTAAAAGAATGAAAAATAGGGCTTCCCTGGTGGCGCAGTGGTTGAGAGTCCGCCTGCCGATGCAGGGGACACGGGTTCGTGCCCCGGTCCGGGAAGATCCCACATGCCATGGAGCGGCTAGGCCCGTGAGCCATGGCCGCTGAGCCTGCGCGTCCGGAGTCTGTGCTCCGTGGCGGGAGAGGCCACAGTGGTGAGAGGCCCACATATCGCAAAAAAAAAAAAAAAATGAATGAAATACATGCATGAATAAAGCAAAGTTCTGAATCCTTGGGCAGATCAATTTTAAATTAGTTCAGGAAGGGTCTTAACATCTGCCTGATTGAATTGTTTAAAGAATGAGTGGAAACCATTCAGCTACTGGTTGCTTTGTTGTTGTTTTCCAAATGTGTTGACGACTTATCCATTTGGCTACAATTTTTTCAACTGCCAAAAAAGTAATCAATCTAAGAACTTGTGTTAGATTTGTGACTTTGTTGTGTCTTTTCTGCACATCCACCGCACTTCTAATAATAGAATCCATTATGGGCTCTCCATTGGAAAGCCCATTTCTTGTGATTTGGGTGGGGTGAACCTGTCTGTGGCCACATGATGATCCTATGACTCACAGCTGGCCACTCAGAATACTCCATCCCTATCGTAACCACAGTGATTGGATGAGTTCGTGATCTAATGAAAGCCAGTCAGAGTATTTGATTGGACTGAGTCTTTCTTCCTTTTAGTCAAAACTCAGAAGGATAGATAAATTCTTGGGGCTTCCTTTCCTCTCATGTTGAGACCAATAGGAAAATAGAGCAAAGGGATAGAGAAACAAAGCTCTAAGGACACTACTTGAAACCCTGAATCTACCTGTACCTGAAGTAGATCCATCCTTGGATGGATGACTACAGATTCCAAAATAGTCCCCTTATTTTGCTTAAGGTAATTTGAGTTGGAGTTCTGTCACTTGAAACCAATAGATTCCTCACTAATAAAAGTGTAATATTATTTTCTAAGTCACTCTAAGCTACTGTGCAGTATGTCTTTTTACTTTTGGTCAACTATCAGATAATACGAAGCAAGACCAAATCAAATGGCCAGAATCATTAAGGATATCTCAGTTTTCTTTTCAACAATACTTCTGAGAGCCTGGAAAGAAAACCAATGTTCAATTTGATTCAATCACACTGTCACAGTAACTATGGTCTTCTACATAGTACTCAGTTAAGTTCATGCAAATTCTTTCTATATCATAAAACTTTGGAATAAAAAAAGGATGTTGGAGTGCCTCTTCCTCTGTCCACACTTTAGACATAAGAAATCAGAAGTCTGATAATGTAAGTGAATTGTCCAAAATCATACAGCTAGTTAGTTATGGTGTTGGAACGAAACTAAAATCTGCATCCATAATTTACCAGAAATTATAAAATTATGCCAATTACAGTATTCACATTATTCTGAGATGAAGTGACTATAGACCCCACCAGAATATTATCATTTTAAAAATCAGAAATTTTCTTAGTAAAGCACACAAGTGATCCTGCTTATTTACCCATTAGGGTATCATTAATTCTTCTGAAATGAGGATGTACTAAATGAGCCAAAATTCTATTAAGAACACACAATAATAAATGACCTGAAATGATCTCTTTGTAATTCTATTGTGTTTTCCTTATAAATAACTGCCAGACAGAAGAGGGTAAAAATAATGATATTCAAATGGGAACCAGTAAATGTAAATTCTATTAGTTACGAAAGCTGAATTATAATCTGAGTGGAAAAAAAATGCTGATTAAAAAAAAAAAAGGTTTTCTTTTGGCTAAGATGGCTTCATCATTCTTCCTCAGAGTTGATAAGCCAGATCTAATAGTAATAACTAAGTTCCAAAAACCAGACAATGCATTTAGAGAATTCTAACAATCAAACAGCATTTTTGACCAAGTTATTAGATGTCCCTGGTTGGATCAGCAGATTTTTTTCTCCATATCCTTAATTCATATTTTTTAAAAGTGGAGGCCTCCTATTACTTCTCCAATAGGCATAATTATTATAAAATGTTTAGTATGCATTTGTGGATTTTTAAATTAACTCTCTCATCTTCAGCCAAAAAATCCTATTAAACCAAAAGTGAACTAAGTATTTTCTTTTGGAATTGTTACATAATTACATAGAATAAACTTGTAGCCCTAGAAAGTGAACAAAGGAAAGACCCGAATTGAGCACAAGCAAACAAAAGAACATCAATGGAATAAAGAGAATTTAAAAAACTAAAATAATATCCATTTAAACACCTCTTCTGCAGCAATTTTTTAAACTATTTTAACTATTTTATTAAAATATAGTTAATCTTATTGATCAATAGTCACAACCTATTTCTAGCAGGCTAAACTAGCTCAAAATGAGCTGTTATTTTTGCTTTATATTTGCAAAAAGAAAATGCAATTTTATAATAAAATGTTATGTTACATTTTTAACACATCTCAGCCAACTTTTGAAGGAGTAAATTAGTGAATGATATACCCATAGAATTATAATGACTACAGGTCTAAATAATGATTTTTGTTTCAACTGTAATCATATCATTTCTATAGCAGCAAGACATTTGCTGCTATAATGATTAATCAGCATTTATAAAGTAGCTAGATTAGGCTTTTTACAATATTTTCTTTCTTAAGTTCTGGCTAGAACACTCCCAGCAGACAGGCAGACATGAATGCTAGCCCCAGAAATCTGTCTGTTTTCCAGTTTCCCAGCTTTGCCCGCCCCCACTCCCTACTGTCAGGCTAATGAATCACCTCCTCACTCTGGTTCCTATCTGGTCCTCTTTGCCTCTCACTCCCAGGAAGTGTACAAATACTATTCATACCTTCAAAATAATACACACAGACTTTCCATTTACACCATCAATTCTCTCGGTACAGAAAGAGAATCATTTAATCTCGTAACTGTTCTACTCACCAGGCTGGCAGAGGAAAGTTGGTAAGTGGCTAGTTCAATATGCTCTGTGTACAAGTTCTTATTCTTGGTTATTACCATTGATCTTCATGTACAAAACAGCATGCAGGCTATAACCCTGCTGCTTTTGACATGCTCCCTCCCAGGTCCCTGCATCTAGGAAAACTGTCCTGCCTTCTTCCCACTCAGAATCTTGTGGCTGTAGCCTTCCATGGTTCTCTAGACAGTGGGGTTCTTAGGGTCAGCCAGACTCTAGGACAGCTGCTTATTGTTACACGGGGCCCTAAACTGGAAGAAACAAAGATAATCCAAAGAGAGGAGATTTCAACAAAAAGTTTTAAAGAGACACACACTTTTCTCTCACTGGTGACATGCTGCTATAAATCAGAGGACTGAAATGTGAAGGCGTGCTGGGTCCAGTGATGCTACTTTAATGTCAACATGCTCCTGATGCTGTTTTGCTGCTGCCCATTTTTTTTTAAGGAGTAAGTCTTCCCACACACTGTAGTTTTAGTTTTAAAGTGCAAATAAATACAAGATCCAGTCACTGTTTGGATTCAGTGTTTTCACCTGGAACCAGTGCCTTACAGATTATGACATGCAGCACACAGAAAATGGGATTAGAAAAGGTGCTGTGGCCATAGGGTTGTCCTCGGGCTGTAGAACGCAGGGAAAGCCCTTCATTATTCTCCCCT
The DNA here is from genome assembly GCF_964341445.2 of Mesoplodon mirus. Taxonomy (NCBI): domain Eukaryota; kingdom Metazoa; phylum Chordata; class Mammalia; order Artiodactyla; family Ziphiidae; genus Mesoplodon; species Mesoplodon mirus. Next base: position 7,987,182 of record NC_138977.1, on the reverse strand, counting down.
CAGAATGAGGAAGCTCAGGATAGCTATGTGTCACCTCTAATGTCATCGTCTCCCTCTCAGGCTTTGTCTCCCTGTCTCCCTCTTCCCTTCACTGTCTCTCCTCCTTCCCCCCACCCCTCCTCCTCTCTCTCCTTGGCTCCCAGGACCAAAGGAAGGCAGAAGAGCCTAAGAGTGGATCCACCATTCCCTAATGAATTAATAACCATGCCCAGCCTCAACGCGAGCCAGAAAGGACGGTTCAATTCCAAATAGAGTGTGAGGAATCATTAAAAGATGTGCACTGAAAGTCAAAGAATTGGGGTTTTATTATTGTTATTGCTGCGAAAGCCGCTAAAATATTTAGGTTTTAAAAAGAGGGCTTCAATAAATGTAACATCAATCAGCCTTCATGTCAGCTAATTTTTAAAAATACACTAAGAAAATTTACAACGGAAAACAAAAAGAAATCACTGTTTCTATCCGATACGTAAAGTTAGGGCGAAGGGCTATCAATACGGATGTGGCATAGAGGAATGCTTAAGAGAAAAACAAAATGACGTTTGAAATTATAACCAAATTGCCTAAATTAAGAAGTGGTCACTTAGGTTTTATCTAAATAACTAGATAAGAGCTTTCTCGTGACCAAGTTAAATAGCATATTTTCCTTTATAATCATGCTGATTGCAGTTCTTGATATTTGAGACACAGATTTACTAGGAAAGATAGGAAAATAAAACATGAAATAAACCAGCATGTAATTTCATAAATATATACAATTCCCCATAAGACACTGACGAGAGAGTCTCAGTTTAGTTTTCTAGTTCGTCACTGCTTCTCCTGCATAAACAGACCCCTCCACGTGGATGGAAAGGTAACTTCTATAAGGTCTCTATTTCCAGTAAACAAAAGACGCTCTGCCACACAGCCTAGGATTCACTGAAATGGGGGCTCTTTGGGCAATGGGGTTTGAGGAAAGTATTCAGCAAATAATATTATTCATCCAACATCACTTTCACTTCCTTTCTGAAGCTCTTGTTTGGAACTGCTGTTTGATTTGGGTGACAGAAATTGGGTGTAAAGTAAGGAAGAAATTCTGATAAAGACAAGCTAACCAGAAATGAAGATCTCAGGCAGGTACTCACACACACACACACACACACACATACACACACACACACGGCACAGCTGTGCACTCTGTACACTCTTTTGTTCACTCTTTACTACATGAGGGTGCAAGATAGTAAAGAACTGTATTCAAATGGTCAATGTATAATTAAAGTTGTTTTATCAGTCATCTAAGTAAATGTAAAATCATCAAAAAATAAACTTTCTACTTGTAAACTCAGACTTACTAATTACAATGCTAGGATAAATATTTTACACAATTTAATACAAAGCCCCATCAGTTTTATTCCTAAGTTTTAAAAAGTGGCACTACTTTGAAGCAGATTTATACTGCTGCTGATTAGCTGATGTAAAAGGAAAAAATAGGGTCAAATTTTTCCTTCCAAAAAGACATCTGTTAACCTGATTTTGAAGCTCAAGCAAGTGGGGTGGTGGTGGTGGGGAATTCTAGGTGATTCCAAAATGCAGACCAGCATTTGCTCATTCATTGGTCCAAATTTAGGTGGAAAGGTTTTGTCGAAAGGAAATGGGCACAGACCCACCAACCCAGCAATCCTTCTGAATGTATTCCTTCACAGGTCCACAAAGGAGTATGTATAGGGATGTTCACAGAAGCATTGTTTATGATTGCAAATAGAGGAGGAAACACAATATCCATCTCTGGGAATGGTAAAATATCAAGTGTGCAAACCACGAGTACGAAATCAGAGGCAGAACTCACGAGCTGGACTTAACATTTAGCAACATAGAAAGAGCTCAAAAACATAATGCTTAATTTTTTAAGCAAGAAATTAAATGAGATTTAGAGCACAATACCATTTATATATATCTAAAAGACACTCAAAACAATACTGTATATTTTCAAGGGTATGCTTAACTTTGTGTACTTCTATAATTTTATTTATTGTATATAATTTTTATGTGTGTATCTAGACACACACATATACATGGCAAGAATTGCAAGAACATAACATTAAGTAGAGATTGGGGACCACACTGGAAAACAAAATGAAACAAAAGAGAGACTTGTTCCAGCCAATCTACAACATAGTAGACTATGAATGAGGACCATGATTGACTCAATTCTGTGTACTTGACAAAAAAAAAAAAAAAGAAAGAAAAGCACAAGAGACTTTGGAGCCGTAGTTATTGACACTGCACATTGGGATAAACCAACATATCTAAAAAACCAAACATATCTAAAAATAAAATTCATATAAAGGGAAAGAAAATGATTTGTATAGCAAAAAATTATAGATTGGTGGCATCCTTAAGCTATAATATTTACAGTCAAGTACAATTTGGAAATCTTAAAACTCATACTGAAAATTATTTATTTGGCAAATCTATCTATGGGTCTGATTACATTTAAACACATGAAAAAAAGAAAATCACAGTAAGGAAAAACCATCTGAAGAGTTCACTGTAGCAACAGTGCTCACCACTTGGATGTGATTAAAAAAATCGGGGTTATCATGGCAATGACCTCCACCACCTGGAACAGGTAGTCACATCAGGCAACAGTGTCATGGTTGTGCTACATGTTGTGTGTATGAGTTGAGCAGCTGAGAAAAAGCAATTTATATATGTACATATACATGAAATTCTGTCTCAGTGATCTAGCTGAAGTGAAACAGTGAGGTTTTCTCTGCATGAAGACTATGTCATGTCCCAATTCACTTTATATGGATCAGACATAGATACATTGCACATTTTCTGATAAGAGTTTGCAAACTTCTGTTAAAGGTAAACTACCGTGTTAAAGACAACTACTCAGAGCCATTCAGAGTGATCCATAATAGTTATCCAACCAGATGCAAACATGGAAACCAGAAAGAGTATCTCTATGACTTTTATCATTCTAACATCTTTGAAAATACTTTATTATTTCAACTTCCAATAAATACATGTACATATTGATTATATATTTATAGTTACATAATCAAAGCTGGGAGACTATATTACTCAGATAACAGAAGTAATATTTTAAATGTTTTGACCACCTATGTCTTCACTGCTAAGGAAGTTAAATTAAATAATATACAAAAATGGCTGGTACTAATTTGATTTTTCAGCAAATAAAACTTGAGAACATCATCCATTTTTAAATCCATTATCTCTACTCATCTTACTGTTACTTAAAATACTGGTTGCATGAGAATGTCTTGGGAAGTTACTGAAACCACACAAACGAAGTTCATTCTTATAAGTATAATAATAAATTATTTGAGGGATAAGCCAAGCCCATCAACCATATCATCATCTCAACATTATTAAAAAATTGCTGAAGTGAGAATTCTATCCTCAAAATGTTATACATAGGAAGTCACAGGAATCAACAACTATGAGAGTTGACCAACAAACTAATACCCCCAAAACCATCACTCTAAGCTAGATATGGGACATTACACAATAAAAAAAAGAATATACAGCAAAATGCACCACCTAAAAAGTATCAGAGACACATAAGCTTCAAAATGTGTATTCTTAGGATATGAGAGCTAAGTTCCGGTAACCATTTGTTGACACAAACACACAAAAAAGTATCAACACTCCAGGGTATTCATCCCATCATCTCAAACAAACCATTCATTTGACAAGAATTATAAATCAAATCACCATATTCATAAGTGGCTGTAAAGCCATATTTTATGCCTTGGCACTATGTAGATGAAACCACAGTTAGGTGAATTAAAAATTTGTTTCCTATTGTCTAACATTTCCCCTGTTATGAGATTGTCCACAAATGGTGAGGAAGAAAAATTAGAAGATGTATTACACACTATTTTTTTTAAAGGCTATAAAATTTTGCACAGACCAAGCAAGTCCTCAGATAGTTAAACGGTCACACCAGAGCGTTTATCTGAAATTTCTACAATAAATGGTCACCTTGAAAGGTTTTTTTTTTTAAATACTGAGAAGTACTAAAAAAATTTTGTTGGGTTTTTTTTCCCTCTCCCCTTTGCAACAGAATGAGGGAATGAAACATTTTTCTTGGACACTGAGGATAATTATAACTAATCATCTCCTTCTCCTTGGAGCAACATTCGTTGACGTTCCTTCATTTTAGGGTGGCTGGCTGACACAATTCAAATATAATTACTCTTCTTGCATGATAAACTCCAGCACCGTGAGCAAATACAGTATGTCTCATTGTCAAGTATGGCTAGACAGCAGCAGTGTAATATAGACCTTTCAAGCCCTGGTGTAGCCCCCTGCCTTTGAAATCTGTGCGAGATGACAAAACTGACTTTCATTTCCCTTGGACTTTCTCAAGGTATCCTTATTAAGAAAAAAAAAAAAGCCTAAAACCCATAAATTTAATCTACTGCCTGCCAATCACAATGGTTTCTGCTGTCAGACACTCATGATACATAACCACAATATTTAAATGTTATTGTTTCATACAAGAAGAAAATGTTGCTCATGACTATCCTAAATAGTCATGTGACAATTCAGTGCGTTTCCTTTGTTTGCCTCTTCACCGCCAAACAATAGCAAGAGCAGGAAACCTGTAACCAATGGACCAATTGTGGAAGGAGCTATACAATAATAAACGCTAAAGGAGATCATTTTTCCTAACTACCTTGTAAGAGACAATTGCATGATAAGAGAAAGTGTGTTTCCTAACATGTATTTCATTTCAGATTTATAGTGACACTTGCTATTTTATTCTCAAATGACTTCTAATTTTTAAAAAACCAAACTCATAATCGGATGATCACTGGAACACAACTTTCACCAACTTTTGAAAAATAAATAGGAAAAAATAGCATCACATAGTCATGAATGTTGAGTTGGGGAAGGAACAAATGCTTGAAACTTAAAATGAAACTTAAAGTGACTTTCCCTAATAAAACGTCTGTGTTTTACAAGGAGATGGTGGTCTCTTTTGGAGGACCCGATCTACAAAAGAGTTTAACTTGTGTTTTCCAGGTTATTGGTAAATAACTTAAGTCCAAGTTCCCATAGTGTGCTTTTTTTTCTTTTTTAACCATGCATACATTTATTATAGCTGGCACTTTCTAATTATGTCAGTCAGCTGCTGCAAATACAATGGTTGAGGGTTCCAACTCATTTCATATATAGCTTCCCTTCAATTACAGCTAGCCACATATATTCAATCATTTCTGAGGGGCTAGAGTGGATCCTTTCTCCAACTGAGTTGTGTAGTAGGATTCTTCCTATTTTGGAAGCAAAAATTCCAAATATTTGCTCATATACGTAGAGTAAAACAAGGTGTTGTTTTCAATTTGATATAACTTTATTTAGATTTTACTGTTTCATATCATGGAGGAATGGAGGCCAGGGGATGAGGTGAGTCAAAATGTTTTCCCACCCAAGAAACAAGACAGTCTCATCACTGGAATCTGATTCTTCATCTAAGTCTATCCATGGCAAATCAAAACAGTTGATGGCTACTTTATATAGTTTTTGGAAGGTCAAGGAATAAAGAGCCAATGGCCTGTAGTCTCCATGGCAGCCTGAGAGAAACATGAAGACAGTGATATGGTGTAGTTGTATTTACAATGTTATACAATTCAGAGAAAGAGAGTTCTTATACACTAAGAAAAAAACACATGTAGAATTGGATGGGCCATGGTGAAACGCTGTCCTAAAAAATAGTAGGTACAAATTACATTTGGTTTTTCACTGTAATTCAACAAGGGACAAAATACCGACTTTGTATTTCTGGCTATCCACAAAAATATGTTTTTCTTAAAACAGTTAATCAGTACATGTGAAAGAAAGCCATATAGTTTACCATGTTAATGAAAACATAGCTCTTTGGGGCTAGTAGGCCCCATCAAAAATTAATGGCTTTCTTTTGTTACGGACAAAGCTTGCACTGAAGCCTTTTCAATAGCAGTCCCATTTTCAACTTAACCTTTTCCTTTCCTTAGGAAACAGGACTCTACCACTCTGAAAGCCATCAGACCCACTGTTATGATTCAGGACATTCACCTGATCCATAATATTTGTCTCTTGGAAGCATTTATACATAGACTTCTTTGGTTATGCTGCCCCAGTACAGAAGTCATTTAGAAATCTAGACCAAATAAATAGACAAACCCTACTATTAAAAAAATTATAAATTACAAAACACACCTACTTTAATATTCTTCTTTAAAGTCTAGTGAAAGAAGTAGGAAAGAGACATGAGTTTGTGACCTAACTCTTTTATCTGTTCCTCACTATCAAACACACTCAGTCATCCCTCTGCTGCCCACGTAGCTTAGTCCTAAACCCTAATAAGCAACTTCACTCAACTAACCTACCCATAAACAGTCTAAAATTCAGCAGTTTGAACTAACTCGAACTGGTTATATAAGTGCATCCCAAGCTCCAAAATAAAATAAAAACAAACCAAATAAGAACAGATGACTGAGACATTTGCATTTGGTATGCCATGTTGCTTCTACTCAAAAGCTGAAAACTTCCTTGCCTCGTGTATTTAAATATGCATCAGCTCAGAAGAAGTTACACAATGTTTCCATCAGCAGAAGATGTGGCACTTAGAGAAAGCATCAGGAAAATAAAAACTACAGACAAAATAGGGTGTATTTGCATATTTCACTTGAAATTAGGCTATGTTGAAGCATATTGGAAACTCATATGCATTGGATGTCAGCTGAGTTACTTTTCTTTCCCCCCAAGGTGACATTGGTGCTTGTCTTACCAAATATGATGCAACTGACAAGTGTTTTCATGTAAGGAAGATATATGCCTCCCATCACCTTGTCAAGCTGAGTGAAGGCAAACTCCAGCACATCCTTTCACAAGTGATTAGGTGGTCGGAGTCATTAAAAGTCATAAAGTTAGACTGCAGCAGTGTGCCATGCATATATATGAACTCATCCAAAGCTCTCCTCCTTGAAATAGGTGATAGCTCTCAACTTTGTCTCTGACCGAGTCATAAATTCCTGGCTGAGCTCTCTTTCTCTTAGCATACCTTTGAAATTATACTGAATGGTAAATGCTGCTTTGGCCTGTCTCATTGTCTCCTGCTTTCCCAGCCAAACTTCTAACAACTGGAGGTCCAAACATCTGATTTTGGTTCACAAACACAAAGTAAACAACCAGATTGTCATTACTTCTTCTTCCACACCCCTTTTTAAATGTTCAAAATACTTCAAAAACTCTTGTCAATCAGCCTACTTTAAAATTTTCTGAAAGGGCAACAAGAAAAAGAGTGGTATTATTTAACAATTCCATGAGATGAAGAGATTAAGGCACAGATTGTTGAAGTGACATTGCCAAGAGTCTGGACCATATGGCTAATCAGGAACTCAGAACAAAGTTTAAATTCTTAAGTTATAGCATTTACAATCTTCCTACTTTCAGCCTTATCATTTCTCAGTAAGTAAATCTGATTTTCTATAAATCTGATTTTAGAGGTACCTGAGACAACATGAATTTAAAACTTTTTAAATGTATCATTTGACTCAGCAACTCCACTTCTAAGAATCTGTCTTAAAGAATTAGCTAAGTGTATGAGCAAAAAAATGTGCACACAAGATGTTCAATACATCATTATTTATAATGATTAACAGCTACAAACACCCAAAATGTCCCAAAATAGAAGATATACTTGAGATTCTTCAATTAAATATTATAAATAAAAAATATATTTCTGAAGATTTTTTAATGCTAAGGAAATGATCATGAACTATTGTTTATGAAGAAATCAAAATGCAATACTTAAGGATTTTAACTAGGTTAAATATACATACATGCATTGGAAAAAGGACCAGGAAAAATACAACAGAATGCTAACAAAATTTACTCCTATGCTTAGGAATTACAGGCATTTCTAATTTTCTTTTTTAAAATCTGTATGGATTTTCTAAATTATCTACAATGAGCATTATTTACTTTCATAATTAGAAAAAGAAAATAAAACGTTAAAGTTCCTGAGTGGATGCAGAAGAAAATCTGACATAGTGGCTGATGCATTTTTTAAGACATGGTACCTGAATGGATCTTGATGGATCAGAGTGCCTTTCCTAGAATAATTTCATACCCCTATAAATGCCTAGAATTTTGTTCATCCAGCACAGATTGGATGTAATCATGACTGAATAGGGGACTTCCCTGGTGGTGCAACGGTTAAGACTCCACACTCCCAAGGCAGGGTGCCCGGGTTTGATCCCTGGTCAGGGAACTAGATCCCACACGCATGCCACAACTAAGAGTTCACATACCACAACTAAGGGTTTGCATGCCACAACTAAGTAGCCGATGAGCTGCAACTAAAGAGCCCACCTGCTGCAACTAAGGAGCCCACATGCTGCAACTAAGGAGCTCATCAGCCACAACTAAGACCCAGTGCATCCAAATAAATAAATAAATAAACAGTTTTAAAAAAAAGAGATTACTGAATAGAGTGGTGAGGAAGGAGACAGAATTTGGAAGACTTTAATTCAAAACACCCCAACTTTAATAAAACAATTTGGGCTTTGAGCTCTGCAGCAACTTCCCTTGGGCTAATTAACTAGACATAAATCAACTGATTTCAGCCTTCACAAAGGTCAGTAAAACAAAAGTTTTTAACCATGAGACATTTAAAAAGACAAAAAGCCAAGACCTGGAAGCATGTGCCCTTGTGTAATCTCTTATACTGCATTTTCCATTGTTCACAGCCAGTAACCAAGCATAAAACAGCCCATGCTATTGACTGTGTTAAGATGATAAAAACAGAAGTATCTTTGTGCCTACCAAATAGAACATACATTATAAGAATGTGATTCTTTTTACCAAACACATGAATTTAACCATTAGGCCCATAGTCCATCATCATTATATGGAGCAGTTGTTTAAGTAATTCTTGCTCAGTACTCTCTAGTTGAAGTGTTTTAACTATTCAACATATCCAGTATGTGACTCAGAAACTTTTTGATGAGAGTAGGTTAGAAAAAAAGGAGGCTAAGAAAAAAAACAAAACAAAACAAAACTCTGAGTCCTTTGTGTCAGGTCAACAGCTCTTCTCCTCAGGGTCCCCCTCTGGGGTGCCACTGACCCAGGAGGACACCATTTTGATTTCCTGCCCACACACACTCTGCTCCTACCTCTCTTTTAGGACAAAGAACCAGAAGCCCTTCAGAAACTTTGCTGCTGGTTCTCATATAATCTCAACATTTAAACAACCTCTACAAAAACAATTTATTAAAAAAATCATTTGTTACCAACAGAAAGACTTTCCCTTACTTATCATTAATAAAAGCTATATTAAAATCCAGCTTATATGAAGGTCCTAGGAGTCTGCTTCCTCTTCTCTCTGTTCATTCACTTTGAACCACAGGGCAAACAAGTAATGAAATCAACAGAAGCAGAGCTTTAAGGATTGAAAAAAAGGAAAAGAAATAAATTTCTTAGATAATCAAAAAGATGAACAATCAGTCCCTAAAAAATGCAAGTTAGTAATACAGTTAATGATTCAACTTAATAATATAGTTAGTGGTTAATATAATTAATGGACATTTCCTTATTTCAATTTTTTTACTATATTCCTCATTTGAAAATCGATAAATACTCAAGGCAGAAAAATTTGTAAAATAAATAAAAATATAATGAAAGAAAGAAAATGTTCTGAACTACTACCAAGAAATAACTATTATTAGGAGTTTGTTGTTTTTTTGAGCCTTTTATATATAAACAGGACTTTAAATGCATAAATGTATTTCATTATATATGTGTGCCATAATTTATTTAATCATTCTCAATTGTTGAACATAGGATATATAATGTTTCACTGCTATTAACTCTGACATGAAAAATTCTGGGATATCAATCTTTCTGCATATTTGTGATTTTTTTTTCTTTTTAGAGTAAATACAAAACAGTGAAATTATTGAGTTAAAAGAGTATGAGTTTTTAAGGCTTTTAAAATATATTTTTGAGTAGCCCTCCATAAATTTTGTACCAATTTACACTCCCAAGAGCAATGTTTGTGAAAATGTCTTTCAAAATAGTCTCGCTAGTCTTCTTTGTCTTAAAACAAAAGGTTAGCTACCAAAAAAAGGTATAATAAAAGCTGAAACAGCATCCTATCTGTCTAGAAATTATTTATGCCTTCTCACACACTCAAAGAGAGTGCATATGTTTATAGTGAGGACAATATTCATCTCAAATGACTGCACTGACAAGGCCACACATATCCAAGTATTCCTATCTGAATGAAGCGGCACAAGGAAATGCAATTTGGATTTATTGCATCACTAGCCTTCTGAGTTTTAAAACCCTATTGTTTGCACTCTTCTGAATGACTTAAGAGTCAACAAGGTAGCGGCATTAGCTAATTCTTTGTTTTTTACATCATACACATAGAATGCACTCAATCAACCTACAAAAGATAAGATGTAAAGGGGTAAAAGACAGGCTCACTAGTCAGGCAGATATCAGACACTAATGTTCCTCAGAGCACAGCTTCTGGGTGTCAAAAAGCACCAGAGAATTAGAGGGTGCCAAGATGGTAGGATTTTGTTTCATAGGAGAGAAAATTTGGAGAGAGTGACCAAGGAGAAAGCAATGAAAAGAAGGGAACGGCAGGGAGTGAAGGTCACATCAGTGCAGCCAACCAGGAAGAAGAGGTGAGCTTTCCATGGATGAGGTTCCTAATTGAAATATACCCCAAGTTATCCTCTTGTGCCCAAGACCCCCCCTACGAAGGTGTTAGAGTAGAGCTGTTGCTGTCTCTCCTCAGTCTCCCAGAAGCATTTACATTATTCCTCTCACTAGGTGGTCATCACTACCCTTGGGTGACATCTCAGCCACTCTCTAAGTTACAAAACTAGATGGATGCATCACAGATATGTAGCTGCAATGAACGAGGGCCCT